>NC_086448.1:198238381-198962131 GCF_028390025.1 Pseudophryne corroboree
TGCTGTAGGTAATGAGCTGACTGGTTGGGTGTCATGGTTGAACCCGCGAAATTGGTTCTCCGGTTTAGGAGAGTGGGCTCAAGGAGTCATAATGGATGTTGGAAAGTTTCTCCTGTGTATCTTAGGTGTTGTTATATCTATTGGATTGATATTTAGATGCGGGCAGGCTTTGATGAGGTGTAAACAAAGTACGAAAGTGATGAGCTTGAGGAGTGAGGAAACTGTAATTAACCTGGATTTGATTTATGACCCAATGCTAGAAACCATGACGTAATGATGTAATGAGTATACGGTCCGTCTTTCACCCATTTCTATGTTTTCCTCCGAGGTACAAAGACCCACGTAGACGAAGGACCTGATGAGCCAAGGGGCCGACAACGGAAAGATGGAAAGAAGAAGAGCAGACGACCTGATATACAAGATTTTATGGACAATGCCATGGGTACCCCAGTTTCCCTAGGAACTTTAAAATCACGCTAGCCCAACATTTTTTGTAAATCCATGGACGTTGTTTGCTTTACTCACGATTTATGAGCAAAAGCACAAAGAAGAAGACTGCAATCAAACGACACCAATCAAGACCTCAATCGACGAACGTACATTAACCTGACATAGAATATCATTGCATTTTTTCGTAAGTGTTCTTTATCTTCATCTCTGCAACCCTCAGGTAATAACACACATAGTCGATAGGGAATACAGGCACAGATAGCAGCAACCACATACCCCCCCAATTCATGTATCATCAACTAAAATGTGCATCCCCATTGTGTTACAACCACAGCCGAAATGAGCTCGGTAGAGTTTGACAGCCCATCCACAGACCTGTACCACAGGATAAGAAGGAATTCAAATGTATACTTCGCAATACCTCGAAGCTTGATTTACCACACGTACGGCACGATGATACATGACCCCCCCAAACATGGACTCATACACACATGCTCCTGCTTTCTCACTAGGTCATACTCTCTTCACACCTACTCCATTCTTCCTCCTTTCCCCACCATGGAAATCAATTAACCCCTGACTTACATTTTTCTCCTTAAATATTTTGTGGCAGTTATTATTGACTGCCAAAGGGTGGACTGTCGAAGTCAGAAAAATGTCTCAATGCACACTGCCATATTTGCACCGCACACGGGTCCGTGCTGCGCATGCGTATGCTCTCCCGTGGAAGCGCATACCCGCAATAGCGTGCACTCGCACGCGCAGTATGCGCATTTACGGTAGAGTTTATGTGATCGTAGCGTGCGACTCATTCGTTACAAAAGTTCACAATTAATGTCGTTTATAGATCATGTTCCCCTCAATAGTTTCTGTAAGTTTGGTTTAGATAGAATGTCCCTGAGCGGAGGAGTCCCTCTTTGTATTGCACGAAGGGTCTAACAGGAGTCATACAGCAGTATTTGGTACCCATCGGAAGAGTATTTAATTAGCAATATTCCGGTGTTGGTTTGGAGCGTATTAATCGCTCGTGCGAATAGTTATGAACATAAGAAGTTTATGTCCATTTCTATTATTTACCCATACTCAGGTATGCGGCGGGAAACCCAGTTTCCCACCCACCTGAGCCGTTTAAACTCAGCACAGCCCACCTGTATGAATCAACCTATGACCTTTGGTTACAGTACAGGGCCGAATTCCTGTGTCCAATAAACTGAAGGATTGTAGGACCAGGAGATTGCATTGTGTGTGGGGCATAAATAGGCAGGCCGACCACATCCAGCTCTCACTCTCTCATCAACGGTTATCTGCTGATAATCGGGAGCTGGATATCGAGGCGCAGGCGATCATACCCTTTGTGCGTAAGTTCTCTCCGTAATCATTGTCTTTCTGTGAGCCAATTCCTCTCTCTCCCTCTGTGTCTATTTCTCTCTCTCTATTTTTCTCTTTTCTCTCGTAACTCCCCTAGACTAAACTTTATAGTATTGTATTGTATTGTGTTAGGCCAGGATAGTATTGTAGTTTATCCCTTAGTTAGGTGTTTGGTTAGGAAGTCTTTGTTATATTGTAGTGTATCATTTGTACTGTGTTACTCTTTTACAAGTATACTAGATATAATACAGATAATAGGCTTTGGAACCCTAAAACAGTATCTGTGTATTTACTATAGTGTTAAGTGTTCACTTGAGCGTCGGTGACGCTCAAACAGCTTTGTAGGTAGTCAGGCTACACAAAGTTGCATTTACACCCTGTACTCACATTAAAGGTATTCTGTGTGTTTCGTCGGTATAAGGTTTAATATCAAGGTATAGTGTTGTGAGCGTCTGCATCGCTGGTGACCTCCTCGTGGTCTCGAGTGTATGCTACGCCATAGCGAATCATTCCCCTAGACATAACCAATAACGTGTCCTGTGATCGCTGGGCCGTGAGCGAACGTGACGCTTGAGCGTCTCGCCTACGGCTGAGCGATCGTTACGCAAATAGCGTACCATTACGGTATTTCTTAAGTAAACAGCGTACAGTGTTCTTAGCTTCATAAGGGTTGTTTATACGACATAGGAATTTAGCATTGTCACCACCTACAATAATCATTGCACCAAAATTAAACAGATTATAAGAAAAAATCACAACATACTCAAACAGGATTATCTAATAGCTCCTATATTACCAGTTGACCCAGTCTTCATTTTTCGTAAGAATAGATCACTTCGGAATACATTAGCGCCAAGCTTTCTAAAATTAGACCCGAAACCCATGGCCCAACTAGACTCCTGGCTTCC
This sequence comes from Pseudophryne corroboree, assembly GCF_028390025.1. NCBI lineage: Eukaryota > Metazoa > Chordata > Amphibia > Anura > Myobatrachidae > Pseudophryne > Pseudophryne corroboree. The sequence continues at coordinate 198,241,108 of NC_086448.1, forward strand.
ATCTAAAACTAAAGGATTTTTTAAGTGTGGAGCAACGAGATGCATTACTTGTAACCATGTAGATAATAGAACTAAATTCATCAAAACCGAAAATAGTGAGACATTATATGAAATTAAACACTTCATCAACTGTAATTCTTCCTATGTTATATACATCCTTTCATGTGAATGTGGACTGAAATATGTGGGACGTACTACCAGAAAGTTAAAAATAAGGTTTCTTGAACATCGAAGGAACATTATCAAGAGACTGACATCTCATAGTGTCTCCCAACATTTTTATGAGTTCCATCACGGTAATCCCAACTGCCTTAGGTTGGTTGGAGTAGAACATATTCCACCAACCAACAGGGGAGGGGACCGATATAAAAGATTATGCCAACAAGAAGCCTATTGGATGTTCAGAATGGGTTCAATATATCCAGGGGGCCTCAACGAGGCTGTAGAACTAAATACCATAATATAATATATATACCAACTAATCCCCCCTTTCCCTGTTACACCCTTACTATGTATAGGTTACATAATACCCTCACAATTGGGTCACCTCTACATGTAAATAAGTGGACTTCGGAGGGACTAGTGGAACACCTTATCAGTGTTCTACTGATCCCCCTGAACCCTATTATCATTAAATTATGTATGGGGATTTATGTATAATCTCCCCACTGTCACATCCCTCATGATGATATTTAAGTAACATATTGAACTTTAAACGAATATGTAGAATTATACCTCTTTTGTTTTCCAGGGAATCTATCCCCCGACTCTCCTATATCTAACAATAATAAATGTAACATCACTGTAGTTACCAGACTTGCGGTCTATTACTCAAAATCCGAATCTCTCCCATTTAAGTCTGACATTGTATTGTTTTGGTTTATGTTTTAAAAAAACTTTTTAATCTTCTGAATAGGCATTGTTCCGTTTCTCTAAAACACCTAACCAGCTTATAGGCTGGTTGGCGGAAGTGCCTTAATATCCACACATTGGCGGGCGGAAGCGCTACACACGATGACCATAATAAAAAAAAGTCACGTGTGCTGACGCGGTCACGTGTTCCGCAATTCATCGACCAAGGCGGAAGTGCCGCTATGATCCACGGCCCCCACAGCTGATACTCCCTACAGACAGCTGCCTTATTAGGTTGCTTAGCAACCGCTCCCCCTCCGCAAAGCGGAAGTATACCATACATGTTCCGATCACGTGACATGTGGGTCACGTGATCGGAAACCTCATTAGGAAATACGAAAACTTATGTACTGTCCTATATTATGTCCCCCACCAATAATAAATGAACACAAGGCTGTAACTATGGTAACACTGGCCACAACAAATTCATTCATTGGCTACAGTGTTTTACCTATCTATACTTATCAACATAAAGTCTATAAATTTACTGGTTTTTATTATTGAATTGTATAAGAATTTGTTTTATCTCATACACACTTCATCCCATCCAAAGTAGGTCTGTCTTCCATGTAAGTTTGTTTTAGTTTTAAACATATTTTAAGTGATTATGTAATTATGCAATCAGGTGCTGCTTAGGGCTAATTAGCCACCATATTGGAAGGGGTATATAAACCCCACATGTCTCAACTATGGATACCTTTGATAAAGCTGCAAGCTGACTGCAGCGAAACGCGTCAGGTGTACCAGGGACCCCCGCCAGGAGCTGTTCTGAAGGAGGACCGAACCATCCCCCAAACTTCGTCCAGACGATTCACCCAAACTCTGAGACTATAAATAGCAATAGCCGCACAAAAGGACTGGGACAACCGTATTGCATGAGGAGCTCTCCATCAAAAAGAATCTGGAGCACACTACCCTCTAACGGTAAACTGCCAATCCATTGGCTACTGCTTATCTTTGAGACTGTTGTTTATGCTGGACTATAAACTTGTAGGGGAAAACAATCCGGAACGGTCACCCTAAAACCTCCTATTTTAAATATCACCTCCTGGCGTATTGGGCAACCCTATCGAAGTGTCACATGAATTTTAGATCATATACTAACTGCATTTGACATGTAATCGTCCTATATGTACCTAGTTTTTAATTGTTACCTATTGCATTTATTTTAGGAATAAATTGTGTTTTTATTTACATCACTTGTTGTATGCATCAAATTCAGCGCGGTCTCACCCCACCCTTTTTTTCTGTACTGTAAACGGGAGTGACTTCCCCTATTTAGAGACTGCCGCTTGGTGAAGCATCTCCTATCCAAAGCGCCCGAGCACCCTAGGGTATCTGTCTTCCAAATGATTGTAAATCAGTGGGGTCGTCCACAGGTGGACATGATGGCGTCCCGCCTAAACAAAAAACTAGAGAGGTATTGCGCCAGGTCAAGAGACCCTCAGGCGATAGCTGTGGACGCTCTAGTGAAACCGTGGGTGTACCAGTCAGTTTATGTATTCCCTCCTCTACCTCTCATACCAAAGGTATTGAGAATAATAAGAAAGCGAGGTGTAAACACAATTCTCGTGGTTCCGGATTGGCCAAGAAGAGCGTGGTACCCGGAACTTCAAGAGATGATCTCAGAGGACCCGTGGTCTCTGCCGCTCAGACAAGACCTGCTACAGCAGGGGCCCTGTCTGTTCCAAGACTTACCGCGGCTGCGTTTGACGGCATGGCGGTTGAACGCCGGATCCTGAAGGAAAAGGGCATTCCGGAGGAAGTCATTCCTACGCTTATTAAAGCTAGAAAAGAGGTTACAGCAAATCATTATCACCGCATATGGCGGAAGTATGTTGCATGGTGTGAGGCCGAAAAGGCACCAACAGAGGAATTTCAACTAGGTCGATTTCTGCATTTCCTGCAAGCAGGAGTTAATATGGGCCTAAAACTAGGCTCCATTAAAGTACAGATCTCGGCTCTGTCGATTTTCTTTCAAAAAGAACTAGCTTCAGTACCTGAAGTTCAGACATTTGTGAAAGGAGTGCTGCATATTCAGCCCCCATTTGTGCCTCCTGTGGCACCTTGGGATCTCAACGTGATGTTGAGTTTCTTAAAATCACATTGGTTTGAGCCACTAAAAACCGTGGATCTGAAATATCTCACGTGGAAAGTGGTCATGTTATTGGCTTTGGCTTCAGCCAGGCGTGTGTCAGAATTGGCGGCTTTATCATGTAAAAGCCCTTATCTGATTTTCCATATGGATAGGGCAGAATTGAGGACTCGTCCCCAATTTCTCCCAAAGGTGGTGTCAGCATTTCACCTGAACCAGCCTATTGTGGTGCCTGCGGCTACTAGGGACTTGGAGGACTCCAAGTTGCTAGACGTTGTCAGAGCCCTGAAAATATATGTTTCCAGGACGGCTGGAGTCAGAAAATCTGACTCGCTGTTTATCCTGTATGCACCCAACAAGCTGGGTGCTCCTGCTTCTAAGCAGACTATTGCTCGCTGGATTTGTAGTACAATTCAGCTTGCTCATTCTGTGGCAGGCCTGCCACAGCCAAAATCTGTAAATGCCCATTCCACTAGGAAGGTGGGCTCATCTTGGGCGGCTGCCCGAGGGGTCTCGGCTTTACAACTTTGCCGAGCAGCTACTTGGTCAGGGGCAAACACGTTTGCAAAATTCTACAAATTTGATACCCTGGCTGAGGAGGACCTGGAGTTCTCTCATTCGGTGCTGCAGAGTCATCCGCACTCTCCCGCCCGTTTGGGAGCTTTGGTATAATCCCCATGGTCCTTTCGGAGTTCCCAGCATCCACTAGGACGTTAGAGAAAATAAGAATTTACTCACCGGTAATTCTATTTCTCGTAGTCCGTAGTGGATGCTGGGCGCCCATCCCAAGTGCGGTTTATCTGCAATACTTGTACATAGTTATTGTTAACTAAATCGGGTTATTGTTGAGCCATCTGTTGAGAGGCTCAGTTGTTTCATACTGTTAACTAGGATTCATATCACGAGTTGTACGGTGTGATTGGTGTGGCTGGTATGAGTCTTACCCGGGATTCAAAATCCTTCCTTATTGTGTACGCTCGTCCGGGCACAGTGTCCTAACTGAGGCTTGGAGGAGGGTCACAGTGGGAGGAGCCAGTGCACACCAGGTAGTCCTAAATCTTTCTAGAGTGCCCAGCCTCCTTCGGAGCCCGCTATTCCCCATGGTCCTTTCGGAGTTCCCAGCATCCACTACGGACTACGAGAAATAGAATTACCGGTGAGTAAATTTTTATTTTTTCCCGCTTATTTTTTACAACAGCATGTTGAAAATTTGAAGGGAGGGGGCGGAGCTAACTCGCGCTCCGTACAGCAGGCTAGGCGCTCCCCGGCCGCAGCATACAGGCGGCCGGGGAGATACAGGGCGCTTCCCGCTTACTCTACACTGCAGCGGGTTTAATTTTCAAATTGGGCGCCGAAGCGGAGGGGCGGAGCTAACTCCCGCTCTGTACGGCGGGCTCAGCGCTCTCCGCCCCCCGGCCGCTACAGCACCTCCGCTCCCCGGCCGCTGCAGCAGCGCGTACAGGTCCTTCCCCGGCCGCTACAGCACCTCCGATCCCCGGCCGCTTCAACACCGCCGCTCTCCGGGCTGTTACAGCAGCGCTTACAGGTCCTCCGCTCCCTGGGCCGCTGCAAGGCAGTTATTTTACAGGTAACGGTGGGGGTGAAGCTCATTCCCGCTTTGCTCAGCGGGCTCCCGGCGGCGGTTCCCAGCGCTCAGGGTCAGGCAACATAGCCTGTCTTAGGGGGATTTTAGTTTTCTCTGTGGGCTACATTCCTCCCTGCAGAGGAGTCCTCTGCCAGGCATATTATAAAGGCTGTAGATCAGGGAGCCTGCTCTATAACAGGAGCTGGGGCTCAGCTCATTAATGATTGAAATCTGGTATGCAATATTTATTTACAGTATTTCACATTCACTGTGTGAGTGTGTGTGTGTGTGTGTGAGTGTGTATGTGTGTGTGTGTGTGTGTGTGTGTGTGTGTGTGTGTGTATATAGATATATATACATATATATATGTGTGTATATATATGCAGGCAAAACCATATATAGGGGGTAGAACACTTCCGCAATGTTTTATAATAACAAAATACCGAAAACATCTGGTGCACCTAAAGTAGCGGTACACTACATACAGGGCGGGGTGTTGCCTTCCCTTTATTATTCCTGGGTGTCACTGGGTACTAATGATATTGGTAATTTGGGGAATGTGTATATATCAGACAGTGTGGCTCAGCACACTAATCCCCTAAACACCCAACCACAGAGGCCTGGGTCCAAGTACCTCCACAGATACTTTAAGGCATTAGACAAATAGCATTGCGGCTCGGTACGCTAGTAGCGGGTATATGAACAGGGGGACCAGGGTTTGAATCCCCCCCCCAAAAAAAAGAGCTCCTATAGCCTAGTGGCTAAGACTCCTGTCCCACAGCGCAGCACTACTGGTTCAGGTCTCCGCTGCTCCAGACAGTTTATTTGCATCGTGTCGGTCACTACACGTTATAGTGCAGACCTTACATAGGGCTCTGTTTATTTAACCCACCTTTTCTCCTTTCGTTTGTCTCACCGGGGACAGTCAAAGAATTCCCTCTTAGGTGTGAAGTATGCGGTGAAGCCATCTGCTTAGCCCTCCACGCACCTGCAGGAAACTCCTGTTTGAACAGCTCAGATTATACAGGTAATGTCACTGTTAACCAGAGACCTTGTACGGCATTTCCCCTCTCCAGGTTTCTAAATGAACCTTGATAGCCTTCCATGTTACACGACTCAGCGGTGGAAAGGCCTCTCTGGGGGAGGAGGCGAGAGATGTCCAGGATACGGAGGATGTCTGGTTTCGGTGCAGTCTGAACCTGTGTCTCAGAATATCCAGGTGCATTATACAGCAGTTCGTCTAATACTGCAGGTAAGGGAGTATATATATGCAGGCAATACCATATATAGGGGGTAGAACACTTCCGCAATGTTTTATAATAACAAAATACCGAAAACATCTGGTGCACCTAAAGTAGCGGTACACTACATACAGGGCGGGGTGTTGCCTTCCCTTTATTATTCCTGGGTGTCACTGGGTACTAATGATATTGGTAATTTGGGGAATGTGTATATATCAGACAGTGTGGCTCAGCACACTAATCCCCTAAACACCCAACCACAGAGGCCTGGGTCCAAGTACCTCCACAGATACTTTAAGGCATTAGACAAATAGCATTGCGGCTCGGTACGCTAGTAGCGGGTATATGAACAGGGGGACCAGGGTTTGAATCCCCCCCCCAAAAAAAAGAGCTCCTATAGCCTAGTGGCTAAGACTCCTGTCCCACAGCGCAGCGCTACTGGTTCAGGTCTCCGCTGCTCCAGACAGTTTATTTGCATTGTGTCGGTCACTACACGTTATAGTGCAGACCTTACATAGGGCTCTGTTTATTTAACCCACCTTTTCTCCTTTCGTTTGTCTCACCGGGGACAGTCAAAGAATTCCCTCTTAGGTGTGAAGTATGCGGTGAAGCCATCTGCTTAGCCCTCCACGCACCTGCAGGAAACTCCTGTTTGAACAGCTCAGATTATACAGGTAATGTCACTGTTAACCAGAGACCTTGTACGTCATTTCCCCTCTCCAGGTTTCTAAATGAACCTTGATAGCCTTCCATGTTACACGACTCAGCGGTGGAAAGGCCTCTCTGGGGGAGGAGGCGAGAGATGTCCAGGATACGGAGGATGTCTGGTTTCGGTGCAGTCTGAACCTGTGTCTCAGAATATCCAGGTGCATTATACAGCAGTTCGTCTAATACTGCAGGTAAGGGAGGCGGACACGTCAGGTCCATCACGTCGCCGATGACGAAATGGTCCAGTTTCGGATGGGCTGCGCAGGCTCCGGTAGGCGGCTTACAGACATCCGAATGCAAAATTTCAGGTATCAAACTATGTTGGTTTTTCCTATCCTTTCCCCGCAGACGGAAGGAAATGGCATCAGAACCTCTCCAGGTATACCCCTCAATGTATCACCGGTCCAACAAGCTGCCATTTTCCTGAGGCAACATTGCTCAGGTATCTATCGAAGACACATATACGGCAGCGGGGTTCTACCTTGTCCGGAGCAGGTAGGTTGTGGAACAATTGTCCTCTAGGTTACAGGATATTTCACATCAGGATCAACTGATACTTTGGGACAGATCAGAATTAGGGTTCTGCTTTTATGTTCTTTTGAGGTCTCCACGTCTGCAGACTCGGAACCTGCATTCTCGCTTGGGCTGTCTTAACCCGACGACCTCTGGGGCTGCGACAGTGACAGGTGAACATGAAATCCTACGGGGCAGATGGTTCAGGGGAAGGAACTTTCTGCAGGATTTCTTGAACCATTGGAGGTAAGTCCACTTTTCTTTCTCCTACTACTGCCTCAGCTCCAAGACGGACCTTCACCGGTCTTTCCTTTAGATCTTTCCGTGCCCTTTCAGGCTTCCGATTCCACACGGGCGATATCTCCGTCGCCAGGGAATCTCAGGGTAACAGGCTGAAGCAGAGGCTCAGGATCCTCGGTCCATTCTGATTTTAAGTCATCCTATACACCCACTACAGGTTAGACCTTCCTACCACCTGGAGGGGCCCAGGGTAGGCGCAGGTCGGTGGTCATACGGGGAGATCTGAGAAGGCTTAGGCGGTTACAGACTATATTTTGGAGTACAGCCGTCTCAGGAGTCCTTCGGCATGGGTTGGCCGATTTACAAGGATAAGAGAGTCATAATGCAGGCGGTGCTCCATATGCTTCTAACCGCAAAGGGTGTTGATCCCTGTTTTTTACATATCATTTGAATCGGGACAGTTCTCAGGCCTTTGTTTTCTTTTCATTCCGAAGCCAGTTGGCTCGGTCAGGCCTATTTTGTCCTTTAGAATCCTTTCAGTCTGTGACTGCTAGTTTAAAAAAAAAAAAAAGGGGGTTTTACGCGTCCCTTGTCTTCAGGGATGCCTGTTTACTCATTTCCGTTGGGCTTTTCCTCATCGGGCTTTTCTCAGATTCCCATTGCAGGATACTAATTTTCACTGTCAGTCCTTTCCATTCATTCTCTCTTCCACTCCCACAGGGTTCAGGAAGATCACAGAATAACTCTTTTTCAAGGGCAGGAAGTGACGTTGGTTCCCTAATGGGACAATCTACTGCTACAATCCCACTCTGTACATTAGGTGGCTTCTGAATTTCCGGAGGATCCAGGAGCTTCTGGTTCGACACGGATCCAATTTATGCTCCTCGTAGGCTTTTCTCAACACGGTCTGTCAGAGGATTTTTCTTTCCTCGGCACCAGGTACTCTATTTCTTAAGTCAGGTTGCGACGCAATGAGTGGTCGCCTACACTTCCCTCTGAGCGGAGGACAACAATCTTCTTTCCAGGTCAAGCCGCCAGGTCAGACTCCCGGGTGAGGGGACATTTCCTGGAGTTTTGTCAGCTGGTCCGCTGTTGGCGGAGATTTCGGATCGACCTCAGGGCGTTCTGACTGACTCTTTAACCCTTTCCTACTCTCGGACGTGAGCTCTGGCGGCAGTAGCCGAGGGTGCCCTCAGGGCTCCTGGGAGTTTTCTGGTTATTCTATCCTGCCTCCTTTTCTATTTCTACCTCACTTTCGGTAACACAGGAGGGGAATATGCGTGCTAGTCCTCTCGGCTCCGGTTGGGCCACGCATGACTTGAAGATACAGCTACACCTGTTGTCAGTAGAGGAGCCTTGGCTCCTACCTCGACTGAACTGTCTACTTCAACAGGGTCCTTTTTCTTTGTTCAATCTTACACTGGTCTCGTTTAACCGTGTGACTGTTCTCGAGACCTCAGAAGGGAGGAGTTCCCTAGTTCGGTTAGGCCTACTGGGCCCCGATTTCAGAAGTCTGTTACCTCTTCTCGCTTTTGCCACTTTTGGAAAACTTTATCGGACATAATAAGGATAAAAGAGTTTTCCCCTTCTTTAAATTACCATTCAGCCGTCATCTTGGGTTTCTCTGGGAGGTTTTGCTCCGCTGCGCTTCAAACCACATTGACCTGAATTTTAGGTCTCTGCCTTTTTCGGTTTTCTTCCAAAAGAGATTTGCCTGGCGGCCGTAAGTTCGGGCTCTCTTCCAGAGAGTACTCTATTGGCAACTCCCCCGGCTGAGCTTCGGCCTCAGCGGTCGTTTCTTCCAAAGGCGATGTCCGTTTTTCATATAAATCTGACACTAGTGTTTTTCAGTCCTCTTTGACTGTTGTCAGGGCTCGCCGACTCTCTCTACAGAGGTCTTAGGCTATTAGACGAAGTGTTTTTCTTCTTTGTTCTGTACGATGCTCCCGTACTAAATAGCCGGGGTCCCAGCATATGCTGGGCTGTTGGATACATCTGACCATCAGACAGTCTTCTTGGCGGTTGCTCGGGAGCCTCCGTTTTCCATTTCAGCGCACTTTACGCGCGTTGTGGGACCTTCGTGGGCAGCTGCCTGTGGGGTCTCCATGTCTTATGTCGGGCGGCTACTTGGTCGGACCGACATTCGTTTTGTCAAATTCTACAAGTTTGACACTTTTGCGGCCTCTGCATCACAGTTTGGCCGAGCGATTTTACAGGACTCTCAGCGCTCTCCCACCCGTTTTGGGAGCTCTGGGACGTCCCCATTGTAACTACGCTCCAGTGGCCCCTAGTGGATGAAGGAGAAATCAGGATTTTGGTACTTACCGATAAATCCCTTTCTCCGATTCCACAGGGGCCACTGGACGCCCGCCCAGCGCTGTTCCTCCTTGTATTTTGCTTAACGGTTTGCAGATCACCATATGACTGCTTGTTGAGTTTGGGCTAGCCGGTTGTTTGTTAGGTTCTGTTCCAGGTTTGGTTTGTGTTATCCTGGTTTACAGGGCTTCATTAACCTCCTCTACCTTACGGTTTGTTTATTCCAGCTCTCCTCGGGCACAGTTTTACGTAGACTGGCTTGGAGGGGAGATAGTAGGGGAGGAGCTAGCCACAGTGTGAGAATTTTAAAGTGCCAGCTCCCAATTACTGCCTACTATTTCCCCATTGTAACTACGCTCCAGTGGCCCCTGTGGAATCGGAGAAAGGGATTTATCGGTAAGTACCAAAATCCTGATTTTATCAGGCATTAGGTACTCTAATACAGTTTCCCAATTCCATTATATTGCAGAGCATAATATGCAATTATTTACCATACCAGGCTCTGCTGCATCATTCCATATTTGTTATTGTTATTTACAACACATACATACTAATTGCCTTACAGTCTAATATAGTTGGTAGTATATGAAAGCCAGAATTAGTCACATTTATCAATTTTATCAATTTTCCATTTTTCTCTTCTCTTAAACCCCCCCCATGTATATATATATATATATATATATTAATTATTATTTTTAATTGATTATTCTTCTTAACCCTAATATTCGATTAACCCCTAAACCCCTACCGAAATAGGCTATAATGGACAGATAAACCCTTCTATTATGGATATTGCATATATCATCCATAATGTATATTTCTCTGACGTCCTAAGTGGATGCTGGGACTCCGTAAGGACCATGGGGAATAGCGGCTCCGCAGGAGACTGGGCACAACTATAAAGAAAGCTTTAGGTCTAACTGGTGTGCACTGGCTCCTCCCACTATGACCCTCCTCCAGACTTCAGTTAGAATCTTGTGCCCGGCTGAGCTGGATGCACACTAGGGGCTCTCCTGAGCTCCTAGAAAGAAAGTATATTTTAGGTTTTTTATTTTACAGTGAGATCTGCTGGCAACAGACTCACTGCAGCGAGGGACTAAGGGGAGAAGAAGCGAACCTACCTAACTGGTGGTAGCTTGGGCTTCTTAGGCTACTGGACACCATTAGCTCCAGAGGGATCGAACACAGGACCCGACCTCGATCGTTCGGTCCCGGAGCCACGCCGCCGGCCCCCTTACAGAGCCAGAAGCAAGAAGTGTTCCAGAAAATCGGCGGCAGAAGACTTCTGTCTTCAACAAGGTAGTGCACAGCACTGCAGCTGTGCGCCATTGCTCCTCATGCACACCTCACACTCCGGTCACTGATGGGTGCAGGGCGCTGGGGGGGACGCCCTGAGGGCAATATAATACACCTTGGCTGGCAAATCTACACCATATATAGTCAGGAAGGCTATATAGGTGTAAAAATACCCCTGCCAGAATTCCAGAAAAAGCGGGAGAAGTCCGCCGGAAAAGGGGCGGGGCCATCTCCCTCAGCACACTGGCGCCATTTTTCCCTCACAGCTCCGCTGGAAGGACGCTCCCTGGCTCTCCCCTGCAGTGTCAAGCTACATAAGGGTAAAAAAGAGAGGGGGGGCACTAAATTTAGGCGCAGTATATATATATATATATATATATATATATATATATATATATATATAATATAAGCAGCTATAAGGGAAAAAACACTCATTTATAGTGGGATCCCTGTGTTATATAGCGCTCTGGTGTGTGCTGGCATACTCTCTCTCTGTCTCCCCAAAGGGCTTTGTGGGGTCCTGTACTCTGTCAGAGCATTCCCTGTGTGTATGCGGTGTGTCGGTACGGCTGTGTCGACATGTTTGATGAGGAGGCTTATGTGGAGGCGGAGCAGATGCCTATAAATGTGATGTCACCCCCTGCGGGGTCGACACCTGAGTGGATGGTTCTGTGGAAGGAATTACGCGACAGCGTCGACTCCTTGCATAAAAGGTTTGACGACATACCAAATATGGGACAGCCGGCTTCTCAGCCTGTGCCTGCCCAGGCGTCTCAAAAGCCATCAGGGGCTCTAAAACGCCCGCTACCTCAGATGGCAGACACAGATGTCGACACGGATACTGAATCCAGTGTCGACGACGATGAGACTAATGTATCTTCCAATAGGGCCACACGTTATATGATTGAGGCAATGAAAAATGTGTTGCATATTTCTGATGTTACCCCGGGTACCACAAAAAAGGGTATTATGTTTGGAGAGAAAAAAACTACCAGTTGTTTTTCCTCCATCTGAGGAGTTAAATGAAGTGTGTGAAGAAGCGTGGGCTTCCCCCGATAAGAAACTGGTAATTTCTAAGAGGTTACTAATGGCGTACCCTTTCCCGCCAGAGGATAGGTCACGTTGGGAAACATCCCCTAGGGTGGATAAAGCGCTCACACGCTTGTCAAAGAAGGTGGCACTACCGTCTCTGGATACGGCCGCCCTGAAGGAATCTGCTGATAGAAAGCAGGAGGCTATCCTGAAGTCTATATATACACACACAGGTGTTATACTGAGACCAGCTATTGCTTCAGCATGGATGTGCAGTGCTGCAGCTGCGTGGTCAGATTCCCTGTCGGAAAATATTGATACCCTAGACAGGGACACTATATTGCTAACCGTAGAGCATATTAAAGACGCACTCTTATACATGAGGGATGCACAGAGGGATATTTGCCGGCTGGCATCTAAAATAAGTGCAATGTCCATTTCTGCCAGGAGAGGGTTATGGACTCGGCAGTGGACAGGAGATGCAGATTCTAAAAGGCACATGGAAGTTTTGCCTTATAAGGGTGAGGAGTTGTTCGGGGATGGTCTCTCGGACCTCGTTTCCACAGCAACAGCTGGGAAGTCTACATTTTTACCCCATGTTCCCTCACAGCCAAAGAAAGCACCGTATTATCAGGTACAGTCCTTTCGTCCCAATAAGGCAAGCGGGTTAAAGGCGCGTCCTTTCTGCCCAGAGGTAGAGGGAAAAAGCTGCAGCATACAGCCAGTTCCCAGGAGCAGAAGTCCTCCCCCGCTTCCTCTAAGTCCACAGCATGACGCTGGGGCTCCACAGGCGGAGCCAGGTACGGTGGGGGCCCGTCTCAAAAATTTCAGCGATCAGTGGGCTCGCTCACGGGTGGATCCCTGGATCTTTCAAGTAGTATCTCAGGGGTACAAGCTGGAATTCGAGACATCTCCCCCCGCCGTTTCCTCAAATCTGCCTTGCCAACAACTCCCTCAGGCAGGGAGGCAGTGTTAGAGGCAATTCACAAGCTGTATTCCCAGCAGGTGATAGTAAAGGTGCCCCTACTTCAACAAGGACGGGGTTACTATTCCACAATGTTTGTGGTACCGAAACCGGACGGTTCGGTGAGACCCATTTTAAATTTGAAATCCATGAACACATATATAAAAAAATTCAAGTTCAAGATGGAATCGCTCAGGGCGGTTATTGCAAGCCTGGACGAGGGGGATTACATGGTATCACTGGACATCAAGGATGCTTACCTGCATGTCCCCATTTACCATCCTCACCAGGAGTACCTCAGATTTGTGGTACAGGATTGTCATTACCAATTCCAGACGTTGCCGTTCAGTCTATCCACGGCTCCGAGGGTCTTTACCAAGGTAATGGCTGAAATGATGATACTCCTTCGAAAGAAGGGAGTTTTAATTATCCCGTACTTGGACGATCTCCTGATAAAGGCGAGGTCCAGGGAGCAGTTGTTGGTCGGGGTAGCACTATCTCGGGAGGTGCTACAACAGCACGGCTGGATTCTAAATATTCCAAAGTCACAGCTGGTCCCTACGACACGTCTACTGTTCCTGGGGATGGTTCTGGACACAGAACAGAAAAAAGTTTCTCCCGGAGGAGAAGGCCAAGGAGCTGTCATCTCTAGTCAGAGGCCTCCTTAAACCAAAACAGGTGTCGGTGCATCACTGCACGCGGATCCTGGGAAAGATGGTAGCTTCCTACGAAGCAATTCCATTCGGCAGTTTCCATGCAAGAACTTTTCAGTGGGACCTGTTGGACAAGTGGTCCGGATCGCATCTTCAGATGCATCGGCTGATAACCCTGTCTCCAAGGACCAGGGTGTCTCTGCTGTGGTGGCTGGAGAGTGCTCATCTTCAAGAGGGCCGCAGATTCGGCATACAGGACTAAGTCCTGGTGACCACGGATGCCAGCCTTCGAGGCTGGGGGGCAGTCACACAGGGAAGAAACTTCCAAGGACTATGGTCAAGTCAGGAGACTTCCCTGCACATAAATATTCTGGAGCTGAGGGCCATTTACAATGCCCTAAGTCAGGCAAAACCCCTGCTTCAAAACCAGCCGGTACTGATCCAGTCAGACAACATCACGGCGGTCGCCCATGTAAACCGACAGGGCGGCACGAGAAGCAGGACGGCGATGGCAGAAGCCACAAGGATTCTCCGATGGGCGGAAAATCACGTGTTAGCACTGTCAGCAGTGTTCATTCCGGGAGTGGACAACTGGGAAGCAGACTTCCTCAGCAGGCACGACCTCCACCCGGGAGAGTGGGGACTTCATCCAGAAGTCTTCCAACTGATTGTAAACCATTGGGAAAGGCCACAGGTGGACATGATGGCGTCCCGCCTAAACAAAAAGCTAGAAAGATATTGCGCCAGGTCAAGAGACCCACAGGCGATAGCTGTGGACGCTCTAGTGACACCGTGGGTGTACCGGTCGGTTTATGTGTTCCCTCCTCTTCCTCTCATACCAAAGGTACTGAGGATAATAAGGAGAAGAGGAGTAAGAACTATACTCATTGTTCCGGATTGGCCAAGAAGAGCTTGGTACCCGGATCTTCAAGAAATGATGTCAGAGGACCCATGGCCTCTGCCGCTCAGACAGGACCTGCTGCAGCAGGGGCCCTGTCTGTTCCAAGACTTACCGCGGCTGCGTTTGACGGCATGGCGGTTGAACACCAGATCCTGAAGGAAAAGGGCATTCCGGAGGAAGTCATTCCTACGCTGATTAAAGCTAGGAAAGAAGTAACCGCAAACCATTATCACCGCATATGGCGAAAATATGTTGCATGGTGTGAGGCCAGGAAGGCCCCAACGGAGGAATTTCAGCTGGGCCGTTTCCTGCACTTCCTACAGTCAGGGGTGACTATGGGCCTAAAATTGGGTTCCATTAAGGTCCAGATTTCGGCTCTATCGATTTTCTTCCAGAGAGAACTGGCTTCACTACCTGAAGTTCAGACTTTTGTTAAGGGAGTGCTGCATATTCAGCCCCCTTTTGTGCCTCCAGTGGCACCTTGGGATCTCAACGTGGTGTTGGATTTCCTAAAGTCACATTGGTTTGAGCCACTTAAAACCGTGGAATTGAAATATCTCACGAAAGTGGTCATGTTGTTGGCCTTGGCTTCGGCCAGGCGTGTATCAGAATTGGCGGCTTTGTCATGTAAAAGCCCTTATCTGATTTTCCATATGGATAGGGCAGAATTGAGGACTCGTCCCCAGTTTCTTCCTAAAGTGGTATCAGCTTTTCATCTGAACCAACTTATCGTGGTGCCTGCGGCTACTACAGACTTGGAGGCTTCCAAGTTGTTGGACGTAATCAGGGCCCTGAAAATCTATGTTTCCAGGACAGCTGGAGTCAGAAAGACTGACTCGCTATTTATCCTGTATGCGCCCAACAAGTTGGGTGCACCTGCTTCAAAGCAGACTTGCTCGCTGGATCTGTAGTACGATTCAGCTTGCACATTCTGCGGCTGGACTGCCGCATCCTAAATCAGTGAAAGCCCATTCCACGAGGAAGGTGGGCTCTTCTTGGGCGGCTGCCCGAGGGGTCTCGGCTTTACAACTTTGCCGAGCAGCTACTTGGTCGGGGTCAAACACGTTTGCTAAATTCTACAAGTTTGACACCCTGGCTGAGGAGGACCTTGAGTTTGCTCATTCGGTGCTGCAGAGTCATCCGCACTCTCCCGCCCGTTTGGGAGCTTTGGTATAATCCCCATGGTCCTTACGGAGTCCCCAGCATCCACTTAGGACGTTAGAGAAAATAAGAATTTACTCACCAGTAATTCTATTTCTCATAGTCCGTAGTGGATGCTGGGCGCCCATCCCAAGTGCGGATTGTCTGCAATACTTGTATATAGTTATTGCTTAACTAAAGGGTTATTGTTGAGCCATCTGTTGAGAGGCTCAGTTGTTATCATGCTGTTAACTGGGTATTGTATCACGAGTTATACGGTGTGATTGGTGTGGCTGGTATGAGTCTTACCCGGGATTCAAAATCCTTCCTTATTGTGTCAGCTCTTCCGGGCACAGTATCCTAACTGAAGTCTGGAGGAGGGTCTTAGTGGGAGGAGCCAGTGCACACCAGTAGTCTAAAAGTTTTCTTTATAGTTGTGCCCAGTCTCCTGCGGAGCCCCTAATCCCCATGGTCCTTACGGAGTCCCCAGCATCCACTACGGACTATGAGAAATAGAATTACCGGTGAGTAAATTCTTATTATCATTTAGACAGTGTTAGTTAGGAACAAGTGCAATTCGGGTGTAGTATGGTATGCCGGCGGCCGGGCTCCCGGCGACCAGCATACCGGCGCCGGGAGCCCGACCGCCGGCATACCGACAGCGTGGCGAGCGCAAAGGAGCCCCCTGCGGGCTCGCTGCGCTCGCCATGGCGTGCTATTTATTCTCCCTCCAGGGGGGTCGTGGACCCCCATGAGGGAGAATATCTGTCGGTATGGCGGGTGTCGGGATTCCGGCATTCGGCATACAGAAGACCACCCGTGCAATTCTATAGGAATATTTTGTACAAGTATCCTGTGGTATACATCCAGTCTTCACTGTGCATTGTTATATCTATACTAGGTGATTCATCGCGCCCTACGGGCGCTCTTCACACCGTCGTAAGGGGCTACGCCCCTGTCGGCTGAGGGATGGTGGAGGGGGCAGGAGGTGTTGGTCTTGTTGGAGTTGTGGGTATGTGTGGTAGGTGGATTGGGGAGGGTATGTCCGAGGCTGCCATTGGTGGTGGAGTTCCACATGGGGTGTGTGGGTGGATGGTGAAGGGTATGGGGGGCTTTGTAGTGTTAATGGGAGGGGTGGAGAGTAGGGTAGGGGGAGGTTGATGGTTTTGTTGAGGTTTCGTGTGAGCTGCAGGGGTGGTGTATTAGCATAAGCTAATACACCCTTCCATCTCATACAGTGCATACAATCCAAACGTGCTTATTTCTCATGCAACCCCATGCCACCCCAACCACCTTACCAACAACCAACGCACCTCATATGTCCATAGACCATTCACCCACAACACCATACCTTACACACACCTCCCACACATACACCCCACAACACTACCCCCTACACATTAACACAACCTTCCACATTCACATACCTTTCCCCCATCCCTACACACAGCATGTGCACCTCCAACAGACATTACACCTCCAATACCCATCACCCCCCCTCAAACAAAATAATTAATACGTCGGCACGGCAGCACTGTAAGAGATGGAGGGGGGGGGGGCGGACTGGCTAGCGGCTGTGTGTGGCTCCGTTGCCGCGGCAGCACTGTAAGAGATGGAAGGGGGGGGCGGGCGGGCTAGCGGCGGACTGGCTAGCGGCTGTGTGTGGCTCCGTTGTCGCAGCAGCACTGTAAGAGATGGAAGGGGCGGGCGGGCGGGCTAGCGGCGGACTGGCTAGCGGCTGTGTGTGGCCCCGTCGGTGCGGCAGCACTGTAAGAGATGGAAGGGGGGGCGGGCGGGCTAGCGGGGGACTGGCTAGCGGCTGTGTGTGGTGCCGTCGGCGCGGCAGCACTGTAAGAGATGGAAGGGGGGGCGGGCGGGCTAGCGGCGGACTGGCTAGCGGCTGTGTGTGGCGCCGTCGGCGCGGCAGCACTGTAAGAGATGGAAGGGGGGGCGGGCGGGCTAGCGGCTGTGTGTGGTGCCGTCGGCGCGGCAGCACTGTAAGATGGAAGGGGGGGCGGGCGGGCTAGCGGGGGACTGGCTAGCTGCTGTGTGTGGCGCCATCGGTGCGGCAGCACTGTAAGAGATGGAAGGGGGGGGGGCGGAGGGTAAGGTGGTTGCAGTAGGTGGTGGTGGGTGTTTGCAGGGGAGGGGTATGTGGGTCTCCTTTGTCAAAGTCGGAAAAATATCATGCTACACGTTGCCATATATTCACCCCATGCGCTTGCCCGCTGCACATGCACATTCTCTCCCGTGCGGGCGCATATTCGCAGTTGCGTGACGGCGCCTCCTCGGCCATGCGCTCGAGCGCGTGGTATGTGCATTTACGGTAGAGTTTGTGTGCGTCTAGCGGGCGACTCAATCGTTACATAGTAAATCCAAATAGTATGTTTTATAGGTAATGTTCCCCTTAATAATAACTGTAAGTTTGTTTATTGTAACTGGTCGCTGGACAGAGGAATTCCTCTTTGCATGATGCGAAGGGACAGACAGGATTTGAGCAGTGGTGTTTGGTACCTAACTAAAGAACATTTTATTAGAAACAATCCGGTGCTGGTTAGGTAAAGATTAATCGCTCCTGCGTATAGTTATGTCTATTAGTAGTTTCTGGACATTTACTATATTTGCGGTTCATTATCCATGCGGCGGGAATCCTGAGATTCCCTCCCACCTGAGCAGTTCGATATAGTCACAGCCCACCTGTTCAAACTAACCTATGACCTTTTGTTATAATGCGGGGAGACGTTCCTGTGTCCAATGAACAATGAGATTATAGGTCCCTTTGTAGTGTACTGTACGCAGTGTATATAAGAACAGCCAGCCTGGCCAGCTCAGTCTCTCTCCACAACGGTTTTCATCATTGACTAACTAGAGAGCTGGTACCAGGACTGCGCAGCGATCGTTCCCAGTGTGTAAGTTATTCTCTGTAACCAACTTATTCTCTGTTTGTATTTGCCATATTCTCTCTCTCTCTGTTATTGTATAGGATTAAGATGCTATTGTATATTTATGTGTAGTTATTCTGCTTAGATATTGATGTTAGTCTGTAGTGTACGAACTGTTAACTGTTTTCCCCTTTTTACATAGCTAGATATTGTTAGTAAAGGTGTTGGAACCTTAGCAAGGTATTGTGTGTTTATTACATTACTGAGGGTATTCGGAGCGTCTCAATCGCTCAAGCAGCTTTTGTATTAACAAGGTTAAGCAGCGTTATATCGCTACAGTATTTCAGTAGTAAGATTTACAGTACAAACTCAATCTTTCAGTGTGTTGCATACAAGGTTTACTGAGTGTCATTCCGTGAGCGTCTGCGCCGCTCGTGTTCCCCTCGTGGTCACGAGCGTCCGCTACGCTGGTAGCGTAGCATTACGGTAGTCGGCCGCCTATAGCGTGCTCGACACCAAGCGTTAAGCTGTGAGCGAGCGTGCCGCATGTGCGTCTCGACCACGGATAAGCGTCTGCTACACTAAGTGCGTACCCTTACGGTACCCCATACGCCAATTGCGTACTGAGTCTCTTACCCACATATAGTGAATGTTATAAGATAAATATTTAGCTTTATCAATTGGCGGCTCGTCCGTCCTCCACATATCCGCACTAGCGAACACAGACTTTATCTGTCAGCAAGGGCGGGAAGGCAGTATCCCTTCGTATCCGTATTGGTGGTGAGGGATACAGTAGTGCTGACTAGATAAGCGTCTGCATCGCTACGCTGTAGGAATGCTGGTGGAATCCGGAACCGGAAGGTAAGAACAAAACGCTATTGTCTTTTAAAACTGTTTATCTCTGTTTTGCGTACGCAACACACGCACACACCTGCATTTCTTTTCATTTGTGTAATTTTCACATCTCACCTTCCTGCTTGCCATTTATAATTGATAACGTGCTGAGAAAGATTTGTTGCTATTGGTAGTTAAAAGTAATATTAATACGTTAAGGAGTAAATTGTAAAACACGCACACGGCTTTACCTAAAGATACAAGGAAAGATCTGAGTGGGGCTCGGTAGATGATTACAGTTAAAGATCATCTACATTGATATAAACGTGTTAGTTGTATTTCTGTGGATATACCTGGCTTGCGTACACGTGTCTCTAACAAAGGGCGGGACTAGCGTACGCGATGCAAGGGCCGACGCACGGAGCGTATATTACGCAACGGAGCGTCTGGGTACGCCCACATAATACAAATCACACGATAGCATTGTTTTAGTAGGCGATACGGAGGCAACGCGATAATAGCGCAAATCAATCTCAGTGTCCAAAATTTTAAGCTAATAGATCCTTCTCTAGTTGCAACTCCTCTGGATTAGCCTGCGATACTGAATGAAAGGGATTTCTGCGCAGAAACAAAAGTAAAGAGTATATGAGGTGAAAGTGTGTGTATACATATATATAAGTTTCTAATTTTTGGGTGGAACCACAGGAAATCATCGAGTTCTCGTGAGGTACATACGTGTAAGTGACGGCACGGTGGCTTGGGGAGGCATCCCTTGTTAAACATATTAAAAGAAGAGCATTAGAGTATAGCAGACCAGGAGGTCTACTGTAGCACAGACCAGGAGGTCACGGACCAGGAGGTCCAGGTACAGCAGACTAGGAAGTCCGCTATAGATAAAGAGTAAAGAAGCACAACACCAGGAAGGGTTGGTGCGGTACCCATATAGGCCATTAAGCTCTGGCTGAAGGAATTCGCAGCAACAATTTTCGATTCCACTGGTCGTTCCGCACATAAGATTAGTTGCTTATGTGCAGAACGATTGTACCGCATGTAATTGTGTGCATTAGTTAGTAAATTGACCCAGTACCATTTGCGTACGCTAGAGGGGTCATAAACGCTATTTGTACAATCTAACGTGATTTGTGTAATTTTTTTTATTTTAAGGGAGGTTCGCTGGTCACTCGGGAATTCTCTAACAACCAATCGTTACTGGGAAGGGTTAAGTGCTCTTCGGATCACACCCACACGTTCCAGTAAATAGAGGTTCAGGTCGCAGGGGCCCTAGGTTGAGTACGCCAGCGCTAAGGCAGTGTGTGGGTGTATTGGTCGACGTGGGCGAGTGTGTGAAGGTACTCTGTAAACTTTCACCGTCGGCCTACCCCGGACATCTTGGTTTTTGTAAGGGTTCGCTGAAGACCCTGATTTGAAGGTCAGAGGTAGTGAAAGCAACACCTGCAAAGATGGGGGCCAGTTGTTCAGGTAGGGGGCGATCAACCTTGGTTCAGGTTGATTTAGTAAGCCGGCCAATAGGGTCGGCAAGGTATATCATGTGTGAGAAATACGGTTCACACACAGAGGTTTTGTGCGATGAATGGGAAAGAATGACTGTGCATGACGGGGAAAAGTTCCCACGGGTAGGCAGTTTTAGCCCCGAGGTGTTACAAAATCTAAGGAGAAGGATATGTCTCATTAAATCTGCAAAGAGACGGATCAGACATTATGATTATTTACAATTATGGCAACAGGAAGGTGAAATACAAAGAGGATTGGCTCAAGCGGCTGGATCTAACCCTATCAGGAAACTGATAGCCACCGCACCACCACCACCATACATAACAGGGGAGAAAGTGGTCACAGAGAATGGCACACTGGTGTATGATAAACATGCACTTAGTAACTGTATAGATGTTAAGAATAATGTAACTAAGATTGTTGATGCTAATACTAACCCGTGCAAGCTGTACCCTGTTTTAAACTTTCCCCAGGATTGTGACCAAGAGGATGAGCCCACAACAATATCGGCACTCTCTCTAGCAGCCACCATAGCAGAAACGACAGTGGGCATGGCCCAACCCGTAAGAGTAGTATCAAAGGCCCCTAGTGGAGGGACAGGTGAGGTCGTATCAACTGGTAAGTACGGCACTGTACACTATGCTGAAACCATTACACCACATGTTGTAGAATCTACTCAGAATGATGTTATTGAACTTAATCCCGTTAGGGTAATTGCAGTACCAAATGGGAAAACTGACACTTCAGGAGTCACTCCTGTCAGACACATCGCCATGCACTGCCCCTTTTCCCGAACGGAATTAAGATCAATGGTGTCTGAATTCCCTGATCCTAGTAAAGATCTAGTTGCAAGCCAGAAGTACATTAGAGAGCTAGGAAATACTGTGGAGCCCAATAACAAAGACTGGCGGATATTGCTGAGGGCATGTTTACCCTCCAATGTCGACTCAGCGAGATTTATAGCTGACTGTAAATTAGACGAAGAGGTACCCCTTACGGATGTGTACAACCAAGATAATGTAAAGAGAATAAATTTACAGTTAAGAGAGTATTTCCCAGCTGTTGCCAAATGGAACAAAATATTCTCCATCAAACAAAAAGAGGGAGAAACAGCTGCTGATTATTTTCATCGGACACTGCAGGAAATGGCTAAGTATACAGGGATAGAAGACATTAAAACAAATGTGAATCATAGAGAAGTAGCAGTATCTGTGTTAATGGATGGTTTAAAGGAAGTATTGAGGACGAGGGTACAGACCACCCAACCATGTTGGAGAGGTTTGTCAGTGGCTACTTTGAGAGAGGCCGCTATTGATCATGATCGAAACATCACCAGACACAGGGAGTCGCAGAGTGATAAGTTAATGGCCGTAAGTATACAGGCCCTGACCACAAGGCCACCTCAGTATAAGTCTCCGACCCCTGTGGGTAAGTCAAATGTGGTAACTTGTTATTACTGTCATAAAGAGGGACATTTTGCACGAGACTGTAGATCGAAAAATGCACAAAAATCATATCAACCCCCTAGACAACGACATGACATACGAAATTGGGATCAAGGACCGCAGAGACGGAGTTATGAGCCACACGCAGGGGAAACAAAAAGGTATCCCCCAAGAAGAGACTGGCAAGTCTCTGATAGTTCCCATTTACCCCCTTCACAGGTAATAGCTGCCAGTGCAATGCAGGGAGGCCACCACATACAATAGGGGTGGGGCCACACCTGTAGTCTGCAGCCAGTGAAATTAATTGCGAGCCTTGGAAATGAACCTGAGGTCACAATTGATGTAGCTGGTAAATCTCTAAATTTCCTTGTAGATAAGGGGGCGGCCAAGTCAGTGATAAATTCGACCGTGGGCTTGAGAACCACTGGTAAAACAATTCCAGCCATGGGAGTAACAGGAGTAGTACAGCACTACCCTTTAAGCAAACCTGCAGAGATTACGATAGGGCCTTTGCATACCAAGCATTCTTTTCTGCTGGCTGCATCGGCTCCGACTAATCTCCTAGGGAGAGATTTACTGTGCAAAATGGGATGTGTCATATATTGTACTCCTGAAGGTGTGTTCTTGGACATACCCGAAAACCACGCTCAGGAAGTGCAGGATATGCTAGACTCCCCAACAAGATAAATGTCCCACACTGTTGTTGTAAATAGGTGTCCGTCCAAGGTAGAGGAAATGATTTCCCAGATACCGGAATCACTTTGGACCAAGGATGGACAAGACACTGGATTAATGGCAAACGTAGCCCCAGTAGTTGTACAAGTAAAAGATGGTAGGATAGCTCCAAAAATCCCACAATACCCTCTGAAGCCAGTTAGGAGTTTTTCCTGTAATAGAGCGCTTGCTACAACAGGGCATTCTCGTAAGAACGTCCAGCACTGCCAATAGTCCCATCTTCCCTGTTAAAAAGAGTGGGGGGAGGGGTTACAGATTAGTGCAGGATCTAAGAGGGATCAACAAAATAGTTGAGAGTCAATTCCCCGTAGTGCCAAATCCAGCTGTCATCCTTATGCAAATCCCTCCCACTGCCAAATTTTTCACTGTGATTGACCTCTGCTCCGCCTTCTTCTCGGTACCTCTGCACCCTGACAGTCAATACTTATTCGCATTCACATACAGAGGAGTTCAGTACACCTGGACTCGATTACCACAAGGTTTCATTGACAGTCCAAGTATTTTCTCTCAGGCCTTGCATGATTGTTTACAGTCTTTCTAACCTGAGAGTGGATCAGTATTAATACAGTACGTGGATGATTTACTGCTGTGTTCTGATTCACTAGAAGCGTCCCTGAGAGATACGAAACAACTCCTGTTTCATCTTTCAGACACAGGACACAAGGTTTCCAAAGATAAGTTACAATTATGCCAGACCAGGGTGAAGTATTTGGGACACTGCCTAACACAAGGACTGAGACACCTTACCGCTGATAGAATTCAAGCAATTCGTGACATGACCCTGCCACAAACCCAGCAACAGATTAGAACGTTTTTAGGAATGTGTGGGTATTGCCGTAACTGGATCCCAGGTTTTTCCATACTAGCCTTGCCTTTGCAGGAGATGGTCTCCTCAAACAAACCTGATCGGATTTCGCACACAGACGAGTCTGAGATGGCATTTGAGAGACTTAAACAGTGCCTAACGCAGGCACCAGCGTTAGGTATGCCAGATTATGGAAAACCCTTTGAACTGTACGGAACAGAGAGTGCTGGGTGCGCAGCAGGTGTCTTAACCCAGAAGCATGGTGATGCCAGCAGGCCGGTAGCCTACTATAGCGCCCAGCTAGACATGGTAGCGCGATCCCTTCCCACATGCTTGCGAAGTGTTGCAGCAATAGCATTGCTAGTAAGTAAAAGCGAAGATGTAGTGCTAGGACACAAACTCACAATTCATACACCACATGCAGTGTCAGCTTTACTGAATTCTGCCCAAACCAGACACGTCTCATCAGCGCGGTTTACAAGATGGGAATTGGCATTGATGGCCCCGGTAAACATTACTATAAAGAGATGCAGTGCACTAAATCCTGCAATATATCTCCCAGGTGTGCCTGGACAGCCACAAAGGGTGGAGGATGAGAGTGATGGTGAAGGAGGATTTAGTAAGGACAGCGACACACATGATTGTATGGAATATTTGACCCAAAATTTCACGGCAAGGCCTGACATCAGTGACAACCCACTGGAAGATGTAGATTTTACTTTCTACACTGACGGTAGTTGTCACAGACAGACGGACTCGGGAGACTTGTGTACTGGATACGCAGTCGTAGATGACCAAGGTACCATAGAAGCGGAACCCCTAGGCCCACCACACTCAGCACAAGTTGCTGAACTGGTTGCCCTAACCAGAGCATGCGAATTGGCTAAAGGCAAGTCAGCCAATATCTATACAGATTCTAGGTACGCCTTCGGAGTAGTCCATGATTTCGGGGCCCTATGGCGCCTCAGAAATTTCATGACGGCAGCTGGCACACCAGTAGTGCATGCAGCCCACATCAAAAGACTTCTAACAACGATACAGGAACCCGACAGAGTGGCTGTTATCAAGTGTAAAGCTCACACGTATAGCCAAGACCCGGTATCACTTGGTAACAGCCGAGCAGACGAAGCTGCTAAATCAGCAGCCGGTAACCCCATACAAACAGACAGTACACAACTGATGGTATTTGATACTGTAAACACACAGAAATTATATGAAATGCAAAATTTGTGTTCATCACAAGAAAAGGCAGTTTGGAGGTCAAAAGGATATGGCCAGGAGTCCTCAGGACTCTGGACAGATGGACAGGGTAAGCCAGTGGCACCCAGAGCATACCTTCCAAGTCTAGCGGAAGCGGCACATGGGCTGACTCATCTAGGCAAAGAAGGAATGTGTAAGTTGGTAAGAGCTTATTGGTGCGCCCCAGGATTTTCTTCCCATGCGGGTAAAAGAGCGATGACATGTCTCACCTGCTTGAGGAAGAATATCGGAAAGGCAATACCGACAGAGCCATCCCATATCCCTCCGACAGATGGCCCTTTTCAGGTAATACAAATTGATTTCATACAATTGCCACCTTGTAGAAATTTAAAGTATGTATTGGTCTGTATTGATGTGTTCTCAAATTGGGTTGAAGCATTTCCCGCGGCCACAAATACCGCTGTGTTTACTGCAAAGAAAATTGTGCAGGAATTTGTGTGCAGGTATGGTATCCCTAGAATCATTGAGAGTGATAGGGGTACCCATTTTACAGGTGAAGTCTTTCAAACAATGTGTAAGTTGATGGGAATTAATAGTAAGCTACACACTCCGTACCGCCCCCAGGCGAGTGCGAAGGTGGAAAGAGTAAACAGCACTATTAAAAACAAATTAAGCAAGGTAATGGCTGAAACAGGATTGTTGTGGCCCGAAGCTTTGCCAATCGTATTATACAGCATCAGAACCACTCCCAGGTCCCCTCTTAATCTGTCTCCTTTTGAAATTCTGTTTGGTCGACAACCCCATGTTATGATTAACCCCCTGTTAGGGTCTCCTGCCCTGTGCTGCCACGTCATCATGGCAACCGGGAGACAAGTGCTAGTGGAGTAACCTGAGCGCAGCTGATACTCCGGTTCGGGTCTTTTGCTGTGCAGTGGTTATAGGCTCTGTGCACGGCAGGGGATCCGGTGCTGGTTTTTGTGCTCACAGTCTGTGAGGTCTGAGTGGGGCGTGGACAGCACCTGCTTTATAAGGCCTCTTTTCAGGGTAAGCAGATGCTGCTGAATCTTTGTTGGTTAGTCAGTTCATGAAAGTTAGCCAGTACTGTGTAGCTTTGTATTTGTTTGTTGCTTACTGCAAATAGGCCTGGGGATTTGGTATTACACTCTGCCAATCCAGACCTAGCAGTAAGACTGGAGTCAGTCGTTTAGCTTGCTGGGGTTCTGTTACTACTCTGTGAACTTAGCAAGTTTGCGGCTGTATTCTAAGACTTGCCTGTCTAATCCTGTCTCACTGTGCTAGGTGTCAGGGGTCAGTTTAGTGGCAGTAAGCTAAAACCTGTGCACTGCAAGTGAGAAATAGGATTGTGGAGACTCTCCTTGTGTCTATCATTCCATCTCTGACCAAGGAGTTTACTGCCACACCCGTTGGTAACCCTTTAGGGTTTTGCTGTTGCCCTTAGCAACAGCATTTCGGGTTCTCTACGTATTAAAACACAACATCTTGCTTTTTCCATCTGTGCAGTTCTAATACAAGGGAGATACCCAGTTCCTTAGCCTCTGGGCTTCTCTGTTCACTTTGTGTGTATTTTGTTACCCTATTACCTTCTGTGTACGTTATGTCATATTCCCCAGTTTGTCTGTGAGTCCATTTGTTTTGCATAACAGTTCAAACACCAGTACATTCCTGCAGACACTGGAGTGCATAACAGTTCTGACACCAGTACTTTCCTGCAGGCACTGGTGTGCATAACATATTCAGCAGCCTAATATTCCTGTTGAAATTTTGTGGGAATATGGAGCATACCCCTCAAAATACGTTGCAACAGGTGGTCGATCAGGTGCAGGTCCTGACTCGACAATTTAATGATTTGTCCATTAAAATGCACACCTCCCAGGCTGCTGGCGGAGCTCCCGCAGCAGCAGCACCTGCAGGGGTTAAGGAGCCGAAAGTAAATCTCCCGGATCGTTTTTCTGGAGATCGCTCGCAGTTCTTTTGTTTCAAGGAGAGCTGCAAGCTATACTTCCGGCTTAGGCCTCAGTCTTCTGGGTCGGAGATTCAGCGGGTGGGCATAGTGATTTCCTTGCTACAAGGAGACCCACAGGTCTGGGCATATGGGTTGCAGCCTGACTGTCCGTCGCTTAAAAGTGTTGATGTTTTTTTTACGGCACTGGGCATGTTGTATGATGACCCTGACAAGACGGCCTCAGCCGAGGCTCAGATTTCGATCCTTAAGCAAGGGCGAAGGCCAGTTGAGGTTTACTGTACGGAGTTTCGGAGGTTGGCCCATGATACCCAGTGGAATGACCCAGCCCTGAGACACCAGTACCGAAGAGGTCTTTCTAACCAGATAAAGGACCAACTGGTACAATATCCCTTGCCTGATAGCTTGGATCAGCTCATGCAGTTATCCATCCGGGTGGATAGACGGCTGAGAGAGCGTAGGCTTGAAAGGGAGACTGAGATTTCCTTCCTTCCCAAGGGAACCTCAGACTCTGAGGAATTTTCTGAGGAGCCTATGCAGATTGGGGCTACCCGCCTCTCCTCGCGTGAGAAGACGCGGAGGAGACAGCAGGGGTTGTGTTTGTACTGTGGGAATAAAGGTCATGTGGTAGTATCATGCCCAGAAAAGCCGGAAAACTTCAGGGCCTGAGGGTGATGGGAAATATCCTGTCAGGCCAGAAGTTAGAATTTCCCAAGAAGACTTTTATCATTCCGGTGACCTTGAAGATCCTCGGTCAAACTGTCAAGACTGAGGCCTTTGTGGACAGTGGGGCCGACGGGGTTTTTATGGACCGCCAATTCGCCCTGAAACACTCTGTTCCCTTAGTACCCTTGGCATCGGAAATTGAGATTTGTGGGTTAAACGGGGAACCATTATCCCAAGGTAAAATTACCTCTTGCACTAGCCAGATTTCTTTGTTTATTGGAGCCACACACTCTGAAAAATTGTCCTTTTATGTGACTGTCTGTACTTTTGCCCCATTGGTGTTGGGGTTACCCTGGTTAAGGGCCCACAATCCTCAATTTGACTGGGTCTCTGGGGAGATTCTTAGTTGGGGTACTGATTGTTTCAGGAGTTGCTTGAGCCTTCCAGTCAGGCTCTCGCAGCTAAGTTTGCCAGGATTGCCAGGGTGTTATGCAGATTTTGCGGACGTGTTCTCCAAAAAAGTTGCAGAGGTACTACCTCCCCATCGCCCCTATGACTGTGCCATTGATTTGTTGCCAAATGCTAAGCTTCCCAAGAGCAGGTTGTACTCCCTGTCACGTCCTGAGACTCAGGCTATGGCAGAGTACATTCAGGAGAACTTGGCTAAGGGATTTATCAGACCTTCACAGTCTCCAGTTGGGTCGGGGTTCTTCTTCGTGGGTAAAAAGGACGGTTCTTTGTGACCCTGCATCGACTTCAGGGAATTGAACCGTATCACGATTAAAAACTCATACCCACTGCCTCTCATTTCGGTCTTGTTTGACCAGCTTCGTACTGCCACCATTTTTTCTAAGATTGACCTACGCGGTGCGTACAATCTAATCCGAATAAGAGAGGGGGATGAATGGAAGACTGCCTTTAATACCCACTCAGGGCATTATGAATATTTGGTGATGCCTTTTGGGCTCTGTAATGCCCCGGCAGTCTTCCAGGATTTCATGAATGATGTGCTCAGGGAATATTTGGATAGATTCTTAGTTGTATACTTAGATGACATCCTAATCTTCTCCCATTCCCTGGAGGAACATCGGAAGCATGTACGCTTAGTCCTCCAGAAACTCAGAGACCACCGGCTTGGGGCGAAGCTGGAGAAGTGCGAATTTGAAGTTCAGCAAATCGCATTTCTAGGATATATTATCTCCCCAGAAGGTTTCCAAATGGAGGGTTCCAAGGTACAGGCAGTCCTGGATTGGGTGCAGCCCACTAGTTTGAAGGCGCTTCAGCGTTTCCTGGGCTTTGCAAATTTTTATAGACGATTTATCGCTGGATTTTCGTCTATAGTGGCGCCCTTGGTGGCACTCACTAAGAAAGGGGCGGATGTTGCTCACTGGTCTTGTGAGGCTAAAGCGGCTTTTGCCCGTCTCAAAAGGGCATTTGTTTCGGCCAAGGTGCTGCGACACCCAGATCCAGAGCGTCCTTTTGTGGTGGAGGTGGATGCCTCTGAGATGGGTATTGGGGCAGTGCTTTCTCAGATGGGAGTGTCTGATAATCGCCTTCATCCCTGTGCTTACTTTTCCCGTAAATTTTCGCCTGCCGAGATGAATTATGACGTGGGTAACCGGGAATTGTTGGCTATTAAGGATGCACTCGAGGAGTGGAGACACTGGCTTGAGGGGGCTAAGTTTGTGGTCTCAATTCTCACTGACCATAAGAATCTGGCATATTTAGAGTCAGCGAAGCGTCTCAATGCCAGGCAGGCACGATGGGCTTTGTTTTTTGCTTGCTTTAATTTTTTGATAACATATCGCCCTGGGTCAAAAAACATCAAGGCTGATGCGCTCTCGCGGAGTTTTGCTCCAATCCAGGAGACCACCGAGGAGCCGTTGCCCATTGTTTCCCCATCATGTATTAAAGTGGGCATTACCCAGGACCTCTTATCATTAGTCCTTAGAGCACAGGAGCAGGCTCCTCCAGACCTTCCGGTAGGTCTTTTGTTTGTGCCTCCTAGGTTAAGACAGCGAGTGTTCCTGGAATTCCATGCCAAGAAGTCGGCAGGTCACCCGGGTATTGCCAGAACTCGGGAGTTGCTATCTAGGGCGGTGTGGTGGCCCTCGGTGGCTAAGGATGTGGATCAGTGGGTTCGGGCATGTGACATCTGTGCCCGAAATAAGACTCCTAGAGGGGTTCCTGTTGGCCCATTACATCCACTCTCTATCCCATCTAAGCCATGGACCCACATTTCAATGGATTTTGTGGTGGACTTGCCCAAATCCTCGGGGATGACAGCCATCTGGGTTGTCGTTGACAGGTTTTCGAAGATGGCGCACTTCGTTCCACTGGTTGGGCTGCCATCAGCCAGATGCCTGTCTGAATTATTTATGCTGCATGTTGTGCGTCTCCACGGGTTGCCACTTGATGTGGTCTCTGACCGCGGATCCCAGTTTGTGGCCAAATTCTGGAGGGCATTTTGTTCCGATCTCCAGATTTCTGTCAGCTTGTCGTCAGGCTACCATCCGCAGTCTAATGGGCAGACTGAAAGGGTGAACCAGTCCTTGGAGCAGTTCCTCAGGTGTTATGTCTCCAAGTGTCAGACTGACTGGGTTGCTCATCTGTCCATGGCGGAGTTTGCCTATAACAACGCGGCTCACTCTGCTACAGGGATCTCTCCCTTCCTTTGTGTGTATGGGCATCATCCTAAGGCCAATTCTTTTGACCCCCTGGACTCCACGCCTGGTGGTTCCTCTGTGGTTTCGGTCCTTAGAGGTATTTGGCGGAAAGTGAAGAAAGCCCTTGTGTCTGTGTCATTAGTGACCAAAAGGGTTTTTGATAAGCGGAAAAGACCCTGCAGCTTCAAATTAGGAGACTTCGTCTGGTTGTCTACCAAGAATTTGAAGTTGAGACAGCCATCTCATAAGTTAGGGCCCCGGTTCATCGGCCCTTATAAGATCACCAGGGTTATCAATCCGGTGGCATTTCAGTTAGATCTGCCCCGTTCTTTGGGTATCAATAAAACATTTCATTGTTCCCTTTTAAAACGGGCGATTAGTAATCCTTCTTCCAGTGGAAGACCTTCCCCTCTTCTGATACGTGGCCAGAGGGAGTTTGTTGTTGAAAGGATTCTTGACTCCAAGGTGGTTCGGGGTCGGCTGTCATTTTTGGTGCACTGGAAGGGGTATGGCCCGGAGGAGCGGTCGTGGGTGCGCAGTTGTGATCTTCATGCCCCCAGACTGATACGCTCTTTCTTCTCGCAGTTCCCCGATAAACCCGGTGGTAGGGGTTCTTTGACCCCTCGTCAGAGGGGGGGTACTGTTAGGGTCTCCTGCCCTGTGCTGCAACGTCGTCATGGCAACCGGGAGACAAGTGCTAGTGGAGTAACCTGAGCGCAGCTGATACTCCGGTTCGGGTCTTTTGCTGTGCAGTGGTTATAGGCTCTGTGCACGGCAGGGGATCCGGTGCTGGTTTTTGTGCTCACAGTCTGTGAGGTCTGAGTGGGGCGTGGACAGCACCTGCTTTATAAGGCCTCTTTTCAGGGTAAGCAGATGCTGCTGAATCTTTGTTGGTTAGTCAGTTCATGAAAGTTAGCCAGTACTGTGTAGCTTTGTATTTGTTTGTTGCTTACTGCAAATAGGCCTGGGGATTTGGTATTACACTCTGCCAATCCAGACCTAGCAGTAAGACTGGAGTCAGTCGTTTAGCTTGCTGGGGTTCTGTTACTACTCTGTGAACTTAGCAAGTTTGCGGCTGTATTCTAAGACTTGCCTGTCTAATCCTGTCTCACTGTGCTAGGTGTCAGGGGTCAGTTTAGTGGCAGTAAGCTAAAACCTGTGCACTGCAAGTGAGAAATAGGATTGTGGAGACTCTCCTTGTGTCTATCATTCCATCTCTGACCAAGGAGTTTACTGCCACACCCGTTGGTAACCCTTTAGGGTTTTGCTGTTGCCCTTAGCAACAGCATTTCGGGTTCTCTACGTATTAAAACACAACATCTTGCTTTTTCCATCTGTGCAGTTCTAATACAAGGGAGATACCCAGTTCCTTAGCCTCTGGGCTTCTCTGTTCACTTTGTGTGTATTTTGTTACCCTATTACCTTCTGTGTACGTTATGTCATATTCCCCAGTTTGTCTGTGAGTCCATTTGTTTTGCATAACAGTTCAAACACCAGTACATTCCTGCAGACACTGGAGTGCATAACAGTTCTGACACCAGTACTTTCCTGCAGGCACTGGTGTGCATAACACCCCCAGGATGATTTGAAGTGTAACAATGAAGTAACCATAAAGTACTTGGTTAAGATGAGTAAGCAATTGAGGAATCAGAATGATAATCTAAAGTTGGTGATTCCTGATTTGCCAGACAGTAATTGTCATGACATTGAACCTGGGGATTATGTAATGATACGGAATTTTCTACGCTCAGGTTGCCTTATTGACAGATGGGAAGGACCATATCAAGTCTTATTGACCAGCACAACAGCATTGAAGGTTGCCGAGAGAGAGACTTGGGTCCATTCGTCTCATTGTAAAAAGGTCACTGACCCAGAGAGGTCCCATGATAAAGAACAGACGGTAGAGGTTGTATCACTAGAGTGTCTGTTCAGGGAAGATTGAGACGACACCTGAGCGCTGAGAATAATAAGATCGGAGGCGTTTGTCGAGCCAGATTTCTTTTCCCCATTTGTTATCTTCTCTAGTTCCCATCTTCCTCCTATTTCCCTTCCCCCTTCTTATTTTTCTCCTTTTACTCCTCTAAGATGGACTTGCCCCAAGAGACTGTGATCCGGATTTTTCTGTTGACCAGAGCAGTCTGTTTCGGTGAGAGTACCATGGAGGTCGAGAAAGGATCGGGAATGGGTTCTGATGACCAGGATGGAGGCGTAAATTTCCAAGAGCAACATAATCTCTGAGTAAAGGCGAGTATCAGAAAACGATCTAGTAGCATTGACAATAGAAGGAATTGTGAAGGATTGTTAGCTGAAGAGAAATGCATCTGTAGGCATTGTGACAATATAGGTGAGGATGGGTGCATCAAGAAATGTCAGTCTAGTTTTAATGTCCACATGGACCGGCATCCATTGAGTGACTATCACTCCTTAGTGGGTAAAGTGTTAAATCAGACAGACTGTTGGGTATGCTCTCAAGTACCTCAAGGTCATAGCAAATCAGGACTAGTACAATTCCCTTTAACTGTAGGAGAGGTACTTGAGCTAAGTGGTGGGAGGCCGGTGGACAAGAGGTTTAATATCTCTAGTCCTCCTAGTTTGAAGCTCCACCAATATCATGTGGATAGGTCCTTAGTATGCTTTAACATTTCCAATCCCCGAAAGCCGGGAAATTGGGAAGTGTCATGGAGTAATCAAACCATGACCTTTTCATACAGAGCCGACAGAATGCCCATAGACACAGAACTTATACGCCAGATAGCCGACCATGGAAGATTTTTCCGGTATAGGTACACTCTAGGAAGTAGGACCATGCGAGTTTGAGAAGTATCACCAGGATACTGTGCACATATCGTACAACCTGATACGTGTACTAGACAGATGGGAGAGTTAGGGTTGGGAGATTTCACATGGAAAATTTGTAACATAGTAATGTCATACTCTGTCCCATATGTTCTCCCCGATGATGCATATTTCATATGCGGGAGAAAGGCGTATAAGTGGCTTGCCCCAAACAGAGGGATTGTGTTACATTGGAAAAGTACTGCCTGAAGTAATGACTGTAACCCATAACAAAATGAAAGATATTCACCGCAGTGCCCAAGCTCCTTATACTCACACTCATTACGAGCACATCGTTAAACGGCACCTGATAGAAAGAACAGAGCATCCAGCCTCTGATCTGATCCATGAATCCACCGGGATTCAATTCCTACTCGTGTTAGATATCACTCGTACCGCCAGAGGAGTGATAAATTATAAATATATATCTGCGCTTGCAAATTTGTTAGACAATATCACCAAAATGTATGACGACACGTTCAGGTACACTGGGAAAGAGTTACAAGCCTACAAAACAGAACTGGTTCAGCATAGGATGATTCTCAATTACCTCACCGCTGTGACAGGCGGGTATTGTGTTACCCTAGCAACTCAATATGGAATAAAGTGCTGCACGTACATTACAAACAGCACGGAGAACCCAGCCGAGGTCATAGACCAAAAGATGGATGACATTTTACAATTAAAGTGGGAGTTTCGAAGGAAACACAATCTCACACTCGCTGCTGTGGGTAATGAGCTGACCAGTTGGGTGTCATGGTTGAACCCACGAAATTGGTTCTCTGGTTTAGGAGAATGGACCCAAGGTATTATAATGGATGTAGGAAAATTTCTCTTGTGTATTCTGGGAGTCGTCATATTGGTTGGCCTGATATTTAGATGCACTCGGGCTTTAACGAAGTGTAAAGGTAGTACCAGAGTGATGAGTCTGAAGAGCGAGGACACTGTAATAACAACAACTAATTTGATTTATGACCCAACGATAGAGACAATGTTGTGATGAAAATGTGATTCCACGGTCCGTTTCTTTCACCCGTTTCTCCTTTGTTTTCCTCCAAGGTACAAAGACATCCGCTTGGAAGAAGAATTTGACAACCTCTTTTATACAGACCATTGATGAACTATGCCACAGACCCCCAATATCCCTAGTGACTTTAACTTTTACGATAGCCCAATACTTTAGAGACTGTAATTTTATGGACAATGGAACAACTTTTGCTCGCTATTTATAGCAAAAGCACAGAGAGACATCAGACAACATGTACATCAAGACAAGACATCAGACAAGACCTCAATCGGCGACTGTTTATTTAAACTCACATAGTTTACGACTGCATTTATAACGATTGTTTCTTATCTTCATCTCTACAAACTTCAGGTAATGACACACATAGTCGATAGGGAATATAGACACAGATATCAGCACTCACATATTCCCCCCATTCATGTATCATCAACTAAATGTGCTCCCCCATTTGTTGCAACCAAAAGCCGAAAAGAGCTCGGTAGAGTTTGACAGCCCATCCACAGACCCTTAATACGGGATAAGAAGGATTCAAATGTATACTTCGCAATACCTCGAAGCCTGATTTAAAACACGTACGGCACGATGATACATGACCCCTCAAACATGGATTCATACACACATGCTTCTATCTCACTAGGTCATACCTTTTTCCCACCTTCTCCTCTCCTCCCTTTACCCAATCATAAAAAGGTATTTACATGATGACATATATTTTTCTTTTTGAACTGTTTTAGGAAGTGGCAGTTATTGGTGACTGCCAAAGGTTGGACTGTCAAAGTCGGAAAAATATCATGCTACACGTTGCCATATATTCACCCCATGCGCTTGCCCGCTGCACATGCACATTCCCTCCCGTGCGTGCGCATATTCGCAGTTGCGTGACGGCGCCTCCTCGGCCATGCGCTCGAGCGTGTGGTATGTGCATTTACGGTAGAGTTTGTGTGCGTCTAGCGGGCGACTCAATCGTTACATAGTAAATCCAAATAGTATGTTTTATAGGTAATGTTCCCTGAAGGGTTAAATATGCTATATGAACTGTTATGTGCTTGGATAGACACGTACCACTCTCTACAAGGATACCCTTATCTGTTCATACAATACAAGGCTTGTCTGTGTCTCCTTTTCAAGGAGAGTTACATTCCAGACCAAATCTGTTATCTCTACTTCTGTGTGATTACCAACTTTTCTTAGAGGTTTTAAGACGTTTGCAGAAAACCCATATATGGACATCCGCCTGATGCACTATCTTTTATATTCTGCCTAGTAACTACTAACGAGCCAATAAGAGTGTAACATATGTCAGTTACACCCATGTACGTTGTCTTTATAAACCTTTGTTAACCTTATAATAAAGCAGAGTGATTCTTAACCCTCAACTGTGTGTTATCTGTGTGGGGTTAAGGGCTGCTCTCACTGGTACCAAAGAGGTGATCACATCGAGGGGGCACACAAAAGGGTTAAATCCTTTCAGCTGGGGGCTAGGTCCGGGATCTAGGTGATCGTCCCCTGCCCGGTAAGATAGAGAATTTTATTGTCTGTCTTTTCCGTTCAGGGATTGCGATTACTACTAGATCTGAACTCATTCCGTGTTCCGGGAACACGTGACCAAAAATACAATCCAAGTCCGGGACTTGGCAGAAAAGAAACTTGTTTTCTTAAAGGCGCCGGGCGCCACATAAAGGTATCAGGGATACCAATCTTTAAAGGCAAAGGTATCAGGGATACCAATACAAGGACCAGGGGTCCATATAATCTTTAAAAGGCACAGGTATCCGGGATACCATAGATGGACCAGAAATCCAAATAACAACGCCTCCTCGATTTGATCACCTAAATGTTTGTATGTTTGTCTTATAAGTACTCATATTGTAATTTTTCTATTAAGGACACTCAGTGAACGGGTGGTAAGTGTACGGACACTGAATGCCATATAACATTGCTATTTACAGTTATTTTATGCAAGAAAATTGTATGACATTGCTATTTACAGTTATTTTATGCAAGAAAATTGTACTTTATTTTGCATAATATCAATTATACGGGTGGTAAGTGTACGTATGGTTGATATCATAAAAACATTTTGTATACCCAATGTCCCTTTGGTTTATGTAGGAATGTGTAATCCCACATGTTACCAGTGATCTATGATCAGATCAGCTGAATGCATACATAGACTATTGTTCCCCTTCCCTGTTATTTGTGAATTCTTTTAGAAATATATTGCGTGGGTGGTAAGTGTACACGCATTATATGACAGTGTGTTCGGAACAGTCTATGTTTTTATGATAGGATTGTTGTTGCTTCACCTTAAAATACGTTAGTTACTTGTTGATAATATGGGATCAGACCACAGTAAAGAGATTGAATACCCCCCTCCCCTCCCCTCCCCTCCCGGGGGAGACCTGCAAGGAATGTGCTGCTCGTCTCTCTCAGCAGCAGTAGCTTGCAAACAGAAACCTAGTGAGAATGTGACTGAACTCTGGAAGAGATTTAAAAGTGTTGGTCAGAGGAGGCAGGTCTCACCCTAGTTAATACCGACAACTTACTCATTTCTACATTTATAAACAACTTGTTGCCAACAGTGTCATTAACTGTAAAACAGAGTGTTTCCAGTTGGACCTCTGATAATTTTAAAGATTTTGAAAAACATTTATATGAGAAAGAAGCAGCAGGTTGTTTTGAAATGAGGAAATCTGTCAGTACTATACCCTCACATAACTACCAGAACCCCCCGGGAAAGCCAAATAGGTCTTTCCGCCCACCCCAAGACAATAGGTTCCAGAGGGGCCCTATGGGACCTCCACCTATTTCTAGGAGACAGACCAATACATGTTACAATTGCGGGAAAGATGGCCACTGGGCCAGGGATTGTCCATATCCCCCCAGCAGACCCCGACAGGCCCGGGACCCTATGCACAACGATGCACCACCCCGCAGCCAACCCAGAGACCAGACTAAAGACTTTCCCCATTTTCGAGTTGACTGGCAGGAACAGACCCATTGACGGGGCCCGGAGGAGGGTATCTCAGCCTTTGCCCAAATCACAAAGCATTGGAAGGACCCACCGCTGCTCACTTTAATTGTGGGAGGAAAAGCCTTCCCCTTTTTAGTGGACAGTGGTGCTACTACCAGTGTTTTGTGTAAGGACCTGTACAATGGTCACCTGGAAAGGACTGCTCCTTCAATGGGAATTAATGGGATACCCACAAAAGCCTATATTACCGACGCCATCAGTATAGAAACTTTGAAGGGCGTTTATATGGGAAGACACAACTTTACTGTAATACCTGAATGCCCAATAAACCTACTGGGAAGGGATCTTCTCAGCCGTCTTGAAATCACAATCAGTCCCTCTGCCTCAAGTAGCGGCATGGATGTTGTATCACCTCATTTACCTGTGTGGGTAAACCTTGACACACCACCTGAGTTAGAGACTGTAAACCCCCAGGTATGGTCAGAGGGGCCCTATGACACTGGCCTAATATCATGTACACCATACAAAGCTACACTCAAACCTGACTCACAACCCGTGTACCACAAACAATATCCATTGTTTAAAAGAAAAAATAGAAGGTCTTAGACCTATGGTACAGCAATTTTTAGAGCAAGGCATTCTTAGACATGTAGTATCCCCATACTGCACACCAGTTAACCCTGTAGCAAAAGTAGATGGGACTATAAGGTTTGTGCAAGATCTTAGAGCAATTAATCAGCTAATTGTTCCCATTGCACCAATTGTACCTGATGTAAACTCACTCCTCTCAGCCATCCCTGTAGATGCTGCATTTTTTTCAGTGATTGATTTAAAAAAATGCATTTTCTCAGCATACCAGTGGACCCCCAAACACAGTTACTTTTTGCTTTTTCTTTTGAGGGCAAGCAGTTAACATGGTGCAGATTACCACAGGTATGTTTATTCACCTGTTGTGTATAGCATTGTACTCCAAGCCATATTGGCTCCCTGGCACCCCCCCTATGGTTCTGTCCTGCTACAGTATGCAGATGATCTGCTTCTCTGTAGTCAAACGGAGGAGGCCTGCCGACAGGATGGTATATCACTGTTAAACTGGCTCTGTGAATGTGGACACAAAGTGTCAAAAGCAAAAATGCAATGGTGTAAAAAGCATGTCGATTATTTGGGTTTTGTACTCACAGAGGGAGAAAGGAAAATCAGTCCACAACGCATTCAGTCTGTATTGGGCCTGGTCACCCCAACTACTCAGAAGGAAATGCTATCCTTTCTGGGCATGATTAATTACTGCAGACAGTGGATATCTGATTGTTCCTACTATGACAATATCTTGAGACAAGCCACTCTCAATAACAAACCTAAACAGATTCAATGGTCACAAGAAATGTTAACTGCATATGAAAGTCTAAAATGTATGTTGGTAAAAAGTCCGGCACAGAGCCTCCCAAACTGTACTGCCGTTTCATTTATATGCAAGGGACAACTGTAAAACCATGGCGGGGGTACTAACTCACATGGAGGCAAACTGCGCCCTGTGGCATTCCTGTGTCGGTCCAAGGTATGCCTGCCTGCCTCAGAGCACTGGCAGCTTGTGCAATGGTGGCTGAGATGGCAACTACACTCACCTTAGGTCACACAACAATTCTACACACAACACATGATGTAGTAGCAATACTTAACGGCTTGCATACACAGCATATGTCGGCCCAACGCCTTAGTGGGTATGAGGTCCTATTGCAAAGCAACCCATCCCTCATCATCAAATATGCAAACACGTCATCAGGCCCAGCACCCATTCTTAATGTACTCCTAGGACTAAAGGGTCCCCAAGATGACATACCTGACGACCATGACTGCTCAGCATCAATAGAATCAGAGACCTCCCCGAGATTAGACATGTCCCCTGTGCCAATACCCGGTTCAGACAATGTCTTTGTTGATGGCTCCTGTAGCAGACCAAATGACTCCACATACCAAGCAGGTTATGCCGTTGTGCGCCTGCCCAATGACATTGCAATTTTGCACTGTAGGGCCCATACTGGTGGCAAGGACGACATATCAGAAGGAAATGCCCTTGCTGACAGAACTGCCAAAGAAGCAGCTCTACAACCCATTGCCCAGTCCCATATGACTGTCATAACCCCCCCTGCCATTAATGATCAATATCTTATCACGGAACTACAGGCCACAACCTCCAACAAGGATTTGGATGATTGGGTATATCCTGTATTGCAGAAAAATCCCAAATCAGGATTAATCTGCAAAGAGGGGAAACCTTGTATACCCCAAACAAGTGCCCCTTTGTTCATTGCTCACTACCATGGGGTAGGACAAACTTAGGAAGGCCACAGGAGGTACCTTCCACAAATGGAAACAGGTCCTTCCCATTATCTTAGCAGAAATCAGAATGACCCCACAAAAGACCCTAGGTTATTCACCCTTTGAAATACTTATGGGTAGGCCTTTCCCACACCTTGGGCTAAGAAACCATTAATAGTACAGGAAGGTGATTTAGATCTTATAAAGGAAGAATATGTTAGGTCCCTTATAACGAAACTAGATGAAATTGAACACAAGGTTGTTTGTAAAAATCCTTCTAACCCACAGGAATCAACACATCCTTTTCAAGTCGGAGACAAAGTCGTTGTGAAAGTGCTCCCGAGGAATAAAGGTCCAGGAGATTTCACCTATGGTCCAGAGACGGAAGTCGTGGCAGTGACCAGGACGGCTGTCCTTACTGAAGACGGGCCCACGTGGATACACGCATCCCGAGTAAAGAAGATACCCAGCCCAAACCGCGAAGCAAGTCGAGGAGATTCCAGCGAGGTACTAACTGGGGCAGACAGCCCTGACCTCCAACATGGAGAAGCAGACGATGCAGAAAAAGAACAAGATGCCTACCTATGGCCAGGGGACTATGTTGACAATCCTAATGGTCCTCACTTGCCAAGCTACAGCTGAAGTAGACATTACACAAAACTCTGACATTTACACATTCTGGTACAACTCCTCCAACACCAAGGTTGCTACTTATAAAATAGACTTTTGCAATTTTGGCCCATGTCCCGGAAAACATTATGAATGGGGATGTGACCAGTATGGAACACGTAATACCCCCAATGAAGCTTATATTTGTGTTACTAGTAAATATTGGGGTGATAAATGTGCGTATTGGGGATCAGTGGGATGGAATTCTGGTCATAGTTATGGATACCAGCCCAAGGAGGCTCTCTCAAGTAAAGACAAATATGGTGAGTCCCTGCTTACCCGTCTTACCCTTTATAGACAAAACAGATGTGATAGTAAATTCATATTAAGCATAAGACATCCCCAGTCTACTGATGCAGGCACCTATGTCCTGGGTGAATCCTTTTTTATAAATCCATCCCTTACACAATTCTTGTTACAGGATATGTTTAACAATAAAAAGTATGCCCAGCTCAAGTCCCCTAAACCACGCCCCAACCTCTTGAAACCTCATATAACCACCTTCAAGGATATGATAGCCGTTAACAATCCTACCTTTGAAGACACCCTAGCTATTGAAACTGGTTTCTCTGACATCAATTTCTGGTTAGAATGGATGAAATATAGCGCCAATAAA
This sequence comes from Pseudophryne corroboree, assembly GCF_028390025.1. Taxonomy (NCBI): domain Eukaryota; kingdom Metazoa; phylum Chordata; class Amphibia; order Anura; family Myobatrachidae; genus Pseudophryne; species Pseudophryne corroboree. The sequence goes on from NC_086448.1 coordinate 198,281,867, forward strand.
CATAATAAAAGTAACTGCTATGTTTGTGGCAGATCTAGGCCTCACCTAGGCACAGTGCCCCTTAATATACCCCTAGAGCAGGAAAGTTGTTTTTTCAGCCTTTACAACGGCACCAAAACCAATGACAGCCAATGTGAAATATGGAAAAAGGAATACCCCATACTCTCAAAAAAAACCCAACCTTGGTAACACAATAACCATATACCCAGGTAACTACACCTGCTATAACTCCACTAGCCACTCTGGTAAGGATTTTAAAACTTTTCCTCCTGGATACTGCTCAGAAACACGTAACACCATCCTAGTTAATCAAACCAAGTCCCTAGGGGACATTTATTATATCTGTGGAGATTTAAAACTCAGAACTAGATTAGATATCCCATGGAAAGGTCAATGTGCCTTAGCCAAAATAATTATGCCATTACACATACTCCCAACTAATGAAGGTTCCCCTACCTCAAACACTGCTCCCACACATAGAAGGAAAAGGGAAACTCCAGTAGGTAGCTTCGATCCACATGTTTATATTGACACAATTGGGGTCCCAAGAGGGGTGCCAGACGAATTCAAAGCTAGAGATGAAGTAGCTGCAGGATTTGAATCCTTAATCCCTATAATAACTGTCAATAAAAATGTTGCATGGATCAATTATATCTACTATAACCAACAGAGATTCATTAACGATACCAAAGTTGCACTCAAAGGTATAGCTGAACAATTAGAAGCCACCTCCCAAATGACATTCCAAAACCGTATGGCCTTAGACATGATACTGGCTGAAAAGGGTGGAGTTTGTGTCTACATAAAACAGGTAGAAGGATGTTGTACCTTTATCCCTGACAACACAGGGCCAAATGGTAAAGTTACCTTAGCCATAAAAAAACTAGATGATTTATCCATAGAGCTAAAAAAGAATTCAGGTATTGATAACCCATGGAGCCAATACTTTGGTTGGTTTGAAAATTGGAAACAGGGTCTTGTTCAACTAGGAATCTACATATTGATTGTGATAGTAATTTTTTGTGTTGTTTTCTTTTGCATTATACCCTGCTGCAGAAAACTCGCCACAAAAGGTATTGAAAACTCGCTTATGTATGAAGCCGTCCTTACAATCCCTCCTAACTCCCCTGCAGCCTATAAGCAATACCTAACTGAATATAGAAATAAAAAGCTCCATGTAAAGAATCATGTTATATAAATATATGATTCTAAGAGGGGATTGAAGGGTTAAATATGCTATATGAACTGTTATGTGCTTGGATAGACACGTACCACTCTCTACAAGGATACCCTTATCTGTTCATACAATACAAGGCTTGTCTGTGTCTCCTTTTCAAGGAGAGTTACATTCCAGACCAAATCTGTTATCTCTACTTCTGTGTGATTACCAACTTTTCTTAGAGGTTTTAAGACGTTTGCAGAAAACCCATATATGGACATCCGCCTGATGCACTATCTTTTATATTCTGCCTAGTAACTACTAACGAGCCAATAAGAGTGTAACATATGTCAGTTACACCCATGTACGTTGTCTTTATAAACCTTTGTTAACCTTATAATAAAGCAGAGTGATTCTTAACCCTCAACTGTGTGTTTTCTGTGTGGGGTTAAGGGCTGCTCTCACTGGTACCAAAGAGGTGATCACATCGAGGGGGCACACAAAAGGGTTAAATCCTTTCATTCCCCATAATAATAACAACTGTAAGTTTGTTTATTGTAACTGGTCGCTGGACAGAGGAATTCCTCTTTGCATGATGCGAAGGGACAGACAGGGTTTGAGCAGTGGTGTTTGGTACCTAACTAAAGAACATTTTATTAGAAACAATCCGGTGCTGGTTAGGTAAAGATTAATCGCTCCTGCGTATAGTTATGTCTATTAGTAGTTTCTGGACATTTACTATATTTGCGGTTCATTATCCATGCGGCGGGAATCCTGAGATTCCCTCCCACCTGAGCAGTTCGATATAGTCACAGCCCACCTGTTCAAACTAACCTATGACCTTTTGTTATAATGCGGGGAGACGTTCCTGTGTCCAATGAACAATGAGATTATAGGTCCCTTTGTAGTGTACTGTACGCAGTGTATATAAGAACAGCCAGCCTGGCCAGCTCAGTCTCTCTCCACAACGGTTTTCATCATTGACTAACTAGAGAGCTGGTACCAGGACTGCGCAGCGATCGTTCCCAGTGTGTAAGTTATTCTCTGTAACCAACTTATTCTCTGTTTGTATTTGCCATATTCTCTCTCTCTCTGTTATTGTATAGGATTAAGATGCTATTATATATTTATGTGTAGTTATTCTGCTTAGCTATTGATGTTAGTCTGTAGTGTATGAACTGTTAACTGTTTTCCCCTTTTTACATAGCTAGATATTGTTAGTAAAGGTGTTTGAACCTTAGCAAGGTATTGTGTGTTTATTACATTACTGAGGGTATTCGGAGCGTCTCAATCGCTCAAGCAGCTTTTGTATTAACAAGGTTAAGCAGCGTTATATCGCTACAGTATTTCAGTAGTAAGATTTACAGTACAAACTCAATCTTTCAGTGTGTTGCATACAAGATTTACTGAGTGTCATCCCGTGAGCGTCTGCGCCGCTCGTGTTCCCCTCGTGGTCACGAGCGTCCGCTACGCTGGTAGCGTAGCATTACGGTAGTCGGCCGCCTATAGCGTGCTCGACACCAAGCGTTAAGCTGTGAGCGAGCGTGCCGCATGTGCGTCTCGACCACGGATAAGCGTCTGCTACACTAAGTGCGTACCCTTACGGTACCCCATACGCCAATTGCGTACTGAGTCTCTTACCCACATATAGTGAATGTTATAAGATAAATATTTAGCTTTATCATCTTGCTTACCTGGCAGTGTGGTGTGTCTGTAGTGGTCCGTTCTGCTAGTGTGCTGAGACTGGGACAGGGCAGGGTCTGTGACTCCACCCAGGTGTTCTGACACTGGCAGGGCAGGCTCTGTGACTCCACCCAGCGTTAGAAATGCAGACACAGAGTCACAGGGCTAATATATAGGAGATTCATACATAGCTTTACTTCATAGTACAGTTACTTAGTATTGCTAGTCCAGTGCAGTTTTATTGTTGTTGGTAATATTTTCTGTATTGTACATGTGACTGTGTGTGTCAATAGCTGCCGTGTGGTCTATACTCCTTGTATCTTACACATATTGATATCCCTATATTCTGTACCCTGAAGGGGGCTAAGTGCATCAGGGTTCTTGTATAATAAAGTGTTTTACAGGATATACTATTTCTCTAACGTCCTAGTGTATGCTGGGGACTCCGTAAGGACCATGGGGAATAGACGGGCTCCGCAGGAGACATGGGCACTTTAAGAAAGAATTTGGATTCTGGTGTGCTCTGGCTCCTCCCTCTATGTCCCTCCTCCAGACCTCAGTTTGAATCTGTGCCCGGACGAGCTGGGTGCTGATTAGTGAGCTCTCCTGAGCTTGCTATAAGAAAGTATTTTGTTAGGTTTTTTATTTTCAGGGAGCTCTGCTGGCAACAGACTCCCTGCATCGTGGGACTGAGGGGAGAGAAGCAGCCCTACTCTCTGCAGATAGGTCCTGCTTCTTAGGCTACTGGACACCATTAGCTCCAGAGGGATCGTACACAGGATCTCACCCTTTGTCGTCCGATCCCGGAGCCGCGCCGCCGTCCCCCTCGCAGAGCCGGAAGACAGAAGCCGGGTGAAAGAAGCAAGAAGACTTCGAAATCGGCGGCAGAAGACTCCAGTCTTCACTGAGGTAGCGCACAGCACTACAGCTGTGCGCCATTGCTCCCACACTACACCCACATACTCCGGTCACTGTAGGGTGCAGGGCGAAGGGGGGGGGGGGGGGGCGCCCTGGCCAGCAATTAGGACCTCTTGGCAAAAGTTAGACATACATACAGTTGGTCACTGTATATATGTATGAGCCCCCGCCATAATATTGTACATAAACGCAGGACAGAAGCCCGCCACTGAGGGGGCGGGGCTTCTTCCTCAGCACTCACCAGCGCCATTTTGTTCTCCACAGCTCCGCTGAGAGGAAGCTCCCCAGGCTCTCCCCTGCAGATTCACGGTAGAAGAGGGTAAAAAGAGAGGGGGGGCACATAAATTAGGCGCAAAAACATAATATACAGCAGCTACTGGGTTAACACTAAGTTACTGTGTGATTCCTGGGACATATAGCGCTGGGGTGTGTGCTGGCATACTCTCTCTCTGTCTCTCCAAAGGGCTTTGTGGGGGAACTGTCTTCAAAAAGAGCATCCCCTGTGTGTGTGGTGTGTCGGTACGCTTGTGTCGACATGTTTGACGAGGAAGGCTATGTGGAAGCAGAGCGGGAGCAAATGAATGTGGTGTCTCCGCCGACGGCGCCGACACCTGATTGGATGGATATGTGGAAGGTTTTAAATGATAATGTTAATTCCTTGCATAAAAGGTTGGATAGCGCTGAAACCTTAGGACAGTCGGGGTCTCAGCCCATGCCTGATCCTATGTCGCAGAGGCCGTCAGGGTCTCAGAAGCGCCCACTATCCCAAATTGTTGACACAGATACCGACATGGATTCTGACTCCAGTGTCGATTACGATGATGCAAAGTTACAGCCTAAATTGGCTAAATCCATCCGTTATATGATTATTGCAATTAAGGATGTGTTGCACATCACAGAGGAAACCCCAGTCCCTGACAAGAGGGTTCATATATATGGGGAAAAAAGGCAGGTGGTGACCTTTCCCCCTTCACATGAGCTAAATGAGTTATGTGAAAAGGCTTGGGAATCTCCAGATAAAAAACTGCAGATTTCCAAACGGATGCTTATGGCGTATCCTTTCCCGCCAACGGACAGGTTACGCTGGGAATCCTCCCCTAGGGTGGACAAAGCTTTAACATGCTTATCCAAGAGGGTAGCCCTGCCGTCACAGGATACGGCCACCCTAAAAGATGCTGCGGATAGAAAGCAAGAGGGTACCCTGAAGTCCATTTATACACATTCAGGTACCTTACTAAGGCCGGCAATTGCGTCGGCCTGGGTGTGTAGTGCTGTAGCAGCATGGACGGATACCTTATCTGAGGAACTTGATACCTTAGACAAGGATACTATATTAAAGACCCTGGGGCATATAAAAGATGCTGTCCTATATATGAGAGATGCTCAAAGAGACATTAGCCTACTGGGCTCTAGAATAAATGCAATGTCGATTTCTGCCAGAAGGGTCCTGTGGACTCGGCAATGGACAGGTGATGCCGACTCAAAAAGGCACATGGAGGTTTTACCTTACAAGGGTGAGGAATTGTTTGGGGAGGGTCTCTCGGACCTGGTCTCCACAGCTACTGCTGGAAAGTCAAATTTTTTGCCATATGTTCCCTCGCAACCTAAGAAAGCACCGTATTACCAAATGCAGTCCTTTCGATCACAAAAAGGCAAGAAAGTCCGAGGTGCGTCCTTTCTTGCCAGAGGCAGGGGCAGAGGAAAGAAGCTGCACAACACAGCTAGTTCCCAGGAACAGAAGTCCTCCCCGGCTTCCACTAAATCCACCGCATGACGCTGGGGCTCCACAGGTGGAGCTAGGCCCGGTGGGGGCACGTCTCTGAAATTTCAGCCACAAGTGGGTTCACTCCCAGGTGGATCCCTGGGCGATAGAGATTGTGTCTCAGGGATACAAGCTGGAATTCGAAGAGATGCCCCCTCACCGATACCTCAAATCGGCCCTGCCAGCTTCCCCCTTAGAGAGGGAAATAGTGTTAGCTGCAATTCACAAATTGTATCTTCAGCAGGTGGTGGTCAAGGTTCCCCTCCTTCAACAAGGAAAGGGTTATTATTCGACCATGTTTGTGGTACCGAAACCGGACGGTTCGGTCAGACCCATATTGAATTTAAAATCCCTGAACATATACCTGAAAAGGTTCAAGTTCAAGATGGAATCGCTCAGAGCGGTCATCGCAAGCCTGGAAGGGGGGGATTTTATGGTGTCTCTGGACACAAAGGATTCATACCTTCATGTCCCCATTTACCCACCTCATCAGGCGTACCTCAGATTTGTGGTACAGAATTGTCATTACCAATTTCAGACATTGCCGTTTGGTCTCTCCACGGCACCGAGAATATTTACCAAGGTAATGGCGGAAATGATGGTGCTCCTGCGGAAGCAAGGGGTCACAATTATCCCATACTTGGACGATCTCCTCATAAAGGCGAGGTCCAGAGAGCAGTTGCTGATCAGTTTGGCACGCTCTCGGGAAGTGTTACAACAGCACGGCTGGATTCTAAATATTCCAAAGTCGCAGTTGATTCCTACCTTTCCTGGGCATGATTTTGGACACAGACCAGAAGAGGGTTTATTTCCCGATGGAGAAGGCTCAGGAGCTCATGACACTGGTCAGACACCTATTAAAACCAAAACAGGTGTTGGTGCATCACTGCACGCGAGTCCTGGGAAAGATGGTGGCATCATACGAGGCCATTCCCTTCGGCAGGTTCCATGCGAGGACCTTTCAATGGGATCTGTTGGACAAGTGGTCCGGATCACATCTTCAGATGCATCGGTTGATCACCCTATCCCCCAGGGCCAGGGTGTCTCTCCTGTGGTGGCTGCAGAGTGCTCACCTTCTCGAAGGTCGCAGATTCGGCATTCAGGACTGGGTCCTGGTGACCACGGATGCAAGCCTCCGAGGGTGGGGAGCAGTCACACAGGGAAGAAATTTCCAAGGGCTGTGGTCAAGTCAGGAGACTTGCCTTCACATCAACATCCTGGAACTAAGGGCCATATACAACGCCCTACGTCAAGCAGAGTGCCTGCTTCGCGACCAACCGGTTCTGATTCAGTCAGACAACATCACCGCAGTGGCTCATGTAAACCGCCAAGGCAGCACACGGAGCAGGGTGGCGATGGTAGAAGCCACCAGAATTCTTTGCTGGGCGGAGAATCACGTAAGCGCACTGTCAGCAGTGTTCATTCCGGGAGTGGACAACTGGGAAGCAGACTTCCTCAGCAGGCACGACCTCCACCCGGGAGAGTGGGGACTTCATCAAGAAGTCTTCACGCAGATTGCATGTCGGTGTGAACTGCCACAGGTGGACATGATGGCATCCCGCCTCAAAAAAAAGCTACAGAGATATTGCGCCAGGTCAAGGGACCCTCAGGCGATAGCTGTGGACGCACTGGTGACACCATGGGTGTTCCAGTCAGTCTATGTATTTCCTCCTCTTCCTCTCATACCCAAGGTGCTGAGAATCATAAGAAAAAGAGGAGTGAAAACAATACTCATTGTTCCGGATTGGCCAAGAAGGACTTGGTATCCAGATCTGCAAGAAATGCTCACAGAGGACCCGTGGCCTCTGCCTCTAAGACAGGTCTTGTTGCAACAGGGGCCCTGTCTGTTCCAAGACTTACCGCGGCGCGTTTGACGGCATGGCGGTTGAACGCCGGATCCTAGCAGAAAAAGGCATTCCGGATGAAGTTATTCCTACGCTGATAAAGGCTAGGAAGGATGTGACAGCTCAACATTATCACCGTATATGGCGCAAATATGTGGCTTGGTGTGAGGCCAGGAATGCCCCTACGGAGGAATTCCACCTGGGCCGTTTCCTGCACTTCCTACAGGCGGGAGTGACTTTGGGCCTAAAAGTGGGTTCCATTAAGGTTCAGATTTCGGCCTTATCCATTTTCTTTCAAAAAGAACTGGCTTCTCTGCCTGAAGTTCAGACGTTTGTAAAGGGAGTGCTGCATATTCAGCCCCCTTTTGTGCCTCCGGTGGCACCTTGGGATCTTAACGTGGTGTTGAGTTTCCTGAAATCACACTGGTTTGAACCACTCAAACGGTGGAATTGAAATATCTCACGTGGAAGGTGGTCATGCTATTAGCCTTGGCTTCGGCTAGGCGTGTGTCAGAATTGGTGGCTTTGTCACATAAAAGCCCTTATCTGGTTTTCCATGCGGATAGAGCAGAATTGCGGACCCGCTCACAATTTCTGCCAAAAGTGGTTTCATCCTTTCATATAAACCAACCTATCGTGGTGCCTGTGGCTACTACTGACTTGGAGGATTCCGAGTCACTGGATGTGGTCAGGGCTTTGAAGGTTTATGTAGCCAGAACGGCTAAGGTCAGAAAAACAGAATCTTTGTTTATCCTGTATGCTTCCTACAAGCTTGGGGCGCCTGCTTCAAAGCAAACTATTGCTCGCTGGATCTGTAACACGATTCAGCAGGCTCATTCTGCGGCAGGGTTGCCGCTGCCTAAATCAGTTAAGGCCCATTCCACAAGGAAGGTGGGCTCTTCTTGGGCGGCTGCCCGAGGGGTCTCGGCATTACAGCTTTGCCGAGCGGCTACTTGGTCAGGTTCAAACACCTTTGCAAAGTTCTACAAGTTTGATACCCTGGCTGAGGAGGACCTTGTGTTTGCTCATTCGGTGCTGCAGAGTCATCCGCAATCTCCCGCCCGTTTGGGGGCTTTGGTATAATCCCCATGGTCCTTACGGAGTCCCCAGCATCCACTGGGACGTTAAAGAAAATAAGATTTTACTTACCGGTAAATCTATTTCTCGTAGTCCGTAGTGAATGCTGGGCGCCCGTCCCTAGTGCGGACTTCTTCTGCAATGCTTGTATATAGTTATTGCTTAAATAAGGGTTATGTATAATTGCATCAGGGTTGATCTGATGCTCTGTTGTTGTTCATACTGTTAACTGGGTAAAGTTATCACAAGTTATACGGTGTGATTGGTGTGGCTGGTATGAGTCTTACCCTGGATTCCCAAAATCCTTTCCTTGTACTGTCAGCTCTTCCGGGCACAGGTGGTCATTCCGAGTTATTCGCTCGGTAATTTTCTTCGCATCGCAGCGATTTTCCGCTAATTGTGCATGCGCAATGTTCGCACTGCGACTGCGCCAAGTAAATTTGCTAAGAAGTTTGGTATTTTACTCACGGCATTACAAGGTTTTTTCTTCATTCTGGTGATCGTAATGTGATTGACAGGAAGTGGGTGTTTCTGGGCGGAAACTGGCCGTTTTATGGGAGTGTGTGAAAAAACGCTACCGTTTCTGGGAAAAATGCGGGAGTGGCTGGAGAAACGGAGGAGTGTCTGGGCGAACGCTGGGTGTGTTTGTGACGTCAAACCAGGAACGAAACTGACTGAACTGATCGCAGTGGCAGAGTAAGTCCCGAGCTACTCAGAAACTGCAAAGAAATTTCTATTCGCAATTTTGAGAATCTTTCGTTCGCAATTTTGCTAAGCTAAGATTCACTCCCAGTAGGCGGCGGCTTAGCGTGTGCAATGCTGCTAAAAGCAGCTTGCAAGCAAACAACTCGGAATGAGGGCCACAGTTTCTTTAACTGAGGTCTGGAGGAGGGACATAGAGGGAGGAGCCAGAGCACACCAGAATCCAAATTCTTACTTAAAGTGCCCATGTCTCCTGCGGAGCCCGCCTATTCCCCATGGTCCTTACGGAGTCCCCAGCATCCACTACGGACTACGAGAAATAGATTTACCGGTAAGTAAAATCTTATTTTTAGTATTTCTGCTTCGGGGTACACAGGGAGTAACATCGGGGTGTAGAGTAGGATCTTGATCCGAGGCATGAACAGGCTCAAACTTTGACTGTTCCCAAGATGCATAGCGCCGCCTCCTCTATAACCCTGCCTCCGTGCACAGGAGCTCAGTTTTGTAGTTGGTGCCATGCAGTAAGCAGGCATACAACAGGTGGGCTGCTCCAGCAGCCCTGAGAGAGCTTTTCTAAGCAATGATAGAAGACTTCAAGTGCTGCAGCAGTGATAGATGTCAGTCTGACATTTCCTGCTGCAGCTCCATTACCTTCCCCAGTGGTGCTGTATACTCCCGCGCCCTGGTTGCCGGGTACTTACAGCGGAGGCTCCGGTTTGCTCACCGTTAGTCACACACTCGCCGCAGTTCTCCTGGATCGCGTGTCAGCACTCAAGGAGGAGGTAAGAGGGTCACCTAGGCGGTCCCGCTGAAATCGCGGACCGGTGGGAGGCGTGCCACGCGCGCTGGCATGGACATTGTGGTCGAGCAGGGACTCCACTAAACCACCAGGGCAAGGGCACAGGTCATTTTTCTCTTACGTCCTAGAGGATGCTGGGGACTCCGTAAGGACCATGGGGTATAGACGGGCTCCGCAAGAGATAGGGCACCTAAAAAGAACTTTGACTATGGGTGTGCACTGGCTCCTCCCTCTATGCCCCTCCTCCAGACCTCAGTTAGATCTTGTGCCCAGAGGAGAATGGTGCACTGCAGAGAGCTCTCCAGAGTTTTCTGTGGAAAAAGAATTTTGTTAGGTTTTTTATTTTCAGGGAGTCCTGTTGGCAACAGGCTCCCTGCATCGTGGGACCGAGGAGAGAGAAGCAGAGCTGGCTTGTCAAGTTGGGCACTGCTTTTAAGGCTACTGGACACCATTAGCTCCAGAGGGAGTCGGAACACAGGTCTCACCTGGGGTTCGTCCCGGAGCCGCGCCGCCGTCCTCCTCACAGATGCCTAAGATAGAAGCCGGATAGAGAAGGCAGAAGACATCTTAGGCGGCAGAAGACATCAGATCTTCATGAGGTAAGGTTACCGCTGCGCGCCATTGCTCCCAGTCCCACACACACAGAGCAGCACTGAAGGGTGCAGGGCGCAGGGGGGGGGGCGCCCTGGGCAGCAATAAACCTCACATTTTGGCACAAATACAGTTGGATTAGACTGCGGAGGCAGTAAATCTATGATCCCCCGCCATTTTATTGAAAAATCACTGGGACCGAAGCCCGCCGTCGGGTGGGCGGGGCTTGATCCTCAGCACTAACCAGCGCCATTTTCTCCACAGAAGCTGCATGAGGAAAACGCTGGCTCCCTGGTCTCTCCCCTGCTGAACTCACAGGCTGGAAAAAAGAGGAGGGGGGCACATTAGCGACGCAGTCAGTGGGAATTGGCATAATATATATAAAAAAGCGCTATCTGGACATATTTTTTCCAGTGTTTTTAAGCGCTGGTGTGTGCTGGCATACTCTTTCTCTGTCTCTCCTTAGGACCTGGTTGGGGTTTTATAGGTTAATCCCTGTGTGTGTGGGGTGTCGGTACGTGTGTGTCGACATGTCTGAGGCGGAAGGCTTCTCCAAGGAGGAGGTGGAGCAAATGAGTGGTGTGTCCCCGTCGGTTGTGCCGACTCCAGATTGGATGGACATGTGGCATATGTTGAATGCAAGTGTGGCATCTTTACATAAAAGGCTTGATAAGGCTGATTTAGGGGGGACATCAGGGGGTCAATCCTCAGATTGGACCGACTCACAGGGCCCGTCGGGGTCTCAAAAGCGTCCCTTAACACAAGACACTACTACCGACACGGATTCTGATTCCAGTGTCGACTATGACGAAGTAAAATTGCACCCTAGGGTGACTAAAACCATTCAGTGTATGATTGTGGCAAAAAGGGATGTGTTGAATATTGTGGATGAACCCTTGGTCCCCGACACAAGGGTACACATGTTTAAGGAAAAGAAACAGATTATTAACTTTCCCACATCTCATGAATTAAATGAATTCTTTGGAAAAGCTTGGGAGACTCCGGATAAGAGACCGCAGATCCCCAAAAGAATTTATATGGCATACCCTTTCCCTAAGCAGGACAGGGAGATTTGGGAATCACCCCCCACTGTGGACAAGGCCCTGACGCGCTTGTCCAAGAAAGTGGCGCTATTGTCTCCTGACACAGCGGCCCTTAAGGACCCTGCAGATCGCAGGCAAGAAACTACCTTAAAGTGTATTTATTCTCATACGGGTGCTGTGCTAAGACCGACAATTGCGTCGGCATGGGTGTGTAGCGCAATTGCAGCTTGGACAGATGAGCTGACAGATCAACTTGATAATATGGATAAGGATACTATATTCCTAACTCTAGCCCATATTAAAGACGCAGTCTTATTTATGAGGGATGCTCAAAGGGACATTGGATTGCTAGCTTCTAGGGCCAATGCCATGTCTGTCTCAGCGAGAAGATCCTTATGGACTCACCAATGGACGGGTGATGCGGATTCCAAGAAACATATGGAAGTACTACCCTATAAGGGGGATGTATTGTTTGGGGATGGGCTGACGGACCTGGTTTCCACAGCTACAGCAGGTACATTTTCAAATTTTTTACCATATATTCCCCAACAGCAAAAGAAAGTAACACCCTATCAGATGCAGTCCTTTCGGTCGCACAAGTCCAAAAGAGGTCGGGGATCCTCTTTCCTCGCCAGAGGTAAGGGCAGAGGCAAGAGAGCACCTGCTGCGGCAGGTGCCCAGGAACAAAAGTCCTCCCCGGCTGCTCCAAAACCCACAGCATGACACTGGGGCTCCCCTGAGGGAGTCCGCACCGGTGGGGGCACGTCTTCGACTTTTCAGTCAGGCCTGGGTCAGTTCGGACCTGAATCCCTGGGTGTTGGAAATAGTTTCCCAGGGTTACAAATTGGAATTCGAGGAGGTGCCCCCACGCCGATTTTTCAAATCGGCCCTACCAGCTTCCACATCGAAAAGGGATGTAGTGTTAGCTGCAATTCAAACCCTGTGTATACAGCAAGTGATAATCAAGGTTCCCCTGCACGAGCAGGGAAGAGGTTACTACTCAACCCTATTTGTGGTCCCGAAACCGGACGGTTCGGTCAGACCTATTTTGAATCTGAAATCCCTAAACCTGTATATAAGATTCAAATTCAAAATGGAATCTCTCAGAGCGATAATAGCCAACATGGAGGAGGGGGAGTTTATGGTGTCTCTGGACATAAAGGATGCGTACCTTCATGTCCCCATATATGCCCCCCATCAAGAATACCTGAGATTCGCTGTACAGGATTGTTATTACCAATTTCAGACGTTGCCGTTTGGACTCTCCACGGCCCCGAGGATTTTCACCAAGATAATGGCGGAAATGATGGTGGTCCTGCGCAAGCATGGAGTCACAATTATCCCATACTTGGACGATCTCCTGATAAAAGCGAGATCAAGGGAGAAATTGCTGAGCAGTGTAGTGTGGCGCTCTCTCTGAGAGTGCTCCAGCAACACGGTTGGATTCTAAATCTACCGAAGTCACAGTTGATTCCGACAACTCGACTACCGTTCCTAGGTATGATACTGGATACGGAACAAATGAAGGTCTTCCTCCCAATAGAGAAAGCCCAAGACATCCAGAACATGGTCAGAGACCTGCTAAAACCGAAAAGGGTGTCAGTTCACCAATGCACTCGAGTTCTGGGGAAAATGGTGGCGGCCTACGAGGCCATTCCCTTCGGAAGGTTCCATGCAAGGACTTTTCAATGGGACCTTCTGGACAAGTGGTCTGGGTCCCATCTGCACTTACATCGGAAAATAACTCTGTCCCCAGGGACCAGTGTGTCCCTCCTGGAGGGTCGCAGGTTCGGAATTCAGGATTGGATCCTGGTTACCACGGACGCGAGCCTCCGAGGATGGGGAGCGGTCACACAGGGAAAAAAATTTCAGGGTCTTTGGTCAGACCAGGATTCCTGTCTACACATCAATGTGTTGGAACTCAGGGCCATTTACAACGGCCTTCGACAAGCGGAGAGTTTTCTTCGAAACCTACCGGTTCTGATTCAATCAGACAATGTCACAGCAGTGGCTCATGTGAACCACCAAGGCGGGACAAGAAGCAGAGTCGCGATGGCGGAAGCCACAAGGATCCTTCGCTGGGCGGAAAATCATGTAAGCGCTCTGTCGGCTGTCTTCATTCTGGGAGTGGACAACTGGGAAGCAGACTTCCTCAGCAGACACGATCTCCATCCAGGAGAGTGGGGACTTCATCAAGAAGTCTTTGCAGACGTAACACGTCTTTGGGGAACTCCTCAAATAGACATGATGGCGTCACGCCTCAACAAAAAACTTCGGAGGTATTGCGCCAGGTCTCGTGACCCTCAGGCAGTAGCAGTAGACGCTCTGGTAACACCGTGGGTGTTCAAATCGGTCTACGTGTTTCCTCCTCTTCCTCTCATCACAAAAGTGTTGAGGATCATAAGACGAAGAAGAGTACAGACGATACTCGTTGCCCCAGACTGGCCTCGAAGGGCCTGGTACTCGGATCTACAAGAGATGCTCACAGGAGATCCCTGGCCTCTTCCTCTGAGGGAAGACCTGTTGCAGTAGGGGCCCTGTGTATTTCAAGACTTACCGCGGTTACGTTTTACGGCATGGCGGCTGAACGCCGAATCCTAGCGAAAAAGGGGATTCCGGAAGAGGTCATCCCTACTTTAATAAAGGCTAGGAAGGAGGTGACGGTAAAACATTATCACCGTATCTGGCGAAAGTATGTGTCTTGGTGTGAGACCAAGAATGCACCTACGGAAGATTTTCATCTGGGTCGTCTTCTCCACTTCCTACAGACAGGAGTGGATATGGGCCTGAAATTAGGCTTTGTTAAGGTACAGATTTCGGCCTTCTCGATTTTCTTTCAGAAGGAATTGGCTTCTCTTCCAGAAGTCCAGACGTTTGTAAAGGGAGTGCTGCACATCCAGCCCCCTTTTGTGCCTCCAGTGGCACCATGGGACCTGAACGTGGTGTTGCAGTTCCTAAAATCACACTGGTTTGAACCGCTTAACAAGGTTGAGTTGAAATTTTTTACCTGGAAGGTGGTCATGTTGTTGGCCTTAGCATCAGCAAGGCGAGTGTCAGAATTGGCGGCTTTGTCACACAAGAGCCCCTACTTGATTTTTCATGTGGATCGAGCTGAATTGAGGACACGTCCGCAATTTTTGCCTAAAGTGGTTTCTTCGTTCCATATGAATCAACCTATTGTGGTGCCTGTGGCTACAAGTGACCTGGAGGATTCCAGATCCCTGGACGTAGTCAGGGCCTTAAAAATTTATGTAGCAAGGACGGCTAGAATTAGGAAAACAGAGGCTCTGTTTGTCCTGTATGCGGCCAATAAGATTGGCGCTCCTGCTTCGAAGCAGACTATTGCTCGCTGGATCTGTAATATGATTCAGCAGGCTCACTCTACGGCTGGATTGCCGGTACCAAATTCGGTTTAGGCCCATTCCACTAGGAAGGTGGGCTCTTCTTGGGCGGCTGCCCGAGGCGTCTCGGCTTTACAACTTTGCCGAGCGGCGACTTGGTCGGGGTCAAACACTTTTGCTAAATTCTACAAGTTTGATACCCTGGCTGATGAGGACCTAGCGTTTGCTCAGTCGGTGCTGCAGAGTCATACGCACTCTCCCGCCCGATTGGATGCTTTGGTATAAACCCCATGGTCCTTACGGAGTCCCCATCATCCTCTAGGACGTAAGAGAAAATAAGATTTTAAACCTACCGGTAAATCTATTTCTCCTAGTCCGTAGAGGATGCTGGGCGCCCGTCCCAGTGCGGAAACTCTGCAATACTTGTATATAGTTGTTGCTTACATAAGGGTTATGTTACAGTTGACATCGGTCTTGGACCGTTACTGTCGTTTGTTCATACTGTTAACTGGTTATGTATGTTCCAAGTTACATGGTATGATTGGTGTGGGCTGGTATGAATCTTGCCCTTGGATTGCTAAATCCTGCCTTGTATTGTCCATCTCCTCTGGGCACAGTTCTCTAACTGAGGTCTGGAGGAGGGGCATAGAGGGAGGAGCCAGTGCACACCCATAGTCAAAGTTCTTTTTAGGTGCCCTATCTCCTGCGAAGCCCGTCTATATAGATTTACCGGTAGGTTTAAAATCTTATTTTTTCCTCATAAAAAAACGTTTTTATTACAGCCCATAGTACCAGTGGTGAGGTCCAGCATAAGGCTTGGACCAGTAGCCCCTCCTCCAGCCCCAGAGTGCCATTTAGAGTAAATGTTCCCGCCCTGGAGCTGCATATCTCTCTCTCCCTCACTCCCAGTCAGTGTTTGGGCGCCATTACACAGAGCAGCACTGTTCCTGGGACTGTTTGGGCAAATCCTCCTTTGTAAAGCCGCCTGCATGTCAGCGCTGTGCATTTTACAAGACACTTAAGTATTCTACATGTCTGTTGATAGTGTTGGCTAAGAAACAGTGTATTTGGTCAGGGTTATATAGTACAAGTACCCTGTGATATACATTCAGTCTTTACTGTGCATTGATATATCTACTAATTATATAGCTATACTGAGTATTACTTTTTATTGCTAGTCCAGTGTAGTTTTATTGCATGTCATAATTTCTGCATTGTACATTGTGACTATATGTGTGTGCATGGTGCTGCTGTGTGACCTCCATTTCGTGTCTCTCACTCAGATTGCTATCCCTATTTTCTATGACCTGAGGGGGCTCAGCGCGTCAGGTTTATTATCTGATATAGGTGCCTCACAAGATATACTCATTGGGGGTAATTCCAAGTTGATCGCAGCAGGAAATTTTTTAGCAGTTGGGCAAAACCATGTGTAGCCCCTATATTCCTATTGACAGGAGAAAATGAGAAATAATAGAAATACATGTACCCCTGATTAATTGTTATAAATTAAATGACTATGGAAAATAGGCAAGTCAGAAAATCTACTGTGTATATATATGTATTGATATTAATTATATAGGGAGGCTGTGGTACAGGTTGATCTACTGTGTATATATATGTATTGATTTTAATTATATAAGGAGGCTGTGGTACAGGTTGTGTACCACACAGAACAAACAGGGACCACAGGACTTTTATATTAATTTCATGGCACGAGGGGCTTGAGAGAGACTTCCAGAAGCCCCTCGCGCAAGGAGAAGAGAGAGCTCTAGCGAGGAGGAAGGATAACGACGGGTAGTGTCGCAGAAGAAAGGAGCGGGGGAGCAACGGAGACGGACGGAGAAAGAATCAGCACGGCCCGAGAGGAGAAAGCTATTCTCCGCCGGAGGAAGATAGAAGGCGCCGGACATCATACGGGACTGGATCCGGAGGAGGAAAGAAGAGTAGAAAACGGGGCATAAGAGTGACGAGTGGAGCCGGAGTATCGCCAGCACCTCACCCAGCCATACACCGGAGCGCCCCGCCGCCTGCACGTCAGCTCCCGCTTCGGAAGATCTCGGTAAGAATCATAGCTGAGAATAGCGGTAGAGCCGGCAGGACAGATACGTGAAGTAAAGCCGAGGTAATCAGCTTAGAGGGTGATGGCTGGGGTCACCAAACGACGGGTGGAAGTGCATTAGATGAGGAAATAGAGAGGGCATCCAGGAGGCTGCGGGGACCACCATTACCTTCAGTATAATTTGATTTCCGTGCATGCAAGTCGGGGGAGGAGTCCAAGAGTATAATTAGCACTTCCATGATATGGACTGTGGCCAGGAGTGTGTATATGAAAGACTATATAGAGAGCTACGATAAGTTGGTGCCGATTCTAAATTTCCCCCGTTTTACTGTATACAATGATGAGTGAACTACACTGTCCTCCTCCATATGGCTGCCAGGGAAGGAGGCTGCTGCTATGACTGTTAATAACTGGCACCAGCCTCTCCATCTCAGCCCCAGGAGTAAATACAGCTCTTCAGAGAATTACCCAGATTACACCTCCCGATTGTCCGTCCGCTTTACAGAATTATTTATATGATTACTCTCCAGATGAACCCGAAAATTATACGTGTAGTATAATACTATCCTTTCCCCAGTTTTCTGCCTACTTTATCCGTTCTTTAGTAATCTAGTCATCGAGGAATTAACTTTTACCAGAACCCATACGGAATAGCAGCTACTGCACCCGCAATATAATTTTAAATATTTTGACAGCCCGGAGATATACCTCAAGTATAGCCTAGTGTCGGGCCCATATTTCTATTCTATTATAATCTATCCTGACTTAGGAGCAAGGAGGAGCCTTGCTTAGCCCATCAATAGGTTGCTCTTTTCAGCGTTTGAACAGTGGAAAAGTAGGAGCCACCTTCTGTCCTATTAAAGGTACTACCAATATATCCAACCGGATGGTAATCTTTATATACTGTGGATCTGGAAGTAACTTTAGCTAAGCGAAAGGAAGTACCTAGTCCATTCACTAGGATATGTCTGGACATCAGCAACTAGTCGTACAGGAAACTGACTTCATTAGTAGATTAAATCCAACAGAAATTTAAGTGATCAACTTTTAATGGGCCCCAACAAGTGCACCAACGGTATACTAGTATATACTATATAATAAGACTATTTAAGGTAGGCGCAGCGACTAACCCTGTACCTTTCCTTCACAGAGTGGTTTTTTTTTTCTTTTTAAGGTTTTTTTTGTGATGCATGCAATTTAATTGTATAGAGGGGGAGATAAAATATTAATTATATATGTACTATTACAGCTATAAAATGTTATAATCTTATAATAAAGTGACATAGTTATTCACTAATAAGGGTATTTCTGATCCGTTAACACTTACCTTGAATCTGTGATTCCGGGGGAAAGAGTCCGAAGGGGATCTGGAAAATACAGAAGACCAATATTTGAACCCCATTTGGTAGGTGTATACACCACACTAAAATTACTATCATTATTTAGGTAACTGGAAACTTTCAATAAGGACTTTCCCAAGCTAGCCCAACTATATCAAACTGATAAAATTAGCTTGGGTGGAGGCACTGATGGTTGTTAATATTTCGTAACTCTGGTGTCTAAGAAAGAGACGAGGTGGAGAGGGTTACATTTGGAGGCACTGCTGAGATCCTGAACTCTAGGTCTCTTATTTGGTACTAGGTAGGATGGCAGGAGTAAGAAATGAAGATATCTTCCGTTGGTGTAGAGAAAAGGAGATAACTGTTGAAAGCAGTTTTGGCTTAACTGGAAATTTGACTGATGCAAGCGATGATAGTATCATTAATTCAGTCAAGTTTCTGTACGGAGTCAGCGACCCGTTTATTGTGGATAAATGGAAAGGGTTAAATGGTGATATCACCGCTGTATTAATCAACAATAAGAGCTTGCTAGACCCAGTGTTGCTTCCCAGTATGGTGGTAGTGGAGGGAGTACCTGGGTGGAAAGTACATGTGGTATGGCCTGAGTGGAAAAGTAGTGGGACCGGAACCGATTTCCCAGGTGAAGAACTGGGTACGGGGGAGCCAAATATCCTCACCACGGGGGACCCCGTTCTTCCCCCCTTGGCTGATACAGAAGTACCCCATCAACATGAGGATGCAATTGAGAGTCAAGTTGATACAGTAGTGGGCAAAATGGTTAGTCATTTGGAAAGATGGCACTTTGAAGGGTGATATCGACGCCTTAGGATATTTTCGGGAATCACACCAATTCCAGCTGGAGAGGAGACCTACGAATTGTGGAGGGAGGCGGCAACCCAACATTCAGAGGAATGGCAATGCCCTGACCATGTCAAACGCCAGAGGGTGGCGAAAAGCCTGAGGGGGCCCGCTATGGGGGTAATTCAAGCTACCCGACGAAGCAACCCAAAAGCCACCCTGAAAGACTATTTGGAGGCCTTGGACTTCTCTTTTGGTACAATGGAAGATGTCGGGGATTTGTTAGCTCGACTGAACCATACTTATCAAGATCTGGGAGAAACATTGACTCATTATGTGTACAGGGTAGATAGACTTATTTATAAAATAGTGGACAAAGGGGGCATCGATAAAGATACAGTGGATAGTCGGAGACTGACACAAGTACTAAAAGGAGCGTTAACTAACAATCCGGTAGCACAAAGATTGCGGTGCACCATGGCGGCTGCCCGGCCCCCTACGTTGAATGAACTAGTTAAAGAAGTGAAATTAGAGGAGGGGCAAATTGAGAATAGGGAGAAAACCATCAAGAAGGTAAAAGTAGTGATACCAGCTAATGAACCCCCATCCATTGATGAAAGGTTGTTGAAACTCATGGAAGAACAAAATAAGTAACTGGAACAGTTAATAGCCCTTCAGACGGTTAATCCCTATAGTCAGGTGTCTATCCAGGGATTTGATCGGGGAGTGAGGGCAAGAAGAGAGAACCGCCCTCCCATCATTTGCTATAGCTGTGGACAAGCGGGCCATCGGTCATTCGAATGCCCTATGAACGGAAATAGTGCCCGGAGGAATGGAAGTAACGGTAACTATCAGAGGAGAAATTTACAGTTGGAAAACTCCAACGGGAGTGCTGTGAACCCCTCACAGGCTCCCCAGTAATTATCGTTCATGCCATGGGGAGTGATCAGTGGTCCTCTGAGATTCCGGAGACTGATGGGCAATGCACCTAGGACCAAGGCTATGATTAATGGACATGCCTGTAATGTTCTGTTAGACAGTGGCTCCCAAATATCCATAGTTTTCGAATCCTGGTACCAGAATTACCTGACCGATGTACCCCTCCACCCGCTAAGTGGGCTCACCATTTGGGGATTGAGCGAGCAAAAGTACCCTTATTTGGGATATATCATCACACAAATCACATTCGAGCCGGGACTGATATCCCCTAATGAAACTGTCCCATTTGTAGCCTTGGTTTGTCCAGACTCCCCTGGAGACGACGGGGAGTTACCTGTTATTGTAGGGACAAATACCAACATGTTTAAAAGCCTAATTAAGTGGTGTGATAAGCAAACAATGAAAAGTGAGGTAGTCGAGAAGAGCCCATCGGAAGGATCTGTGATCCCTTGCAAAAAGGTGGATATTAATCTTTCAGAGTCATTAGTGAGAAAATTGGAGTCCTGTTTCCAAGGGAGTGACATCGACCCACACAACCGAGTTCTACTCTTAGAACAATTACAGCAGAGAGATGCAGTATTTTTACAAAGTGAGTGGGATCTAGGGACCGCCAAGGAGGTAGAACATCGGATTAAACTATCTGACGAGACCCCTTTCAGGGAGCGATCTCGTCGATTGGCCCCCGCTGATTTCGAAGACGTACGGACTCATTTACGTAACCTTTTAGAGAATCAAGTGATTGCCGATTCGGAAAGCCAATATGCCTCCCCCATTGTGGTTGCCAGAAAGAAGAGTGGTGAGATCCGGCTGTGCATTGATTATAGGACATTAAATCAACGTACTATACCGGACCAATACACTGTCCCCAAAATTGAAGAAGCTCTCGACTGTTTACAAGGAAGTCAATGGATTTCCGTACTAGACTTACGTTGTGGGTATTATCAAATCCCAATGAGTGCCAAGGATAGAGCCAAGACTGCGTTCATCTGTCCCATCGGATTTTTCGAATTCCTAAAAATGCCCAGGGTATAACGGGAGCGCCTGCCACCTTTCAGCGGACCATGGAAAAGACGGTGGGCGACATGTGCTAACGCGAGGTCCTAGTTTATTTAGACGACATCATAGTCTTTGGTAAAACCTTGGAAGAACACAACGAGAGGCTCTTGAAAGTATTGGACCGACTACAACGGCGAGGGTTGAAACTATCCATTGAGAAATGTCAGCTATGCCGGTCCACGGTGAAGTACCTGGGGCATATTGTTAGTAGACAGGGGATAGCCACAGATCCGGAGAAAGTAGCTACCGTTAGGAATTGGCCACGACCAAACACCCTTAAAGAATTGTGATCCTTTTTAGAGTTTTGTGGCTATTATAGAAAATTTGTACCTAAATACTCTAAAGTAGCCCGACCATTGACAAATCTGACCAAAGGATATCCCCCCATTGCTACTAAAGGAAGGCTG
Source organism: Pseudophryne corroboree (assembly GCF_028390025.1). NCBI lineage: Eukaryota > Metazoa > Chordata > Amphibia > Anura > Myobatrachidae > Pseudophryne > Pseudophryne corroboree. Next base: position 198,303,385 of record NC_086448.1, read on the forward strand.
AATTCACAAAAGAGAAAGGAATACTTTTGTCCCAGGGAAACCTTTGGGGATAGGTGGAATGAGGCATGTGAAGAAGCATTTAATAATCTCAAGGAACGACTGTCGCAGTCGCCTGTGCTAGCTTATGCTGACCCGGAGCTTCCATATGAATTGCATATTGATGCCTCCCTGGACGGCCTTGGAGGAGTATTGTACCAATGGAGGGAGGATCAACTCAGACCAATTGTATACGTCAGCAGGGGTTTATCGGGGAGTGAAAGGAATGATCCAGCACACAAATTAGAATTTTTGGCTTTGAAGTGGGCCATTAGTGAAAAATTCCACGACTATCTATACGGAGCCTCTTTCACAGTACATACGGATAATAACCCGTTAACTTACATTCAGTCAACTGCCAAACTAGATGCTACGGGTCACCGATGGTTAGCGGCTCTGTCTAACTACAACTTTACCATCAAGTATCGACCTGGTGTCAGCAATCAGGACGCGGATTCCTTGTCTAGGATAGCTCACAATGAAGTGTCCTCACCCATTGAAGAATGGATCGAGGTCCCAGCTGCGGAAGTAAGAGGCCTATGTCAATGGGTTAGAATAAACCCAATTGCTTTAGCGGGGATAATTAATACCGGGGCTTCGGCACAGGCAATACCTCCTCCATATAGTAGATTGAGCCCCTCAGCAATGGAAGGATTGGAAATGGTGTCGCTGGACAAATTATCTCAAGAGCAAAGGGATGATACTCATATTGGTCCTATATATCAGTACTTGGAAAACTCAAGGCAGATGCTCGCCTGTTCTGGACTATCTAGGGAAACTAAAGTGTTGTGGCGACAGATCAAGCGACTAAAGATAAGGAAAGGGGTGATTTATAGGACAACCCGAAAGGTAGCAGGCACTACTCGATGGCAGATAGTATTACCCTCTAAATATAAATCTATGGTATTGGTCGAGTTACATAATCATCATGGTCATGTGGGACAAGAAAAGACCCTGGGATTGATAGCTGAGAGATTTTTCTGGCCATTCATGAAGAGAGATGTCGAACAGTTCTGTATATCGTGTGGAAACTGTATACTAAGGAAAACGATAACTGGTAATGCCGCCCCTCTTATCAACTTAAAGAGCTCAGGGCCCTTCGATTTAGTGTGTATTGATTTCTTATCCCTAGAAGGCCCCGATGGACGCGAAAGTAATGTATTAGTAGTCACTGATCACTTTACCAGGTATGCGCAAGCCTATGTTACGGTAAATCAAAGGGCAGTGACGGTGGCTCGTACGCTGTGGGAGAAATTTTTCGTCCACTATGGGCTGCCTGCACGAATTCATTCCGACCAATGAAGGGAGTTTGAAGGCAACCTAATTAAAAAATTGTGCTACTGTTGCGGCATAAGAAAATCCAGACCTACACCGTACCATCCGCAGGGGGATCCACAACCCGAAAGATTCAACAGGACGTTATTAAATATGCTGGGAACATTGAATGACAAACAAAAGCGGTTATGGAAGCAACACATTACATATCTAGTTCATGCCTATAATTGTACCCGGAATGAGGCGACGGGGTATAGTCCATACTTACTTCTGTTTGGTAGAGAAGCAAGGTTACCAATAGATGTGTGTTTACCTACGCAAATCAACCCTCCTTCCTGGGGTTCACATTCCCATTATTTGAGACAATTACAGCAACAATTGCAAGAAGCCTACACACTGGCTCGAAATAATGCTGAAAAAATGGGGAAGAAAAATAAAATACAGCACGATAGGAAAGTAGTAGAGCATTGTTTGCAACTCGGGGACAGGGTATTAATTGAACTGCTAGGAGTACCCAGAAGGCAGAAGCTTAAGAATAGATGGAAAACCGATCCATATATAGTAGTGAAACAACTACCTAATATACCAGTATATCAGCTCATTCCGGAGAAGGGAGAAGGAGCTGTAGTGACTTATCACCGGCAACATATATTACCTATTGCCCAAAACATTAGATGGGATGAGTCAGAGACGGGATCTCCTCCGGGGCACTACAAAACCTCACCTGCACCATCAACCTTGTTGACTACCTACCCCGAAGAAGAGGATTGTAGTCAGGAAGATGAACCCTTTGGAAGTGGGGTATATTATAAAGACAATGGGTATATGGACGCTGGTAGTACAATGTCCTCCACCGGGGGCCAACCTGCTTTACCATCAACAGCTGCAGAAGGGGAAGTAACCTATATAGATGGGAATCCGAATGTGGACTTGGAGGAGAGTCCTTGGGCCGAAGAGGATTATAATAGTCCTATTAGAGGATTTCTTAATGATGAATACGATACTAGTGGTGAATCAACTCTACGGCCACGGGACAACTCACCCAGACCCCAGAGAATAAGAAAACCACCCCGTATACTTACATATGACCGTTTGGGTATGCCCACTGAAATACCTTTGACGATTCATCCCAGTGTAGTAATGTCCTGGCCGTATTTCGGGTATGGAGTAGATCGGGGGTAAATTTATGTAGTATAAGGTACCCTGTGGCCCATATAAGTACCGGATGGGGATTCCAATTTCCACATGAGAGGGGTAAAATGGGATCCCCAGGGGGAGAGTGTAGCCCCTATATTCGTATTGACAGGAGAAAATGAGAAATAATAGAAATACATGTACCCCTGATTAATTGTTTGAAATTAAATTACTATGGAAAATAGGCAAGTCAGAAAATCTACTGTGTATATATATATGTATTGATATTAATTATATAGGGAGGCTGTGGTACAGGTTGATCTACTGTGTATATATATGTATTGATATTAATTATATAAGGAGGCTGTGGTACAGGTTGTGTACCACACAGAACAAACAGGGACCACAGGACTTTTATATTAATTTCATGGCACGAGGGGCTTGAGAGAGACTTCCAGAAGCCCCTCGCGCAAGGAGAAGAGAGAGCTCGAGGGAGGAGGAAGGATAACGACGGGTAGTGTCGCAGAAGAAAGGAGCGGGGGAGCAACGGAGACGGACGGAGAAAGAATCAGCACGGCCCGAGAGGAGAAAGCTATTCTCCGCCGGAGGAAGATAGAAGGCGCTGGACATCATACGGGACTGGATCCGGAGGAGGAAAGAAGAGTAGAAAACGGGGCATAAGAGTGACGAGTGGAGCCGGAGTATCGCCAGCACCTCACCCAGCCATACACCGGAGCGCCCCGCCGCCTGCACGTCAGCTCCCGCTTCGGAAGATCTCGGTAAGAATCATAGCTGAGAATAGCGGTAGAGCCGGCAGGACAGATACGTGAAGTAAAGCCGAGGTAATCAGCTTAGAGGGTGATGGCTGGGGTCACCAAACGATGGGTGGAAGTGCATTAGATGAGGAAATAGAGAGGGCATCTAGGAGGCTGCGGGGACCACCATTACCTTCAGTATAATTTGATTTCCGTGCATGCAAGTCGGGGGAGGAGTCCAAGAGTATAATTAGCACTTCCATGATATGGACTGTGGCCAGGAGTGTGTATATGAAAGACTATATAGAGAGCTACGATAAGTTGGTGCCGATTCTAAATTTCCCCCGTTTTACTGTATACAATGATGAGTGAACTACACTGTCCTCCTCCATATGGCTGCCAGGAAAGGAGGCTGCTGCTATGACTGTTAATAACTGGCACCAGCCTCTCCGTCTCAGCCCCAGGAGAAAATACAGCTCTTCAGAGAATTACCCAGATTACACCTCCCGATCGTCCGTCCGCTTTACAGAATCATTTATATGATTACTCTCCAGATGAACCCGAAAATTATACGTGTAGTATAATACTATCCTTTCCCCAGTTTTCTGCCTACTTTATCCGTTCTTTAGTAATCTAGTCATCGAGGAATTAACTTTTACCAGAACCCATACGGAATAGCAGCTACTGCACCCGCAATATAATTTTAAATATTTTGACAGCCCGGAGATATACCTCAAGTATAGCCTAGTGTCGGGCCCATATTTCTATTCTATTATAATCTATCCTGACTTAGGAGCAAGGAGGAGCCTTGCTTAGCCCATCAATAGGTTGCTCTTTTCAGCGTTTGAACAGTGGAAAAGTAGGAGCCACCTTCTGTCCTATTAAAGGTACTACCAATATATCCAACCAGATGGTAATCTTTATATACTATGGATCTGGAAGTAACTTTAGCTAAGCGAAAGGAAGTACCTAGTCCATTCACTAGGATATGACTGGACATCAGCAACTAGTCGTACAGGAAACTGACTTCATTAGTAGATTAAATCCAACAGAAATTTAAGTGATCAACTTTTAATGGGCCCCAACAAGTGCACCAACGGTATACTAGTATATACTATATAATAAGACTATTTAAGGTAGGCGCAGCGACTAACCCTGTACCTTTCCTTCACAGAGTGTTTTTTTTTTTTTCTTTTTAAGGTTTTTTTTGTGATGCATGCAATTTAATTGTATAGAGGGGGAGATAAAATATTAATTATATACGTACTATTACAGCTATAAAATGTTATAATCTTATAATAAAGTGACATAGTTATTCACTAATAAGGGTATTTCTGATCCGTTAACACTTACCTTGAATCTGTGATTCCGGGGGAAAGAGTCCGAAGAGGATCTGGAAAATACAGAAGACCAATATTTGAACCCTATTTGGTAGGTGTATACACCACACTAAAATTACTATCATTATTTAGGTAACTGGAAACTTTCAATAAGGGCTTTCCCAAGCTAGCCCAACTATATCAAACTGATAAAATTAGCTTGGGTGGAGGCACTGATGGTTGTTAATATTTCGTAACTCTGGTGTCTAAGAAAGAGACGAGGTGGAGAGGGTTACACATGTGCACTGCAGGGGAGGCAGATATAACATGTGCAGAGAAAGTAGATTTGGGTGGGGTGTGTTCAATCTGCAATCTAAATTGCAGTATAAAAATAAAGCAGCCAGTATTTACCCTGCACAGAAACAAAATAACCCACCCAAATCTAACTCTCTCTGCAAATGTTATATCTGCCTCCCCTGCAGTGCACATGGTTTTGCCCAACTGCTAACAAATGTCCTGCTGCGATCAACTTGGAATTACCCCCATTGTGTATGTTTCTTTGTGATCTTTAGTCACCATATACCTCTTGAATTCCCTGTTTGCGGAATATATAAGCTGCACAGGGGGTGCTTGTCAGGTATATTGCTGCTGATATTGTACTGTGTTGCCTCAGATTGTGCTTTTGGCTATGGGGGTAATTCCAAGTTGATCGCAGCAGGATTTTTTTTTTAGCAGTTGGGCAAAACCATGTGCATTGCAGGGGAGGCAGATATAACATGTGCGAAAGAGTTAGATTTGGGTGGGTTATTTTATTTATGTGCAGGGTAAATACTGGCTGCTTTATTTTTACACTGCAAATTAGATTGCAGATTGAACACACCACACCCAAATCTAACTCTCTCTGTACATGTTAAATCTGCCTCCCCTGCAGTGCACATGGGCCCTCATTCCGAGTTGTTCGCTCGGTATTTTTCATCGCATCGCAGTGAAAATCCGCTTAGTACGCATGCGCAATGTTCGCACTGCGACTGCGCCAAGTAACTTTACTATGAAGAAAGTATTTTTACTCACGGCTTTTTCTTCGCTCCGGCGATCGTAATGTGATTGACAGGAAATGGGTGTTACTGGGCGGAAACACGGCGTTTCAGGGGCGTGTGGCTGAAAACGCTACAGTTTCCGGAAAAAACGCAGGAGTGGCCGGAGAAACGGTGGGAGTGCCTGGGCGAACGCTGGGTGTGTTTGTGACGTCAACCAGGAACGACAAGCACTGAACTGATCGCACAGGCAGAGTAAGTCTGGAGCTACTCTGAAACTGCTAAGTAGTTAGTAATCGCAATATTGCGAATACATCGGTCGCAATTTTAAGAAGCTAAGATTCACTCCCAGTAGGCGGCGGCTTAGCGTGTGTAACTCTGCTAAATTCGCCTTGCGACCGATCAACTCGGAATGAGGGCCATGGTTTTGCCCAACTGCTAAAAAAAATCCTGCTGCGATCAACTTGGAATTACCCCCTATGTCAGCTACAGGGGGCAACAGAGCTGGAGCTGATCCCACAGTGTGTGGAGGTGACGCTGCAGGTATGTTTGAGGAAAACTTGGCAGCAGAGAGTTCAGGTTCTGGGGGTTCCCTACCCCCCAGTGGAATAGTGGCAACAGGGGTTCAAAATGACCCACCTTGGGCTACATTTTCCTCGTTATTAACTACGCTTGTAACTAAACTTACGCCCCCTATGGGACCTCCTGTGCCGGTACAACCGATTATGGTCCCTGCAGTTAATCCGCCCTGGGCAGATCAAATCTCCAGTCAGTTACAGCAATTAAACTAGTCACTGACTAAAAAGAAATTTGACTCGCCCGCCTAAGTCCAAGGGGTTATCTAAACGGGCTATTGCTTCCTCATAGTCTACCACTGTCCAAGACACCTCAACTGATGAGGATGGTGTTTATACTGACCCCTCAGATTCTGATCCTGATAGTTCTGTTGGGGAGGCTGGTTCGCAGGTAGATGTTCCTGACTTGTTGGAGGCGATCAGGATGATTCTTCAGATCACTGATGACGCCTAGCCTGATGCCGTTACTAAGAAACCAGACAGGTTTCAAACGTAAGAAAGTGGTTAAGTAAGTTTCTCTTATGTCCTAGAGGATGCTGGGATCCACATTAGTACCATGGGGTATAGACGGGTCCACCAGGAGCCATTGGCACTTTAAGAGTTTGAGAGTGTTGGCTGGCTCCTCCCTCTATGCCCCTCCTACCATACTCAGTTTAGAAAATGTGCCCGGAGGAGCCGGTCACAGCTAGGGGAGCTCTCCTGAGTTTCCTTAGAAAAAGTTATTTCTCTAACGTCCTAGAGGATGCTGGGGACTCCGCAAGGACCATGGGGATAGACGGGCTCCACAGGAGACATGGGCACTTTAAGAAAGAATTTAGTTCCTGGTGTGCACTGGCTCCTCCCTCTATGCCCCTCCTGCAGACCTCAGTTTGATGCCCAGAGGAGCTGGGTGCTTTTCAGTGAACTCTCCTGAGTTTACTGATAGAAAGTATTTTGTTAGGTTTTTTATTTTCAGGGAGCTCTGCTGGCAACAGACTCCCTGCATCGAGGGACTGAGGGGAGAGAAGCAGCCCTACTCTCTGAAGCTAGGTCCTGCTTCTTAGGCTACTGGACACCATTAGCTCCAGAGGGATTGGTACGCAGGATCTCACCCTCGCCGTCCGTCCCAGAGCCGCGCCGCCGTCCCCCACGCAGAGCCGGAAGACAGAAGCCGGGTGAGTATGAGAAGAAAAGAAGACATCACAGGCGGCAGAAGACTTCATGATCTTCACTAGAGGTAACGCACAGCACTGCAGCTGTGCGCCATTGCTCCACACACCTTACATACTCCGGTCACTGTAAGGGTGCAGGGCGCATGGGGGTCGCCCTGGGCAGCATTTGAGACCTCATATTGGCAAAAAGAACACATATATACAGCTGGTCACTGTATATATGTAGAAGCCCCCGCCAAAATTACTGTTTAAGCGGGACAGAAGCCCGCCGCCGAGGGGGCGGGACTTCCCCCTCAGCACTCACCAGCGCCATTTTTTCTCCACAGCACCGCTGAGTGGAAGCTCTCCGGGCTCTCCCCTGCTGATACACGGTAGAAGAGGGTTGAAAAGAGAGGGGGGGCACATAATTAGGCACAAAAACTATAACATACAGCAGCTACCTGGTTAACATTAAGTTACTGTGTTATTCCTGGGATATTATAGCGCTGGGGTGTGTGCTGGCATACTCTCTCTCTGTCTCTCCAAAGAGCCTGGTGGGGGAACTGTCTTCAGAAAGGACATTCCCTGTGTGTGTGGTGTGTCGGTACGCTTGTGTCGACATGTCTGATGAGGAAGGCTATGTGGGAGAGGAGCGGGAGCAAATGAATGTGGTGTCTCCGTCGACGGCGCCTGATTGGATGGATATGTGGAAGGTTTTAAATGATAATGTTAATTCCTTGCATAAAAGATTTGACAAGGCTGATGCATTGGGACAGTCAGGGTCTCAACCCGTGCCTGACCCTCAGTCGCAGGGACCGTCAGGGTCTCGTAAGCGCCCACTATCCCAAATTGTTGACACAGATACCGACACGGATTCTGACTCCAGTGTCGATTACGATGATGCAAAGTTACAGCCAAAATTGGCTAAATCCCTTCGATATATGATTATAGCAATAAAGGATGTTTTGCACATCACAGAGGAAACCCCTGTCCCTGACACGAGGGTGTAAATGTATAAGGGAAAGAAGCCTGAGGTAACTTTTCCCCCCTCACACGAACTGAATGAGTTATGTGAAAAAGCTTGGGAATTTCCAGATAAGAAAATGCAGATTTCCAAACGGATTCTTATGGCGTATCCTTTCCCGTCAACGGATAGGCTACGATGGGAATCCTCCCCTAGGGTGGACAAAGCTTTAACACGCTTATCCAAAAAGGTAGCTCTGCCGTCCCAGGATACGGCTACCCTCAAAGATGCTGCTGATCGCAAACAGGAGGTTACCCTGAAGTCCATTTATACACATTTGGGTACCTTACTAAGACCGGCAATTGCGTCGGCCTGGGTGTGTAGTGCTGTAGTGGCATGGACGGATACCTTATCTGAGGAATTGGATACCCTAGATAAGGATACTGTATTATTGACCCTGGGGCATATTAAAGACGCTGTCCTATATATGAGAGATGCTCAAAGAGACATTAGTCTACTGGGTTCTTGAATAAACGCTATGTCGATTTCTGCCAGAAGGGTCCTGTGGACTCGGCAATGGACAGGTGATGCCGACTCAAAAAGGCATATGGAGGTTTTACCTTACAGGGGTAAGGAATTGTTCGGGGAAGGTCTCTCGGACCTGGTCTCCACAGCTACAGCTGGAAAGTCAAATTTTTTGCCTTATGTTCCCTCACAGCCTAAGAGAGCACCGCATTATCAAAACTAGTCCTTTCGTTCACAAAGAAACAAGAAAGTCCGAGGTGCGTCCTTTCTTGCCAGAGGTAGGGGCAGAGGAAAGAAGCTGCACAACGCAGCTAGTTCCCAGGAACAGAAGTCCTCACCGGCCTCTACAAAATCCACTGCATGACGCTGGGGCTCCACTGGTGGAGCCGGGCCCTGTGGGGGCACGTCTTCGGAATTTCAGCCACATGTGGGTTCACTCCCAGGTGGATCCTTGGGCAATAGAAATTGTGTCTCAGGGTTACAAGCTGGAATTCGAAGAGGTGCCTCCTCGCCGGTATTTCAAATCGGCCCTACCATCTTCCCCCCAAGAGAGGGAAATAGTGTTAAACGCAATACAAAAATTGTATCTTCAGCAGGTGGTGGTCAAGGTTCCCCTCCTTCAACAGGGAAGGGGTTATTATTCGACCATGTTTGTAGTCCCGAAACCGGACGGTACGGTCAGACCCATATTGAATTTAAAGTCTCTGAACCTATACTTGAAAAGTTCAAGTTCAAGATGGAGCGGTCATCGCAAGCCTGGAAGGGGGGGATTTTATGGTGTCACTGGACATAAAGGATGCGTACCTTCATGTCCCCATTTATCCACCTCATCAGGCGTACCTAAGATTTGCGGTACAGGATTGTCATTACCAATTTCAGACGTTGCCGTTTGGTCTCTCAATGGCCCCGAGGATTTTCACCAAGGTAATGGCGGAAATGATGGTGCTCCTGCGGAAGCAAGGTGTCACAATTATCCCGTACTTGGACGATCTCCTCATAAAAGCGAGATCAAGAGAGCAGTTGCTGAACAGCGTATCTCTTTCACTGAAAGTGTTACAGCAATACGTCTGGATTCTCAATATTCCAAAGTCGCAGTTGGTTCCTACGACTCGTCTGCCCTTCTTGGGCATGATTCTGGACACGGACCAGAAGAGGGTTTATCTCCCGATAGAGAAGGCCCAGGAACTCATGAATCTGGTCAAGAACCTATTGAAACCAAAACAGGTGTCAGTGCATCATTGCACTCGAGTCCTGGGAAAGATGGTGGCGTCATACAACGCCATTCCCTTCGGCAGGTTCCATGCAAGGACTTTCCAATGGGACCTACTGGACAAGTGGTCCGGGTCACATCTTCAGATGCATCGGTTGATCACCCTGTCCCCAAGGGCCAGGGTGTCACTACTGTGGTGGCTTCAGAGTGCTCACCTTCTCGAGGGCCGCTGATTCGGCATTCAGGACTGGATCCTGGTGACCACGGATGCAAGCCTCCGAGGTTGGGGAGCAGTCACACAGGGAAGAAATTTCCAGGGTCTTTGGTCAAGTCAAGAGACTTGTCTTCACATCAACATCCTGGAGCTAAGGGCCATATACAACACCCTACGTCAAGCGGAGACCTTACTTCGCGACCGACCAGTTCTGATCCAGTCAGACAACATCACCGCAGTGGCTCATGTAAACCGCCAAGGCGGCACAAGGAGCAGAGTGGCAATGGCGGAAGCCACCAGAATTCTTCGCTGGGCGGAGAATCATGTAAGCACACTGTCAGCAGTGTTCATTCCGGGAGTGGACAACTGGGAAGCAGACTTCCTCAGCAGACACGACCTACACCCGGGAGAGTGGGGACTTCATCCAGAAGTCTTCGCACAGATTGTGAGTCAGTGGGAACTGCCACAGATAGACATGATGGCGTCCCGCCTCAACAAAAAGCTACAGAGGTATTGCGCCAGGTCAAGAGACCCTCAGGCAGTAGCGGTAGACGCCCTAGTGACACCGTGGGTGTTCCGGTCAGTCTATGTATTTCCTCCTCTTCCTCTCATACCAAAGGTGTTGAGGATAGTAAGAAGAAAAGGAGTGAGAACAATCCTCATTGTTCCAGATTGGCCAAGACGGACCTGGTATCCAGATCTGCAGGAACTGCTCACAGAAGATCCGTGGCCTCTTCCTCTAAGACAGGACCTGTTGCAACAGGGACCCTGTCTGTTCCAAGACTTACCGCGGCTGCGTTTGATGGCATGGCGGTTGAACGCCGGATCCTAGCAGAAAAAGGCATTCCGGTTGAGGTTATCCCTACGCTGATAAAGGCTAGGAAGGAAGTAACAGCAAAACATTATCACCGTATATGGCGAAAATATGTTTCTTGGTGTGAGACCACCAATGCTCCTACGGAAGAATTCCATCTGGGTCGTTTCCCTCACTTCCTACAAACTGGAGTGAATTTGGGCCTTAAATTAGGTTCCATTAAGGTCCAGATTTCGGCCCTATCCATTTTCTTTCAAAAAGAATTGGCTTCTCTCCCAGAAGTTCAGACTTTTGTAAAGGGAGTGCTGCATATTCAGCCTCCTTTTGTGCCTCCGGTGGCACCTTGGGATCTTAACGTGGTAAGTTTCCAAAAGTCACACTGGTTTGAACCACTTAAAATGGTGGAGTTGAAATATCTCACGTGGAAGGTGGTCATGTTATTAGCCTTGGCTTCGGCTAGGCGAGTGTCTGAATTAGCGGCTTTGTCACATAAAAGCCCCTATTTGGTTTTCCATATGGATAGAGCAGAATTGCGGACCCGTTCGCAATTTCTGCCAAAAGTGGTTTCATCTTTTCATATGAACCAACCTATTGTGGTGCCTGTGGCTGCACGTGACTTGGAGGATTCCGAGTTACTTGATGTGGTCAGGGCTTTGAAAATTTACGTAGCCAGAACGGCTAGAGTTAGGAAAACTGAAGCGCTGTTTGTCACGTATGCATCCAACAAGATTGGTGCCCCTGCTTCAAAGCAAACTATTGCTCGCTGGATTTGTAACACGATTCAGCAAGCGCATTCTACAGCTGGTTTGCCATTATTAAAATCGGTCAAGGCCCATTCCACTAGGAAGGTGGGCTCTTCTTGGGCGGCTGCCCGGGGGGTCTCGGCACTACAGCTGTGTCGAGCTGCTACTTGGTCGGGTTCAAACACTTTTGCAAAATTCTACAAGTTTGATACCCCGGCTGAGGAGCACCTCATGTTTGCTCAATCGGTGCTGCAGAGTCATCCGCATTCTCCCGCCCGTTTGGGAGCTTTAGTATAATCCCCAGCATCCTCTAGGACGTTAGAGAAAATAAGATTTTACTTACCGGTAAATCTATTTCTCGTAGTCCGTAGAGGATGCTGGGCGCCCGTCCCAAGTGCGGACTTCTTCTGCAATACTTGTATATAGTTATTGCTTCAATAAGGGTTATGGGGGTCATTCCGAGTTGTTCGCACGCAAGCTGCTTTTAGCAGCTTTACACACGCTAAGCCGCCGCCTACTGGGAGTGAATCTTAGCTTCTTAAAATTGCGAACGAAAGATTAGCAGAATTGCGAATAGACACTTCTTAGCAGTTTCTGAGTAGCTTCAAACTTACTCGGCATCTGCGATCAGTTCAGTGCTTGTCGTTCCTGGTTTGACGTCACAAACACACCCAGCGTTCGCCCAGACACTCCCTCGTTTCTCCAGCCACTCCCACGTTTTTCCCGGAAACGGTAGCGTTTTTTCGCACACTCCCATAAAACGGCCTGTTTCGGCCCTGAAACACCCACTTCCTGTCAATCACACTCCGATCACCAGAACAAAGAAAAAACCTCGTAATGCCGTGAGTAAAATTCCTAGCTGCATAGCAAATTTACTTGGCGCAGTCGCACTGCGGACATTGCGCAAGCGCATTAGCGACTAATCGCTCCGTTGCGAGAAAAAAATACCGAGCGAACAACTCGGAATGACCCCCCATGTTATAGTTGCATCGGTCTTGAACTGATGATATGTTGTTTTCATACTGTTAACTGGGTAGTTATCACAAGTTATATGGTGTGATTGGTGTGGCTGGTATGAATCTTGCCCTTGGATTAACAAAATCCTTTCCTCGTACTGTCCATCTCCTCTGGGCACAGTTTTTCTAACTGAGGTCTGGAGGAGGGGCATAGAGGGAGGAGCCAGTGCACACCAGGAACTAAATTCTTTCTTAAAGTGCCCATGTCTACTGCGGAGCCGGTCTATCCCCATGGTCCTTACGGAGTCCCTAGCATCCTCTACGGACTACGAGAAATAGATTTACCGGTAAGTAAAATCTTATTTTTTTACAGTTTATTGTTTTACAGGGAGGCTGCTGGCAACAGCCTCCCTGCAGCGAGGGACTAAGGGGGGGAGCAGTGTCCTCCCTGCGGGGTCTGAGCCACTGTCTCCGCTGACTGGACACTGAGCTCCAGAGGGGATAGATCGTTCCCCACGACAGGGGAACGCTCACCCCAGCAGCATGCCGCCACCCCCTTGCAGAGTTGAAGATTGTGGCGAGTGAGACACCGACCCCCCTAGCAAGTGGGGGGCCGGTGTGAAGATGGCGGCATCAGGGTAGGAGTGCAGGGGTACATTGTGCGGCGCTGTGAGGAGCGCCCTGAGCCAGCGCCTGCACCCTACACTAGTCACTCAGCCTGTCTGGGTCCCTGGATCTCAGCCAGCATCAATACTCAGGCCAGTACAATCCTTTGAAGAGCGGGAAGCCAGCGCCACTTTGGGGGCAGAACTTCTCAGAGCGGACCCAGCAGCGTTCAGCGACATTTTCCTGCCTGCACAGCGCTGTCCAGGAAAGAAGCAAGTCCCTCCACAGCAATCTCCAGCTATCTCACGGTACCAGGGGGTTGTAGAATGGGGGGAGGCTGCAAAACGGCTGTGTAACCTATTAAGGTACACAGCGCTCATAAGGGGTCTCCCTTATATGTATAAAAGCGCTGTGTGTGGGTTGGCTCCAATCTCTGTTTCTCTCTTTCCATTCTTGGTGAGAAACTCTGTTTGTATCCCCTGTGTGTGTGTGGAGTGTTTGTGGTCACCAATAGCAATGTCCATGGACTCTGTGTCATATGCTGCAGAGGATTTGTCCTCAAGATGATCCCATTCCATGTAATCAGGATTGCACTGATTTAGCACAGATTCCAGCAAGGGAGACGAAATGGTTATCCTCTATCAAAAATATGATTTCTCAGATTTCACAGAGGGTTGCACAAAATGCATCTGCTACCCAGGTGCTGCAGAATATGGCAGTCTGGCCCAGTTCTGGTACCTCAGCTCCCCCCGCTGTGTACTCCCATAAGCGTCCTTTTGCACAAATTATGCAGGATGACACGATACAGATTCTGACGGTGATGATGGGGTACGGGGACAGCATCTCTTGCTAAAGGGGTGCAGTTGATGATAGAGGCTATTAGGGATGTGTTGAATATTAATGATACACCACCTGAGCAGGATGAGGAGGCTTACTTCACTGAGAATAAGAAAGCCTTGCTAACCTTCCCTGCGTCAAAATAATTAAATGCTATTTTTGAAAATGCTTGGGATAACCCTTAGAAAAAATTCCAGATCCCTAAGAGGGTACAGGTGACATTTCCTTTCCCTGTTGAGGATAGGAAAATATGGGAAAACCCACCTATTGTTGACGCGTCAGTATCCAGGCTTTCAAAAAAGGTGGTGTTGCCTGTTCCGGGATCTACCGCCTTGAAAGAGCCGGCTGATCGTAAGATTGATAAACGCTCAAATCCATGTACATGGCTTCAGGGGCTATACTGCGTCCCACTATTGCCACTGCTTGGATTGCCAAAGCTATAGTAAAGTGGTCTGGCACCTTACTTGAAGATTTGGATACTATGGATAAGGATGATGTTGGCTTATTTTTGCGCAACATTCAGGATTCAGCGGGATTTCTGGTGGAATCCATGAAAGATGTGGATTCCATGGCTGCAGGAATTTCTTCCATGTCGGTCTCAGCGCTGCGGGGACTCTGGCTACGTCAATGGTCTGCCGACACAGAATCCAGGAAAAGTGTGGAGTCCCTACCGTATACAGGTCAGACTCTCTTTGGGGAAGCGCTAGATACGTGGATTTCCACGGCTACAGCGGGTAAGTCTCCCTTTCTTCCCTCAGCTGCTTCTGCTCCGAAGAAACCGTTTTCTTCACCTACATCGCAGCCCTTCCGGACTACGGAGCCCAGGAAGGCCAAGCTGTCCAACACCTTCTTTCAGGGAGTTAGACCCAAGTTCAAGAGACCCGCTACGGCAGGTTCCCAGGAACAGAAACCTATTTCAGGTACACCAAAGTCCTCCACATGACGGTGGACTGCTGGTCCCGGAGGTGGGGCCGGTGGGAGCGAGACTCAGGCAGTTCAGTCACGCCTGGGTGTCGTCCGGCCTGGGTCCCTGGGTGCAAGATATTGTGTCCCAGGGGTACAGGCTGCAGTTTAAAAATCTCCCCCCTCACTGATTTTTCAAATCAGGTTTACCAGCTCTGCTGGCAGACAGAACGGTCCTACAAGCCGCCGTCCAGAAGTTGGTGGAGTCACAAGTCATTGTGCCCGTACCTCCTCATATGCAACAAGGATTACTATTCGAACCTTTTCATGGTACCGAAACCGGATGGTTCGGTCAGGCCCATTCTGAACCTAAAGTCACTAAACCTCTTTCTGAAGGAGTTCAAGTTCAAAATGTAGTCTCTAAGAGCAGTGATATCAATTCTGGAAGAGGGGAAATTCCTGGTATCCCTGGATATCAAGGATGCGTACCTCCACATTCTGATCTGGCTGCCGCACGGCCTCTCAACGACACCGAGGGTATTCACCAAGGTGATGGCAGAGATGATGGTTCTCCTTCGCATACAGGGGGTGAACATCATTCCATATCTGGACGATCTGCTGATAAAGGCATCGCCCAGGGAGAAACTATTGTGGTCCATTGCTCTCACGACCAATCTTCTCAGTGTCCACAGTTGGATTCTGAACCTTCCAAAATCACACTTGGAGCCAACCAGGAGGTTGTCCTTACTGGGGATGATCCTCGACACGGAAGTACAGAAGGTATTTCTGCCACTGGAAAAAGCGTTGGTGATACAAACAATGGTCTGGGATGTCCTAAAGCCAACCCGGGTGTCGGTTCATCAGTGCATTTGCCTTCTGGGAAAGACGGTGGCCTCTTACGAGGCTCTCCAGTATGGAAGGTTTCATGCTCTGTCCTTCCAACTGGATCTCCTGGACAAGTGGTCAGGATCTCATCTGCGCATGCGTCATCTGAGAATTCGTCTGTCGCCGAAGGCCAGGATTTCGCTCCTCTGGTGGCTCCAATTACCTCCCCTTCTGGAGGGTCGCAGGTTCGGGACTCAGGACTGGATCCTTCTAACCACGGATGCAAGCCTCCGGGGCTGGGGCGCAGTCACTCAAGGGGAGACCTTCCAAGGAAGGTGGGCAGTTCTGGAAGTCGGCCTTCCAATCAACATTCTGGAACTAAGAGCCGTATACAACGTTCTTCTTCAGGTGGCCCATCTTCTAAGAAATCGGGCCATTCAAGTGCAGTCGGACCACGGCTACGTTTGACGGCATGGAGGTTGAACGCCTGATACTAGCTCGGAAGGGCATTCTGAACAAAGTTATTCCTACCCTGATACAGGCTAGGAAAGGCGTAACGTCTAAACATTACCATCGTATTTGGAAAAAATATGTGTCTTGGTGTGAGTCCAAGAGCTTTCCTACGGTGGAGTTTCAACTGGGATGGTTTCTCCTCTTCCTGCAGGCAGGAGTGGATATGGGCCTGAGGTTGGGATCTGTGAAGGTCCAGATTTCGGGCATATCTATTTTCTTCCAGAAACTATTGGCTACCCTCCCTGAGGTTCAGACCTTTTTGAAGGGAGTTCTGCACATCCAGCCTCCATTTGTACCACCTACGGCGCCATGGGATCTTAATGCGGTGTTGCAGTACCTCTAGTCTGACTGGTTTGAGCCTCTGCAAGAGTTAGAGGCCAAGTTTCTTACGTGGAAACTGTCACTTTGTTGGCCTTAGTTTCTGCTAGACGTGTATCGGAGTTGGGGGCTTTGTTTTGTAAGAGCCCCTACTTGATCTTCCATGAAGATAGAGCTGAGCTCCGGACACGTCAGCAATTTCTTCCGAAGGTTGTGTTGGCATTTCATATCAACCAACCTATTGTGCCAGTTGCTACTGACTCCTCAATGTCATCTAAGTCCTCAGATGTGGTAAGGGCTCTGAAGATCTATGTGAAGAGGACTGCTCGTCACAGAAAATCAGACTCTCTTTTTGTCTTATATGATCCCAAGAAAATTGGGTGTCCTGCTTCTAAGTAGACTATCTCTCGCTGGATCAGGTTCACTATCCAGCATGCATATTCTACGGCGGGAGTGCCGTGGCCTAACTCTGTTAAGGCCCACTCTACTCGTAAGGTGGGGTCTTCCTGGGCGGCTGCCTGGGGTGTCTCGGCATTACAACTTTGCCGAGCAGCGACTTGGTCTGGGTCGAACACGTTTGCAAAGTTCTACAAGTTCGATACTTTGGCCTCTGATGATCTGAAGTTCAGTCAATCAGTTCTGCAGGAGCCTCCGCGCTTTCCCTCCCGTTCTGGGAGCTTTGGTACATCCCCATGGTACTAATGTGGACCCCAGCATCCTCTAGGATGTAAGATAATAGTTATGTACTGCATTATTACTGGGTAAGTAATGTTTCAACTGTTGCTGAAGTTTTTCAAGCTCGTTAGCTTGATGTGCCTTGTATGTGTGAGCTGGTATGAATCCTGCCACTATCTGTGTATAATCCTTCTCTCGAAGATGTCCGTCTCCTCGGGCACAGTTTCTAGACTGAATCTGGTAGGAGGGGCATAGAGGGAGGAGCCAGCCCACACTCTCAAACTCTTAAAGTGCCAATGGCTCCTGGTGGACCAGTCTATACTCATGGTACTAATGTGGACCCCAGCATCCTCTATGGACTACGAGACAATACGTCAGGAATTCTGGGAAACTCCAGGTAAGAAACTCACACCTCACAAGAAGATGCTGGCTCGCTATCCTCTTGCTGCGGAGCTAAGTAAAAATTGGGAAACACCCCCGCCAGTGGATTCGCAAGTGGCGCGGCTGGTAGTATCCTCAGCTCTGCATGTGACTACCGTCACATCTCTGAAGGAACCGATGAATAAGCGTGTGGAGGGTTGTTTAAAGACAATTTACACCCTAACTGGTGCTGCGCGTAGGCCCACTATTGCAGCAACTTGGGCTGCAGAGGCCAATGAGGCGTGGGCTCAGGAGTTGGAGGCAGAGTTGCCTTCCAATGCTTCTGATCACGCTAGACAATGCCTATTGTATATTGTCAAGCTTCACATTATGTGAAGGAGGCGGCTTCTGATGCGGGTATTCTGGCGGCCAAGGCTTCTACTACATCTATCCTGGCTCACCAGATTCTTTGGTTGCGGTCCTGGTCCGTTGATCTGGACTCCAAGAAAACCTTGGAGTTGCTCCCTTTTAAGGGAGACATTCTTTTTGGAGAAGATCTCAACAAGATAGTGGGTGACTTAGCTTCTGCTAAAACGGCATGTCTGCCTAGTACGGCGCCGAAGGCTAAGAGTACTTCCTCTCATTCCTTTCGTCAGCCGTACCCGAACCACGGTCGCACTTCCAAACCTACTAAGCCCAAACCCAAACGGACCTGGGCTGCCCGTCAGCCTGCTTCCAAAACTGACAAGCCTGCCACATGATGGGGCGGGCCTCCCCCTGGGGGATCCCAGGGTGGGGGGCCGACTTCTAGGGTTTACCCAGGAATGGTTAAAGACCACTTCCGATGCCTGGGTATGTGACGTCGTCACCCGAGGTTACGCCGTATCCTTCAAGAAACGTCCCCCTCATCGATTTTGCCTGACAGACGTCCCTTTGGATCAGGTGAGGGCAAACACTCTACATTCGGTGGTACAGTCCCTCCTGGACACAAGAGTGGTAGTACAAGTGCCTCTGGCTCAGAGAGGCAAGGGGTACTATTCACCGCTGTTCCTAGTCCCAAAACCGAATCGGTCTCCCCGGCCCATTCTCAACTTCACGTCCTTGAACAAATTTGATAAGGTTTCCAAGTTTCGTATGGAAACCCTCAGCACTATTGTTCTGGCCTTGGAACATGGGGATTATATGGTCCCCCTGGACATACAGGATGCTTACCTGCATATTCCTATTGCAGTGTCGCATCAGCAGTACCTGAGGTTTGCTGTGGGCAACCTCCATTATGAATTTCGGGTGTTACCTTTTGGTTTGACAACGGCTCCGCGAGTCTTCACCAAGGTCATGGCGGTAATGACGGCTGTGCTCTGCCGTCAAGGGGTCAGGATCCTACCGTATCTGGACGACTTGTTGATCCTGGCAAATTCCCCAGAAGTTCTCCTACGCCATCTGAATCTCACTATCAAGTTTCTGCAAGCCCACAGGTGGTTCATCAACTTGAAGAAATCTTCCCTGGTCCCTGCGCAGAGCATTGTGCACCTGGGAGCGTTGTTGGACACCCACAACCAGCGGTTGTTCTTGTCTCAGGAGAAGATCCTGAAGCTTCAGGACAAGATTCGATACTTCCTATCTCGTCCGCAAGTGTCAACACTTTCGGCGATGCAAGTGCTCATGGTGTTGGCTTTCGACATGGTGGAGTACGCTCAATTCCATTCACGCCCTCTGCAGAAAGTTGATTCTTGCCAAATGAGACGGCCTGCCTCACCAGATCAGATCTCACATGATCTCCTTGTCTCCCGAGGTCCGTCTGTCACTGAGCTGGTGGCTGCAGGACCGACGTTTGAGCGGGGGTCGTCTCTTCTGGATCTCCAATTGAGTTCTTCTGACGGATGCCAGTCTGAGAGGCTGGGGCGCGGTGTTGGAGCAACACTCCCTTCAGGGTCGGTGGACCAAGGAGGAATCTCACCTCCCAATAAATACTCTGGAACTGCGGGCGGTGTTCAACGCGCTGAACCTGGCCCAGCATCTAATTCAGAACAGATCTGTTCAGGTACAGTCGGACAACGCCACCACAGTGGCGTATATAAATCATCAAGGCGGCACTCGAAGCCGCATGGCAATGAGGGAAGTATCAAGGATTCTTAAATGGGCGGAACGCCATCTACCAGCTATATCGGCGGTGTTCATTCTGGGGGTCCTCAACTGGGAAGCGGACTTTCTCAGTCGTCAGGATGTGGACGCCGGGGAGTGGAGCCTCCATCCAGAAGTATTTCAACTCCTCGTGGACAAGTGGGGCACTCCGGATGTAGATCTGATGGCGTCTCGACACAACCACAAGGTTCCGGTCTTCGGAGCAAGAACAAGGGATCCTCAAGCAACGTTCGTGGACGCACTGGCAATCCCGTGGAACTTTCGGTTGCCATATGTGTTCCCTCCAGTGTCTCTACTGCCCAGAGTGATAAGGAAGTTCAAACAAGAAGGAGGCACACTACTTCTGCTTGCTCCCGCGTGGCCCAGGCGGCATTGGTTCTCAGGCCTCCAGGGCCTCTTGCTAGGGCATCCCCTTCTACTTCCACAAAGACCAGACCTCGTTCAAGGCCCTTGTGTCTACCAGGATCTGGCCCGACTGGCTTTGACGGCGTGGCTCTTGAACATAGTAACATAGTATCTAAGGTTGAAAAAAGACAATTGTCCATCGAGTTCACCCTATTTGTGGTCTCCTATGCACGATTATTCTATATAAAATTTTGACTGGAGTTGATGACTGCCGTTACGTTTTACCCCTCTTTTTTATAATAACCATAGTGCGTGACTATGCCCCGTAACCCTGGATATCCTTATCCATTAGGAATTTATCTAACCCATTCTTAAAGGTGTTGACTGAGTCGGCCATTACAACTCCCTCAGGCAGGGAATTCCAAACACGTATTGTCCTTACCGTAAAAAAGCCTTTACGTCGTATTGTGCGGAATCTCCTCTCCTCTAACCTGAGCGAGTGTCCACGAGTTCTCTGTGTTGATCTAACCAAAAACAGGTCCTGGGCAAGATCTGTATATTGTCCCCATATATATTTGTAAATGCTGATCATGTCCCATCTTAATCTCCTCTTTTCCAGTGTAAACATGCCTAGTCTTGCAAGCCTTTCGTCGTATTCCAGCGTCTCCATACCCTTAATTAGTTTGGTCGCCCGCCTTTGAACCTTTTCTAGCTCCAGGATATCCTTTTTGTAGTAAGGTGCCCAGAATTGTACACAGTATTCAAGGTGTGGCCTCACAAGTGATTTATATAACGGGAGTATAATACTCTCGGCCCTAGCATCAATTCCCCATTTTATGCATGCTAACATCTTATTAGCCTTCTTTGCTGCAGTCCTACTTTGGGTACTACTGCTTAGTTTGCTATCTATGAGGACACCTAAGTCCTTTTCCAGTACAGAATCCCCTAATTTTACCCCATTTAGTAGGTAGGTGTTATTTATGTTCTTGTTACCACAGTGCATTACCTTACACTTGTCTGTATTGAAGCGCATTCTCCATTTCGCTGCCCAAGCTTCCAATTTAACTAAGTTGTTCTGTAGGGACTCAGCATCCCCCTCCGCATTTATAACTTTACACAATTTGGTATCATCTGCAAAAATTGACACCATGCTCTCTAGACCTTCTGTTAGGTCGTTAATGAAAATATTGAACAATAGCGGTCCTTGCGGCACACCACTTAGCACTTCAGTCCAATTTGAAAAAGATCCATTTACCACAACGCGCTGCTCCCTATTATCTAACCAGTTTTTGACCCAAGTGCATATTGTGCTTCCTAGCCCTGTTTCTTGTAGCTTGTAGATAAGTCTCATGTGTGGTACAGTGTCGAATGCTTTGGCAAAATCTAAAAAGATTACATCCACCTCTTTACCCTGATCTAGGTTTGCGCTTACTGTTTCATAAAAGCCAAGTAAGTTGGTTTGACAGGATCTGTCCTTCATAAACCCATTATCACTGACCTGGTCGGAGGGTGTTGTGGACTCGGGGCTTCTTCCGGTGACCGGGAAGAGGAACCGCTACTGGGTCGCAGTAGAGATGGCCGGATGTAGGTCTTCCTCATACAGGATGAAGACGGTAAGCAGGAAGCACGGAGGAATGCTTGAAGGTCTCCTGGAAAACAAGACTTGTAAAAGTGCTGAGTGCTGAGGTACAGAGGTGCTGGTGATATTGAGGTGCTGAAGGCACAGAGACGCTGAGGTACAGAGGTGCTGAGGCACTGAGGTGCTGGAGGCACAGAGGTGCGTAGAGGCGCTCGGGCGCTGAGGCACGGAGGTGCGTGTTGGCGCTCGGGCGCTTAGAGGCACGGAGGTGCGTGTTGGCGCTCGGGCGCTTGGAGGCACGGAGGTGCTGGATGGCGCTCGGGCGCTTGGAGGCACGGAGGTGCGTGATGGCGCTCGGGCGCTTGGAGGCACGGAGGTGCGTGATGGCGCTCGGGCGCTTAGAGGCACGGAGGTGCGTGTTGGCGCTCGGGCGCTTGGAGGCACGGAGGTGCTGGGAGGCACAGAGGTGCGTAGAGGCGCTCGGGCGCTTGGAGGCACAGAGGTGCGTGATGGCGCTCGGGCGCTTGGAGGCACGGAGGTGCGTGATGGCGCTCGGGCGCTTGGAGGCACGGAGGTGCTGGGAGGCACGGAGGTGCTCGGGAACGCTGAGATGCTGGAAACACAGATATGCTTGGAAGCACAGCGGTAACAGGGACAAGGGAGCTCTGGAGATCACGGTTTCTGACAGGCAGAATTGATGATACACAGGCGCCGGATCTCTGCTCGGCGTCTGGCTTTAAACCTCCCGCCTTTGCCTGATTGGCGGAGCGGGCAGATGACGTCAGCCCCGCTCCGCCTACCTAGTCCCAGTCAACATGGCGGCGCCCTCGCTCCGGGAAGCCGCCGGAGAGACCCGCCGACCCGACGCCGGACACCCGAGACCGCCGGAGGAGAGAGGCGCCAGGCCATCCAGGACACCCGCAGAGGCAAGCGCGGCCGCCGCTGCCCGCGAGGTGTGACAGTACCCCCTCCTCCAGGAGTGGCCCCTGGACACTTTCCGGGCTTAGTTGGATGTCTGGAATGGAAGATCCGAACCAGTCGGGGAGCCATTACCTCAGTAGCATTGATCCAACTTCTCTCTTCAGGACCATAACCTTTCCACTCTACCAAGTACTGTAGTTTTTTATGAAGATAACGAGAGTCAAGAATAGCTTTGATTTCAAATTCTGTCCCAGCTTCAGACACTATAGTAGTTGGCCTAGGAGATGCTGAGTGGAACCGATTCAGAATGAGTGGGCGGAGGAGAGAGACGTGGAAGGAGTTTGGAATTCGAAGGTGGGAAGGCAACTCCAATTTGCAAACGACCGGGTTTAAGACTTGCAGCACTGAGAAAGGACCAATGAACCTTGGGGCAAATTTCATAGTAGGTAATTTCAAACGAAGATTGCGGGTAGAGAGCCATACCTTGTCACCAACCTTATATTGAGGAGCTGCTCGTCGCTTCCTATCCGCAAAGAATTTATAGCGACCGGAAACTCTCTTAAGATTGGCATGAACTCGACTCCAGATTTGGGTGAAATGTCGGAGAGTTGAAGCTGCAGCAGGAACTTCTTCTGGAGGACAAATGGGCAACTCCGGAACTTGGGGATGAAATCCATAATTAATAAAGAATGGAGACTCACCAGTTGAAGAATGATATAGATGGTTGTGGGCAAACTCAGCCCAAGGCAACAACTCCACCCAGTTATCTTGAGAAGGGGAAAGGTAAACACGGAGAAAAGTCTCTAGATCCTGATTGACGCGTTCAGTTTGCCCATTAGTCTGTGGATGGTAAGCAGAAGAGAACTTGAGTTTAATTTGTAGAGTCGAACAGAGGGCTCTCCAGAATCTTGCTGTAAACTGTACTCCCCGATCTGAGACTATTTCCAGAGGTAACCCGTGCAGGCGGAAATGCTCCTGGATAAATAACAGGGCCAACTTGGAAGCGGATGGTAATCCGGTCAACGGAACAAAATGTGCCATCTTAGAGAATCGGTCAATGATCACCCAAATGGTGTTATGACCCTTAGAGAGAGGTAATTCAGTAACAAAGTCCATCGAGATATGAGTCCAAGGCCTTTTAGGAATGGATAAAGGATGCAACAAACCCGCAGGCGGCAGACGTGGAGTTTTGTGCTGAGCACATTGAGGACACGAATTGACATACTCTTGAACATCTTTTTTCATAGTGTCCCACCAGTATGATCTTCGCAGAAATTCCCACATTTTCTGAACTCCCGGATGACCAGAAAACTTAGAAGTGTGAGCCCACTGCAGCAGTTTCGGTCGAAATTTAACTGGTACCGACATTCTTCCAGGAGGAGGGCCCAACCTAGTGGGAGCTGCAGAAATAGAGATGGGACTAAGGATTAATGCCTTCTCCATTGTATTCTCCTCATCCGAAGCCATCACTGAATGGGATAGGGCATCCGCCTTGGTATTAAGAGTTCCAGACCGATACTTGATAACAAAGGAAAATCTGGCAAAGAAGAGCGCCCATCTTGCCTGACGGGGATTCAAACATTGGGCCGTCTTTAGATACAGTAAATTCTTGTGATACGTAAAAATTGTAATTAAGTGTTTAGCACCCTCCAGAAGATATCTCCATTCTTCTAATGCAGATTTAATTGCCAGTAGCTCTTTGTCTCCAATGGTGTAATTTAATTCAGCAGGGGAGAACTTGCGAGAATGAAACCCACACGGATGCAACTTCCCATCTGAGGCGTACTGCGAAAGTACAGCACCTATGCCTACCGTGGAAGCATCAACCTCCAGAAAGAATGGTTTTAGGAAATCTGGCTGCTGAAGTACGGGAGCGGATATAAAGGCTGTCTTCAGATGTTTGAACGCTGCTACTGCTTCAGAAGGCCAATTGCTTGGGTCAGCCCCTTTCTTAGTCAGAGCCGTAATAGGTGCCACGATAGTAGAGAAACCTCTTATAAATTTCCGATAATAATTTGCGAATCCTAGAAATCGTTGCACTGCTTTCAAGGAAAGAGGTTGAGTCCAATCTCGGATGGCCGAGAGTTTCTCCGGATCCATACGCAATTCAGTTCCAGAAATAATGTAGCCCAAAAATGAAATAGAAGGAACCTCAAAGGTGCACTTGGAGATTTTGCCATAAAGATGATTCTCGCGCAACCGAAGGAGTACTTCCTTAACTTGTAGTCGGTGCTCAGAAAGATTCTTTGAAAAAATCAGAATGTCATCCAAATAGACTACTACATTCAGATACAACATGTCCCGAAAGACTTCATTAATGAATCCCTGAAAGACGGCGGGGGCGTTGCTGTGGCCAAATGGCATTACCAGGTACTCGTAATGCCCATCTCTAGTATTGAAAGCCGTCTTCCACTCATCTCCTTGTCGAATACGTATCAGATTGTATGCTCCCCTTAAGTCAAGCTTAGTAAATACTCGAGCTCCACGCACTCTATCGAAAAGCTCTGTGATGAGCGGCAGAGGATACTTGTTCTTAATGGTGACTTCATTTAAACCACGATAGTCAATACATGGTCTCAGGCCTCCATCTTTTTTTTTTACAAAGAAGAAGCCAGCTCCCGCTGGGGAAGTGGAGGGACGGATGAACCCCTTCTGCAAATTCGACTTAATGTACTCTGACATAGCTTGTGTCTCTGGAACCGACAAAGGATAAGTGCGACCTCGGGGCGGCATTTTCCCAGGAATGAGCTCAATAGGACAGTCCCAGGCCCTATGCGGAGGTAATTTATCAGCCGCCTGTTCCGAGAAGACATCTAAAAATTCTCGATAAGCCTCAGGAACTGACTCCACGTCCAACTTGGCCGATGCACGGAGTGGAACGACAGGAGTAAGACAATTCAATCGACAGAAAGGACTCCAAGAAATTATTTGTGTCGACCCCCAGTCGACATGAGGGTTGTGAAGCCTGAGCCAGGGAAGACCCAAAACGAGATCATGAGACATCTCCTGAATAACCAGAAACTTCAGTTGTTCTCGATGCAAAGCTCCCACTTGTAGCTGAATTGACTCAGACTGACTCGTAATCAAGGCGTTAGGAATTT
Organism: Pseudophryne corroboree; assembly: GCF_028390025.1. Taxonomy (NCBI): domain Eukaryota; kingdom Metazoa; phylum Chordata; class Amphibia; order Anura; family Myobatrachidae; genus Pseudophryne; species Pseudophryne corroboree. The sequence continues at coordinate 198,329,194 of NC_086448.1, forward strand.
GAACACCGTTAATAGCTGTTATCGTAATAGGTCATTCGACCAACTGTAACCTCAAGCCCAAACTCTGGGCGCAGGGGAGAGAAATAAAATTCCCCGCAGCTCCTGAATCCAAAAGAGCCATAACAGTTTTGACTTCTGTTTCAGTAGACAAAGATACTGAGAGTAAACAGTCCACTTCTGGAGAAGATTGAGAAACCACATCCAGCTTGACTTCCCCGGAACAGGCTAGGACTGCCCGTTTCCCGGGCGAACCTTGCAAGACTTGAGAAAGTGATCCGCGGCTCCACAGTAGAGGCAAAGTCTATTCTCACGCCGACGCTGTCGCTCCTCTGGAGACAGTCGAGACCGATTAATCTGCATGGGTTCGTCTGGAGCTGTCGTAACCGATTGTTTAGACGGAGGAGCCCGGAATCTGCATCGATCAGACCGAGAACGTTCGCCAACTCGTTCCTGCATGCGGAGATCCACTTTCACACAGAGCGAGATCAACTGTTCCAAAGAATCTGGCAAATCTCTTGTAATCAATTCGTCTTTAAGACGGTCGGACAGCCCGTTCCAGAAAGCGGCCCGTAAGGCATCATTATCCCAGCGCAATTCGGAGGCTATGGTCTGAAAATGAATCACATACTGACCCACTGAACGGGAGCCTTGTCGAACTCGGAGAAGATCTGAAGAGGCAGCGGTCGTTCTGCCAGGCTCATCAAAGATCCTGCGGAAAGATGAGATGAAATTGGTGTAGCTGGAAACCAAAGGATCAGATCGCTCCCATAACGGAGACACCCATTCCAGCGCTGAGCCCTCAAGCAAGGAAATATTGTATGCTACTTTGGATCGATCCGTGGGAAAGTTGTGCACGAGGAGTTCAAACTGTACCTCGCACTGGTTAAGAAAACCACAGTAATTCTTCGGGTTGCCGTTGTAGCGAGAGGGAGTGGGAAGGCGTGACCTGGTTCCGGACACTGCGTGAGCATTAACGGGGGCGACTACCGGAGTGGGTACCGGAGCTGGAACCGGAACTACTGAAGCCAGGGAAACCTGAATTTGATCCAGCCTGCCGGATAGTTCTTGGAGATACCGCATCACCTGGTTTTGCGCCGCTTCCTGACTCTGAACACGGGAAACCAGATCTTGGATGGCACTCGCTTCTGGGTTCCGATTCCCCGGGTCCATGTGGCCTGTGTATACTATCACTGACCTGGTCGGAGGGTGTTGTGGACTCGGGGCTTCTTCCGGTGACCGGGAAGAGGAACCGCTACTGGGTCGCAGTAGAGTTGGCCGGATGTAGGTCTTCCTCATACAGGATGAAGACGGTAAGCAGGAAGCACGGAGGAATGCTTGAAGGTCTCCTGGAAAACAAGACTTGTAAAAGTGCTGAGTGCTGAGGTACAGAGGTGCTGGTGATATTGAGGTGCTGAAGGCACAGAGACGCTGAGGTACTGAGGTGCTGAGGCACTGAGGTGCTGGAGGCACAGAGGTGCGTAGAGGCGCTCGGGCGCTGAGGCACGGAGGTGCGTGTTGGCGCTCGGGCGCTTAGAGGCACGGAGGTGCGTGTTGGCGCTCGGGCGCTTGGAGGCACGGAGGTGCTGGATGGCGCTCGGGCGCTTGGAGGCACGGAGGTGCGTGATGGCGCTCGGGCGCTTGGAGGCACGGAGGTGCGTGATGGCGCTCGGGCGCTTAGAGGCACGGAGGTGCGTGTTGGCGCTCGGGCGCTTGGAGGCACGGAGGTGCTGGGAGGCACAGAGGTGCGTAGAGGCGCTCGGGCGCTTGGAGGCACGGAGGTGCGTGATGGCGCTCGGGCGCTTGGAGGCACGGAGGTGCGTGATGGCGCTCGGGCGCTTGGAGGCACGGAGGTGCTGGGAGGCACGGAGGTGCTCGGGAATGCTGAGATGCTGGAAACAGAGATATGCTTGGAAGCACAGCGGTAACAGGGACAAGGGAGCTCTGGAGATCACGGTTTCTGACAGGCAGAATTGATGATACACAGGCGCCGGATCTCTGCTCGGCGTCTGGCTTTAAACCTCCCGCCTTTGCCTCATTGGCAGAGCGGGCAGATGACGTCAGCCCCGCTCCGCCTACCTAGTCCCAGTCAACATGGCGGCGCCCTCGCTCCGGGAAGCCGCCGGAGAGACCCGCCGACCCGACGCCGGACACCCGAGACCGCCGGAGGAGAGAGGCGCCAGCCCATCCAGGACACCCGCAGAGGCAAGCGCGGCCGCCGCTGCCCGCGAGGTGTGACACCCATGTTGATTAATTTTAATGACCTTATTGACTTTAAGGAACTTCTGAATACTATCTCTTAGAATACCTTCCAATACTTTCCCCACTATAGATGTAAGACTAACTGGTCTATAATTACCTGGTTCAGCTTTACTTCCCTTTTTGAATATAGGCACTACTTCCGCTATACGCCAGTCTTTGGGAACCATACCTGATATTACTGAATCCTTAAAGATCAAAAATAGCGGTTTTGCAAGTTCAGAGTGAAGCTCCATTAGAACCCTTGGGTGAATACCATCGGGACCTGGTGACTTATTAATCTTTAAATGTTTTAATCGGTCACAGACTACTTCCTCGCTTAAATAAGTACCTATCAGTGGGATATTCTCATTATTGAGATTATGTGTTAGTCCCTGAATTGGGTCCTCTCTAGTAAATACTGTTGAAAAAAACTCATTTAGTGTGTCCGCTATGTCATTATCATTTTTGCTTAAGACTCCCAACTTGGCTTTTAAAGGGCCTATACTCTCCTTCTTTAATCTCTTGCTATTAATGTATTTAAAGAATTTTTGGGGATTCGCTTTGCTTTCCTTTGCTACTAGTTTTTCAGTTTCTACTTTAGCCGCTCTTATTTCCTTTTTGCATATTTTGTTACATTCCTTATAGTGCTGAAATGACTCTGCTTCCCCGTCAGATTTCTATTTTTTAAATGCTTGCCTTTTCTTGCCTATAAGTTCCTTTATCTTTTTGTTAAGCCACATCGGTTTATGATTTTTATTCCTTTTTTTGCTGCTCGTAGGAATAAATTTGAGTGTATTTTTAGCTAGCAGGAATTTTAGTACCTCCCATTTCTCCGTAGTATTTTTTCCTAAAAACAAACCTTCCCATTCAATATCCCTGAAAAATACCCTCATCTTTTCAAAATTCGCTTTGCTAAAGTTTAGAGTCCTAGTTGAGCCAGTATAGGGCTGTTTATGGAAACTGATATTGAATGTCACCATATTGTGGTCGCTGTTTCCTATGGGTTCCCCTACTATAATACCTGATACCAAATCCCCATTGTTTGTTAATACCAGGTCTAATATTGCATTGTACCTAGTTGGTTCCTCAATTAGTTGAACTAAGTAGTTATCATTAAGTGTGTTTAAAAACATATTGCCCCTAGCAGTATCACATGAATCGTTTTTCCAGTTTATCTCTGGATAGTTAAAATCTCCCATCACTACTATGTCTCTCTATGCTTTTTCAATTTGCTTTAGTAACAATTCCTCATCAGATACGTTGATACCAGGCGGCCTATAGCATACACCCAATACTAACTTTTTTATTCCTTTTTCCCTGCATGCAATTTCTACCCATAATGTCTCGACAGTGTCTACAGTCCCCTCCTGAATATCTTCCCGTATATCTGGTTTTAAAAACGGCTTTACGTGAAGACACACCCCTCCACCCTTTTTATTTAGTCTGTCTCTCCTAAACAGTGTATAGCCCTCTAGATTGACTGTCCAATCATGAGATTCGTCTCACCAAGTTTCAGTAATGCCTATAATATCATACTGTTTGCTTGCTGCAAGTATTTCTAGTTCGCCCTTATTACCAGTAATGCTTCTAGCGTTTACATACATACAACTAAGATAAGTATTTTCCCTTGCGTTAGGGACATCTTTCACCTTATGTAGCAATGATGACCTCTAATCGTCATTGGTTAGTGCTTTGGTAAAATCTCTTTTAGTACCCATGTTAGTAACTTTACCGCCTGTTTCTCCCCCATTTCGTTTACTACCGCCATCCCCACTATTCTCACTGCATGACCCGTAGTTTCTAGCTAAACCCTCCCCCCAGGCTCCTAGTTTAAAATCTCCTCCAACCTTCTAACCATCCTTCCCCCCAGCACCGCTGCCCCCTCCTCAGTCAGGTGCAATCCGTCACGACAAAAGAGATGGCGCCTGACTGAGAAGTCCGCCCAGTGTTCCAGGAACACAAACCCCTCTTTCTTGCACCAATCCCTAAGCCACACATTTACCTCCCTAATCTCCCTCTGCCTCCCTGGACTAGCGCGTGGCACGGGTAATATTTCGGAGAATATTACCTTAGATGTCCTTGGCTTAAGTTTCTTTCCTAAGTCCCTATAGTCTTAAGGACATCCCACCTTCCGCTAACTTTGTCATTGGTGCCAACGTGCACCAAGACCACCGGGTCTTTCCCAGCCCCTCCCAACAATCTATCTACCCGGTCCGCGATGTGCCGTACCCCAGCACCCGGGAGACAACAGACTGTACGGCGATCACGGTCCCGGTAGCCGATTGCCCTATCTGCCTTCCTGATGATAGAATCCCCTACCACCACCATCTGACTAGGTACCTTACTATCTGTTATCCCAACTGCACCAGAGGGACCGCTCCTCTGGATGCTAGAGGGAGCCGTCTCCTCCGGCACCGTCATTTCTTCACTATCATCCTCCGATTCCTCGTCCAGTCAGGCAAATTTATTCGGGTTTCATAGTTCGGAGATTTCGAGCCTCCCCCTCTTTTTCTTCCCTCTAACTGTGACCCAGCTGGCTACCTGATCATTATCCTCTTCTACCAGTGACCCCTCCCGCAACTCCTCCACCGTTCTGTCTAAACTTTGCTCGAGATTATGAATCTCCCTCAGTCGCGTAACGGTTTGCTCTAGATCAGTTACCTGGGATTCCAGGGCAACCGTTCACACACACCTCGTGCAGATGTAATCACACTGGGCCGGTAGCTCCAGGTGTGCATACATCTTGCACGACATACACTGAGTGAGGTCCCCAATCACAGCCCCTCCTATATTGTTTGTAAAGTCTAACTCCCTGTTACTCTCAAAGAAAAAGAAGCAAAAAGAAAAAGTAGAAGACAAACAATCTCACTCATACAATATTTAAGCTGGCTTATACTTATCTATCTTTGTGCGGCTCTTGGTCCTTCACTTTTATGCAGCCGTAGTACTCCAGTGCCCCCTCTGAGTGGGACCTCTCCTGCGGCACCAATACTCCACTTAGCAGTTGCAGTTGTTCCAGCTCACTGCACCTCCTTTTCACTCGGCTTCCAGCTCCTGCTTTTGCTGTTTCCAACTCACATGAAGCTTCCGTACTGAGGGCCAAAGGTTTTTCGGAGGCGGTCATTCAAACTATGCTGAAGGCTCGTAAGCCGGCTTCTGCTCGGATTTACCATAGGGTCTGGAATTCTTACTTTGCTTGGAGCGCAAATAACAATCATGACGCTTACAAGTTTAGTACTGCCAAACTTTTGGCTTTTCTACAGCAAGGCCTGGACTTAGGTCTTCGTCTAGCCCCCCTCAAGGTTCATATTTCTGCCCTGTCGGTATGGTTTCAGAGAAAATTTGCATCTTTGCCTGATGTTCATACCTTCACTCAGGGTGTTTTGCTCATTCAGCCTCCTTATGTCCCACCTGTGGCCCCTTGGGATTTGTCGGTGGTCTTGGAGGCCTTGCAAGAATTTTCCATTTGAACCTCTTGCATCCGCGGATCTTAAGTGGCTTTCCCTTAATGTCTTATTTCTGCTAGCCATTGCCTCTGCTAGACGCGTTTCAGACCTGGGTGCCTTATCCTGTAAGTCCCCCTATCTGATTTTTCACCGTGATCGGGCAGTTCTTAGAACACGCCCTGGTTACCTACCTAAGGTGGTGTCTTCTTTCTACCTTAACCAGGAGATTGTGGTTCCTTCCTTTAATTCTTCGGAGTTGTCTTCTGGAGAGCGTACTTTGGATGTGGTACGGGCTCTCCGTATCTATATGAAGAGAACTGCTTCCATTCGGCAGTCTGAATCTCTCTTTGTACTGTTTGGTTTTCACAAACGTGGCTGGCCTGCTAATAAGCATACCTTGGCCAGATGGATTAGAATGGTGATTGCACATGCTTATGTACAAGCTGGCCTTCCGGGTGTAGTATGGTATGCCGGCGGCCGGACTTCCGGCGACCAGCATACCGGAGCCGGGAGCCCGACCGCCAGCATACCGACATCGTGGTGAGCGCAAATGAGCCCCCTACGGGCACAGTGGCACGCTATTTTATTCTCCCTCCAGGGGGGTCGTGGACCCCCACGAGGGAGAAAAAGTGGTATGTCGGCTGCCGGGATTCCGGCGCCGGTATACTGTCCCCCGGGATCCCGACAGTCGGCATACTGAAGACCACCCGGTCTTCCAGCTCCTGCTACCATTAAGGCCCATTCTACTCAGTCTGTTGGACCTTCTTGTGTGGCCCGCCGTGGTGCGACCCTGGAACAATTGTGCAAGGCAGCTACGTGGTCCTCAGTGAACACGTTCATAAGGTTCTATGCCTTCGATACTTCCGCCTCCAAGGATGCTTCCTTTGGATGCCGGGTTCTTGTGCCCGCTACAGTGCATCCCCTCCCATAAGGAACTGCTTTAAGACATCCCTGATGTTATTCCCTGTGGAGCCCAGTGTACCCCGCAGCAGAAAACGAGATTTATGGTAAGAACTTACCGTTGTTAAATCTCTTTCTGCAAGGTCCACTGGGCTCCACAGGGCGAATCCCGGGATTGAAAAAACGGCCCGGGATTGGCCTCCCTACTCACATCCCCCTTCCCACTGTTAATACCTATTGCAAGTTTCTTTTTCTCTTCTTTTTATAAATATGCCCCTTGGGCTGCGGTGCCCGCTGCGGAAACCTGCGCTTGCACATAAAGGGTTTTAATCCCGTTCTCTGCATTTTGGAGAGAACTGGCAATATAATTATGCACAGGGACTGTGTGCCATTAAGGGGGCAGGGCTACTCGGAGAACGGGACCAGCGGCTCAGTGGCACCATTTCCTGCTGCATCAGACTCCAGGCTGCATGCAGGGAAGTGCTGCTCCCACAAAGATCCTCAAGTCACCTTGTACTGGTACCAGGGGGATTTGTTGAAGAAGGGGGGGGGGGGAGCATATATATATTGTAAGAAAATTAGTTACCTTATCTAAGGCTTTAGCTTATGCCCAGCAAAGCACTGCTTTAGCTGTTGTGGCATTGTGTACTGGTCTCATAGTAACATAGTATTATCTAAGGTTGAAAAAAGACAATTTGTCCATCGAGTTCAACCTATTTGTGGTCTCCTATGCAGTTTTATTTTAGGACTAATTTTGCCTGATGCTGATGTCAGCCGTTGTTTTAAAGACAGCCGTTGTGTTTTAATAACTATAGTGCGTGACTACGCACCATAACCCTGAATATCCCTATCCATCAGGAATTTATCTAACCCATTCTTAAAAGTGTTGACTGAGTTTGCCGTTACTACTTTCTCAGGCAGGGAATTCCAAACACGTATTGTCCTTACTGTGAGAAAACATTTTCGCCGCATTGTGCGGAATCTCTAACCTAAGCGAGTGTCCACGTGTCCTCTGTGCTGATCTTATAAAAAAACAGATCCCACGCAAGCTCTGTGTATTGTCCCCTTATATATTTGTAGATGTTGATCATGTCCCCTCTTAGTCTCCTCTTTTCCAGTGTAAACATCCCTAGCCTTGCAAGCCTTTCCTCGTATTCCTGCATCTCCATGCCCTTAATTAGTTTGGTCACCCGCCTCTGAACCTTTCATAGCTCCAGGATATCCTTTTTGTAGTATGGTTGTAAGAGGTGCGGCTGCGCGTGTGGTGGTGCCTGCTGCCGTGCAGGTGTATTTTCGGTACTCACCAGGCGCCGCTCTCTCTCACCTTCAGGTACCGGAACCTTCAACGGACCTGGCAAATCTTCCGTCGGACCCGGACACGACGACCTAGGAGGAAGGAGATTGCTGAGTGCCGTCCTCCTAACTGTGGACCGAAACGCCCTCCGACCCCGAGAAAAATAGTGCTTTCGGGCTAGGTGAGAGTCATCCCAGGCGTCCGCCTCAGAGCCCGAATTTCACCTATTGGCACTCTCGCACCAGGTGGAAATTCTACCTTGCACCGGCGTGCAAGGCTCACCATTCGCCCTGAAGGAAGGGAGACAGGTAGGGACACACACAGAAGGAACACACAGACCGATGTTACTCACCGTCCTACGTCTTGTACTCCGATCTTCTCCACTTACAGGTCCCTGTAAGGAGGCAAAGAGAGAAACAGCCGTGCAGGGCCTAGAACTACCCTAGTGTGCGTCCGCTACACTAGCTACATAAACAGAGCCCTCAAACTAGCTCGTGTGAGTGGTGCAACACAACTATGCACAAACTTAAAACAAACAGACACTTTGCCCTGCACGGTAACAACATACATCACAATATCGGAATACAAGATCACACGGTGCTGTCCCTTTAGATCCCTACCTGCACTCTGGAGGGTGAGCGCCACACAGCCTACCCACCTCCTGTACACTTCCGGGGGCTCAGGTCAAGCAGACCTGCCTACCTAATCACCTCAGGGTGGCCTGGACCTAGTGTCCAGTGCCACCTTTATTCACCTCGGGGGAAACACTTCTTCACTGGGCCTAGCGCCCCCTGACTGCACACAGGCCGGAGGCCTGACTTCACCCACGGGCCTAGCGCCTGCCTAACTCGTCACTCGTGGGGTGACCTGGGCCTAGTACCCAGCATCACCTTATGATACCCTATTCGGCAAAGTACACTAGGGCCTAATGCCCTCTAATGTCCCACAGGCCTATTGCATGATGTGCCCCTCGGGCCTAATGCCCGCCTATCAGCCGCTTAGGTGGCTTGGGCCTAACGCCCAAACCACCGACTATGATGATGACCCCCCAAACTCCTATCTGCGCAACAGGCCTAGTGCCTGAATTGTGCCCCCGGGCCTAATGCCCGTCCCTGGTGGTCGAGGGAGGAAAAGGGAGGGGGTGAAAGTTGCCTCACTGAGGCCTCACCTGCCCCAGGGATCTCCAGCACCCTCTTCTGCCGCTGACCCGTCCTGGCCAGCGGCGCCGCCTCCGCTCCTCCGCGTCCAGCTGCCGCTGGACATCTTCTTGCAGGAGCCCGACGTCTTCCGGCCTCTTCAGCGGCCACCAGAGCTCCTCTTCCCACGGCCGTCTTCTTCTTCTCCTCGCGGCATCTCCTCCGCTCACCCGCGCGGTCTTCTCACTCCGGGTCCCGGCCGCTTCTTCAGCGCTCTTCCGCACCTCTTCGGCTCCCGCCCGGCGTCTGACGTCAGACGCTGGGGGCGGGGCCTATGATGCGGTGAGCGCCGATTGGCTCGCCGCGCCCCTCTCTGATTGGCCGCCGCTCCGGGAGCCGCGATTGGCTCCCGGAGGGCACCAACATTTAAACCTCTCCGCAGCCTCCGCTCCGGTGCAGGGAAAAGGGTAATCCCTGCACCGGGCACCCACCGCTCCTGACCACAGACAAGCGCTGGGGGCAGACAAGCTGCCCCAGCGCTGCCACACACACACTCCCGCAGGGGACACAGATCCCCTGCGTGCTGCTGATGGGATGTGTCCCGGAGTACCGGACACATCTCCACATGGTGCCCAAAATTGTACACAGTATTCGAGATGTGGCTTCACTAGTGATTTAAATAATGGGAGTATAACACTCTCGCCCCTTGCATCAATGCCCCGTTTTATGCATGCTAATATCTTATTAGCTTTCTTTGCTGCATCCTACTTTGGGTACTGCTGCTTAGTTTGCTATCTATGAGAACACCTAAGTCTTTTTCCAGTACAGAATCCCCTAATATTACCCCATTTAGTATGTAGGTGTTTTTCTTCTTGCTACCACAGTGCATTACCTTACACTTATCTGTATTGAATCTCATTCTCCATTTTGCTGCCCATACGTCTAGTTTAACTAAGTCATTCTGAGGAGACTCTGCATTCCCCTCCGTATTTATAACCTTACACAATTTGGTATCGTCTGCAAAAATTGACACCATGCTCTCTAGACCTACTGTTAGGTCGTTAATGAAAATGTTGAACAATAGTGGTCCAAGTACAGACCCTTGTGGCACACCACTTAGCACTTCAGTCCAATTTGAAAATGATCCATTAACCACAATGCGCTGCTCTCTATTATCTAACCAATTTCTGACCCAAGTGCATATTGTGCTCCCCAGCCCTGTTTCTTGTATCTTATCGATAAGTCACATGTGTGGTACTGTGTCTAAAGCTTTGGCAAAGTCTAAAAAGATTATATCCACCTCCTTACCCTGGTAAAGGTTTGCACTTACTGTTTCATAACAGCCAAGTAAGTTGGTTTGACATGATCACAAGTTCACAAATCCATGTTGGTTCCTTTTTAATGACCTTATTGGGTTCAAGGAACTTCTGAATACTATACCTTCCAATACTTTCCCCACTATAGATGTAAGACTAAATGGTCTATAATTACCCGGTTCAGCTTTGCTTCCCTTTTTGAATATTGGCACTACCTCCGCTATATGCCAGTCCTTGGGAACCATACCTGATATAACTGAATATTTGAAGATCAAAAATAGTGGTCTTCCTTGTTCAGAGTGAAGCTCCATAAGAACCCTTGGGTGAATGCCATTGGGACCAGGTGACTTATTAATCTTTAAATTTTTTAATCGGTCACAGACTACTTCCTCACTTAAATAAGCATTTAGCAGTGGGACATTATCTTTGTTGAGATTGTGTGTTAGACCCTGCATTTGGTCCTCTCTGGTAAATACCGTTGAAAATAACTCATTTAGTTTGTTCCCTATGTCATTATCATTTTTGATTAAGACTCCCAACTTATCTTTTAAGGGGCCTATACTCTCCTCCTTTAATCTCTTGCTGTTGATGTATTTAGAAAAAAAATTGGGATTTGCTTTGCTTTCCTTTGCTACTAGTTTTTCAGTTTCTACTTTAGCCGCTCATTTCTTTTTTGCATATTTTGTTACAATCCTTATAGTGCTGAAATGACTCCCATTCCCTTCAGATTTGTATATTTTGAATGCTCGACATTTTTTGCCCATTAGTTCCTTTATCAGCATGTCTGGCAAAAAGGCTGTGTCCATCCTGTAACACAAAGTTTTCACCTTCTCCAAGGAGAACTCTTATGTACTCCATGCACTCTGCCTTCTCAGGGAAGCAGCACACAGGAACCAGAATGACTGGATTAAGTTAAGGGAATGATATCTTACATTAACTCTGAATTGACTCTAAAAAATAGAAGCACTTGTAATTTGTTTAAAAAATGCTCATACCTAAAAAAAGAAAACTGTTAGTTAGTTATAAAGAATACAGCTCTTTTGGGTAATATGTGGAGGTATTTTGTAGGTTTTTTAATTGCTGGGGGTTCCGTATTAGTGATCCAGGTTTTACTGTCCAGTAATTGACTGACCCTGGCTCTCCCTACCTTTTGTGAGCCGCCAATCGCGGCTCACTAGTGGCGTCCCGGCTCTGGTTCCCTCCTGCAATGAGTTGCGGTATACGTTCGTTTTGAGATCGGCGCTTGGTGATGACGTTAGATCCCGCTTCAGCTACTCCTGCCTGCGTCTCTCTCCAACGCGTTTCGGGCCTTCCGCCCTTTGTCAAGGATACCTCTGAATTGGCTACTGCCAGGCAGGAAAGACAAATGCTGAAAAAAATCTGGATTTTTTTAGTTCATACTGCTGACTGCAGACCGGCTCCTCAGCCCCCCTGCTGGTCTCACAAACGCACACTCCCACATGTACTCCAATCTGACTCTGAAAATGACATGCCAGATTTGGAAAAGGGAGAAGTAGATGTAGACACAGGTGTCAATACTCTGTCTCAGGGTTTGGAAGCTCTAATATATTCTATCAGGGAAGTCCTCAATATCCCAGATAGAGGCAGACCCTGATGAAGTTTTTTTTTTTTTTTTTTTCATGTAAAATCAAAAACTACTGCCACGGAATTAAACACACTTTTTATAGAGGCGTGGGTTAATCGTGACAAGAAATTTCAAACCCCTAAGCAGTTGCTGAATTCATTCCCTTTCCCCCATGAGGATAGGATGGTGTGGGAGAATCCTCCGATTGTGGGCACCTCAGTGTCAAGGCTGTCATGTAAGACTGTGCTGCCTGTACCTGGTGTTGTCTCCCTAAAAGACTCTTCTGACCGTAAAATTGAGACTACACTCAAATCCATTTACTCTGCAGTAGGAGTCGCACAGAGACCCACCATCGCTTGTAGTTTGATCACAAGGGCCATGGTCTTGTAGAGGTTGAGTAGACCTTATCCAAGATTCTAAATCCCACATTTTTGGTTCCCCTACTGACAAAATGACATATAATGTGTATATGTTGATATATTATATAGATATATAATATATATAGATATGTGTCATTATCTCAGTAGCGGACCCAAAAATGTGAGAATTTAAATTTTGGATAAGGGATACGCAACCTGTAATATAATTGAGGGGTTTGACACTATGCCTCAGGATGAGATCCTGATCTACTGCAACATATCCAGGATTCTGCTAACTTTATGAGTAAGGCAATCAAGGAGATAGGCCTCATTATTGCCCGTTCCACGGCTATGGTGGTCTCAGCTCACAGAGCTCTATGTCTGCGATAATGGACACCGGATGCTGATTCCAAAAAGGGCGAGGAGAATCTTCCCTTCACACGGGATGCCTTGTTTGGGGAGGAACTAAATAAGTGTATTTCTCAAGCAATGACAGGTAAGTCCACCTATCTGCCATCTGCAGCTCCTCCGGCTAGACCTCCTTACCTCAGTCCCTCTCTACAGTCCTTTCGTGTGGTCAGATTTAGAGGTAGGACCAGGGGTGCCTCAAATGCAGCTAGAGGAAATGTAGGTAAATCTCGCAGACCTGCGGCAGCTGGATCAATGGACCAGACTTCTGGAACTTCCACCACAAAGCCATCCGCATGACTGTTGGCCCCAGCTGCAGGGGGACTTTCAGGTGGGTGCTCGACTGCAATATTTTTTCCAGGTTTGGGCGGAGTCCTGCCGGGACCCTTGGGTGAGAGACCTCATATCCCAGGGCTACCGGTTGGAGTTTGACACTCCCTCCTCACAGATTCTTCAGGTCAGGCCTATAGCAAGAATTACCTTGCAGGACGCCATTCAAAAACTACTACACACACAGGTGATTGTTCCAGTCCCTCCTCTGCTCATAAGCAAGGGATTTTTTTCAAGCCTATTGGTGGTACTGAAACCGGATGGTTCGGTACGGCCAATCTTGAACCTCAAATCTCTGAACCCGTATCTGTGTGTGTTCAAGTTCAAGATGTAATCTCTAAAAGTGGTGGTTTCTGGCCTGGAAGAAGGGGAATTCCTGGTATCCCTGGATATCAAGGATGCATACCTGCACGTCCCAATATGGCCGCCTCATGAGGCTTATCTCATATTGGCATTACGGGACCTCCAGTTCCAGGCCTTGCATTTTGACCTCTTCATGGCACTGAGAGTGTTCACAAAAGTTATGGCGGAAATGATGGGAGTGAACATAGTCCCTAACTTGGTCTCATAAAAGCGGTGTCCAGGGAGCGTCTGTTGCAAAGCATCAACCTGTCTACGCGTCTTCTTACGGTCCACGGGTGGTTCCTAAACTTACAAAAATCACACCAGGAACGGTCGCAGAGACTTAAGTTCCTGGGGATGATACTGGACACTGTCTCTGAAAGTATTTTTCCTTATGGATAAACCCTTGACAATTTAGGCTATGGTCCGCTCCGTGCTCAAGCCTCGCAAGATTTCAGTGCACATTTGCATCCTCCTAGTAGAGTGGGCCTTAACAGATTTTGGACACGGCAAGCCTGCCATAGAATAAACATGCTGGATAGTGAATCTGATCCAGCGAGAAATCGTCTGCTTAGAAGCAAGACTCCCAACCTTGTTGGGATCATAAAGGACAAACAGAGCGTCTGACTTCCTGTGACGAGAAGTTCTCTTCACATATATTTTAAGAGCACGCACAACATCCAGGGACTTTGAGGTAATCGAGGTGTCAGTAACCACTGGCACAACAAGAGGTTGGTTGATATGAAAAGCCGACACAACCTTTGGAAGAAATTGCTGACACATTCTGAGTTCAGCCCTATCTTCATGGAAAATCAAGTAGGGGCTCTTGTGCGACAATGCCCCTAATTCAGACACACGTCTTGCAGATGCCAATGCCAACAGTGTGACTGTTTTTCAAGTAAGAAACTTTACGTCCACCTCCTGTAAAGGTTCAAACCAATCCGATTGCAGGAACTGCAGCCCACATTAAGATCCCAAGGTGCCGTAGGAGGTACAAAGGGTGGTTGGATGTGCAGAACTCTTTTCAAGAAAGTCTGAACCTCAGGGAGAGCAGCCAATTGTTTCTGGAAGAAAATGGACAAGGCCGAAATCTGGACCTTGATGGAGCCTAAGCGTAGGCCCACATCCACACCAGCCTGCAGAAAGAGGAGGAAACATCCCAATTGAAACTCCACCGTAGGAAACGTCTTGGATTCACACCAAGACACATACTTTTTCCAAATCCGATGGTAATGTTTTGACGTTACTCCTTCCCTAGCCTGCATCAGGGTAGGAATTACCTTTTTCGGAATGCCCTTCCGAGATAAGATAGGGCGTTCAACCTCCATGCCGTCAAACGTAGCCGTGGTAAGTCTTGATAGGCAAACGGCCCCTGTTGTAGAAGGTCCTCGCGAAGAGGAAGAGGCCTCGGATCCTCCAGCAGTAATTCCAGAAGATCCGCGTACCAAGCTCTTCTTGGCCAGTCCGGAGCAATGAGGATCGCCTGAACTCTTGTTCTTTTTATGAGTTTGATAATCCTTGGGATGAGTGGAAGTGGAGGGAACACATACACTGACTGGTACGTCCACGGAGTTACCAGTGTGTCCACCGCCACTGCGTGTGGGTCTCTTGACCTGGAACAGTACCCCCGAAGCTTCTTGTTGAGGCGAGAGGCCATAATGTCTATCTGAGGTACGCCCCAAAGGCTTGTTACCTCTGCGAATACTTCCGGGTGGAGGCCCCATTCTCCAGGATGGAGATCGTGTCTACTGAGGAAGTCCGCTTCCCAGTTGTCCACTCCCGGAAAGAAGACTGCTGACAGCGCCACCGCGTGCTTTTCTGCCCAGAGGAGGACTCTTGTTACCTCTGGATTGCAGCTCTGCTCTTCGTTCCGCCCTGTCGGTTTATGTAGGCCACCGCCGTTACATTGTCCGACTAAACCTGAATGGCCTGATCTTTCAGAAGATGTGCCGCTTGTAGAAGACTGTTGTACACGGCCCTTAGTTCCAGAATGTTTTATTGGAAGGATGGATTCCAGACTTGACCACCTTCCTTAGAAGTTTTCCCATTAGGTGACTGCTCCCCAATCTCTGAGACTTGCATCCGTGGTTAGGAGGATCCAATCCTGAATCCCGAACCTGCGGCCCTCTAGTAGGTGAGAAGTTTGCAGCCATCAGAGATTCTGGATTTTGGCGACACGTATCCTCTGGTGCATGTGAAGATGAGATCCCGACCATTTGTCCAGGAGATCCAGTTGGAAGGGTCGTGCATGAAATCTTCCATACTTGTAGAGCCTCATAGGAGGCCACCATTTTCCCCAGAAGGCGATTGCCCTGATGAACCGACACCCGGGCTGGCTTCAGGACATCCTGGACCATTGTTTGAATCTCCAACGCTTTCTCCTCCGGTAGAACCATCCTCTGAATTTCCATGTCGAGAATCATCCCCAGGAAGGACAGTCTCCTTGTCGGCTCCAAATGCGACTTTGGAAGATTCAGGATCCATCCATGATCCTGGAGAAGTTGAGTCGATAGAGCAATGTTCTGTAACAATTTCTCCCTGGAAGACGCTTTTATCAGCAGGTTGTCCAGATAATGAATTATGTTCACACCCTGCTTGCGGAGAAGTAACATCATTTATGCCATGACCTTGGTGAACACCCTCGGCGTCGTGGAGAGGCCAAATGGTAGTGCCTGGAACTGATAGTGACAGTCCAGTAGAGCAAATCTTAGATAAGCCTGGTGAGACGGCCAGATCGGATTGTGATGGTACGGATCCTTGATATCTAGGGATACCAGAAACTCCCCCTCCTCCAGACCTGAGATCACCGCTCTCAGAGACTCCATTTTGAACTTGAATTCCCTCAAATAAGGGTTCAATGACTTTAGGTACAATATTGGCCTGACCGAACCATCCGGTTTCTGTACCACAAACAGGTTTGAGTAATAACCCTTGTTTGTTAGGTGAAGTGGAACTGGAACAATGACATTTGACCTTAGCAATTTTTGAATGGCTTCCTGTAGGATAGCAGTTTCTGTCAGCGAAGCTGGTAAGCCTGATTTGAAGAATCTGAGAGGCGGGAGTTCTTGTAACTTCAGTCAGTACCCCTGAGTAACAGTATCTTGTACCCAGGGGTCCAGGCCTGATGCCACCCAGATGTGACTGAAATTCTTTAGTCTTGCTCCCACCTGCCCGATTTCCAGGCTGTGAGGTCCACCGTCATGCCGAGGATTTTGAGGAAGCAGAAACAGCTTTCTGTTCCTGGGAACCTGTTGGTGCAGGTTTTCTGGATTTCCCCTGACCTCCTCTAAAGAAAGTGGAAGGGGATTTAGACTTTTTAATTTTCGCAGTCCGAAAGGACTGCAAAGCAGACGTAGGATAAGATTTCCTAGTCTGTGGTGTTGCAGAGGGAAGAAAGGTAGACTTACCCGCAGTTGCCGTGGAGATCCACGCATCTAATGCTTCCCCAAACAGAGCCTGACCAGTGAAGGGTAGGTTCTCCAAACTTTTCTTGGATTCTGCATCCGCCGACCATTGGCACAGCTAGAGTCACCTGCGTGCTGAGACAGCCATGGCAGAAGCCCTCGCATTAAGATGTCCCAGGTCCTTCATGGCTTCCACCATGAAGCCCGCACAATCCTGTATGTGACGTAAAACCAATTCAATGTCACTTCTATCCATGGAATCTAATTCCTCTAGTAAAGTGCCTGACCACTTTACTATAGCTTTAGAAATCCATGCACAAGCAATAGTAGGTCTTAAAGCTACTCCATTAGCTGTGTATAGTGATTTGAGAGTAGTCTCAATCTTGCGGTCTGCCGGCTCTTTCAAAGCAGTGGACCCAGGGACAGGTAAATCCGCCTTCTTAGACAACCTAGATACAGAAGCGTCTACTACTGGCGGGTTTTCACACTTTTTCCTGTCCTCAGGGAAAGGAAAAGCCATGAGAACCCTTTTTGGGATCTGGAATTTTTTCTCTGTGTTTTCCCAGGATTTCTCAAACAATGCGTTTAATTCCTTAGATGCAGGGAATGTAAGGGAGGTTTTCCTATTGTCTGTAAAATAAGCCTCCTCTACCGGCTCAAGTATTTTCTCAGTAATGTGTATAATGTCCCTAATGGCCTCAACTATAAGTTGCACCCCCTTAGCAAGGGATGCCTCCCCCCCCCCCTGCATTTCCCCATCACCTGTATCAGAGTCGGTATCCGTGTCAACTTGCATGGGCAAGAGCACGCTTCTTTGGGTGAATAGGGGGGACCTAGATGAGGTATTGGGAGCTGAACATTGCAACACCTCTACAGAATTTCTCAAAACCTGTGTTTGTTTCTCATTATATGACATCCAAGATGAAATCTGAGATATCATTCCCCTTAAGGAATCCACCCATGGTGGTTCAGATTCAGAGGGCTGGGAAAGCATATTCTAGTCCTGCGTACATGGAATAGACTCATCAGGTGAAGAAAGACACTCTGCTGCACAAGAGACAGTTTCCCTAGACATGATAATGTGATCTATATAGCAACACACACACACAGGAAGATGTCTGCCACAGTTTCCACCAGAGTACTTTCAGAGAGTCACAGAGTATAAGGAGCCAGCCACACAGTGCTTCAATAGGCAGTGTAATATACAATAAGCCCAGCGCTATATAACACTAGAGATGTGCACCGGAAATTTTTCGGGTTTTGGTTTTGGGTTCGGTTCCGTGGCCGTGTTTTGGGTTCGAACGCGTTTCGGCAAAACCTCACCGAATTTTTTTTGTCGGATTCGGGTGTGTTTTGGATTCGGGTGTTTTTTTCAAAAAACCCTAAAAAACAGCTTAAATCATAGAATTTGGGGGTCATTTTGATCCCAAAGTATTATTAACCTCAATAACCATAATTTCCACTAATTTTCAGTCTATTCTGAACACCTCACAATATTATTTTTAGTCCTAAAATTTGCACCGAGGTCGCTGGATGACTAAGCTCAGCGATCCAAGTGGCCGACACAAACACCTGGCCCATCTAGGAGTGTCACTGCAGTGTCACGCAGGATGGCCCTTCCAAAAAACACCCCCCAAACAGCACATGACGCAAAGAAAAAAAGAGGCGCAATGAGGTAGCTGTGTGAGTAAGCTAAGCGACCCTAGTGGCCGACACAAACACCTGGCCCATCTAGGAGTGGCACTGCAGTGTCAGGCCGGATGGCCCTTCCAAAAAATACTCCCCAAACAGCACATGACGCAAAGAAGAAAAAAAAGAGGCGCAATGAGGTAGCTGTGTGACTAAGATAAGTGACCCTAGTGGCCGACACAAACACCTGGCCCATCTAGGAGTGGCACTGCAG
Organism: Pseudophryne corroboree; assembly: GCF_028390025.1. Classification (NCBI taxonomy): domain Eukaryota; kingdom Metazoa; phylum Chordata; class Amphibia; order Anura; family Myobatrachidae; genus Pseudophryne; species Pseudophryne corroboree. The sequence continues at coordinate 198,347,855 of NC_086448.1, forward strand.
TGTCACGCAGGATGGCCGTTCCAAAAAATACTCCCCAAACAGCACATGACGCAAAGAAGAAAAAAAGAGGCGCAATGAGGTAGCTGTGTGACTAAGATAAGCGACCCTAGTGGCCGACACAAACACCTGGCCCATCTAGGAGTGGCACTGCAGTGTCACGCAGGATGGCCCTTCCAAAAAACACTCCCCAAACAGCACATGACGCAAAGAAAAATGAAAGAAAAAAGAGGTGCAAGATGGAATTGTCCTTGGGCCCTCCCACCCACCCTTATGTTGTATAAACAGGACATGCACACTTTAACCAACTCATCATTTCAGTGACAGGGTCTGCCACACGACTGTGACTGAAATGACGGGTTGGTTTGGACCCCCACCAAAAAAGAAGCAATTAATCTCTCCTTGCACAAACTGGCTCTACAGAGGCAAGATGTCCACCTCATCATCATCCTCCGATTCATCACCGTGTACATCCCCTTCCTCACAGATTATCAATTCGTCCCCACTGGAATCCACCATCACAGCTCCCTGTGTACTTTGTGGAGGCAATTGCTGCTGGTGAATGTCTCCACGGAGGAATTGATTATAATTCATTTTAATGAACATCATCTTCTCCACATTTTCTGGAAGTAACCTCGTACGCCGATTGCTGACAAGGTGAGCGGCGGCACTAAACACTCTTTCGGAGTACACACTTGTGGGAGGGCAACTTAGGTAGAATAAAGCCAGTTTGTGCAAGGGCCTCCAAATTGCCTCTTTTTCCTGCCAGTATACGTACGGACTGTCTGACGTGCCTACTTGGATGCGGTCACTCATATAATCCTCCACCATTCTTTCAATGGTGAGAGAATCATATGCAGTGACAGTAGACGACATGTCCGTAATCGTTGGCAGGTCCTTCAGTCCGGACCAGATGTCAGCATCAGCAGTCGCTCCAGACTGCCCTGCATCACAGCCAGCGGGTGGGCTCGGAATTCTGAGCCTTTTCCTCGCACCCCCAGTTGCGGGAGAATGTGAAGGAGGAGATGTTGACAGGTCGCGTTCCGCTTGACTTGACAATTTTGTCACCAGCAGTTCTTTGAACCCCAAGCCTGATGAGGGGAATGACCTGACTCAGGCTGGCAGTGTCTGAACTGACTTCACGTGTGGCAAGTTCAAAAGGTTGCAGAACCTTGCACAACGTTGAAATCATTCTCCACTGCGCTTGAGACAGGTGCATTCCACCTCCTATATCGTGGTCAGTTGTATAGGCTTGAATGGCCTTTTGCTGCTCCTCCAACCTCTAAAGCATATAGAGGGTTGAATTCCACCTCGTTACCACTTCTTGCTTCAGATGATGGCAGGGCAGGTTCAGGCGTTTTTGGAGTTGCTCCAGTCTTCTGTACGTGGTGCCTGTACGCCGAAAGTGTCCCGCAATTCTTCTGGCCACCGACAGCATCTCTTGCACGCCCCTGTTGTTTTTTAAATAATTCTGCACCACCAAATTCAAGGTATGTGCAAAACATGGGACGTGCTGGAATTTGCCCAGATTTAATGCACACACAATATTGCTGGCGTTGTCCGATGCCACAAATCCACAGGAGAGTCCAATTGGGGTAAGCCATTCTGCGATGATCTTCCTCAGTTGCCGTAAGAGGTTTTCAGCTGTGTGCGTATTCTGGAAAGCGGTGATACAAAGCGTAGCCTGCCTAGGAAAGAGTTGGCGTTTGCGAGATGCTGCTACTGGTGCCGCCGCTGCTGTTCTTGCGGCGGGAGTCAATACATCTACCCAGTGGGCTGTCACAGTCATATAGTCCTGAGTCTGCCCTGCTCCACATGTCCGTGGTTAAGTGGACATTGGGTACAACTGCATTTTTTAGGACACTGGTGAGTCTTTTTCTGAGGTCTGTGTACATTTTCGGTATCGCCTGCCTAGAGAAATGGAACCTAGATGGTATTTGGTACCGGGGACACAGTACCTCAAACAAGTCTATAGTTGGCTCTGCAGTAATGATGGATACCGGAACCACGTTTCTCATCGCCCAGGATGCCAAGGCCTCAGTTATCCGCTTTGCAGCAGGATGACTGCTGTGATATTTCATCTTCCTCGCAAAGGACTGTTGGACAGTCAATTGCTTGGTGGAAGTAGTAAAAGTCGTCTTACGACTTCCCCTCTGGGATGACCATCGACTCCCAGCAGCAACAACAGCAGCGCCAGCAGCAGTAGGCGTTACACGCAAGGATGCATCGAAGGAATCCCAGGCAGGAGAGGACTCGTCAGAATTGCCAGTGACATGGCCTGCAGGACTATTGGCATTCCTGGGGAAGGAGGAAATTGACACTGAGGGAGTTGGTGGGGTGGTTTGCGTGAGCTTGGTTACAAGAGGAAGGGATTTACTGGTCAGTGGACTGCTTCCGTTGTCGCCCAAAGTTTTTGAACTTGTCACTGACTTATGATGAATGCGCTGCAGGTGACGTATAAGGGAGGATGTTCCGGGGTGGTTAACGTCCTTACCCCTACTTATTACAGCTTGACAAAGGCAACACACGGCTTGACACCTGTTGTCCGCATTTCTGTTGAAATACTTCCACACCGAAGAGCTGATTTTTTTGGTATTTTCACCAGGCATGTCAATGGCCATATTCCTCCCACGGACAACAGGTGTCTCCCCGGGTGCCTGACTTAAACAAACCACCTCACCATCAGAATCCTCCTTGTCAATTTCCTCCCCAGCGCCAGCAACACCCATATCCTCCTCATCCTGGTGTACTTCAACACTGACATCTTCAATCTGACTATCAGGAACTGGACTGCGGGTGCTCCTTCCAGCACTTGCAGGGGGCGTGCAAATGGTGGAAGGCGCATGCTCTTCACGTCCAGTGTTGGGAAGGTCAGGCATCGCAACCGACACAATTGGACTCTCCTTGTGGATTTGTGATTTCGAAGAACGCACAGTTCTTTGCTGTGCTTTTGCCAGCTTAAGTCTTTTCATTTTTCTAGCGAGAGGCTGAGTGCTTCCATCCTCATGTGAAGCTGAACCACTAGCCATGAACATAGGCCAGGGCCTCAGCCGTTCCTTGCCACTCCGTGTGGTAAATGGCATATTGGCAAGTTTACGCTTCTCCTCCGACGATTTTATTTTAGATTTTTGAGTCCTTTTTTTACTGATATTTTGTGTTTTGGATTTTACATGCTCTGTACTATGACATTGGGCATCGGCCTTGGCAGACGACGTTGATGGAATTTCATCGTCTCGGCCATGACTAGTGGCAGCAGCTTCAGCACGAGGTGGAAGTGGATCTTGATCTTTCCCTATTTTTGGAACCTCAACATTTTTGTTCTCCATATTTTAATAGGTACAACTAAAAGGCACCTCAGGTAAACAATGGAGATGGATGGATACTAGTATACTTATGGATGACGAGTGACTGACGACACAGAGGTAGCTACAGCCGTGGACTACCGTACTGCGTCTGCTAGTATAGAGATGATAATGATATAAAAAATATATATATATCACTACTGCAGGTATATATAATATAATGACGGACCTGCTGGACACTGTCAGCAGACTCCTACTACTAGTATGAAGAAGGTAGAAAAAAAAAACCCACCACAGGTAGGTATACAATTATGGACGAGCACTGACGACACAGAGGTAGCTACAGCCGTGGACTACCGTACTGCGTCTGCTAGTATAGAGATGATAATGATATAAAAAATATATATATATCACTACTGCAGGTATATATAATATAATGACGGACCTGCTGGACACTGTCAGCAGACTCCTAAACTACTAGTATGAAGAAGATAGAAAAAAAAAACCTACCACAGGTAGGTATACAATTATGGACGAGCACTGACGACACAGAGGTAGCTACAGCCGTGGACTACCGTACTGCGTCTGCTAGTATAGAGATGATAATGATATAAAAAATATATATATATCACTACTGCAGGTATATATAATATAATGACGGACCTGCTGGACACTGTCAGCAGACTCCTAAACTACTAGTATGAAGAAGATAGAAAAAAAACCCCCACCACAGGTAGGTATACAATTATGGACGAGCACTGACGACACAGAGGTAGCTACAGCCGTGGACTATCGTACTGCTTCTGCTAGTATAGAGATGATAATGATATAAAAAATATATATATATCACTACTGCAGGTATATATAATATAATGACGGACCTGCTGGACACTGTCAGCAGACTCCTAAACTACTAGTATGAAGAAGATAGAAAAAAAAAACCCACCACAGGTAGGTATACAATTATGGACGAGCACTGATGACACAGAGGTAGCTACAGCCGTGGACTACCGTACTGCGTCTGCTAGTATAGAGATGATAATGATATAAAAAATATATATATATTACTACTGCAGGTATATATAATATAATGACGGACCTGCTGGACACTGTCAGCAGACTCCTAAACTACTAGTATGAAGAAGATAGAAAAAAAAAACCCCACCACAGGTAGGTATACAATTATGGACGAGCACTGACGACACAGAGGTAGCCACAGCCGTGGACTACCGTACTGCGTCTGCTAATATAGAGATGATAAAGATGATAGAGATGAACAAAAAAAATATAACACTACTGCAGGTAAATATTTATATAATATAATGAATGACGGACCTGCTGGACACTGTCAGCAGAATGCGTTTATAGAATAAAAAAAAAAACACCACAGGAGTGTTTAACTTTTTCAGGCAGACAATATACTGGTGGTCACTGGTCAGTCACACTGGCAGCAAAAGTGTGCACTGTACTCCTGCTATAACTGCACCCCAGTCTCCCCCACAATTCAGCTGTGTGAGCAGTGAGCACTCAGCACAGTCAGATATACATAGATGATATTATCATGCAGCACACTGAGGCTGAGCACAGATATGGTATGTGACTGTGTATCGTTTTTTTTTCAGGCAGAGAACGGATTATATTAAATAATAAATAAAACTGGTGGTGGTCACTAGTAACTATCAGCAAAACTCTGCACTCTGAGTACTCCTAATGCTCCCCAAAATTACTAAGTTAGTAGTAAATCAACTCAAGTGTCTCTATCTATTCTAACGGAGAGGACGCCAGCCACGTCCTCTCCCTATCAATCTCAATGCACGTGTGAAAATGGCGGCGACGCGCGGCTCCTTATATAGAATCCGAGTCTCGCGATAGAATCCGAGCCTCGCGAGAATCCGACAGCGGGATGATGACGTTCGGGCGCGCTCGGGTTAACCGAGCAAGGCGGGAAGATCCGAGTCTGCCTCGGACCCGTGTAAAAAGGCTGAAGTTCGGGGGGGTTCGGATTCCAAGGAACCGAACCCGCTCATCTCTATATAACACCCCAATGGGTTAATATATAAATATATAACACTCTCCCCCCCCCCCCGTCTATAACACCCTGGTACCCCAGAGGTAAGTTGGAGTTATGTGGAGGGCAGCTTCTGTCTGTGTGATCTGCAGAGAGAAAATGGCGCTGGTGAGTGCTGGATCTGCTCTGAGGAAAAGCCCAGCCCCCTGTAATGGTGCGTCTTCCCGCATTTATATTTTTATACTGGCCTGAGTACCTTGCTGCTAACAGCGGGATTAGCCCGTTAGCGTAGTTTGACCAGTGTTAGGGTATATTGCAGCCCAGGACGCCCCTCACAGAGCCATACATCCATGTTGCTGAGCCGCCGGAGCGCAGCCTGACAGGACTGCGCTCTCACTCTTGTGCCGCCATTACCACCGGCGACCCGCTTCCCAGGGTGCCGGCATCATACTCACCACTCTTCCATCTTCTGGCTCTGTCAGGGGGTGGCGGCTGTGCTGCGGGAGTGAGCAGTCACCTCGTGGGCTTGCGATCATCACCCTAAGGAGCTCAGTGTCCTGTCAGCATAGATAACCATTACCCTCTAGGGTTGGTTCCTCCTTCCCCTCCCCCCCCCCCCCCCCCCCCCAAGTCCCACGAAGCAGGGAGGCTGTTGCCAGCAGCCTCACTCTACCTAACTCTTTAAAAAAAAAAACTAGAAAACTCCTAGGACCTCCATCGGGCACATTTTCTAAACTGAGTCTGGTGGGAGGGGCATAGAGGGAGTAGCCAGCCCACACTATTAAACTCTTAAAGTGCCATGGCTCCCAAGGGACCCGTCTACACCCCATGGTACTAATGTGAACCCCAGCATCCTCTAGGACGTAAGAGAAACTGTGTTTCTCAGTCTGTGACATCCTAGTTGAAATCAGGGTTATCATACCCCATAAAGAATCCACACACGGGGGTTCTGATTCAGAAGGCTGGGAAAGTACATTACAGTCCTGGGTACATGGAATAGACTCTTCAGGAGAAGATAAACACTCTGCAGTACAGAACACAGATTCCTTAGACATGGTAAGGTGAATATACCCTTACCCACACAGGAAAATGACAGACACAGTTTCCCTCCAGAGTACCTGCAGAGAAGCAAAGAGTATAAGGAGCCAGCCACACAGCCCCCCGGTGGGCAGTTATTATGATAAAAGCCCGGCGCTGACTAACCAACTTTAATAGGTTAATTAGTACTAACAAACACAGTCCCCCCATGTCTATAACACCCTGGTACCGCAGAGGATAACTGGAGTTATGTGGAGGTCAGCGCTACCTGTCAGCGTCTTGTTTCTAAGATCTGCAGGGAGAAAATGGCGCTGGTGAGTGCTGGATCCGCTCTGAGAAGCCCCGCCCCCTGTAATGTCACGCGGCTTCCCGCACAATTTGATTATGCTGGCCTGAGGTTTTGTATGCTAACAGCGGGATTAGCCCGTTAGCTGTTTTGTACCAGTTTAGGGTGATCGCGCTGACCTAGGATGCCCCTCAAAGCGCCTACGCTGTGTGTTGCTGAGCCTTCATGGAGCGCAGCCTGTCAGCGCTGCGCTCCCACCCTTGTGCCGCCATTCTTGTCGACGACCCACTAACTGGGCCACCGGCGCTGTACTCGCCACTCTTCTTTCTTCTGGCTGTTAGGGGGTGGCGGTCGTGCTGCGGGAGTGAGTGGTCGCCTCGTGGGCTTGCGATCAGCACCCTCAGGAGCTCAGTGTCCTGTCAGCGGAGATAGAGAACCATTAACTTCAAAAGTTGGTTCTTACTCCCCCCTAAGTCCCACAAAGCCGGGAGGCTGTTGTCAGCAGCCTTCCGGTAACCTATAACTCTGTTAAAACTAAGAAAACTCCTAGGAGCTCCCATAGCTGTGACTGGCTCCTCCGTGCACATTTTCTAAACTGAGTCTGGTAGGAGGGGCATAGAGGGAGGAGCCAGCCTCACTATTAATCTCTTAAAGTGCCAATGGCACCTAGTGGATCCGTCTATACCCCATGGTACTAAAATGGACCCCAGCTTCCTCTAGGAAGAGAAAGACTGACTCATTCTTTTGTCCTTTATGACACTACTAAGATTAGATGTCCTGCTTCCAAGCAGTCCATTGCTCATTGGATCAGGATGATTATCCAACAGGCTTATTCTTCGGCAGCGTTTCCACTGCCGAGTTCTATTCAGGCCCACTCCACTAGGTCGGTGGGTTCTTCCTGGGTGGCTGCCCATGGTGTCTCAGCCTTACAGTTGGGACAAGCAGCTACTTGATCTGGTTCAAACACGTTTGTGAAGTTCTATAAGTTCGATACCTTGGTCAGTGAGGATCTTCAGTGTGGTCAATCGGTTTTACAGGGGTCTCAGCATTCTCCCACCCGTCCTGGGAGCTTTGGGACTTCCCCATGGTACTAATACCATCCCAGTATCCCCTAGGACGTTAGAGAAAATAGGAATTTAATACCTACTGGTAATTCCTTTTCTCGTAGTCCGTAGGGGATACTGGGCACCCGCCTCAGTGATTCATGTTTCCTGCTTACCTTGTTGTAAGTTTTCTTGGTTGGGTCTGCTGTTGCTGTCCCTGTTCTGGTTAACGTTGCTATCCTTTGTTACTGTTGTGTGTTGGTTTGTTGCCTCACCGCTATTCTTGTCTATTTTCCATCTCTCAAAGTATGTCCGTCTTCTCGGGTATAGTTTTCCTAGACTGAGTCTGCAGGAGGGGCATAGAGGGGAGGAGCCAGCACACACTGAAGATTTCTTAAAGTGCCAGGTGCCAATGAACCCAATCTATACCCCATGGTGCTAATACCATCCCAGTATCACCTACGGACTACGAGAAAAGGAATTACCGGTAGGTATTAAATTCCTATTTCTCCAGCAGGGTACACAGGTTATCCACAGGATAACAATGGGATATGATGGAGCAATAGCGGATTGGCATCAAACGAACACAAGATTTCAGTCCTCCCAGGATGCAACAGGCCTGTCCATATATCCCCGCCCACTGGCTCAGGCAAATCAGTTTTTTGTTTGATGTGACAAGAGCCGGACCATGGTCACAGGGCTGCTGTGTTTGGCAGCCCTAAGCTTTCTTATTTTATTTTTATAGTCTTACTACTACATTTTCTGAGTGATCTTTCCTAACAGCGTCTTAGACGCATATTGGAAAGAGTAGCTCTAACAACTCTCCGCCGGGTCGCAACAACGCTTACCCACGGTACAAGTGCTGTCTCGATGGGCGTCTGTGTCGGATATACTAGCAGGTCCAGCAGACATTACCAGGCTGTGGCCGGAGCACGGGGAGAAGGTAAGGCTCCGGTTCCACTCAGAAGGGGAATAACGGACACAGCCGCACTGTATTGGGAGGAGACTACCAAACAGTAGCTGGCGCGCCGCCACCAAGGGTGCTCCAGCACTAGGCCTTAGGGATCATAAGGCACCAGGAATAGTATGAGGCTGCGATCCCTAGGGTTGATGTCAGCGGTGGGGAGTTAGACGCTCTCCTGGTTGCCCCTCCCCCCAGTTCATGACCATTTTCTGTCGGTCTCCCGCCATGAACTGATTGCCTCACTTCTGTCTCAGACGCTACCTCAAGGGGTCTCGGTCGCAGCATAGGCCGCTGCGTCTGTGTTCACTAAGCACTACCGCGAGGAGACTCGGTCGCAGTATAGGCGTCTGTATGACCGGTGCGTCTGCATGCACAGTGCATCTGTGTTCACTAAAAGTTCCCGGAGCGACAGTGTGCACTAGTAGCGTCTGGATCCACTCAGCGTTCGCTATCGTATTGATCGATCTTGGAAGTGAGGTGAGTGTCCCTGTATCCCACTCTACTGAGTACGGGTTATACAGCACTACATTTCTATCTACTTTTTGTCAGTATGAATAGTTTAGTGCCTATTGCATATGAGTCTGTGTACATTACTGTGGTTTTCTTCACAATGCGTCTGAATACATTAAGATCTGTATAAAACAGAGTTCAGTAATATGTACTCCTACATACTTTGAAATGTGTTTGTAGTTGATAATATGCTCATGTGCTAGTGTGATTGCTGACTTTATATATGTTTGTCAGTGGTTTCTTCTGAGCCTCAATGCTTGTGCATGGGATGGAGTCAGATTGATATCACTTTAATATAGTAAAGTAATTACAGTCACAAATTGTGTAGTACACTGTGATAAGCTGATTATTTATCATGTCTAAGAGCGGCAAAGGTGACGAGGTTACATTAACAGTAACACCAACACTCATAACATGTTTGTCCTGCAAAGTGGGATTATCCTCTCAGGATCTGGCACATGATGGTTTATGTACAAATTGTTTTGCGTTTCAGCAGATTGCAAGGCAGATCCCTGTTGAACGACAGGTAGATCCACCTTGGGCTATGTTTGCACAGACCTTGTTCAGTATAGCTGAACGGGTAATCCCTACAGCATCAATACCAGAAGTAGGGTACACTATTAACCCATACATGCAGCTCCCTTCTTACGGTATATCCCCAACAGCTTCTCCAAGGAAACAAGCTGATAAACCGAGTGTAAATATATCATCAAATTCACAGGCTACACAGAATGATACATCTGATGATGATAGCTCTATATACTCTGCTTCAGCATATGAAGAACAGGTAGAAGGTATCAGCTCAGAGGATATAGCTGAATTAAATGGAGCAATGAAGGCTATTCTATCCTTAGAGGATTCAGCAGAGCCGGTGTTAAAAACTAAGGCACCTGTGGGTAAACGTCCCAAAACAGTTAGGGTCGAGTTTCCAGGGTCAGATCAGCTGACGGAAATCATGGAGGAAGCTTGGGCTACGCCCAATAAAAAATATAGAATAAAAAAAAATGGGATTCCTATTACCCTTTTCCAACTGGGGACTGTTTAAAAAGAGAAGTGCCTCCTAAGGTAGATACGCATGTCATTCGATTAGTGGGAAAATCTATATTGCCTTTACCGTCAACATCATTAAATGATGTCACAGACAGAAGGGTGGATGGGTTTTTGAAAACCATATTTTCTCTGTCAGGGGCAGTCATAAGGCCAGCTATGGCTTCAGTTTGGATGGCAAAGGCAGTAGCTGAATAGGCTGAGGTACTGGAAAACGGACTTTCAGCACCTACTAGGGAGCAGGAATCCCATATAGATTACATGAACCAGGCTGCGGTATTCTTAGAAGAGGCGGCAATAGATATGGGTACTATTGCTTCCAAAGCGTCAGCCTTAACGGTTGCTGCTCGCAGAGCAATTTGGCTAGGTACATGGAAAGCTGATTCAGAATCTAAGAAGGTTCTGGAATCTTTGCCTTTTGTTGGGAACATTCTGTTTGGTAAGGAATTGACAGATATTGTGGAGTCAGAAGCAGAATCCAAGAATGTCAGGTTTCCTGCCAATTATTGCCCCAGGCCTAGGGGTTCGTTTTTTTTGGCCATTTTGATCGCAAGGAAAAACAAAAGGAAAAAGTGATTCTAAGCAGCCCCAATATAATAAGTTTGGTAAAGCAAAGAAGCAATGGGCCACCAGAAGGCCAGCTTCCAAACCAGAAGATAAGCCATCAGCCTGATGGTGCGGGCCTCCGCCTGGGGGACCCCAGGGTAGGGAGCCAACTTCTTCAGTTTGCACACATATGGCAGCAGTCGACAACAGATGCTTGGGTGCAGGAAACGGTATCTCTGGGTTATGTTTTCCCTTTCAAGAAGCAGCCTCCTCGAAGGTTCTTCTGCACCAGTCCGTCTCGAATAGAGGCGAAGGCCAGAGCCCTGCAAGAAGCACTACAAAAATTGCTTCAGTCAGGAGTAATTATTCCAGTACCCCCTCCACAACGGGGACAGGGTTTTAACTCCAACCTCTTTTTGGTTCAGAAGCAAAATGGGTCGTTTCGGCCCATTCTCAATTTCAAAATGTTAAATAAATTTGGGTACCACGGTTCCACATGGAGCCATTATGCTCCATAGTTTTGGCCATGGAACCAGGGGATTACATGGCATCTCTGGATATACAGGATGCTTACCTGCATGTTCCTATAGCATTGTCTCATCAGTGTTACCTCAGGTTCGCCATCCTCCAGCAACATTTTCAGTTCCAGGCCTTACCCTTTGGGTTAGCCGCAGCCCCCAGAGTATTTACCAATGATATGGTGGTTATGGCAGCTTATCTCCGCAAGCAGGGGATAAGCTCATAAATTGGGCAGTCATCTCTGATTCCATCACGGATGATTCACTTGAGGGCTGTATTGGATTCAAGTCTGCAGAAGATATTTTTACCTCGGAACAAGATATCCAAGGTGCAGTTAAGGACTCAGGAGTTGTTACACAGTCAAACAATATCAATCCACGCAGCAATGCGAGTGATGGGTTTGATGGTGTCAACATTCGACATGGTGGAGTATGCACAATTCCACTGAAGACCTCTGCAGCGTCTGATTCTGGCCAGATGGAATGGAGTACATCAGACAATAAAGAAACAGACCATAGTACTTTCCGAAAAGGTAAAAAGGTAATTAGCCTGGTGGCTGCAGACATCCCATCTAGACAAGGTGAGACCCTTTTGGATATCAGATTGGGAGATCCTGACAACGGATGCCAGTCTTCAGAGCTGGGGAGCAGTGTCTGGAAAATTATGGTTCCAAGGACAGTGGACCACAGGTTCCAATAAACCTGTTGGAACATTCGGCCATATACATAGCACTGATTCAGGCAAAGGACACTCTGCAAGGAAAACCAGTCCAGATCCGCTCCGACAATGCGACGGCAGTAGCGTACCTCAACCATCAGGGAGGAACTTGCAGCAAAAAAGCAATGGAGGAGGTAAGTCACATACTAAAATGGGCAGAACTTCATCTTCCAGCATTGTCCGCAGTGTTCATTCCGGGAGTCCTAAACTGGGAAGCGGATTTTCTCTGTCGACACGCCATTCAAGCAAACGAATGGGCTCTACACCCGGAAGTCTTCCAGACTCTGGTAGACAAGTGGGGTTTGCCAGAGATAGATCTCATGGCGTCCCATCTGAACAACAAAGTACCAGCATACGGGTCAAGAACAAAGGATCCTGGAGCGATCTTTGTGGATGCCTTGTCAGTGAGATGGGACTTTCATCTGGCATATCTGTTTCCTACGATCATCCTGCTACCCAGGGTGGTGAGGAAAATAAAACATGCAAAGGGTGCCGTGATTCTAATAGCTCCGGCTTGGCCCAGAAGGCATTTGTACATAGATCTGCAGAGGATGTCGATGGAGGCTCCAATTCTGCTCCCTCAACGTCCAGATCTACTGATGCAGGGTCCTTGTTATCACAGCCATCTGGATCGACTGTCTTTGACGGCGTGGCTATTGAAACCTCTATCCTGAAGTCAAGAGGATTCTCACAACAGGTAATTCAAACTATGCTCAGAGCAAGGAAACCCTCCTGAGCTCGCATTTATCACCGAATATGGCAAGCCTATATTCATTTGTGCATTGAAAGAAGTATGGACCCAAAATCTTTTAGAGTATCCAGGGTCTTAGATTTCCTTCAGGCAGGAATGGATAAGGGTTTGAAGGTGGCTTCCTTGAGAGTGCAAGTATCAGCATTGACTGTATGGTTTCAAAAGAAAATTGCTAATTTAAAGGATGTGCGTACTTTTTCCAGGGAATGCGCAGCATTCAACCATCCTTTGTTCCTCCTGCAGTGCCTTGGGACTTAAGTCTGGTTCTCAAAGCCCTTCAAGTTGCTCCGTTTGAACCACTTAATAAAGTGGATCTTAAATGGTTGACAGCTAAAGTTCTCTTTCTACTGACTATGGCATCAGCTAGAAGAGTGTCAGATTTAGGAGAGCTGTCATATAAAGCTCCTTTTCTGATTTTTTATCCAGATAGAGCAGTTCTCAGAACTAGATCTGGGTATCTTTCTAAGGTGGTATCTAGATTTCACCTTAACGAAGAAATTGAAGTCCCGGCTTTTCAGGTATCGGGACTTTCTGCGGGAGAAGCGTCGCTGGACGTAGTCCGTGCATTAAGAATCTACGTGGATCGTACCAGTGCCATCAGAAAGACAGATTTTCTCTTCATTCTCTACGGATTTCACAAGAGGGGATGGCCTGCTACTAAACAGATGCTAGCAAGATGGCTTTGAATGATGATTTCAGAAGCATATTCTCGAGCTTATCTCCCTGTTCCGGCTAATGTCTCTGCTCACTCTACTCGTAAGGTAGGTCCTTCATGGGCAGCACAACATGGTGCTTCAGCAGAACAGATATGTAAGGCAGCCACATGGTCTTCCATTAACACATTCATTAGACATTATGCCTTGGATACTTTTGCCTCTCATGACGCTGAATTTGGGCGTAAGGTTCTCCTGTCTAATCGGGAGCATCCCCACCACTAAAAATTGCTTTGGGAAATCCCATTGATATCCTGTGGATAACCTGTGGACCCTGCCGGAGAAATATACGTTATGGTAAGAACTTACCGTTGATAACGGTATTTCTCCTATGTCCGCAGGTTCCACAGGGATCCCACCCTGACGCACCTGATTTGAGGATCTTTATACTCACTAAACTTTTCCCTTTTGCATGGAAGGGTGTGCATGTGTGTTCTTCTTGCCTGAATAGGGTTCTACATAATGCTCCTGCCTAAATGCTTTGGAATCCAACTGATTTGCCTGAGCCAGTGGGTGGGGATATATGGACGGGCCCGTTGCATCCTGGGAGGACTGAAAGCTTGTATTCGTTTGGTGCCAATCCGCTATCGCTCCATCATATCCCATTGTTATCCTGTGGAACCTGTGGACATAGGAGAAATACCGTTATCAACGGTAAGTTCTTACCATAACGTATATTTTCTATAGACTGGTATTAAATTACCAAAATGCCATTCCTTTCGGTCTGAAGGATGCAAACCATAATAGCATAGAGGTGTTTGGATGACAATTGCAGGATGTGACGAGAACATGGTTACTTTCCGCATGTTTTTTGTGTTTCCACCACGCAGAAAGAATTATGTAGGTTAGGGGCCATCTTGTAGCCAATTAGTCTATTCAACAGCATTTGGTTGTGGGTAAATTATTGTACATTATTGTTTTAACTGTTTCTTTTGACATGTTAAAATTCAAGTACAAAGGATAAACATGCATGAAAAATAAAGCTCATCCTATTTGGAAGTATACATTTATGCTCCACAAGACCACATGTAATAACTTTTTCTTAAATGTCTGTGTAGATAACCTGCAGCCATGGGTGTGGCTGGCCCAGGATTTTTGAGACCAGCACCTGTCTTGCCTTTGCTCTGCTTACCAATAACTGGCCCCTCTTATGGGGCCAGTCACCTATATATTGTACAGCAGACCTGTGATCAATGGTTCCCCTTTCATGTATGGACACCAGAGTCTATTAAAAGAGCTGTAAGTGGGGAAGGGAATTCAAATTAATACTGCTGCATAGAATACTACAACAATAAAACATTAAGCATGAACTGTTGTGTGTTGGGGTATTACTGTTATGTGGTGGTAATAATGTTAAGTGGGAGTGGTAATATGTGCTGTGGAATTTAAAGCTGTGTGTGGGGGTTATCCGGTCTCTAGGTCGACATGCATTAGGTCAACCACTATTGGTTGACATGCATTAAGTCGATATGGTTTCTGGGTTGACATGACAAAATGTCGACATGAGTTTTTCACAATTTTTTCATATTTTGAACTTTTTCATACTTTACGATCCACACGGACTACAATTGGGAATGGTAACCTGTGCCGTGCGAGTCATGCGAGGGTTACACAGTGTACTAATTGGAGTTCCCGGCAACGAAACCAAAATTAAAAAAAAACCTCATGTACATATTGTTCATGTCGACCTAATGCTTGTGGTCGACCTAGACACTGTTAGGTCGACCCTATGATCCACACCCGTATGTACAAACATAGAACCTCTATCAAAGGGTGAGACAACCTTTTGCTACTGAAAATGGAGGTTCGCAAGCAAAACTCTTTGCTCCTCTCTTAAGGGTTATAGCTTATTTATAAATTATCGATCTGTTAATCACCTGGAAATGTCACTCTTCACTGCAGAAATGCTAGATGAGCAAAGAAATGGGGTATACCTCATCCTGGTACACACATGCCCTCCCCCTCAAAAAAAAAAAAAAATCTGCCTCATATAGTAGGAGTCTCATCTCATTGCAGCTAGTGGTGTGGAAAAACGAGAGTTATGGTAGACTTTAATCTTTGTTAACTCTCTTCGAGGTCTACAGGGAATACATCGGGGAGTTGTAGGTGGTGGATCAGGTCCAGGCACCAAACAGTTAAGGTTTCAACTGTCCCAGAATGCTCTATCCTTCAGCTTGGGATGGATAGCAGGTCAGTTTTGTTAACAATCCCAAAGCAGGAAGAGGATAGGAGAGAAGAAAAATATGGTACACATAAGAACACACTCACAGATGGGAGAAGAGACCAAGTGACCAATGCTAGAAACTAGTGATGAGCGGGTTCGGTTTCTCGGAAACCGAACCCCCCCGAACTTCACGCTTTTTACACGGGTCCGAGGCAGACTCGGATCTTCCCGCCTTGCTCGGTTAACCCGAGTGCACCCGAACGTCATCATCCCGCTGTCGGATTCTCGCGAGGCTCGGATTCTATCGCGAGGCTCGGATTCTATATAAGGAGCCGCGCGTCGCCGCCATTTTCACACGTGCATTGAGATTGATAGGGAGAGGACGTGGCTGGCGTCCTCTCCGTTTAGAGTAGACTAGAGAGTAGTAGAGAGTGACACTTGATTTACTAATTTTGGGGAGCATATTAGGAGTACTACTTGCTGATAGTGTGACCAGTGACCACCAGTTTAATTAATCCGTTCTCTGCCTGAAAAAAAACGATACACAGTGTGACACAGTCACATACCATATCTGTGCTCAGCCTCAGTGTGCCCTCAGTGTGCTGCATCATCTATGTAATACTGTATATCTGACTGTGCTGAGTGCTCACTGCTCACACAGCTTAATTGTGGGGGAGACTGGGGAGCAGTTATAGCAGGAGTACATATTTTTAACAGTGCACACTTTTGCTGCCAGAGTGCCACTGCCAGTGCCAGTGTGACTGACCAGTGACCACTGACCACCAGTATATTGTGATTGTCTGCCTGAAAAAGTTAAACACTCGTCGTGTGGTGTTTTTTTTTATTCTATAAACGCATTCTGCTGACAGTGTCCAGCAGGTCCGTCATTATATAATATATACCTGTCCGGCTGCAGTAGTGATATATATATATTTTTTATATCATTATCATCCAGTCTATATTAGCACTGCAGCAGACGCAGTACGGTAGTCCACGGCTGTAGCTACCTCTGTGTCGGCAGTCGCTCGTCCATCCATAATTGTATACCACCTACCCGTGGTGTTTTTTTCTTTTTTCAATCTTCTTGATACTAGTAGCTTACTTTAGGAGTCTGCAGTGCTGAGCTGACAGTGTCCAGCAGGTCCGTCATTATATAATATATACCTGTCCGGCTGCAGTAGTGATATATATATATATTTTTTATATCATTATCATCCAGTCTATATTAGCAGCAGACGCAGTACGGTAGTCCACGGCTGTAGCTACCTCTGTGTCGGCAGTCGCTTGTCCATCCATAATTGTATACCACCTACCCGTGGTGTGTTTTTTTTTTTTCTTCTTGATACTAGTAGCTTACTTTAGGAGTCTGCAGTGCTGAGCTGACAGTGTCCAGCAGGTCCGTCATTATATAATATATACCTGTCCGGCTGCAGTAGTGATATATATATATATTTTTTATATCATTATCATCCAGTCTATATTAGCAGCAGACGCAGTACGGTAGTCCACGGCTGTAGCTACCTCTGTGTCGGCAGTCGCTCGTCCATCCATAATTGTATACCACCTACCCGTGGTGTTTTTTTCTTTTTTCTATCTTCTTGATACTAGTAGCTTACTTTAGGAGTCTGCAGTGCTGAGCTGACAGTGTCCAGCAGGTCCGTCATTATATAATATATACCTGTCCGGCTGCAGTAGTGATATATATATATTTTATATCTCATTATCATCCAGTCTATATTAGCAGCAGACGCAGTACGGTAGTCCACGGCTGTAGCTACCTCTGTGTCGGCAGTCGCTCGTCCATCCATAATTGTATACCACCTACCCGTGGTGTTTTTTTCTTTTTTCTATCTTCTTGATACTAGTAGCTTACTTTAGGAGTCTGCAGTGCTGAGCTGACAGTGTCCAGCAGGTCCGTCATTATATAATATATACCTGTCCGGCTGCAGTAGTGATATATATATATATTTTTTATATCATTATCATCCAGTCAATATTAGCAGCAGACGCAGTACGGTAGTCCACGGCTGTAGCTACCTCTGTGTCGGCAGTCGCTCGTCCATCCATAATTGTATACCACCTACCCGTGGTGTTTTTTTTTTTTTTTCTATCTTCTTGATACTAGTAGCTTACTTTAGGAGTCTGCAGTGCTGAGCTGACAGTGTCCAGCAGGTCCGTCATTATATAATATATACCTGTCCGGCTGCAGTAGTGATATATATATATATATTTTTTATATCATTATCATCCAGTCTATATTAGCAGCAGACGCAGTATGGTAGTCCACGGCTGTAGCTACCTCTGTGTCGGCAGTCGCTCGTCCATCCATAATTGTATACCACCTACCCGTGGTGTTTTTTTCTTTTTTCTATCTTCTTGATACTAGTAGCTTACTTTAGGAGTCTGCAGTGCTGAGCTGACAGTGTCCAGCAGGTCCGTCATTATATAATATATACCTGTCCGGCTGCAGTAGTGATATATATATATATTTTTTATATCATTATCATCCAGTCTATATTAGCAGCAGACGCAGTACGGTAGTCCACGGCTGTAGCTACCTCTGTGTTGGCAGTCGCTCGTCAATCCATAAGTATACTAGTATCCATCCATCTCCATTGTTTACCTGAGGTGCCTTTTAGTTGTGCCTATTAAAATATGGAGAACAAAAATGTTGAGGTTCCAAAAATAGGGAAAGATCAAGATCGACTTCCACCTCGTGCTGAAGCTGCTGCCACTAGTCATGGCCGAGACGATGAAATGCCAGCAACGTCGTTTGCCAAGGCCGATGCCCAATGTCATAGTACAGAGCATGTAAAATCCAAAACACCAAATATCAGTTAAAAAAGGACTAAAAAATCTAAAATAAAATCGTCGGAGGAGAAGCGTAAACTTGCCAATATGCCATTTACCACACGGAGTGGCAAGGAACGGCTGAGGCCCTGGCCTATGTTCATGGCTAGTGGTTCAGCTTCACATGAGGATGGAAGCACTCAGCCTCTCGCTAGAAAAATGAAAAGACTCAAGCTGGCAAAAGCACAGCAAAGAACTGTGCGTTCTTCGAAATCACAAATCCACAAGGAGAGTCCAATTGTGTCGTTTGCGATGCCTGACCTTCCCAACACTGGACGTGAAGAGCATGCGCCTTCCACCAGTTGCACGCCCCCTGCAAGTGCTGGAAGGAGCACCCGCAGTCCAGTTCCTGATAGTCAGATTGAAGATGTCAGTGTTGAAGTACACCAGGATGAGGAGGATATGGGTGTTGCTGGCGCTGGGGAGGAAATTGACCAGGAGGATTCTGATGGTGAGGTGGTTTGTTTAAGTCAGGCACCCGGGGAGACACCTGTTGTCCGTGGGAGGAATAGGGCCATTGACATGCCAGGTGAAAATACCAAAAAATTCAGCTCTTCGGTGTGGAAGTATTTCAACAGAAATGCGGACAACATTTGTCAAGCCGTGTGTTGCCTTTGTCAAGCTGTAATAAGTAGGGGTAAGGACGTTAACCACCTCGGAACATCCTCCCTTATACGTCACCTGCAGCGCATTCATCATAAGTCAGTGACAAGTTCAAAAACTTTGGGCGACAGCGGAAGCAGTCCACTGACCAGTAAATCCCTTCCTCTTGTAACCAAGCTCACGCAAACCACCCCACCAACTCCCTCAGTGTCAATTTCCTCCTTCCCCAGGAATGCCAATAGTCCTGCAGGCCATGTCACTGGCAATTCTGACGAGTCCTCTCCTGCCTGGGATTCCTCCGATGCATCCTTGCGTGTAATGCCTACTGCTGCTGGCGCTGCTGTTGTTGCTGCTGGGAGTCGATGGTCATCCCAGAGGGGAAGTCGTACTCGTAAGACCACTTTTACTACTTCCACCAAGCAATTGACTGTCCAACAGTCCTTTGCGAGGAAGATGAAATATCACAGCAGTCATCCTGCTGCAAAGCGGATAACTGAGGCCTTGGCATCCTGGGCGGTGAGAAACGTGGTTCCGCTATCCATCATTACTGCAGAGGCAACTAGAGACTTGTTGGAGGTACTGTGTCCCCGGTACCAAATACCATCTAGGTTCCATTTCTCTAGGCAGGCGATACCGAAAATGTACACAGACCTCAGAAAAAGACTCACCAGTGTCCTAAAAAATGCAGTTGTACCCAATGTCCACTTAACCACGGACATGTGGACAAGTGGAGCAGGGCAGGCTCAGGACTATATGACTGTGACAGCCCACTGGGTAGATGTATTGACTCCCGCCGCAAGAACAGCAGCGGCGGCACCAGTAGCAGCATCTCGCAAACGCCAACTCTTTCCTAGGCAGGCTACGCTTTGTATCACCGCTTTCCAGAATACGCACACAGCTAAAAACCTCTTACGGCAACTGAGGAAGATCATCGCAGAATGGCTTACCCCAATTGGACTCTCCTGTGGATTTGTGGCATCGGACAACGCCAGCAATATTGTGTGTGCATTAAACATGGGCAAATTCCAGCACGTCCCATGTTTTGCACATACCTTGAATTTGGTGGTGCAGAATTATTTAAAAAACGAGAGGGGCGTGCAAGAGATGCTGTCGGTGGCCAGAAGAATTGCGGGACACTTTCGGCGTACAGGTACCACGTACAGAATACTGGAGCACCACCAAAAACGCCTGAACCTGCCCTGCCATCATCTGAAGCAAGAAGTGGTAACGAGGTGGAATTCAACCCTCTATATGCTTCAGAGGTTGGAGGAGCAGCAAAAGGCCATTCAAGCCTATACAACGGAGCACGATATAGGAGGTGGAATGCACCTGTCTCAAGCGCAGTGGAGAATGATTTCAACGTTGTGCAAGGTTCTGCAACCTTTTGAACTTGCCACACGTGAAGTCAGTTCAGACACTGCCAGCCTGAGTCAGGTCATTCCCCTCATCAGGCTTTTGCAGAAGAAGCTGGAGACATTGAAGGAGGAGCTAACACAGAGCGATTCCGCTAGGCATGTGGGACTTGTGGATGGAGCCCTTAATTCGCTTAACAAGGATTCACGGGTGGTCAATCTGTTGAAATCAGAGCACTACATTTTGGCCACCGTGCTCGATCCTAGATTTAAAACCTACCTTGGATCTCTCTTTCCGGCAGACACAAGTCTGCTGGGGTTCAAAGAACTGCTGGTGACAAAATTGTCAAGTCAAGCGGAACGCGACCTGTCAACATCTCCTCCTTCACATTCTCCCGCAACTGGGGGTGCGAGGAAAAGGCTCAGAATTCCGAGCCCACCCGCTGGCGGTGATGCAGGGCAGTCTGGAGCGACTGCTGATGCTGACATCTGGTCCGGACTGAAGGACCTGACAACGATTACGGACATGTCGTCTACTGTCACTGCATATGATTCTCTCCCCATTGAAAGAATGGTGGAGGATTATATGAGTGACCGCATCCAAGTAGGCACGTCAGATAGAGATGAGCGGGTTCGGTTCCTCTGAATCCGAACCCGCCCGAACTTCAGGTTTTTTACACGGGTCCGAGCAGGCTCGGATCTTCCCGCCTTGCTCGGCTAACCCGAGCGCGCCCGAACGTCATCATCACGCTGTCGGATTCTCGCGAGGCTCGGATTCTATCGCGAGACTCGGATTCTATATAAGGAGCCGCGCGTCGCCGCCATTTTCACACGTGCATTGAGAGTCATAGGGAAAGGACGTGGCTGGCGTCCTCTCCGTTTAGAGAAGAGAGAGACACAGTATTTTCGGGGAGCATTATTAGGAGGAGTACTACTGTATACTACTATACTACTTGCTGAAGTGATATTTATAGATTAGATAGTGTGACTGTAAGTGTATTATCTGACTTGTGGGGGAGACACTGACAGTGGGGAGCAGTTAGAGTCTGAGAGCAGGACTCAGGAGTACATATAACGTACAGTGCACACTTTTGCTGCCAGAGTCAGTGCCACACTGCCATTGTTGTGACCACACTGACCACCAGTATAATAATATATTTTGTGATTGTCTGCTTAGGCCTCGGAGTACTAGTTGCAAGTTGCAACGTGACCTGTCCTGAAGTGACCACCAGTTTAATAATCAATCACCATCAGTTTAATATATATATATATATATATATATATATATATAATTGTATATAATATATATATATATATATATATATATATAATATTGTATACCACCTACCCGTGGTTTTTTTTTTTTCATTCTTCTTTATACATACTACTATAGTAGCTTACTGTAGCAGTCTGCGGTGCTGTGCTGACCTGACAGTGTCCAGCAGGTCCGTCATCAGTCATTACATAATAAATATATATAGTACCTGTCCGGCTGCAGTACTAGTGATATTATATTGATTTCATCTCATTATCAATAATTTATCATCCAGTCTAGACTCTATATTAGCAGCAGACACAGTACGTTAGTCCACGGCTGTAGCTACCTCTGTGTCGGCACTCGGCAGTCCATCCATAATTGTATACCACCTACCCGTGTTTTTTTTTTTCTTTCTTCTTTGTACATACTACTATAGAGTATAGTAGCTTACTGTAGCAGTCTGCGGTGCTGCTGAGCTGACAGTGTCCAGCAGGTCCGTCATCAGTCATCATTACCTAATAAATATATTATCTACCTGTCCGGCTGCAGTACTAGTGATATTATATATACATACATATATATATTGATTTCATCTCATTATCAATCATCCAGTCTATATTAGCAGCAGACACAGTACGTTAGTCCACGGCTGTAGCTACCTCTGTGTCGGCACTCAGCAGTCCATCCATAATTGTATACCACCTACCCGTGGTTTTTTTTTTCTTTCTTCTTTGTACATACTACTATAGTATAGTAGCTTACTGTAGCAGTCTGCGGTGCTGCTGAGCTGACAGTGTCCAGCAGGTCCGTCATCAGTCATCATTACCTAATAAATATATTATCTACCTGTCCGGCTGCAGTACTAGTGATATTATATATACATACATATATATATTGATTTCATCTCATTATCAATCATCCAGTCTATATTAGCAGCAGACACAGTACGTTAGTCCACGGCTGTAGCTACCTCTGTGTCGGCACTCGGCAGTCCATCCATAATTGTATACCACCTACCCGTGGTTTTTTTCTTTTCTTTCTTCTTTGTACATACTACTATAGAGTATAGTAGCTTACTGTAGCAGTCTGCGGTGCTGCTGAGCTGACAGTGTCCAGCAGGTCCGTCATCAGTCATCATTACCTAATAAATATATTATCTACCTGTCCGGCTGCAGTACTAGTGATATTATATATACATACATATATATATATATTGATTTCATCTCATTATCAATCATCCAGTCTATATTAGCAGCAGACACAGTACGTTAGTCCACGGCTGTAGCTACCTCTGTATCGGCACTCAGCAGTCCATCCATAATTGTATACCACCTACCCGTGGTTTTTTTTTCTTTCTACTTTGTACATACTACTATAGTATAGTAGCTTACTGTAGCAGTCTGCGGTGCTGCTGAGCTGACAGTGTCCAGCAGGTCCGTCATCAGTCATCATTACCTAATAAATATATTATCTACCTGTCCGGCTGCAGTACTAGTGATATTATATATACATACATATATATATTGATTTCATCTCATTATCAATCATCCAGTCTATATTAGCAGCAGACACAGTACGTTAGTCCACGGCTGTAGCTACCTCTGTGTCGGCACTCGGCAGTCCATCCATAATTGTATACCACCTACCCGTGGTTTTTTTTTTCTTTCTTCTTTGTACATACTACTATAGTATAGTAGCTTACTGTAGCAGTCTGCGGTGCTGCTGAGCTGACAGTGTCCAGCAGGTCCGTCATCAGTCATCATTACCTAATAAATATATTATCTACCTGTCCGGCTGCAGTACTAGTGATATTATATATACATACATATATATATTGATTTCATCTCATTATCAATCATCCAGTCTATATTAGCAGCAGACACAGTACGTTAGTCCACGGCTGTAGCTACCTCTGTGTCGGCACTCGGCAGTCCATCCATAATTGTATACCACCTACCCGTGTTTTTTTTTCTTTCTTTCTTCTTTGTACATACTACTATAGTATAGTAGCTTACTGTAGCAGTCTGCGGTGCTGCTGAGCTGACAGTGTCCAGCAGGTCCGTCATCAGTCATCATTACCTAATAAATATATTATCTACCTGTCCGGCTGCAGTACTAGTGATATTATATATACATACATATATATATTGATTTCATCTCATTATCAATCATCCAGTCTATATTAGCAGCAGACACAGTACATTAGTCCACGGCTGTAGCTACCTCTGTGTCGGCACTCGGCAGTCCATCCATAATTGTATACCACCTACCCGTGGTTTTTTTTTTCTTTCTTCTTTGTACATACTACTATAGTATAGTAGCTTACTGTAGCAGTCTGCGGTGCTGCTGAGCTGACAGTGTCCAGCAGGTCCGTCATCAGTCATCATTACCTAATAAATATATTATCTACCTGTCCGACTGCAGTACTAGTGATATTATATATACATACATATATATATTGATTTCATCTCATTATCAATCATCCAGTCTATATTAGCAGCAGACACAGTACGTTAGTCCACGGCTGTAGCTACCTCTGTGTCGGCACTCGGCAGTCCATCCATAATTGTATACCACCTACCCGTGGTTTTTTTTTTTCTTTCTTCTTTGTACATACTACTATAGTATAGTAGCTTACTGTAGCAGTCTGCGGTGCTGCTGAGCTGACAGTGTCCAGCAGGTCCGTCATCAGTCATCATTACCTAATAAATATATTATCTACCTGTCCGGCTGCAGTACTAGTGATATTATATATACATACATATATATATTGATTTCATCTCATTATCAATCATCCAGTCTATATTAGCAGCAGACACAGTACGTTAGTCCACGGCTGTAGCTACCTCTGTGTCGGCACTCGGCAGTCCATCCATAATTGTATACCACCTACCCGTGGTTTTTTTTTTCTTTCTTCTTTGTACATACTACTATAGTATAGTAGCTTACTGTAGCAGTCTGCGGTGCTGCTGAGCTGACAGTGTCCAGCAGGTCCGTCATCAGTCATCATTACCTAATAAATATATTATCTACCTGTCCGGCTGCAGTACTAGTGATATTATATATACATACATATATATATATTGATTTCATCTCATTATCATGCAGTCTATATTAGCAGCAGACACAGTACGGTAGTCCACGGCTGTAGCTACCTCTGTGTCGGCACTCGGCAGTCCATCCATAAGTATACTAGTATCCATCCATCTCCATTGTTTACCTGAGGTGCCTTTTAGTTGTGCCTATTAAAATATGGAGAACAAAAATGTTGAGGTTCCAAAATTAGGGAAAGATCAAGATCCACTTCCACCTCGTGCTGAAGCTGCTGCCACTAGTCATGGCCGAGACGATGAAATGCCAGCAACGTCGTCTGCCAAGGCCGATGCCCAATGTCATAGTACAGAGCATGTCAAATCCAAAACACCAAATATCAGTAAAAAAAGGACTCCAAAACCTAAAATAAAATTGTCGGAGGAGAAGCGTAAACTTGCCAATATGCCATTTACCACACGGAGTGGCAAGGAACGGCTGAGGCCCTGGCCTATGTTCATGGCTAGTGGTTCAGCTTCACATGAGGATGGAAGCACTCAGCCTCTCGCTAGAAAAATGAAAAGACTCAAGCTGGCAAAAGCACCGCAAAGAACTGTGCGTTCTTCGAAATCCCAAATCCACAAGGAGAGTCCAATTGTGTCGGTTGCGATGCCTGACCTTCCCAACACTGGACGTGAAGAGCATGCGCCTTCCACCATTTGCACGCCCCCTGCAAGTGCTGGAAGGAGCACCCGCAGTCCAGTTCCTGATAGTCAGATTGAAGATGTCAGTGTTGAAGTACACCAGGATGAGGAGGATATGGGTGTTGCTGGCGCTGGGGAGGAAATTGACCAGGAGGATTCTGATGGTGAGGTGGTTTGTTTAAGTCAGGCACCCGGGGAGACACCTGTTGTCCGTGGGAGGAATATGGCCGTTGACATGCCTGGTGAAAATACCAAAAAAATCAGCTCTTCAGTGTGGAGGTATTTCAACAGAAAAGCGAACAACAGGTGTCAAGCCGTGTGTTGCCTTTGTCAAGCTGTAATAAGTAGGGGTAAGGACGTTAACCACCTCGGAACATCCTCCCTTATACGTCACCTGCAGCGCATTCATAATAAGTCAGTGACAAGTTCAAAAACTTTGGGCGACAGCGGAAGCAGTCCACTGACCAGTAAATCCCTTCCTCTTGTAACCAAGCTCACGCAAACCACCCCACCAACTCCCTCAGTGTCAATTTCCTCCTTCCCCAGGAATGCCAATAGTCCTGCAGGCCATGTCACTGGCAATTCTGACGAGTCCTCTCCTGCCTGGGATTCCTCCGATGCATCCTTGCGTGTAACGCCTACTGCTGCTGTTGTTGCTGCTGGGAGTCGATGGTCATCCCAGAGGGGAAGTCGTAAGCCCACTTGTACTACTTCCAGTAAGCAATTGACTGTCCAACAGTCCTTTGCGAGGAAGATGAAATATCACAGCAGTCATCCTGCTGCAAAGCGGATAACTGAGGCCTTGACAACTATGTTGGTGTTAGACGTGCGTCCGGTATCCGCCGTTAGTTCACAGGGAACTAGACAATTTATTGAGGCAGTGTGCCCCCGTTACCAAATACCATCTAGGTTCCACTTCTCTAGGCAGGCGATACCGAGAATGTACACGGACGTCAGAAAAAGACTCACCAGTGTCCTAAAAAATGCAGTTGTACCCAATGTCCACTTAACCACGGACATGTGGACAAGTGGAGCAGGGCAGGGTCAGGACTATATGACTGTGACAGCCCACTGGGTAGATGTATGGACTCCCGCCGCAAGAACAGCAGCGGCGGCACCAGTAGCAGCATCTCGCAAACGCCAACTCTTTCCTAGGCAGGCTACGCTTTGTATCACCGCTTTCCAGAATACGCACACAGCTGAAAACCTCTTACGGCAACTGAGGAAGATCATCGCGGAATGGCTTACCCCAATTGGACTCTCCTGTGGATTTGTGGCATCGGACAACGCCAGCAATATTGTGTGTGCATTAAACATGGGCAAATTCCAGCACGTCCCATGTTTTGCACATACCTTGAATTTGGTGGTGCAGAATTTTTTAAAAAACGACAGGGGCGTGCAAGAGATGCTGTCGGTGGCCAGAAGAATTGCGGGACACTTTCGGCGTACAGGCACCACGTACAGAAGACTGGAGCACCACCAAAAACTACTGAACCTGCCCTGCCATCATCTGAAGCAAGAAGTGGTAACGAGGTGGAATTCAACCCTCTATATGCTTCAGAGGTTGGAGGAGCAGCAAAAGGCCATTCAAGCCTATACAATTGAGCACGATATAGGAGGTGGAATGCACCTGTCTCAAGCGCAGTGGAGAATGATTTCAACGTTGTGCAAGGTTCTGATGCCCTTTGAACTTGCCACACGTGAAGTCAGTTCAGACACTGCCAGCCTGAGTCAGGTCATTCCCCTCATCAGGCTTTTGCAGAAGAAGCTGGAGACATTGAAGGAGGAGCTAACACGGAGCGATTCCGCTAGGCATGTGGGACTTGTGGATGGAGCCCTTAATTCGCTTAACAAGGATTCACGGGTGGTCAATCTGTTGAAATCAGAGCACTACATTTTGGCCACCGTGCTCGATCCTAGATTTAAAGCCTACCTTGGATCTCTCTTTCCGGCAGACACAAGTCTGCTGGGGTTGAAAGACCTGCTGGTGAGAAAATTGTCAAGTCAAGCGGAACGCGACCTGTCAACATCTCCTCCTTCACATTCTCCCGCAACTGGGGGTGCGAGGAAAAGGCTCAGAATTCCGAGCCCACCCGCTGGCGGTGATGCAGGGCAGTCTGGAGCGACTGCTGATGCTGACATCTGGTCCGGACTGAAGGACCTGACAACGATTACGGACATGTCGTCTACTGTCACTGCATATGATTCTCTCACCATTGAAAGAATGGTGGAGGATTATATGAGTGACCGCATCCAAGTAGGCACGTCACACAGTCCGTACTTATACTGGCAGGAAAAAGAGTCAATTTGGAGGCCCTTGCACAAACTGGCTTTATTCTACCTAAGTTGCCCTCCCACAAGTGTGTACTCCGAAAGAGTGTTTAGTGCCGCCGCTCACCTTGTCAGCAATCGGCGTACGAGGTTACATCCAGAAAATGTGGAGAAGATGATGTTCATTAAAATGAATTATAATCAATTCCTCCGTGGAGACATTGACCAGCAGCAATTGCCTCCACAAAGTACACAGGGAGCTGAGATGGTGGATTCCAGTGGGGACGAATTGATAATCTGTGAGGAGGGGGATGTACACGGTGATATATCGGAGGATGATGATGAGGTGGACATCTTGCCTCTGTAGAGCCAGTTTGTGCAAGGAGAGATTAATTGCTTCTTTTTTGGTGGGGGTCCAAACCAACCCGTCATTTCAGTCACAGTCGTGTGGCAGACCCTGTCACTGAAATGATGGGTTGGTTAAAGTGTGCATGTCCTGTTTATACAACATAAGGGTGGGTGGGAGGGCCCAAGGACAATTCCATCTTGCACCTCTTTTTTCTTTCATTTTTCTTTGCGTCATGTGCTGTTTGGGGAGGGTTTTTTGGAAGGGACATCCTGCGTGACACTGCAGTGCCACTCCTAGATGGGCCCGGTGTTTGTGTCGGCCACTAGGGTCGCTTATCTTACTCACACAGCTACCTCATTGCGCCTCTTTTTTTCTTTGCGTCATGTGCTGTTTGGGGAGGGTTTTTTGGAAGGGACATCCTGCGTGACACTGCAGTGACACTCCTAGATGGGCCCGGTGTTTGTGTCGGCCACTAGGGTCGCTTATCTTACTCACACAGCTACCTCATTGCGCCTCTTTTTTTCTTTGCGTCATGTGCTGTTTGGGGAGGGTTTTTTGGAAGGGACATCCTGCGTGACACTGCAGTGACACTCCTAGATGGGCCCGGTGTTTGTGTCGGCCACTAGGGTCGCTTATCTTACTCACACAGCTACCTCATTGCGCCTCTTTTTTTCTTTGCGTCATGTGCTGTTTGGGGAGGGTTTTTTGGAAGGGACATCCTGCGTGACACTGCAGTGACACTCCTAGATGGGCCCGGTGTTTGTGTCGGCCACTAGGGTCGCTTATCTTACTCACACAGCTACCTCATTGCGCCTCTTTTTTTCTTTGCGTCATGTGCTGTTTGGGGAGGGTTTTTTGGAAGGGACATCCTGCGTGACACTGCAGTGACACTCCTAGATGGGCCCGGTGTTTGTGTCGGCCACTGGGGTCGCTTATCTTACTCACACAGCTACCTCATTGCGCCTCTTTTTTTCTTTGCGTCATGTGCTGTTTGGGGAGGGTTTTTTGGAAGGGACATCCTGCGTGACACTGCAGTGCCACTCCTAGATGGGCCCGGTGTTTGTGTCGGCCACTAGGGTCGCTTACACAGCTACCTCATTGCGCCTCTTTTTTTCTTTGCGTCATGTGCTGTTTGGGGAGGGTTTTTTGGAAGGGACATCCTGCGTGACACTGCAGTGACACTCCTAGATGGGCCCGGTGTTTGTGTCGGCCACTAGGGTCGCTTATCTTACTCACACAGCTACCTCATTGCGCCTCTTTTTTTCTTTGCGTCATGTGCTGTTTGGGGAGGGTTTTTTGGAAGGGACATCCTGCGTGACACTGCAGTGACACTCCTAGATGGGCCCGGTGTTTGTGTCGGCCACTAGGGTCGCTTATCTTACTCACACAGCTACCTCATTGCGCCTCTTTTTTTCTTTGCGTCATGTGCTGTTTGGGGAGGGTTTTTTGGAAGGGACATCCTGCGTGACACTGCAGTGCCACTCCTAGATGGGCCCGGTGTTTGTGTCGGCCACTAGGGTCGCTTATCTTACTCACACAGCTACCTCATTGCGCCTCTTTTTTTCTTTGCGTCATGTGCTGTTTGGGGAGGGTTTTTTGGAAGGGACATCCTGCGTGACACTGCAGTGCCACTCCTAGATGGGCCCGGTGTTTGTGTCGGCCACTAGGGTCGCTTATCTTACTCACACAGCTACCTTATTGCGCCTCTTTTTTTCTTTGCGTCATGTGCTGTTTGGGGAGGGTTTTTTGGAAGGGACATCCTGCGTGACACTGCAGTGACACTCCTAGATGGGCCCGGTGTTTGTGACGGCCACTAGGGTCGCTTATCTTACTCACACAGCTACCTCATTGCGCCTCTTTTTTTCTTTGCGTCATGTGCTGTTTGGGGAGGGTTTTTTGGAAGGGACATCCTGCGTGACACTGCAGTGACACTCCTAGATGGGCCCGGTGTTTGTGTCGGCCACTAGGGTCGCTTATCTTACTCACACAGCTACCTCATTGCGCCTCTTTTTTTCTTTGCGTCATGTGCTGTTTGGGGAGGGTTTTTTGGAAGGGACATCCTGCGTGACACTGCAGTGACACTCCTAGATGGGCCCGGTGTTTGTGTCGGCCACTAGGGTCGCTTAGCTTAGTCATCCAGCGACCTAGGTGCAAATATTAGGACTAAAAATAATATTGTGAGGTGTGAGGTATTCAGAATAGACTGAAAATGAGTGGAAATTATGGTTTTTGAGGTTAATAATACTTTGGGATCAAAATGACCCCCAAATTCTATGATTTAAGCTGTTTTTTAGTGTTTTTTGAAAAAAACACCCGAATCCAAAACACACCCGAATCCGACAAAAAAAATTCGGTGAGGTTTTGCCAAAACGCGGTCGAACCCAAAACACGGCCGCGGAACCGAACCCAAAACCAAAACACAAAACCCGAAAAATTTCCGGCGCTCATCTCTAACGTCAGACAGTCCGTACTTATATTGGCAGGAAAAAGAGGCAATTTGGAGGCCCTTGCACAAACTGGCTTTATTCTACCTAAGTTGCCCTCCCACAAGTGTGTACTCCGAAAGAGTGTTTAGTGCCGCCGCTCACCTTGTCAGCAATCGGCGTACGAGGTTACATCCAGAAAATGTGGAGAAGATGATGTTCATTAAAATGAATTATAATCAATTCCTCCGTGGAGACATTGACCAGCAGCAATTGCCTCCACAAAGTACACAGGGAGCTGAGATGGTGGATTCCAGTGGGGACGAATTGATAATCTGTGAGGAGGGGGATGTACACGGTGATATATCGGAGGATGATGATGAGATGGACATCTTGCCTCTGTAGAGCCAGTTTGTGCAAGGAGAGATTAATTGCTTCTTTTTTGGTGGGGGTCCAAACCAACCCGTCATTTCAGTCACAGTCGTGTGGCAGACCCTGTCACTGAAATGATGGGTTGGTTAAAGTGTGCATGTCCTGTTTATACAACATAAGGGTGGGTGGGAGGGCCCAAGGACAATTCCATCTTGCACCTCTTTTTTCTTTCATTTTTCTTTGCGTCATGTGCTGTTTGGGGAGTATTTTTTGGAAGGGCCATCCTGCGTGACACTGCAGTGCCACTCCTAGATGGGCCAGGTGTTTGTGTCGGCCACTAGGGTCGCTTAGCTTACTCACACAGCTACCTCATTGCGCCTCTTTTTTTCTTTGCGTCATGTGCTGTTTGGGGAGTGTTTTTTGGAAGGGCCATCCTGCGTGACACTGCAGTGCAACTCCTAGATGGGCCAGGTGTTTGTGTCGGCCACTAGGGTCGCTTAGCTTACTCACACAGCTACCTCATTGCACCTCTTTTTTTCTTTGCGTCATGTGCTGTTTGGGGAGTGTTTTTTGGAAGGGACATCCTGCGTGACACTGCAGTGCCACTCCTAGATGGGCCAGGTGTTTGTGTCGGCCACTAGGGTCGCTTATCTTACTCACACAGCTACCTCATTGCGCCTCTTTTTTTCTTTGCGTCATGTGCTGTTTGGGGAGTGTTTTTTGGAAGGGCCATCCTGCGTGACACTGCAGTGCCACTCCTAGATGGGCCAGATGTTTGTGTCGGCCACTAGGGTCGCTTAGCTTACTCACACAGCTACCTCATTGCGCCTCTTTTTTTCTTTGCGTCATGTGCTGTTTGGGGAGTGTTTTTTGGAAGAGCCATCCTGCGTGACACTGCAGTGCCACTCCTAGATGGGCCAGGTGTTTGTGTCGGCCACTAGGGTCGCTTAGCTTACTCACACAGCTACCTCATTGTGCCTCTTTTTTTCTTTGCGTCATGTGCAGTTTGGGGAGTGTTTTTTGGAAGGGCCATCCTGCGTGACACTGCAGTGCCACTCCTAGATGGGCCAGGTGTTTGTGTCGGCCACTAGGGTCGCTTAGCTTACTCACACAGCTACCTCATTGCGCCTCTTTTTTTCTTTGCGTCATGTGCTGTTTGGGGAGTGTTTTTTGGAAGGGCCATCCTGCGTGACACTGCAGTGCCACTCCTAGATGGGCCAGGTGTTTGTGTCGGCCACTAGGGTCGCTTATCTTACTCACACAGCTACCTCATTGCGCCTCTTTTTTTCTTTGCGTCATGTGCTGTTTGGGGAGGGTTTTTTGGAAGGGACATCCTGCGTGACACTGCAGTGACACTCCTAGATGGGCCCGGTGTTTGTGTCGGCCACTAGGGTCGCTTATCTTACTCACACAGCTACCTCATTGCGCCTCTTTTTTTCTTTGCGTCATGTGCTGTTTGGGGAGGGTTTTTTGGAAGGGACATCCTGCGTGACACTGCAGTGCCACTCCTAGATGGGCCCGGTGTTTGTGTCGGCCACTAGGGTCGCTTATCTTACTCACACAGCTACCTCATTGCGCCTCTTTTTTTCTTTGCGTCATGTGCTGTTTGGGGAGGGTTTTTTGGAAGGGACATCCTGCGTGACACTGCAGTGCCACTCCTAGATGGGCCCGGTGTTTGTGTCGGCCACTAGGGTCGCTTATCTTACTCACACAGCTACCTCATTGCGCCTCTTTTTTTCTTTGCGTCATGTGCTGTTTGGGGAGGGTTTTTTGGAAGGGACATCCTGCGTGACACTGCAGTGACACTCCTAGATGGGCCCGGTGTTTGTGTCGGCCACTAGGGTCGCTTATCTTACTCACACAGCTACCTCATTGCGCCTCTTTTTTTCTTTGCGTCATGTGCTGTTTGGGGAGGGTTTTTTGGAAGGGACATCCTGCGTGACACTGCAGTGACACTCCTAGATGGGCCCGGTGTTTGTGTCGGCCACTAGGGTCGCTTAGCTTAGTCATCCAGCGACCTAGGTGCAAATTTTAGGACTAAAAATAATATTGTGAGGTGTGAGGTATTCAGAATAGACTGAAAATGAGTGTAAATTATGGTTTTTGAGGTTAATAATACTTTGGGATCAAAATGACCCCCAAATTCTATGATTTAAGCTGTTTTTTTAGTGTTTTCTGAAAAAAACACCCGAATCCAAAACACACCCGAATCCGACAAAAAAAATTCGGTGAGGTTTTGCCAAAACGCGGTCGAACCCAAAACACGGCCGCGGAACCGAACCCAAAACCAAAACACAAAACCCGAAAAATTTCCGGCGCTCATCTCTAACGTCAGACAGTCCGTACTTATACTGGCAGGAAAAAGAGTCAATTTGGAGGCCCTTGCACAAACTGGCTTTATTCTACCTAAGTTGCCCTCCCACAAGTGTGTACTCCGAAAGAGTGTTTAGTGCCGCCGCTCACCTTGTCAGCAATCGGCGTACGAGGTTACATCCAGAAAATGTGGAGAAGATGATGTTCATTAAAATGAATTATAATCAATTCCTCCGTGGAGACATTGACCAGCAGCAATTGCCTCCACAAAGTACACAGGGAGCTGAGATGGTGGATTCCAGTGGGGACGAATTGATAATCTGTGAGGAGGGGGATGTACACGGTGATATATCGGAGGATGATGATGAGGTGGACATCTTGCCTCTGTAGAGCCAGTTTGTGCAAGGAGAGATTAATTGCTTCTTTTTTGGTGGGGGTCCAAACCAACCCGTCATTTCAGTCACAGTCGTGTGGCAGACCCTGTCACTGAAATGATGGGTTGGTTAAAGTGTGCATGTCCTGTTTATACAACATAAGGGTGGGTGGGAGGGCCCAAGGACAATTCCATCTTGCACCTCTTTTTTCTTTCATTTTTCTTTGCGTCATGTGCTGTTTGGGGAGTGTTTTTTGGAAGGGCCATCCTGCGTGACACTGCAGTGCCACTCCTAGATGGGCCAGGTGTTTGTGTCGGCCACTAGGGTCGCTTAGCTTACTCACACAGCTACCTCATTGCGCCTCTTTTTTTCTTTGCGTCATGTGCTGTTTGGGGAGTGTTTTTTGGAAGGGCCATCCTGCGTGACACTGCAGTGCCACTCCTAGATGGGCCAGGTGTTTGTGTCGGCCACTAGGGTCGCTTAGCTTACTCACACAGCTACCTCATTGCACCTCTTTTTTTCTTTGCGTCA
Organism: Pseudophryne corroboree; assembly: GCF_028390025.1. Lineage (NCBI taxonomy): Eukaryota > Metazoa > Chordata > Amphibia > Anura > Myobatrachidae > Pseudophryne > Pseudophryne corroboree. The sequence continues at coordinate 198,381,890 of NC_086448.1, forward strand.
TGTGCTGTTTGGGGAGTGTTTTTTGGAAGGGACATCCTGCGTGACACTGCAGTGCCACTCCTAGATGGGCCAGGTGTTTGTGTCGGCCACTAGGGTCGCTTATCTTACTCACACAGCTACCTCATTGCGCCTCTTTTTTTCTTTGCGTCATGTGCTGTTTGGGGAGGGTTTTTTGGAAGGGACATCCTGCGTGACACTGCAGTGCCACTCCTAGATGGGCCCGGTGTTTGTGTCGGCCACTAGGGTCGCTTATCTTACTCACACAGCTACCTCATTGCGCCTCTTTTTTTCTTTGCGTCATGTGCTGTTTGGGGAGGGTTTTTTGGAAGGGACATCCTGCGTGACACTGCAGTGACACTCCTAGATGGGCCCGGTGTTTGTGTCGGCCACTAGGGTCGCTTATCTTACTCACACAGCTACCTCATTGCGCCTCTTTTTTTCTTTGCGTCATGTGCTGTTTGGGGAGGGTTTTTTGGAAGGGACATCCTGCGTGACACTGCAGTGACACTCCTAGATGGGCCCGGTGTTTGTGTCGGCCACTAGGGTCGCTTAGCTTAGTCATCCAGCGACCTAGGTGCAAATTTTAGGACTAAAAATAATATTGTGAGGTGTGAGGTATTCAGAATAGACTGAAAATGAGTGTAAATTATGGTTTTTGAGGTTAATAATACTTTGGGATCAAAATGACCCCCAAATTCTATGATTTAAGCTGTTTTTTTAGTGTTTTCTGAAAAAAACACCCGAATCCAAAACACACCCGAATCCGACAAAAAAAATTCGGTGAGGTTTTGCCAAAACGCGGTCGAACCCAAAACACGGCCGCGGAACCGAACCCAAAACCAAAACACAAAACCCGAAAAATTTCCGGCGCTCATCTCTAACGTCAGACAGTCCGTACTTATACTGGCAGGAAAAAGAGTCAATTTGGAGGCCCTTGCACAAACTGGCTTTATTCTACCTAAGTTGCCCTCCCACAAGTGTGTACTCCGAAAGAGTGTTTAGTGCCGCCGCTCACCTTGTCAGCAATCGGCGTACGAGGTTACATCCAGAAAATGTGGAGAAGATGATGTTCATTAAAATGAATTATAATCAATTCCTCCGTGGAGACATTGACCAGCAGCAATTGCCTCCACAAAGTACACAGGGAGCTGAGATGGTGGATTCCAGTGGGGACGAATTGATAATCTGTGAGGAGGGGGATGTACACGGTGATATATCGGAGGATGATGATGAGGTGGACATCTTGCCTCTGTAGAGCCAGTTTGTGCAAGGAGAGATTAATTGCTTCTTTTTTGGTGGGGGTCCAAACCAACCCGTCATTTCAGTCACAGTCGTGTGGCAGACCCTGTCACTGAAATGATGGGTTGGTTAAAGTGTGCATGTCCTGTTTATACAACATAAGGGTGGGTGGGAGGGCCCAAGGACAATTCCATCTTGCACCTCTTTTTTCTTTCATTTTTCTTTGCGTCATGTGCTGTTTGGGGAGTGTTTTTTGGAAGGGCCATCCTGCGTGACACTGCAGTGCCACTCCTAGATGGGCCAGGTGTTTGTGTCGGCCACTAGGGTCGCTTAGCTTACTCACACAGCTACCTCATTGCGCCTCTTTTTTTCTTTGCGTCATGTGCTGTTTGGGGAGTGTTTTTTGGAAGGGCCATCCTGCGTGACACTGCAGTGCCACTCCTAGATGGGCCAGGTGTTTGTGTCGGCCACTAGGGTCGCTTAGCTTACTCACACAGCTACCTCATTGCACCTCTTTTTTTCTTTGCGTCATGTGCTGTTTGGGGAGTGTTTTTTGGAAGGGACATCCTGCGTGACACTGCAGTGCCACTCCTAGATGGGCCAGGTGTTTGTGTCGGCCACTAGGGTCGCTTATCTTACTCACACAGCTACCTCATTGCGCCTCTTTTTTTCTTTGCGTCATGTGCTGTTTGGGGAGTGTTTTTTGGAAGGGCCATCCTGCGTGACACTGCAGTGCCACTCCTAATTGGGCCAGGTGTTTGTGTCGGCCACTAGGGTCGCTTAGCTTACTCACACAGCTACCTCATTGCGCCTCTTTTTTTCTTTGCGTTATGTGCTGTTTGGGGAGTGTTTTTTGGAAGAGCCATCCTGCGTGACACTGCAGTGCCACTCCTAGATGGGCCAGGTGTTTGTGTCGGCCACTAGGGTCGCTTAGCTTACTCACACAGCTACCTCATTGCGCCTCTTTTTTTCTTTGCGTCATGTGCTGTTTGGGGAGGGTTTTTTGGAAGGGACATCCTGCGTGACACTGCAGTGCCACTCCTAGATGGGCCAGGTGTTTGTGTCGGCCACTTGGGTCGCTTAGCTTAGCCATCCAGCGACCTCGGTGCAAATTTTAGGACTAAAAATAATATTGTGAGGTGTGAGGTGTTCAGAATAGACTGAAAATGAGTGGAAATTATGGTTATTGAGGTTAATAATACTTTGGGATCAAAATGACCCCCAAATTCTATGATTTAAGCTGTTTTTTAGGGTTTTTTGAAAAAAACACCCGAATCCAAAACACACCCGAATCCGACAAAAAAAATTCGGTGAGGTTTTGCCAAAACGCGTTCGAACCGAAAAAACACGGCCGCGGAACCGAACCCAAAACCAAAACACAAAACCCAAAAAATTTCCGGTGCTCATCACTACTAGAAACCCATATGGGCTAGGTGCATCAGGGTGGGTGCACTGTGGACCCTATGGACCTCGAAGAAAGAGTTAACGAAGGTAAGCCTACCATTACTCTAGCTTTTTTTCCTAGGGTTCCATTAGGCTCTACAGGGAATACATTGGGGTATGTCCAAAAGAAGTACCGTATATACTCGAGTATAAGCCCACTTTTTCAGCACATTTTTCTATGCTGAAAAAGCCCCCCTCGGCTTATACTCGAGTCAACGGCTGCAGCGGACGCCGTGGGCTGTGTGGGGGTCCGCTGCAGCCAGCTCCAGGGACAGACAATAGAGGTCATTATTGACCTCTAGTGTCTGTGCGGCATTGCTATGGGAGAGACGTCATGACGTCTCTCCCATAGAGATGATCGGGTGCCGGGAAGCGGGCGCCGTAGCGGGCGGCCAGACGGAGCGGAGCAGCGCAGCAGCAGAAGAAGCGGTTGGGAAGCAGGAGCGGGGCAGTGGTAAGTATTGTTTTTGTGTGTGTTTGTAAGGGGCGACGGGGGCACAGCAACAGGGGGCAAAGAAAGAGGGGGCACAACTACTGGGGGCAAAGAAAGGGGGCACAATCACTGGGGGCAAAGAAAGAGGGGTCATAACTACTGGGGGCAATGAAAGAGGGGGCACAACTACTGGGAGCAAAGAAAGAGAGGGCATAACTACTGGGGGCAATGAAAGAGGGGGCACAACTACTGGGGGAAAAGAAGGGGCATAACTACTGGGGGCAAAGCAACGGGGGCATGTTTTTATCTGGCACTGTGGGGGGATATCTGTCACTGGGGGTATATGTGGCACTGGGGGCACAACCCTACCAACAAGCATTACCCCCTGGCAACAAGCATAACACCTACCGCATGAAACCCCTGGCAACGAGCATGACACCCTGAGCATGAAAACCCCTGGCACCGTGCATTTCCCACCCTAGGCTTATACTGGAGTCAGTAATTTTTCCCAGTTTTTTGTGGTAAAATTAGGTGCCTCGTCTTATATTCGGGTCGACTTATACTCGAGTATATACGGTACGTTAAGGGAGCGGAAAGCCAGTGGCACACACAGAAACCCCCCTTGACGGAACAAATGTGGTTTTCAGAGATGGAGAGACAGCTTTGTCTCCATCTCTGCACTCACCGCGGGACACCCGCGGGTGTGATCAGAGCTGCTGTGCTGCTCCCTCTCGCTGTTCCTTGTGAGCCTGAATGTGGCAGAGATCATGCTGCCACTGCTGTACAGCACCTGCCTTCTGGCTGTACCGTGCACTTCAATGCAGAGTATCCACCAAATGTGTAGTTTGTGGACAGGAAACGGGGGAGAGAGCAGCAGCCTGCACACACTTCTCTCTTCCTCCAGCTTCCTGCCGGTTCAAGGCATATGGGTAACTTTCTGTGTGAGTAGTGATTACAGGGGGTTGTAATTATGTTCAGAGGGGTGTACATACACATGTGCAGGGGGTGTATTATGTACATATTGTGTAAGTGTGACCAGGGCTGTGACAGAGGGCAGGGGTGTGGCCAGGGCTGTAACTGCAGGGGATGTACATACATGTGGGCAGGGGTGTTCATACATGTTGACAGTGCTGTAACTGTGCAGGGGGTGTTCATACATGTGGACAGTGCTGTAACTGTGCAGGGGGTGTACATACATGTGGGCAGGGGTGTTCATACATGTGGACAGTGCTGTAACTGTGCAGGGGTGTACATACATGTGGGCAGGGGTGTTCATACATGTGGACAGTGCTGTAACTGTGCAGGGGTGTACATACATGTGGGCAGGGGTGTTCATACATGTGGACAGTGCTGTAACTGTGCTGGGGGTGTACATACATGTGGGCAGGGGTGTTCATACATGTGGACAGTGCTGTAACTGTGCAGGGGTGTACATACATGTGGACAGTGCTGTAACTGTGTGCATAGGGGGTGTACATACATGTGGGCAGGGCTGTAACTATGTGCATAGGAGGTGCTCATACATGTGGGCAGGGCTTTAACTGTGCATAGGGGGTGTACATACATGTGGGCAGGGCTGTAACTGTGCAGGGGTGTACATACATGTGGGCAGGGCTGTAACTATGTGCATAGAGGGTGTCATACATGTGGGCAGGGCTGTAACTGTGCCGGGGTGTACATACATGTGGACAGTGCTGTAACTGTGTGCAGGGGGTTGTATGTACATACTGTATATGTGTGACCAGGGCTGTCACTGAGTGCAGGGTGATGCACATACATGTGTGGGGAGGGCAGTGACTGAGTGCAGCAGGGTTATGTATGTGTGTGTGCACGTCTATCTGTCTATTACAGATATATGTACATTAGGGGTTCAGTATGATTTACCAGCGGATGGGATGCTGGCTGTCAATATCCCGACAGCGGTATCCCACCAGACTGCTGGCAGCGGGGCGAGTGTACAGTCCCCTTGCGGGCTCGCTGTGCTCGTTTTCACGTGGAAACACAGGCTCTGGGTTAAGTACCCAAACCCATTTGTTTTCACAGGTTGCGATCGTGAAAACAGGTAATTTATCATAGATCTTTTTTCTCAGATAACTGCTGGCTTACAGGGTTTATTTGGACAGCACCAGGTGTAGGATACTGGCCTTAATAAGTGAATCCCTTTGACCAGTGGTTCCCAAACTATCAGAATTTTTGTTGCGGCAACCCTAGGCCAAGAGTTTCTTATTGAGAAATTCAGATAAAATATTAAATGGTTCCGGTATGAATGGTCAACAATGTTAAGGTCGACCACTATTGGTCGACATTGACATGGGGGGTAATTCCAAGTTGATCGCAGCAGGAAAATTTTTAGCAGTTGGGCAAAACCATGTGCACTGCAGGGGGGGCAGATATAACATTTGCAGAGAGAGTTAGATTTGGGTGGGTGATTTTGTTTCTGTGCAGGGTAAATACTGGCTGCTTTATTTTTACACTGCAAATTAGATTGCAGATTGAACACACCCCACCCAAATCTAACTCTCTCTACACATGTTATATCTGCCTCCCCTGCAGTGCACATGGTTTTACCCAACTGCTAAAAATTTTCCTGCTGCGATCAACTTGGAATTACCCCCCATGTCAATGTCGACCAATAGTGGTCGACCTTAACATTGTTGACCATTCATACCGGAACCATTTAATGTTTTATCTGAATTTCTCAATAAGAAACTCTTGGCCTAGGGTTGCCGCAACAAAAATTCTGATAGTTTGGGAACCACTGTTCTAAGGGATTCACTTATTAAGGCCAGTATCCTACACCTGGTGCTGTCCAAATTCCTGCTGCGAACAACTTGGAATTACCCCCATGGACTAATGGTCGACACATAAAAATGGTCAACAGATGAAAGGTCGACACATGAAAAGGTCGACATGAGTTTTTTTTTAACTTTTTTTGGTGTCATTTTCATCGTAAAGTGACTGGGAACCCCAATTAGTGCACCGCGTCCCCTCGCATGGTTCGCTTTGCTCGCCATGCTTCGGGCAAGCTGCCTTGCTCCGCTACTGCTGCGCTCGGCACAGGTTACTGTTCCCAATCGCAGTCCTTTCATGTGTTGACCATTTTCATGTGTCGACCATTTGTCCATGTCGACCATGTCAATGTCAACCAATAGTGGTCGACCTAATGAGTGTCGACCCTAACATTGTCGACCATCTGAACGGATACCATATTAAATTACGTAGATAGTATTTATATATCATCCTTAGGTTCAGTTATGTGGTGAGGGACAGGATTCACTGCAGTTTGCCCACATATTTTATGATTAAAAGCCACAAGCAACAAGCACTAGTTTTGCCTACTACATTGACCGTAAATAAATTGATTTGGTCCTGGACCACCAACTCTGGCACCCCTGTAAGTGCTCCGAGACACCCTAGGGTACCAGTGGCGGAACTAGCGAGCGGTGGGCCCAGGTGCGACAAAATGCTTTGCCCCCCCCCCACATCCCATCCAAGTACACCCCCTCACCCCAGGAGAGGATCTGGTGAAGGGGACCTGCTCAGGGCCAGAGAAATGGATACCTAGCAACAGTGCCGTAACTAGACATTTTAGCACTGTGTGCAAGAAACGGCATCGGAGCCCCACCCCTGCATGCAAAACAGGGGCAGTGCGTGCCGTAGGAGCGTGCAAAAATACATAGTGGCATGGCTTCATGGGAAGGGGTGTGGCCACAAAATAATACCAATTCATAAAACGGTGCTCAGTAGTCTCCATTCTTCAAATTACGCCACACAGTAGCACCACTACACCAGGTAGAGACCCTTTTACACCTTACAGCGGACAGATTCCTCTTTTTACACATTACGGCAGACAGCGTCCCCTTTTTACACATTACGGCAGACAGCGTCCCCCTTTTTACACATTACGGCAGACAGCGTCCCCCTTTTTACACATTACGGCAGACAGCGTCCCCCTTTTTACACATTACGGCAGACAGCGTGCACTTTTTACACATAACGGCAGACAGCGTCCCCTTTTTACACATAACAGCAGACAGCGTGCCCTTGTTACACATAGCGGCAGACAGCGTACACTTTTTACACATAACGGCAGACAGCGTGCCCTTGTTAAACATAGCGGCAGACAGCGTACACTTTTTACACATAACGACAGACAGCGTGCACTTTTTACACATAACGGCAGACAGCGTCCCCTTTTTACACATTACGGCAGACAGCGTGCCCTTGTTACACATTACGGCAGACAGCGCCCCCCTTTTTACACATTACGGCAGGCAGATTCCCCCTTTTTACACATAGCGGCAAGCAGATTCCCCATTTTTACACATAGCGGCAGGCAGTCCCCCCTTTTTACACATTGCGGCAGGCAGATTCCCCCTTTTTACACATTGCGGCAGGCAGTCCCCCGTTTTTACACATTGCGGCAGGCAGATTCCCCATTTTTACACATTGCGGTAGGCAGATTCCCCCTTTTTACACATTGCGGCAGGCAGTCCCCCATTTTTACACATTGCGGCAGGCAGTCCCAACAAAGAAAGAAAGAAAGAGACAGAAAGAAAGAGACAGAAAGAAAGAAGAATTATACTTACCCTCTCCGCTGGCTCAGGCTCCTTGGTGCAGCGTCAGACGATTCCCGGGCTGGAGAGAAAGAGGAGGAGGAGGAGGGAGCCGCAGCAGCGCTGTGTTATTGGTGGAGGCGCTGCTGCTGCTGCCCCTCTGCTTCACTATAGGCTGTTCTCGGAAGACAGCCTATAGTGAAGCAGAGGGGCAGCAGCAGCAGCGCCTCCACCAGTAGTAAAGCGCTGCTGCGGCTCCCTCCTTCACCTCCCTCCTCCTCCTTCCCCCGTACCGCTGCTCCTCTCTCCGGGCGGCTGTGCGCTGCGGCAGCGGTTGCCCGCAGCGCACAGCGGCATGTAATGAGTCAGTTTGACTCATTACATGCTTTGGGCCCCTGGACAGAGGCGGGCCCCAGTGCAACGCACTGGTTGCACTGGCGGTAGTTCCGCCTCTGTAGGGTACCACGGTCCACAGTTTGATAACCACTGCCTTAGACATAGATCTATACAATACTTAATAGACTTGAATAATTTGTATTTTATGATAGATGCAAAAATTATACTCAATATTTAAATATCCAAAGAAGCAGTTTATTGACATCCTTTTAACATTTTAATTTTTTTAGTATACCAATAGCTTACAGTAGCAGTCAAATAACCATGTCTCTAAGCACTTAGTACAGTAGACATACACTAACTGTTGATAGCATTTAGAAATGTTAACCAGAAAATCATCATCATCATCATCATCATCATCATCATTAATGACTGACACCAGCTATCATACGTTAGTGAGTATTTGATTGTGTCAGAGACAATAGTGTAGATAAACAAGATCCAGTACTGGATATTTAACACCTGATTACATTATTAGTCATACTATATCATGGGTCAGGTTAAGTTTTCCAATTCTGTAAGTCAGTAAGTCTCCCAATTTTACCTATTCATTTTAGTGCAATAATACAAAACATTTACCTATATGGTACAATAATGTCCATCAATTAATGGGAGTTTCCATGCAATAATGCATCAATCCAGGTCATCTGTAACACCCCAAATAAATGATTGTATACGTAACTTGGTATCAAATAAAGATGAGACTCGTAAAAAATAAATCAGACAACCTAGTTTTTAAAATAAGAATTTACTCACCGGTAATTCTATTTCTCGTAGTCCGTAGTGGATGCTGGGAACTCCGCAAGGACCATGGGGAATAGCGGGCTCCGAAGGAGGCTGGGCACTCTAGAAAGATTTCAGACTACCTGGTGTGCACTGGCTCCTCCCACTATGACCCTCCTCCAAGCCTCAGTTAGGATACTGTGCCCGGACGAGCGTACACAATAAGGAAGGATTTTGAATCCCGGGTAAGACTCATACCAGCCACACCAATCACACCGTACAACTCGTGATATGAAACCCAGTAAACAGTATGAAACAACTGAGCCTCTCAACAGATGGCTCAACAATAACCCAATTTAGTTAACAATAACTATGTACAAGTATTGCAGATAAACCGCACTTGGGATGGGCGCCCAGCATCCACTACGGACTACGAGAAATAGAATTACCGGTGAGTAAATTCTTATTTTCTCTGACATCCTAGTGGATGCTGGGAACTCCGTAAGGACCATGGGGATTATACCAAAGCTCCCAAACGGGCGGGAGAGTGCGGATGACTCTGCAACACCGAATGAGAGAACTCCAGGTCCTCCTCAGCCAGGGTATCAAATTTATAGAATTTTGCAAACGTGTTTGCCCCTGACCAAGTAGCAGCTCGGCAAAGTTGTAAAGCCGAGACCCCTCGGGCAGCCGCCCAAGATGAGCCCACCTTCCTTGTGGAATGGGCATTGACAGATTTTGGCTGTGGCAGGCCTGCCACAGAATGTGCAAGTTGAATTGTACTACAAATCCAACGAGCAATAGTCTGCTTAGAAGCAGGAGCACCCAGCTTGTTGGGTGCATATAGGATAAACAGCAAGTCAGATTTTCTGACTCCAGCCGTCCTGGAAACATATATTTTCAGGGCCCTGACCACGTCTAACAACTTGGAGTCCTCCAAGTCCCTAGTGGCCGCAGGCACCACAATAGGCTGGTTCAAATGAAACGCTGACACCACCTTAGGGAGAAACTGGGGACGAGTCCTTAATTCTGCCCTATCCATATGGAAAATCAGATAAGGGCTTTTATAAGACAATGCCGCCAATTCTGATACTCGCCTGGCAGAAGCCAAGGCCAATAACATGACCACCTTCCACGTGAGATATTTCAGATCCACGGTTTTTAGTGGTTCAAACCAATGTGATTTTAAGAAACTCAACACCACGTTGAGATCCCAAGGTGCCACAGGAGGCACATATGGGGGCTGAATATGCAGCACTCCCTTTACAAATGTCTGAACTTCAGGTACTGAAGCTAGTTCTTTCTGAAAGAAAATCGATAGAGCCGAGATCTGTACCTTAATGGAACCCAGTTTTAGGCCCATATTCACTCCTGCTTGCAGGAAATGCAGAAATCGACCTAGTTGAAATTCCTCAGTTGGGGCCTTTTCGGCCTCACACCATGCAACATATTTCCGCCATATGCGGTGATAATGATTTGCTGTAACCTCTTTCCTGGCTTTAATAAGCGTAGGAATGACTTCCTCCGGAATGCCCTTTTCTTTCAGGATCCGGCGTTCAATCGCCATGCCGTCAAACGCAGCCGCGGTAAGTCTTGGAACAGACAGGGCCCCTGCTGTAGCAGGTCTTGTCTTAGCGGCAGAGGCCACGGGTCCTCTGAGATCATCTCTTGAAGTTCCGGGTACCATGTTCTTCTTGGCCAATCCGGAACCACGAGAATTGTGTTTACTCCTCGCTTTCTTATTATTCTCAATACCTTTGGTATGAGAGGCAGCGGAGGGAACACATAAACTGACTGGTACACCCACGGTGTCACCAGAGCGTCCACAGCTATCGCTTGAGGGTCTCTTGACCTGGCGCAATACCTCTCTAGTTTTTTGTTTAGGCGGGACGCCATCATGTCCACCTGTGGACGACCCCACTGATGTACAATCATTTGGAAGACTTCGGGATGAAGTCCCCACTCTCCCGGGTGGAGGTCGTGTCTGCTGAGGAAGTCTGCTTCCCAGTTGTCCACTCCCGGAATGAACACTGCTGACAGTGCTAGTACATGATTTTCCGCCCATCGGAGAATTCTTGTGGCTTCTGTCATTGCCATCCTGCTTCTTGTGCCGCCCTGTCGATTCACATGGGCGACTGCCGTGATGTTGTCTGACTGGATCAGCACCGGCTGGTGTAGGAGCAGGGATTTTGCTTGACTTAGGGCATTGTAGATGGCCCTTAGTTCCAGAATATTTATGTGAAGGGAAGTCTCCTGACTTGTCCATAGTCCTTGGAAGTTTCTTCCCTTTGTGACTGCCCCCCAGCCTCGCAGGCTGGTATCCGTGGTCACCAGGACCCAGTCCTGAATGCCGAATCTGCGACCCTCCAGAAGATGAGCACTCTGCAGCCACCACAGAAGAGACACCCTGGTTCTTGCAGACATGGTTATCAAGCGATGCATCTGAAGATGCGATCCGGACCACTTGTCCAACAGGTCCCACTGAAAGATTCTGGCATGGAACCTGCCGAATGGAATTGCTTCGTAAGAAGCTACCATCTTTCCCAAGACCCGCGTGCAGTGATGCACCGATACCTGTTTTGGTTTCAGGAGGTCTCTGACTAGAGAAGACAACTCCCTGGCTTTCTCCTCCGGGAGAAACACTTTTTTCTGGACTGTGTCCAGAATCATCCCCAGGAACAGTAGACGTGTCGTCGGGACCAGCTGTGACTTTGGGATATTCAGAATCCAGCTGTGCTGGTTCTGCACTTCCTGAGATAGTGCTACTCCCACCAACAACTGTTCTTTGGACCGTGCCTTTATTAGGAGATCGTCCAAGTACGGGATAATTAAAACTCCCTTTCTTCGAAGGAGTATCATCATTTCCGCCATAACCTTGGTAAATACCCTTGGTGCCGTGGAGAGTCCAAACGGCAGCGTCTGGAATTGGTAATGGCAATCCTGTACCACAAATCTGAGGTACTCCTGGTGAGGATGGTAAATGGGGACATGCAGGTAAGCATCCTTGATGTCCAGGGAAACCATGTAATCCCCCTCGTCCAGGCTTGCAATAACCGCCCTGAGCGATTCCATCTTGAACTTGAATTTTTTTATGTACATGTTCAAGGATTTCAAATTTAAAATGGGTCTCACCGAACCGTCCGGCTTCGGTACCACAAATAGTGTGGAATAGTAACCCCGGCCTTGTTGAAGTAGGGGTACCTTGATTATCACCTGCTGGGAATACAGCTTGTGAATTGCCGCTAGCACCGCCTCCCTGTCTGAGGGAGCAATCGGCAAGGCAGATTTTAGGAACCGGTGGGGTGGAGCCGCCTCGAATTCAAGCATGTATCCCTGAGATACTACTTGAAGGATCCAGGGATCCACCTGTGTGCGAGCCCACTGATCGCTGAAATTTCTGAGGCGGGCCCCCACCGTACCTGGCTCCACCTGTGGAGCCTCACCGTCATGCGGCGGACTTGGAAGAGGAAGCGGGGGAGGACTTTTGTTCCTGGGAACCTGCTGTCTGTTGCAGCCTTTTTCCCCTACCTCTGCCTCTAGACAGAAAAGACCCTCCTTTTCCACGCTTGCTTTTCTGGGTCCGAAAGGACTGAACCTGATAAAATGGCGCCTTCTTAGGCTGTGAGGGAACATGGGGTAAAAATGCTGACTTCCCAGACGTTGCTGTGGAAACTAGGTCGGAGAGACCATCCCCAAATAATTCCTCCCCTTTATAAGGCAAAACTTCCATGTGCCTCTTGGAATCTGCATCTCCCGTCCACTGACGAGTCCATAAGCATCTCCTAGCAGAGATAGACAATGCACTTACTTTAGATGCCAGCCGGCAAATTTCCCTCTGTGCATCTCTCATATGTAAGACTGAATCTTTTATATGGTCAATCGTTAGCAGAATAGTGTCTCTGTCTAGTGTGTCAATATTTTCTGACAGTTTTTCTGACCATGCAGCGGCAGCACTGCACATCCAAGCTGACGCAATAGCTGGTCTAAGTATAATGCCTGAGTGTGTGTATACAGACTTCAGGATTGCCTCCTGCTTTCTATCAGCAGGCTCCTTAAGGGCGGCCGTATCCTGAGAGGGTAGTGCCACCTTTTTTGACAAACGTGTGAGCGCTTTATCCACCCTAGGTGGTGTTTCCCAACGTGACCTATCCTCTGGCGGGAAAGGGAACGCCATTAGTACCTTCTTAGGAATTACAAATTTTTTATCAGGGAAAAGCCACGCTTCTTCACACACTTCATTTAGTTCATCTGATGGGGGAAAACTACGGGTAGTTTTTTCTCCCCAAACATAATACCCTTTTTTGTGGTACCTGGATGTAAATCAGAAATGTTTAACACCTCTTTCATTGCCTCAATCATGCAGTGAATGGCCCTGACAGGCATTAGGTTTGGCTCATCGTCGTCGACACTGTTATCAGTATCCGTGTCGACATCCGGGTCTGCAAACTGAGGTATCGGGCGTTTTAGAGCCCCTGACGACCCCTGAGGCACCTGGACAGGCACGAGCTGAGATCCCGGCTGTCCCACATTTGGCATGTCGTCAAATTTCTTATGTAAAGAATCTATACGTGCACTCATTTCTTTCCATAAGTTCATCCACTCGGGTGTCTGCCCCGCAGGGGGTGACGTCCATTCAAAATGCATCTGCTCCGCCTCCACCTCATTATCCTCATCAAACATGTCGACACAGCCGTACCGACACACCCCACACACACAGGGAATGCTCAACAGAGGACAGGACCCACAAAAAGCCCTTTGGGGGGACAGAGTGAGAGTATGCCAGCACACACCAGAGCGCTATATATATACAGGGACTAACTGAGTTATGTCCCTAATAGCTGCTTTTCATATAATATATGTATATATACTGCCAAATTTAATGCCCCCCCCCCCCCTCTCTTTTCCCTCTTACTGTTACTGTATATTGCAGGGAAGAGCCAGGGAGCTTCCTTCCAGCCGAGCTGTGAGGGAAAAATGGCGCCAGTGTGCTGAGGAGATAGGCTCCGCCCCTTTTTCGCGGCCTATTCTCCCGCTTTTTATGGAATTCTGGCAGGGGTATTTACCTCATATATAGCCTCTGGGGTTATATATTGAGGTATTTTAGCCAGCCAAGGTGTTATTATTGCTGCCTCAGGGCGCCCCCCCCCAGCGCCCTGCACCCTCAGTGACCGGAGTGTGAAGTGTGAGAGGAGCAATGGCGCACAGCTGCAGTGCTGTGCGCTACCTTGGTGAAGACAGAGTCTTCATGCCGCCGATTTTCCGGACCATCTTCTTGCTTCTGGCTCTGTAAGGGGGACGGCGGCGCGGCTCCGGGACCGAACACCAAGGACTGGGCCTGCGGTCGATCCCTCTGGAGCTAATGGTGTCCAGTAGCCTAAGAAGCCCAATCCGACTGCAAGCAGGCGAGTTCGCTTCTTCTCCCCTTAGTCCCTCGCTGCAGTGAGCCTGTTGCCAGCAGGTCTTACTGAAAATAAAAAACCTAAGTCTATTCTTTCTAAGAGCTCAGGAGAGCCCCTAGTGTGCATCCAACCTCGGCCGGGCACGAATTCTAACGGAGGCTTGGAGGAGGGTCATAGTGGGAGGAGCCAGTGCACACCAGGTAGTCTGAAATCTTTCTAGAGTGCCCAGCCTCCTTCGGAGCCCGCTATTACCCATGGTCCTTACGGAGTTCCCAGCATCCACTAGGACGTCAGAGAAAAATACATGAGGTTTTAGTGAGGAACTTGGGTTAAGTATGCAGCAAACTCTGAAAAAATAATTTCCCAGCCTAACTTCTCCCATCATATTAAAATACCATAGTGGATGAGCCAGATCCATAGCAGCATATGCAATGGCTATGGCACCTGGCAGCACTGGTCACCAAGAATAATGATGACATTTATGTTACCCAAAGACAGCACATTCATTTATCCAAGCATTAATCAGATTCAACAACTATTGAAGATACAAGAAAGGAGTATAAAGAACCAGGGGATTGCTGAACTTGGTGGATCAAGAAGACAGTGGTTGTAGAACTTTTTAACTTTCATTATACAGCAGAGCCTCCTCTTGAAAAATTGATTTTCAGTCCCCTTAGTCTCTACATACTCACCAGCTAGCTACATACAGTGCATCCGAAAAGTATTTGCAGCGCTTCACTTTTTCCACATTTTGTTATGATACAGCCTTATTCTAAAATGTAAGAAATTCATTTTTCCCTCAAAATTCTACACACAATACCCCATAATGACAACTTTTTTTTAGATTTTTGCAAATTTATAAAAAAAAATCTAAAAAATAACGTACATAAGTATTCACAGCCTTTGCCATAAAGCTCAAAATTGAGATTGAGCTCCAGTGCATCCTGTTTCCACTGATCATCCTTGAGATGTTCCTACAGCTTAATTGGAGTCCACCTGTGGTAAATTCAGTTGATTGAACATAATTTGGAAAGGCACACACCTGTCTATATAAGGTTCCACACTTGACAGTGCATGTCTGACCACAAACCAAGCATGAAGTCAAAGGAATTGTCTGCAGACCTCCGAGACAGGATTGTCCCGAGGCACAAATCTGGGGAGGGGTACGGAAAAATATCTGCTGCTTTGAAGGTCCCAATGAGCACAGTTGCCTCCATCATCTGTAAATGGAAGAAGTTCGGAACCACCATTACTCTTCCTAGAGCTGGCCAGACGTCTAAACTGAGTGATCGGGGGAGAAGTGCCCTAGTCAGGGAGGTGACCAAGAACCCGTTGGTCACTCCATCAGAGCTACAGCATTCCTCTGTGGAGAGAATCTTCCAGAAGGTCAACCATCTCTGCAGCAATCCACCAATCAGGCCTGTATGGTAGAGTGGCCAGACGGAAGCCATTCCTTAGTAAAAAGCACATGGCAGCCAGCCTGGAGTTTGCCAAAATACATTTGAAAAATGGTTTGTCAGTTCCGCACTGGCTGTGTACAGTAAAGCCACATTGAAATATAGAAAAATCTGAAAATAACCAATATAAACGGTGCCAATATTCAAATCCTTTAAAAGCACCTTGTTTATTGGTGGTGCTCCCAAAAAACTTTTGTAGATTAACTACATAAAAGGAGACAAGACAAAAGAAATCCTTTTCGGGAGCACTCTTAATTGAAAATAGTAATGATAATTAATCAATATATGGTGAAGTGATATGATGATGAATAATCTAAAACTTAACTTTTATTTTATTCCATTAAAATATCGACCTATATGGTCCAAACATATTAAATATCTATTAATCAAAATAGAAGAGAAAAGGAGGTGAAATATAGATTAATGAGTGAGAGTAAGCAGATTAGAACTGCCCCACCAGTGTTTTCACATGAAGATATAAGTGATCATCTTAGTGATATCCACAGTGCCTGGTATTCCTAAGTGGTCCCCCTTCAAAGTACTAACCAGGTCTATCCTATCAGCTTCCGAGATAGAAGATCGGGCTACTCTCAGGATAGTACGACCTTGAATAATGAAGATGACATATGAAGGAAGAGAGAACCCACTTCTGCTGTCTGTACTCTGCCTGCTATACGTCACTGGATAACTTGGCCCCAGGCTTTTCCAGATGAGAGAGTGTTGGAAAAGAGAACCTTCACCAGTTTTAATAGGGGAAGATCATGGATTGGTTGATCTAACTCCCCTTAGGATCAAGGCAGAAGGAAGAAGGAGCACTTCTGCTTTCTGTTGTGATAGCCAAGTGTACGCTGGGAAGGGCAGACCCCGAGCCAGCACGGCTATCAGCCAGATGAGAGAGTGCTAAAAAGAGATAAAGCTCTGATAAATAATCCGAAATGTAAACTTTGTTTGAACTAATTCATTCAAATAACATTCAAAATATTGTAGCTAAACTCCTCTTATTCTCCTATGCCAAAGTGCATAAGAATAATATAGTGATTTTCATATACAGGAAATCAATTAATATTCACACACTTTTTCTGATTGAATTATATCCTAAGCATTTATCAATCAATATATGCTGGTAATACAGATGAGACATTTAGGCAGAGGTGGCAACTTGTGGTAATCATGCAAATTCATAAATATCTAGAGTACCTTAAATTATAAATAGTTGTTGGCAGGAAGGTCCTAATCTCTCACATAAAGGTATAAATATATAAAAAACAGTGTTGCAGAGAAATACTCCAGCAGAAAGTCTGCAGGATCAATTGGTTAAAAAATAAGAGAAACAATGTTGCAAAAAAAGGGTTTTTTCCAGCAATAGATCTACAGAATCAATCACTTGGTAAATTAACCTTGTATAGGCTTCTAATAATTCTGCAATCAGAGAAAACACTGTCTCCTAGGCTTGTAACAGTTTAGCAATTGACAGACCTATCGGTTTTGGTCTTTTGTCAACACAAGAAGTACAGTTAATCAGCAAACTAATTATGATTTATACTGATTGAGAACAAATGCATGACTGTCTGATATAATAATGTCACCTTGCTAGCACCAGAGTACAAAAAGCTCTGTTTTGAAATTTCATTAGTATCAGTTCAGAAATGTATAAGTCACATAAATGGAAAAATAGTGTGCAACAAATGTATCAAAGTGTAACAGAGTATCACATAAGCATGCAACATGTATATTTTTGAATGAAATAAATGCACCTTTTTGATGCTTTCATTTTTGTGCATCAAGTGAGGACAACATAAAATGATCTAAACTAATGAAGATGTTTAGAAGAAATATATATTCTATTTTCTCTTTGTGCATTTAAATATTGAGTCATGCACAGGGGTGTGAATATTATAACCCCTAGTAATGATCCTCGATTGATAACAGGCAATGTGGGAGGAGGGGAGGGAGGAGGGAAGTGGAAAGAGAAAACGTAATGAATGTAGCCGTGAGTGGAAAATATATTTTAAATATATTGTTCAATTGGTCATATACAAGGTTAATTTACCAAGTGATTGATTCTGTAGATCTATTGCTGGAAAAAACCCTTTTTTTGCAACATTGTTTCTCTTATTTTTTAACCAATTGATCCTGCAGACTTTCTGCTGGAGTATTTCTCTGCAACACTGTTTTTTATATATTTATACCTTTATGTGAGAGATTAGGACCTTCTTGCCAACAACTATTTATAATTTACGGTACTCTAGATATTTATGAATTTGCATGATTACCACAAGTTGCCACCTCTGCCTAAATGTCTCATCTGTATTACCAGCATATATTGATTGATAAATGCTTAGGATATAATTCAATCAGAAAAAGTGTGTGAATATTAATTGATTTCCTGTATATGAAAATCACTATATTATTCTTATGCACTTTGGCATAGGAGAATAAGAGGAGTTTAGCTACAATATTTTGAATGTTATTTGAATGAATTAGTTCAAACAAATTTTACATTTCGGATTATTTATCAGAGCTTTATCTCTTCTTAGCACTCTCTCATCTGGCTGATAGCCGTGCTGGCTCGGGGTCTGCCCTTCCCAGCGTACACTTGGCTATCACAACAGAAAGCAGAAGTGCTCCTTCTTCCTTCTGCCTTGATCCTAAGGGGAGTTAGATCAACCAATCCATGATCTTCCCCTATTAAAACTGGTGAAGGTTCTCTTTTCCAACACTCTCTCATCTGGAAAAGCCTGGGGCCAAGTTATCCAGTGACGTATAGCAGGCAGAGTACAGACAGCAGAAGTGGGTTCTCTCTTCCTTCATATGTCATCTTCATTATTCAAGGTCGTACTATCCTGAGAGTAGCCCGATCTTCTATCTCGGAAGCTGATAGGATAGACCTGGTTAGTACTTTGAAGGGGGACCACTTAGGAATACCAGGCACTGTGGATATCACTAAGATGATCACTTATATCTTCATGTGAAAACACTGGTGGGGCAGTTCTAATCTGCTTACTCTCACTCATCTAATCTATATTTCACCTCTTTTTCTCTTCTATTTTGATTAATAGATATTTAATATGTTTGGACCATATAGGTCGATATTTTAATGGAATAAAATAAAAGTTAAGTTTTAGATTATTCATCATCATATCACTTCACCATATATTGATTAATTATCATTACTATTTTCAATTAAGATTGCTCCCGAAAAGGATTTCTTTTGTCTTGTCTCCTTTTATGTAGTTTGCCAAAATACACCTGAAGGACTCTCAGACCATGCGAAACAAAATACTCTGGTCTGATGAGACAAAGATTGAACTCTTTGGCGTGAATGCCAGGCGTCATGTTTGGAGGAAACCAGGCACCGCTCATCACCAGGCCAATATCATCCCTACAGTGAAGCATGCTGGTGGCAGCATCATGCTGTGGGGATGTTTTTCAGCAGAAGGAACTCGGAGATTAGTCAGGATAGAGGGGAAGACAAATGCAGCGATGTACAGAGACATCCTGGATGAAAACCTGCTCAAGAGCGCTCTTGACCTCAGACTGGGGCGATGGTTCATCTTTCAGCAGGACAACGACCCTAAGCACACAGCCAAAATATCAAAGGAGTGGCTTCAGGACAAATCTGTGAATGTCCTTGAGTGACCCAGCCAGAGCCCAGACTTGAATCCGATTGAACATCTCTGGAGAGATCTGAAAATGGCTGTGCACCGACGCCTCCCATCAAACCTGATGGAGCTTGAGAGGTGCTACAAAGAGGAAAGGGGCGAAACTGCCCAAAGATAGGTGTGCCTAGCTTGTGGCATCATATTAAAAAATACTTGAGGCTGTAATTGCTGCCAAAAGTGCATCAAAAAGTATTGAGCAAAGGCTGTGAATACTTATGTACATGTGATTTCTTAGTTTTTTATTTTTAATAAATTTGCAAATATCTCAAAAAAACTTTTTTCACGTTGTCATTATGAGGTATTGTGTGTAGAATTTTGAGGGAAAAAATTAATTTATTCCATTTTGGAATAAGGCTGTAACATAACAAAATGTGGAAAAAGTGAAGCACTGTGAATACTTTCCAGATGCACTGTAAAGTTGTAAGTCTTTTCTGATGCTTGGATAACAACAAAAAAAGAGAAAAAACAAACAAAATAAAAACACAAATTTTGGCGTTGCCAGTCAGTAAATGGATAACCGCTTTAGGACAAAAATTTGAGGCACTATCTGAACATCAGTACACAGTTTAAACAGGATTTAACATGATGCTTAATTGACAACATCACATTTCTGCTACTATGACTTTAATGATTAGAGCAGTGGTTCCCAAACTGTTTGCCTAGGCACCCAGGGGGGCACAGCTGTCACAAGGCTTTTGCACAGGTGCCTCGGGTTGGTGGTCCAGGACAGAATCAAATTATTAATGGTCAAAGTGATAAGCAAAACTAGTGCATGTGGCTGTCAATCATAAAGCATGTGAAAATCAGAAGAATAATTCTGTGCACCACCACATAACTGACCCTAAGGATGACTGGTAGGCACAATTTACTTAATGTAATAGTGTTTTTTACAAATATATCAATAAAAACTTTTATCCTAGGGGCACCGTGATAAAATTGCTGATACTCTAGGGCAGGCATTCCAAACATTGGTCCTCAAAGCACACTAACAATGCGGGTTTTAGTGATATCCAGGCTTCAGCACAGACAGTTCAATCAAAATGACTAATTAAGTCACCTGTGCTCAAGCAGGGATATCACTAAAACCTGCAGTGTTAAGTGTGTCTTCAGGACTGCGGTTGGGAAAGCCGGTTCTAGGGTGCCATGATTCAAGAAAGTTTGGGAACCACTGTATTAGAGGGTAGATTTATTAAATATTCCAAAAAGAAACATTGCTTGTAGCAAGCAATCAGACTATAGCTATAACGTCTAGTACATTCTGGAAAATGAGCTAGAAAGTAACTGGATGCTACAGGCAACACTACCACGTTTGCTACTTGGACATTTTAGTAAATCTACCCCTAGATTCCTTGTTTCTCTTATTCTACAAAAAATAACTCACTTCCTTTTGTACTATTAATTGTATCTAAATTACCAAGCAGCCTTGGCATTCTAGGTAAGGAGTACATATTGATAATCACTGTCAGTTACTGGCTACAATATGTCTGACTTGAAATGTTATTATATAGGTTAGTTCTTTTCAATTGTGAGTATTATGTAATTACTGATATGTAAAAGAGACATTTGTCCCACCACACAAAACCATGCACTGACAAATCCTTATTTATATAAGCATGCCTTAAGGCTAGCTCAGTACAGGATTACATAGGTTTTATTTTCGTAGCCTATAAAGAGTATGCTTTATTTTTTTATTACTAGATAACCACAAAGCTTTATCCTAGAGGAAGAGTCTAAGGTCCCCATACACTACTGTGACTTCTCCGAGGGGAGAAGTCGCATACGATCTCCCTTGAACTGCCCGGCAGCTTCCCGGCCGGCATGGCAAACGATACATGGTGGGTCATTCCGAGTTGATTGCTCGCTAGCAGTTTTTAGCAGCCGTGCAAACGCTATGCCGCCGCCCACTGGGAGTGTATTTTAGCTTAGCAGAAGTGCGAACGAAAGGAACGCAGAGCGATTACGAAAAAAAATGTGCAGTTTCAGATTAGCTTCAGACCTACTCAGTGCTTGCGATGACTTCAGACTGTTCAGTTCCTGTTTTGACGTCACAAACATGCCCTATGTTTGCCCAGCCACGCCTGCGTTTTTCCTGGAACGCCTGCGTTTTTCTGATCACTCCCTGAAATCGGTCAGTTGACACCCAGAAACGCCCACTTCATGTCAATCACTCTGCGGCAACTAGTGTGACTGAAAAGCTTCGCTAGACCTTGTGTGAAACTACATCAGCCACTGTGAAAGTACGACGCGCGTGCGCATTGCGCCGCATATGCATAAGTGGCATTTTTTTGCATCATCGCTGTGCAGCGAACATTTTCAGCTACCGATCAACTCGGAATGACCCCCATTGTACGCAGTCCTTCCCAGCCAAGGCTGCTGGTTCCGATAAATCTATAGTGCAGCCCTTGCGATTATCATCTCTGATCCAATGCGCACGGGACCACGGATCGGAATCGGAGGTAAACACACATGCGATTTGACACTTTTCATCCGATTTCTTGGCCCGATGCATCGGAATCGGATGAAAAGGGCCCAAATTGCACTAGTGTATGGGCACCTTAAGTTTTATTTAGTTTAATAATCTATTTAACAATACAGGTGTAAAGTGTTGCACAACTGCAAACTGGGTAAAAAGTATCAAGTTTAGAGCTGTCTGCCAATCCCCATTTATTTTGTTTCAATTTAAGTCATACAGAAATGAAGTAAAAAAACAGGTGGAGACAAATACTGCGCAATCAAATAAACAGAACACATATTGGTAACCATGAATCTGAAATGAGTCAAATTATAAAGCTATAAAACAGCTCTGGGCGAATGCCACATAAATAGGAAAACAGTAGCTAAACTACACATACTGTAGTTCCTATATGAAAGAGCACTTTTAGCTTTCACAAACACATAAAACATTTATACTTTGGTTTAAGATATTTACGTATAGATGTGAGTATACAGATGGCAAATTATTAGCACACAATAGCCATCAGCTGATAGGTTGAATTTTTTGGTATACCAGTAGCTGCAGTACTCTCTCGTCACACACAGACGCATGATGTGCCGGACTACAGCAAACTATCATGAAACTTTTGAAATACTTTTGGCATTGTCAAAACAATACATGTTCTCCTTGGTCTTTATTAGCAACATGTCATTGCCATTTTGTCTCATGCTCCTCCCCAAATCCTGCACACACAAGCCTACTGCTGTTCAAAACAGGCGGATTGCAGAAATACACAGACTGGGAACCATTATACCTTTTTTTAAAGAGCTCTGCAGAATGGGATAGGTTGAGAGATAAGACGGGTTACATACGTTATATCGGCGGGCGGGATGCTGGCTGTCAATATCCTGCATCCCATCCGCCAGAATGCCGGCAACGGGGCGAGCGCTAAGAGTCCCCTTGTAGGGCTGCTGCGCTCGCCACACTGTGGCCTCAGTAGCTCACCACAGGATCTATTTCCACTCTATAGGTGTGGTGGGCACCCACGAGTGGGAATAGCCTCGGTGCGCCGGGATTCAGTCTGTCAGCTGTCGGGATTTCAGCGTCTGTATCCTGAACGCCGGGATCCCGACAGCCGGCATTTTAACTGCGTCTCGATAAGACAACGTTTCACAAAGTCAGCTTGTATAAATTCAATGCTTGTTATATTATAAACTGATATAGGCAAATAATAACAATGCCCACAATACTACACATTGTATTATCTATAAGTTAGAAATTCCCCTTAATGTTGTTAAACATTAATCAAATGTGGGTGTTGATAGTTTGCTTGTATAAATCAAGGCATTACTTTAGTATTGAAATAGTTTGTGTTGTTTGATATTATTGTCTCGCATTTAAATGGCTTAAACAGGATTTAAATATATATATTCTATAAGCATACAGTATATTGAAACTGTTGCAGTGATATATGCCTCTTCACAAAAATGATAACTTGCAGACTAAGGTTACAAAACAAAATGTCTCTGACATGGCAAAAAAACACACTTAAAAAAGTAGTGTGCATTTTTGGAACGCCCCTTAATAAAATGTGTTTAACTCTTTCCATTACCTTAAGCTGGGAGCCGCTTGTAATAAGACCAATTTGCTGTAGTGTCATTTAAACTTCTTATTACAATCTTGGAAAGAGTCCTCAGGCAATATGAGGTGTGGGGAGGTTAGCAGCCAGCCTGGACCACTACTTACTACAGTGGGGCAAGTAGGCAATATTATGGTTGATTGTTCAAACTGGGACATACCATTTAAACATAACGTAAAAATTATGAATGGATGTCTAGGAGAAAAAAAAAGTGTTCTATCCCTGTAGTATAAATGCAAAATAACATTATTGTAAATGAACTCATTTTTTTTTTTTTTTTTAGCAAATATCTCCATGGTAAAAAAACAATACTCTGTCTGAAAACATGTACACTGGAGAAATTACATATAAGATAATATAAAGTCAGCAACTCCAGCTTGCCAAAATGATAGTCATAAATATATGAAAATAAATCGTGATCAGCCACCAAGACCTCTTCAAAAAGTCTGGATAGAACAAGTACAAACCATAATTTATAGATCAGTAAAAAGACCACATGTATAAATAAAAATAAAATACACCACAATGTACTCAACTAAAGTATAAAAGAAAAACATCTTAAGCTACAAATTGCAAAATGTGCTCCAGTGCGACAGACTAAATCTAAGGTCACTTTGTATTTTAACAATTACGTTCTTTTTCGGTGGCAAGGTCTTCCATCGATTTGCCAAATGTCCATTTTCTCAATATGCTTTCATTTAAAAAAAACTAAAACAAAAACAAACCTGAAAAAATATCCAATTTTACCAGAAAATTGGCCCCCAATTTTTTTACGTTTTCTATTTTTTGCATCTAGATTCTATCATATGTTGTATTCATACATATGAAGGTAACTAAGTAAGCTGCATGACGTAGAACAGCAGATATTAATTTATGGCATACATGGAGGTCTGTACAAGTATATAGCCAGGATAGTAAGGTAAAAGCAGCTTCTTTGTGTTTTTAGAGGACCATTAATAATGTATAGCCAACATCTGAACAAACAACACCACTTTGATTTCTATGCTCTGGTCAAATGTTTAACAAATTATATTATTCCACCTTGCACCACTGCCACTAGTCCTTAGTTATTCATTACCATTACTTAAGGAGGTCAAGGTTCATTTTTGTTTCTTTTCCTTCTGTGTCTCTTTCTTTTGCTCTGATTTGTACAGTCTCCTTGGGACAACCATAATGCTGCCATCACTATTGCAGTGCAAGGCGTACTGGCTTGGATTGACGGGTCTGCCCTGTTCGTCTCGCAGTCGGCTGAACACATCTCGGTACAGGTCATTCAGTTTCTGTTTCATGTGGCTCACGGACTTGCTGCACTGAGCCCGCTCTTTCAACAGCTTTTCCTTCCGTGCTTTCAGCTGACTGACATTGTCCTCCAGGTTCAAAATGACATCCAGCTTACGTTTACGACAATTCTGAGCAGCAACTTTGTTTTTACCCCTGCGCCGAATGTCTCGAATAACGGACACCTGGGTCTCTGTCAAGTAATGCTTGGACAGCATATTGTTAAACATCTCCACAGGCATGCTAACAATTTCGTCCACTGAGAAAGGAATTCTTAGGGATTTTGCCCGCCGTTCGTCTCGACTGAGGCTTTTGTCTATTCCACCAACACATGGGCTTTTTATTCTGTTAGATTTTGTTGGCCAGCTGTAATGATGTTCAGGACTGGGCTCCAACTGTTCAGACAGCTGATAATATGTATGATTATGATGAACGGTGTGTAAAGTCACCTCATCACAATAGTTTGTATTGTCCTGATAATCCATCTGACAAAATTTATTGATTTCTGAGCAACTTCCGCCAACTGCTCCTTCCAATCCATCGTATGAGACTGATTCAGAGTCGCTGCTGTATCCAGCTGCTCCTTCATCCTCCCCAAAGGTGACAGATGACGAGTCCGATATGCTTGCAGATGTTGGGCTATGGCTTGAATTCAAAGAAAGTCCAGAATCTGAGTCCGGCTCTTCAAATAACTGTGAGACTTCCAGTGGATCAAAGCCTTCTTCCAGGGCTAATGACATTAAATTAATTTCATCAAATACATTCTCATCAAGACCAGAAAGAAGATCTTGATTAGTTAAGTTTCTGGAACTGTTGTCGGTTGTTGGGAATAGGGCTGTTAGATTTGTGGTACTTAGGGGTCCTCCAGGTAGAGTGCTTGAATGCATTAAATTATCTGGTCTATTGGTCAAATCCTCACTAGACCTGGCAATGTCGCTAGATGCAAATATGGCTTCCTGCAGACATACGTCTTGGCTTATTGCATCGGTAAAATCCACATTATAAGGTGCTGAAGGGCTGATGGCATTGTGGTTATTGGAAATGGACTGGATGTCTTCCAGTGTAATCTGAAGAAAAATAAATAATTGTATATTAGAAAGAGCTGCCAGTACTTTTGTTGCAACTGATCACAATAGGATACTAATATGTTATGATTCCCAGGACTAGAAAGTGATACATTATACATCCACTATGTCTGTGAATGATGTCATTCACAGACATATCGCGTTCACATATTCACAGACCAAGCCCAATATATTGTTGCATCTGGCTGTTTGTACGAGCAGTCCACTGACCACCTGGACACTGGTTTCAGGGCAGATGTATCACTATGCTGTGTGACACCCGGTGCAGTGGGAAATACCCGGTGCATGCACCGGCAAAAGGGCCCTCACAGACTGACCTCCGTTTTCATCACTCCGGGGATCCCAGGGATGCTGGGCTGCCTCCAGAAACTGTCTGTCTGCTTTGCCGGCTCATACACTGTGACAGGAGCCGAGTGCTGCATGAACCAGGCTCCTGTCACTGAGGAGGTGACGACCCGCACCCCTGTAGTGACATCACTGCTGCAGGGACTGATGTCAGAGCTGTGATGTGAATACCGACATATAGAGCAGCCGATTGGTAAGTGTGTATAGCTTGCCTAATTAGCCGCTCGGTCACTGCAGTTCAGGGGGCAAGTCACTCTAATGTATACCCAGCATTAGGTACTCACCTAATTGCAGCACCATAGTGATGATGCAAGTATCGATTGCATAGATATTCACAGGCCAATCAGCAGCTGCATTATAGAAATGTTATACATGTTCACATTTAATCAATAGAGTAACTTTCTGTTCTGATCTAAACATAATGGGAAATATATGGCCACCTCCCAACCGACTTGCTACAGGCACTTCCACATCTGTATCATTCATCATCATCATCATCATCATCAGTTTAGATTAAAGATGCAAAATGTAGACTACAGAATCTAAACACAAAAAGAAACTTACATTCAAATCAGGCAGAGAAAGGAAATCTTGCCACAACTCTCCCACTGGGTTTCCTGGTCTGGAGGAGGGTTGATCACTATGAAGAGCATTTTCACTTGTACCCTTTAAGAAAGAACAGATACAAGCACAACTATGAATTTATTATTATTTCAATGATGCCACAAGAGCAGCGCCATACATAGTGGGTGAGATATACAGCACAATTACATTGTACGTGGCTGACCTGACAGGACAGTTATAGACAATATCTTGACTGTACAAATATACATAATAACATCATTATAATCTGCACATATTATTATGTAGAGACCACAGTGGGAAAGAGGGTCAAAGCTTACATTGTAGAGTGCCTATGGATGAATACCAAGAGAGAAGGGATTGCAGGCTGGAACATTGGGAATTGCAGGGGATGCAGCATTAGGAGGAAGGGAGGCATTTATTTATTTAGTATCAGTTATTTATATAGTGCACACATATTCCGCAACGCTTTACAGAGAATCTTTGGCCATTCGCATCAGTCCCTGCCCCAGTGGAGCTTACAATCTATATTCCACATGTACACACAGTACATGTATATATTCACTAGGGTTAATTTCGTTGGGAGTCAATTAACCTACCAGTATATTTTTAGATTGTGGGAGGAAAATAAGATTTTACTCACCGGTAAATCTATTTCTCGTAGTCCGTAGTGGATGCTGGGAACTCCGAAAGGACCATGGGGAATAGCGGCTCCGCAGGAGACTGGGCACAACTAAAGAAAGCTTTTAGGTCACCAGGTGTGCACTGGCTCCTCCCACTATGACCCTCCTCCAAGCCTCAGTTAGGACACTGTGCCCGGACGAGCTGACATAATAAGGAAGGATTTTGAATCCCGGGTAAGACTCCTACCAGCCACACCAATCACACCGTATAACTCGTGATACTATACCCAGTTTAACAGTATGAAAACAACTGAGCCTCTCAACAGATGGCTCAACAATAACCCTTTAGTTAACAATAACTATGTACAAGTATTGCAGACAATCCGCACTTGGGATGGGCGCCCAGCATCCACTACGGACTACGAGAAATAGATTTACCGGTGAGTAAAATCTTATTTTCTCTGACGTCCTAGAGGATGCTGGGAACTCCGAAAGGACCATGGGGATTATACCAAAGCTCCCAAACGGGCGGGAGAGTGCGGATGACTCTGCAGCACCGAATGAGAGAACTCAAGGTCCTCCTCAGCCAGGGTATCAATTTTGTAGAATTTTGCAAACGTGTTTGCCCCTGACCAAGTAGCAGCTCGGCAAAGTTGTAAAGCCGAGACCCCTCGGGCAGCCGCCCAAGATGAGCCCACCTTCCTTGTGGAATGGGCTTTTACTGATTTAGGATGCGGCAGTCCAGCCGCAGAATGCGCCAGCTGAATTGTGCTACAAATCCAGCGAGCAATAGTCTGCTTAGAAGCAGGAGCACCCAGTTTGTTGGGTGCATACAGGATAAATAGCGAATCAGTTTTCCTGACTCTAGCCGTCATGGAAACATAAATTTTCAAGGCCCTGACTACGTCCAGTAACTTGGAATCCTCCAAGTCCCTAGTAGCCGCAGGCACCACAATAGGTTGGTTCAAGTGAAAAGCTGATACCACCTTAGGGAGAAACTGGGGACGAGTCCTCAATTCCGCCCTATCCATATGGAAAATCAGATAAGGGCTTTTACATGACAAAGCTGCCAATTCTGACACACGCCTGGCTGAAGCCAAGGCCAATAACATGACCACTTTCCACGTGAGATATTTTAGATCCACGGTTTTAAGTGGCTCAAACCAATGTGAATTTAAGAAACTCAACACCACGTTGAGATCCCAAGGTGCCACTGGAGGCACAAACGGGGGCTAAATATGCAGCACTCCTTTCACAAACGTCTGAACTTCAGGTAGTGAAGCTAGTTCTTTCTGGAAGAAAATCGACAGAGCCGAGATCTGTACCTTAATGGAGCCTAATTTCAGGCCCATAGTCACTCCTGCTTGTAGGAAATGCAGAAATCGACCTAGTTGAAATTCCTCTGTTGGGGCCTTTTTGGCCTCACACCAAGCAACATATTTCCGCCATATGCGGTGATAATGCTTTGCAGTTACATCTTTCCTGGCGTTAATCAGCGTAGGAATGACTTCCTCCGGAATGCCCTTTTCCTTCAGGATCCGGCGTTCAACCGCCATGCCGTCAAACGCAGCCGCGGTAAGTCTTGGAACAGACAGGGCCCCTGCTGCAGCAGGTCCTGTCTGAGCGGCAGAGGCCAAGGGTCCTCTGAGATCATCTCTTGAAGTTCCGGGTACCATGCTCGTCTTGGCCAATCCGGAACCACGAGTATTGTTCTTACTCCTCGTTTTCTTATTATTCTCAGTACCCTTGGTATGAGAGGCAGAGGAGGGAACACATAAACTGACTGGTACACCCACGGTGTCACTAGAGCGTCCACAGCTATCGCCTGAGGGTCCCTTGACCTGGCGCAATTTCTCTCTAGTTTTTTGTTTAGGCGGGACGCCATCAAGTCCACCTGTGGCCGTTCCCATCGATTTACAATCAGCGTGAAGACTTCTGGATGAAGTCCCCATTCTCCCGGGTCGTGCCTGCTGAGAAAGTCTGCTTCCCAGTTGTCCACTCCCAGAATGAACACAGCTGACAGTGCTAGTACGTGATTTTCCGCCCATCGGAGAATCCTTGTGGCTTCTGCCATTGCCATCCTGCTTCTTGTGCCGCCCTGTCGATTTACATAGGCGACTGCCGTGATGTTGTCTGACTGGATCAGTACCGGCTGGTGTAGAAGCAGGGATTTTGCCTGACTTAGGGCATTGTAAATGGCCCTTAGTTCCAGAATATTTATGTGTAGGGAAGTCTCCTGACTCGACCATAGTCCTTGGAAGTTTCTTCCCTGTGTGACTGCCCCCCAGCCTCGAAGGCTGGCATCCGTGGTCACCAGGACCCAGTCCTGTATGTCGAATCTGCGGCCCTCTAGAAGATGAGCACTCTGCAGCCACCACAGCAGAGACACCCTGGTTCTTGGAGACAGGGTTATTAGGCGATGCATCTGAAGATGCGATCCGGACCATTGGTCCAACAGGTCCCACTGAAAGATTCTGGCATGGAACCTGCCGAAAGGAATTGCTTCGTAAGAAGCCACCATCTTTCCCAGGACCCGCGTGCAGTGATGCACCGATACCTGTTTTGGTTTCAGGAGGTCTCTGACTAGAGATGACAGCTCCTTGGCTTTCTCCTCCGGGAGAAACACTTTTTTCTGGACTGTATCCAGAATCATACCCAGGAACAGTAGACGTGTCGTCGGAACCAGCTGTGATTTTGGAATATTCAGAATCCAACCGTGCTGGTGTAGCACCTCCTGAGATAGTGCTACTCCAACCAACAACTGCTCCTTGGACCTCGCCTTTATTAGGAGATCGTCCAAGTACGGGATAATTAAAACTCCCTTTCTTCGAAGGAGTATCATAATTTCCGCCATTACCTTGGTAAACACCCTCGGTGCCGTGGAGAGTCCAAACGGCAGCGTCTGGAATTGGTAATGGCAATCCTGTACCACAAATCTGAGGTACTCCTGGTGAGGATAGTAAATGGGGACATGCAGGTAAGCATCCTTGATGTCCAGGGATACCATGTAATCCCCCTCGTCCAGGCTTGCAATAACCGCCCTGAGCGATTCCATCTTGAACTTGAATTTTTTTTATGTATGTGTTCAAGGATTTCAAATTTAAAATGGGTCTCACCGAACCGTCCGGTTTCGGTACCACAAACAGTGTGGAATAGTAACCCCGTCCTTGTTGAAGTAGGGGCACCTTGATTATCACCTGCTGGGAATACAGCTTGTGAATTGCCGCTAGCACAGCCTCCCTGTCTGAAGGAGTAATCGGCAAGGCAGATTTTAGGAACCGGTGGAGTGGAGAACGCCTCAAATTCCAGTTTGTACCCTTGAGATACTATTTGCAGGATCCAGGGATCCACCTGTGAGCGAGCCCACTGATCGCTGACATTTTTGAGGCGGCCCCCCACCGTACCTGGCTCCGCCTGTGGAGCCCCACCGACATGCGGCGGACTTGGAAGAAGCGGGGGAGGACTTTTGCTCCTGGGAACCTGCTGTTTGTTGCAGCCTTTTTCCCCTACCTCTGCCTCTGGTCAGAAAGGACCCGCCTTTTCCACGCCTGTTTTTCTGAGTCCGAAAGGACTGTACCTGATAAAATGACGCCTTTTTAGGCTGTGAGGGAACATGGGGTAAAAATGCTGACTTCCCAGCAGTTGCTGTGGAAACTAGGTCCGAGAGACCATCCCCAAATAACTCCTCACCCTTATAAGGCAAAACTTCCATGTGCCTTTTTGAATCTGCATCCCCTGTCCACTGGCGAGTCCATAAGCCTCTCCTAGCAGAAATGGACAATGCACTTATTTTAGATGCCAGCCGGCAGATCTCCCTCTGTGCATCTCTCATGTATAAGACTGAGTCTTTTATATGCTCTATGGTTAGCAGAATAGTGTCCCTGTCTAGGGTGTCAATATTTTCTGACAGGGAATCTGACCACGCAGCGGCAGCACTGCACATCCATGCTGACGCAATAGCTGGTCTAAGTGTAATGCCTGAGTGTGTATATACAGACTTCAGGATCGCCTCCTGCTTTCTATCAGCAGGTTCCTTGAGGGCGGCCGTATCCGGAGACGGTAGTGCCACCTTTTTAGACAAACGTGTGAGCGCTTTATCCACCCTAGGGGGTGTCTCCCAACGTGACCTATCCTCTGGCGGGAAAGGGAACGCCATTAGTAACTTCTTAGAGATTACCAATCTTTTATCAGGGAAAGCCCACGCTTCTTCACACACTTCATTTAATTCTTCTGATGGGGGAAAAACTACGGGTAGTTTTTTCTCCCCAAACATAATACCCTTTTTAGTGGTACCTTTATATCAGAAATTTGTAACACCTCTTTCATTGCTTCAATCATGCAACAAATGGCCTTAGTGGACATTAGACTAGACTCATCGTCGTCGACACTGGTGTCAGTATCCGTGTCGACATCCGCGTCTGCCATCTGAGGTAGCGGGCGTTTTAGAGCCCCCGATGGCCTTTGAGACGCCTGGACAGGCACGAGCTGAGAAGCCGGCTGTCCCGCATTTGGCATGTCGTCAAATTTTTTGTGTAAGGAGTCGACACGTGCACGCAATTCCTTCCATAAGTCCATCCACTCAGGTGTCTGCCCCACAGGGGGTGACATCCCTTCTATAGGCATCTGCTCCGCCTCCACATCATTATCCTCATCAAACATGTCGACACAGCCGTACCGACACACCGCACACACACAGGGAATGCTCTAACAGAGGACAGGACCCACAAAAGCCCTTTGGGGAGACAGAGTGAGAGTATGCCAGCACACCCCAGAGCGCTATATAATGCAGGGACTAACTGAATTATGTCCCCTATAGCTGCTGTTATATATACTGCGCCTAAATTTAGTGCCCCCCCTCTCTTTTTTACCCTTTTCTGTAGTGTAGACTGCAGGGGAGAGCCAGAGAGCTTCCTTCCAGCGGAGCTGTGAGGGAGAAATGGCGCCAGTGTGCTGAAGGAGATAGCTCCGCCCCTTTTTCGCGGACTTTTCTCCCGCTTTTTTATGGATTCTGGCAGGGGTAATTATCACATATATAGCCTCTGGGGCTATATATTGTGGTATTTTTGCCAGCCAAG
This sequence comes from Pseudophryne corroboree, assembly GCF_028390025.1. NCBI lineage: Eukaryota > Metazoa > Chordata > Amphibia > Anura > Myobatrachidae > Pseudophryne > Pseudophryne corroboree. The sequence goes on from NC_086448.1 coordinate 198,414,259, forward strand.
GTGTTTTTATTGCTGCTCAGGGCGCCCCCCCCCTAGCGCCCTGCACCCTCAGTGACCGGAGTGTGAAGTGTGTATGAGGAGCAATGGCGCACAGCTGCAGTGCTGTGCGCTACCTTGGTGAAGACTGATGTCTTCTGCCGCCGATTTTCCGGACCTCTTCTTGCTTCTGGCTCTGTAAGGGGGACGGCGGCGCGGCTCCGGGACCGAACACCAAGGCCAGTTCCATGCGGTCGATCCCTCTGGAGCTAATGGTGTCCAGTAGCCTAAGAAGCCCAAGCTAGCTGCAAGCAGGTAGGTTCGCTTCTTCTCCCCTTAGTCCCTCGCTGCAGTGAGCCTGTTGCCAGCAGGTCTCACTGTAAAATAAAAAACCTAATTATATACTTTCTTTTTAGAAGCTCAGGAGAGCCCCTAGTGTGCATCTAACCTCGGCCGGGCACAAAATCTAACTGAGGCTTGGAGGAGGGTCATAGTGGGAGGAGCCAGTGCACACTAGGTGACCTAAAAGCTTTCTTTAGTTGTGCCCAGTCTCCTGCGGAGCCGCTATTCCCCATGGTCCTTTCGGAGTTCCCAGCATCCACTAGGACGTCAGAGAAACTGGAGTACCTGGAGGAAACCCACTCAAGCACGGGGAGAATATACAAACTCCACACAGTTACGGCCATGGTGGAAATCGAACCCATGACCTCAGTGCTGTAAGGCAGTAATGCTAACCATTACACCGTCCGTACTGCCTATGGGCTGCTCTTAAAAACAGTTTTTTTTAATTACAGTACTGAAGCATAATTATTATCATCTTAAAAATGTATGTAGTGATAAATATGTCTCTCTCTCTCTCTCTCATAGGTAGGCTTCGGTGCTGAAATTATATTTCAGGGAGCATTTGAAGACTAGGTGGAAGGGCGAGTGTCCGATAGACTATGAAAGGGCATTCCATGGGAGTAAAGGGACAAAGGAGAGGAGTTTATCAGAGAGGAGGACAGAGCAGTCATTGGCAGAGTCAGGTGAGTCGGAGGGAGTATGTGGGAATGAGGCTAGAGATATAGGATGGGGAGTAGTGGCTGAAGGTTTTAATAGTGATTCATTAATGACTATGATCTACATTTCCTGTATTAGCACATGAACAATATTGAAAGGCAAACTGCTATATTTAATTAATTTGCATTAAAATTGTATACAGGATATAGTCTGTTAGTGCTCATAAAGAACATATGTCATGGACATCACAATTGTTTCAACTGCTCATAATAGGTGTCTAAAAATAAGTTTGCCTTCCTGATATAAAAAAATGGGCGTAGCCAAATACCACATGGGGCGTGGTCAAAGTAAATGGGGGCGTGATACACATATGGGGAGGCCAGATACACATATGACCCCAATAGTGCCAGATACACGTTGCCCCACAGTGCCAGATATACATTGCCCCCACAGTGCCAGATACACAAATGCCCCCACTGTGCCAGATACATAAATGCCCCCACTGTGCCAGATATACATTGCCCCCACTGTGCCAGATATACAATGCCCCCACCGTGCCAGATATACAATGCCCCCACCGTGCCAGATATACAATGCCCCCACTGTGCCAGATATACAATGCCCCCACTGTGCCAGATATACAATGCCCCTACTGTGCCAGATATACATTGCCCCCAATGTGCCAGATATACATTGCCCCCAATGTGCCAGATATACATTGCCCCCAATGTTCCAGATATACAATGACCCCCCTGTGCCAGATATACATTGCCCCCCCGTGCCAGATATACAATGCCCCCCTGTGCCAGATATACATTGCTCCCCCCCACCGCTGGCTCTGTTTCTTCTATGTCAGGGGAGGAGAGAGCAGCGCGCGCCTCTCCTGCCCATTAATGCTCCAGAAATCCGGTGAGGTCTCCGGCGGCAGGTATCTCACATGAGGCGCCGGTACGTTAGCCAATCAGAGCTCGCGGACCGGCAGCCAATCTGGAGCCGCGGCTGCCGGTCCGCAAACTCTGATTAGCTAGCAAACTGGTGCCCTATTCAGATTGACCCCGCCACTGGATAGTGAGACCGGACATCACAGAGAATTGAGGGGCAGGAGATGCGCTGTGCTGCGCTCTCCTCCCCTCACACAGAACAAAGCCAGCGGGATGCAGTATGGTGGACGGCCCGACAGTACGGCGTACCGGCTGGGAATTTCTTACCGGTATGCCGTACCGCCATACTTGCAGCACTGGCTGTAGCTGTGTCCCTACTCTGGGCGCTCCGCTTGATGTATGGCTGCGCAAAGCTACAAAACAGAGGCTACTATGGAGAAAAGAGTGGAAATGTGCCAATCTTTCCTGCTTTGTTTGGCTTGGTGCATAGACTGGTTTAACAGGAAAATCACAAGTGCCCCTGTTTCACCACTTGTAAAGCTGGTGTCACGAACCGATCTCTCACCTCTGCGGGTTCTGGGGTTCATCCGTTGCCGGTGCGGTTGCTCGCGGTGCTGTGCGGCCGTGTGGGGACGCGGCGTGGTCAGTGGCACAGGTGATGCAGGATCTGGGAGTGCGGAGACCAAATGGCCAAAGGCACCGCTGTGTGTCTGCAGTATAGGTGGCGGCCATGTTGGAGACCAAATAAGCAATACAGAGCAGTTGTGAAACACCTGTGGGTAAGTGTAAGCCAATCCCGTGCTTGTGCTGCCTTTAAGTAGGCTGGGATTATGTTACTCTGAGCCAGTGCTTTGTTGTATATACTCAATGCCCTAGCTCTGTGCTCTCTCCGTGCATTCCCGTGTGATTTCCGTGGTCCAGATATCGCCTCCACTCCCAGAGGTCTGCCTGCAGCCTTCACTGCTAAAGATCCACCAGCTCCCTGCTGTGCTGTCAGTCAATCACTCTCCCAGTGGCAAACAAGTGGATTCCCAGAGTCTTGTAAGAGGTTACCCTGTCTGCCTGCTTCAATCACACAGACTTTGGAGGATTCTACTAACATCAGCTGTTCGTTTATTCTGCTCTAAACTTAACCCATTCATCACCATTGTCGTCTGCTGCAGTTTCATAGTGCTGTGTTATCTTCAGAACTCGCAAGTAACCCATTTCAGTATTGTATTGTCTTTGTTGCTGCGATCAAGGAAAATTCTTCACAGCCTTTCAGTTTAATCTCTAAGCTTCATTACAAGTCTCTACAGTTACTCATTTATGTCTGCATTATCCAGTTAAACACTCTTTACAGTTCAGCATCAAATATTGTTTCTTTTGGACAATTCATTCTTTCACAAGCCTGTTTAAAACTCAGTTCTATGAAAATTTCCTCAATGTATCTTTAAGACTGTTCCTGCTTATCATTCTACCACTCTATGCAATACGTCAGTTTATATATGGTGATTAATAATTTGTCATTTAACTCCTCACTGGAATTGTTGCTTTAAATAAATATATGAAACGGAACTTTCTTCGTCCTCCCTGCTTTCATCATACCCCAGCACCTACACCTTTGGTTGGTCCAGGGTTAACGGATTCACAAAAACACTCGGCCCTGACAGTAAGCACTGACCACATGGATCCGTCGGGTGACCAATTCGCAGGAGGCGGTGCTACGACAGACATCCTTTCCCGTTTGGAAAATCAGGAGTCTATACAGACACAAATAGTTCAGTTTATGCAAACTATGGCAGATCGTTTGGAGGTTCTTCATACGGCTATAAAGACATCTCAAGTCCAAGTTCCAACTCCGGTCGTTTCGGCTACCACAACGGTTTCTCCTGTGACGTTGCCTATGTCCCGTTTGCAGTTACCCTCTCCAAGTAAATTTGACGGGACCCCAAAGCTTTGCAGAGGATTTCTGAACCAATGCGAGATCCAGTTCGAACTGTTGTCCGCTAGTTTTCCATTAGCCCGTTCTAAGGTCGCATATATTATTGCCCTCCTGTCCGGTCAGGCCTTGGAGTGGGTGTCGCCACTGTGGGAGAGGGGAGATTCTCTTCTCTCTAATTACAAAGAGTTCGTATCATCCTTCCGGAAAATCTTCGATGAACCAGGCAGAACCACCTCAGCATCTTTGGAGATTCTCCGTCTACGTCAAGGTTTACGTCCTGTCAGTCAATATATTATTCAGTTTCGCATGTTGTCTTCAGAGTTAAACTGGAATGAGGAGGCCCTGATCGCGGCGTTTTGGAATGGACTTTCAGAAAAAAATCAAGGATGATTTAACCATTCGGGATGTGCCAACTAAGCTGGATGAATTGATTTCTATCTGTAATAAACTTGACCTACGCTACAGAGAGCGATGTTTAGAGAAATCCAAGGCAGAGCGACCTAGTCCGCGCTATCATCCTAGACCTCGACAAGATTCTTCATCTCAGTCTCCTGTAACGACAGAGGAACCTATGCAGATCGGGCGCTCTCGCCTCACAGAGGAGGAACGAATTCGTCGTCGACAGGGTAACCTCTGCATGTACTGCGGGTCCTCCGAACATTTAGTTAAGTCTTGCAAACTCCGGCCGGGAAACTCTTCCTCCTAGCTTATTCAAGCGAGGTTAAGCTAGGAGTTACTTTGGAATCACGTTCTGGGAAAGAGACGACTTTGCCTATTCATTTAGAAGTTCCAAGTTCTACAGTTAAAGTTTCAGCTCTCCTAGATTCCGGTGCAGCCGAGAACTTCATCACCTCAGCCTTTGTCATACGATCTAAAGTTCAAACCATGCCTCTGGGAGCAGCAGTTGCTGTTACAGCAGTGGATGGAAGTCGAATTCCAGACGGCATAATTACTCATCGAACCGTATGTCTCAAGATGAAAGTAGGTGTGCTCCATTCCGGATATATTTCCTTCTTCGTGATACCCAAAACCTCTCATGATGTGATACTTGGATTACCTTGGCTACAGAAACATAATCCACAATTTAATTGGCAAACCATGGAAGTTCTTTCGTGGGGTAAATCCTGTACCAAGGACTGTTTAGCTTCAATTATACCCCTCCGGTCAGTTAGTCTTCCCGAGTTACCCTCAGTCTACCAATCTTTTGTGGATGTCTTCAGTAAATAAGCGGCAGACTCCTTACCCCATCATCGCGAATGGGACTGCCCAATCGTTTTGGTACCGGGCAAAACACCTCCTAGGGGGCGAATTTATCCGCTATCCATCCCAGAGACTCAAGCTATGTCTGATTATATACAAGAGAATTTAACCAAAGGATTTATCAGACCATCTTCTTCACCTGAAGGAGCCGGATTCTTCTTCGTTAAGAAGAAAGATGGTGGGTTACGACCATGCATAGATTACCGTGGACTTAATGAGATCACTGTGAAAAACAAGTACCCATTACCGTTAATTCCAGAATTATTTGACCGGGTAAAGGGAGCTACTGTGTTTACAAAATTAGATCTTCGAGGGGCCTACAATTTAATCTGCATCCGTGCAGGGGACGAATGGAAGACTGCCTTTAATACCCGGGATGGGCATTACGAATACCTTGTAATGCCTTTTGGTCTTTGTAATGCGCCTGCAGTTTTCCAAAGCTATGTGAATTAACTTTTTCGTGATCTTCTCTACAAGTGTCTAGTACTGTACTTGGATGATATCTTAATATTCTCCAAGGATCTGAAGTCTCACCGTCACCAAGTTAAAGAGGTACTGACACGTCTGAGGAAAAATCGATTATATTGTAAGTTGGAGAAGTGTACTTTTGAAGTATCCTCTATACCGTTTCTTGGTTACATTATTTCCGGATCAGAGCTATGTATGGATCCTGTAAAGGTACCAGCTATCCGAGACTGGTCCACTCCTACGACTCTCAAGGGGATTCAGCGATTCCTTGGCTTTGCTAATTTCTATAGGAGATTCATTAAGAATTACTCTACGTTGGCCGCTCCCATCACAACCTTGACTCGCAAGGGAGCAAATCCTATGAACTGGTCTTCTGAAGCAATCAAAGCCTTCTCTGATTTAAAACAAGCCTTCGTGTCAGCTCCCATTCTTCGACAGCCAGATTTGAACCGTCCCTTTCTACTGGAGGTGGACGCATCTACGGAAGCAGTGGGAGCTGTGTTGTCACAAGTCTTTGAAGATAAAAAAGTCCATCCCTGCGGATATTTCTCCCGTAAGTTCCTACCGGCCGAACGGAATTATGCAATTGGGGAGCAGGAATTACTTGCCATCAAGTTGGCATTTGAGGAGTGGAGATACCTTCTAGAGGGAGCACAACACCCCATTACAGTATATACTGATCATAAGAATCTTCTATATCTGCAGTCAGCTCAGTGTTTGAATCCACGACAAGCTCGATGGGGTCTTTTCTTCACACAATTTAATTTTAAGCTCACCTATCGTCCAGGGTCTCAGAACAAAAAGGCAGATGCCCTTTCTCGGTCCTTCAATTCTTCTGAATTAAATGATGCTACCACGAATCAAGCCATTGTGAGTCCTACGTCCTTTTTAATGACTCGAACTTCTCCGGTTCCTCCGCCTGGCAAAACCTTTGTCGCCACTAATCTTCGAAAACGACTGCTTACTTGGGCTCACTCTTCATCCTTCATGGGTCATCCTCGGGTTCTAAAGACTATCAAATTTATTCAACAGTCTTACTGGTGGCCACGTCTTAAAGCCGATGTTCAAGAGTTTATAGCAGCATGTCCTAAATGTGCCCAACATAAGAGTCCAAGGGGTTCTCCGCCAGGTTTGTTACATCCATTATCTATACCCAAACAACCGTGGACTCATATCTCAATGGATTTCGTGACCGATTTACCTCCATCAAAAGGGCGGAATACCATTTGGGTGATAGTGGATCGATTTTCGAAAATGGCGCATTTCATTCCATTAATTGGATTACCATCAGCCCCTTCACTAGCCAGATTGTTCATTTCTGAGATCTTCAAGTTGCATGGCCTTCCTCGAGAGATCATCTCTGATTGGGGAACACAGTTTGTAGCCAAGTTTTGGAGGTCACTTTGTTCATCTTTAAACATTAAGTTGAATTTTTCTTCTGCATATCATCCTCAGACAGATGAACAAACTGAGAGAGTAAATCAAGATCTTGAAACCTTTCTCCGGCTATACATATCGTCCTCACAGGATGATTGGGTTGACTACCTTCCATTGGCAGAATTCGCTCATAATAATCTCTTTCATTCGTCTTCAGAATCTACGCCGTTTTATACTAACTTTGGTTTTCATCCTCGTGTGCCAGAGTTCCATCGATTGCCAGCCGTAGAGGTTCCAGCAGCAGATCAAGAGCTTCAACGTTTATCTAAATTCTGGAGTTGTGTGCGCAAGTCGTTGATCAAATCTTCTGCTCGTTATAAATCTTTCGCAGATAGAAAACGTAAGGCTGTACCAAACTACAAAGTAGGAGACCAAGTTTGGATTTCGATTCGCAATCTTAAGTTCAAAGTTCCTTCTAAGAAGTTTGCTCCCAAGTTTATTGGCCCATTTCCCATTGTAAAGGTAGTCAATCCTGTGTCATACAAAGTCAAGTTGCCACCGTCTTTGAAAATTCCTAACGCCTTTCATACATTGTTGTTGAAACCTTTGATTCTCAATAAGTTTCGTACTACCCTGTCCAAACCTCCTAAAGTTTACTCTTTGCAGGATGAGGAATTTGAAGTTAAGGAGATTGTGGACTTACGACGCCGATATGGACGTCTGCAGTTTTTGGTCGATTGGAAGGGTTATGGTCCGGAGGAGAGGTCCTGGGTTTTTGCCGAAGATGTTCATGCTCCAAGACTGGTACAGAAATTCTATTCCAAGAATCCTGATAAAGCTCAAAGGTGTCCGGAGTCCACCCTTAAAGGGGGGGGGTACTGTCACAAACCGATCTCTCACCTCTGCGGGTCCTGGGGTTCATCCGTTGCCGGTGCGGGTTGCTCGCGGTGCTGTGCGGCCGTGTGGGGATGCGGCGTGGTCAGTGGCACAGGTGATGCAGGATCTGGGAGCTGGGAGTGCGGGGACCAAATGGCCAAAGGCACCGCTGTGTGTCTGCAGTATAGGTGGCGGCCATGTTGGAGACCAAATAAGCAATACAGAGCACTTGTGAAACACCTGTGGGTAAGTGTAAGCCAATCCCGTGCTTGTGCTGCCTTTAAGTAGGCTGGGATTATGTTACTCTGAGCCAGTGCTTTGTTGTATCTACTCTATGCCCTAGCTCTGTGCTCTCTCCGTGCATTCCCGTGTGATTTCCGTGGTCCAGATATCGCCTCCACTCCCAGAGGTCTGCCTGCAGCCTTCACTGCTAAAGATCCACCAGCTCCCTGCTGTGCTGTCAGTCAATCACTCTCCCAGTGGCAAACAAGTGGATTCCCAGAGTCTTGTGAGAGGTTACCCTGTCTGCCTGCTTCAATCACACAGACTTTGGAGGATTCTACTAACATCAGCTGTTCATTTATTCTGCTCTAAACTTAACCCATTCATCACCATTGTCGTCTGCTGCAGTTTCACAGTGCTGTATTATCTTCAGAACTCGCAAGTAACCCATTTCAGTACTGTATTTTCTGTGTTGCTGCGATCAAGGATAATTCTTCACAGCCTTTCAGTTTAATCTCTAAGCTTCATTACAAGTCTCTACAGTTACTCATTTATGTCTGCATAGAAACATAGAAACATAGAATTTGTCGGCAGATAAGAACCACTTGGCCCATCTAGTCTGCCTTTTTTTTTTTTTATATTATTTTTATCTCTAACCTTATTTGATCCTTATTTCTTTGTAAGGATATCCTTATGTCTATCTCATGCATGTTTAAATTGCTCTACTGTCTTAGCCTCTACCACCTCTGATGGGAGGCTATTCCACTTGTCCACTACCCTTTCTGTGAAATAATTTTTCCGCAAATTTCCCCTGAACCTCCCCCCCTCCAGTCTCAGTGCATGTCCTCGTGTCCTATTGCTTCTCTTCATTTGGAGAATGTTTCCCTCCTGGACTATGTTAAAACCCTTGATATATTTGAAAGTTTCTATCATGTCCCCCCTTTCCCTTCTCTGCTCCAAACTATACATATTGAGATTTCTTAGTCTTTCTGGGTATGTTTTGTGATGTAGGCCATGCACCATTTTAGTTGCCCTCCTTTGTACAGTTTCTAATGTATTAATATCCTTTTGAAGATATGGCCTCCAGAACTGAATACAGTATTCTAGATGAGGCCGTACCAATGACCTATACAGTGGCATTATTACTTCTTTCTTTCTGCTGCTGATTCCTCTCCCAATGCAGCCAAGCATCTGACTAGCCTTCCTCATTGCATTATCCAGTTAAACACTCTTTACAGTTCAGCATCAAATATTGTTTCTTTTGGACAATTCATCATTCTTTCACAAGCCTGTTTAAAACTCAGTTCTATGAAAATTTCCTCAATGTATCTTTAAGACTGTTCCTGCTTATCATTCTACCACTCTATGCAATACGTCAGTTTATATATGGTGATTAATAATTTGTCATTTAACTCCTCACTGGAATTGTTGCTTTAAATAAATATATGAAACTGAACTTTCTTCGTCCTCCCTGCTTTCATCATACCCCAGCACCTACACCTTTGGTTGGTCCAGGGTTAACGGATTCACAAAAACACTCGGCCCTGACAGCTGGAAGGTGCACATATTGTCCTCACTTTCCAGGCTGCTCGTGATAACCAGAACTTTTTATATGAAAAGATGAGAAGGCAATTAAGGGTCTCAGTTGACTAAATAATAGTTACTAGTTGCTGGACACAACTGTGGAACTGATTACTGTAAGAAAGCCCAGGAGCACAGCGCACATCTGCTCCTACAGTCATTTGTCTCTGATACTATACACAACAGCAGTACTGGGACAGTAGTCAACCTAGATAGGCTCTTTAATAAAGGCTCTGCTAGCTATATATGTGCCTGCATTGGCAGTTTCTATGCAAACTTGTGTAGTAATGGCATTTTATATACTACCACAGAGATTAACAGTTTTATTTAGAAAATGCGATTCGTCTATTTATGCTGCTATATCATAAGTTAATGATGATGAGTTAATAGCATGTATACTTATATTGGGGATCATTCCAAGTTGATCGCTCGCTAGCTACTTTTACCATCCGTGCAAACGCATAGTCGCCGCCCACGGGGGAGTGTATTTTCGCTTTGCAAGTGTGCGAACGTGTGTGCAGCCGAGCGGGACAAAAACGTTTTTTGCAGTTTCTGAGTTGCTCTGGACTTAGCCCTTGCGATCACTTCAGTCTTTTTGGTCACGGAATTGACGTCAGACACCCGCCCGGTAAACGCTTGGACACGCCTGCGTTTTTGCTAACACTCCGTGAAAACGGTCAGTTGACACCCACAAACGCCTTCTTCCTGTCAATCTCCTTGCAATCGGCTGGGCAAATGGATTCTTTGTTATATCCATCTTCCAGCAACGATCCGCTTTGTAGCCGTACGACGCGCCTGTGCATTGTGGTGCATACGCATGTGCAGTAGTAACCTGTTCGCTGCGCTGCAAAAAACGGCAGCTAGCGATCAACTCTGAATGACCCCCATTGTCCTAACTAGTCATAGAAGTTGAAAAAAAAAAAGTTACATTTTACACTCCGTGATCAGTAACATGACACAAGCTTATGGATTAGTGTGCAGCGTCTAGTGACACCAATGCCAACAACCTCAATGTATTGAGAGAAAGAGCAAGGGCCGTATCAAAGGGCACAACACTGAGTTAGCACCTGCTCAGATGTCAATGAGAAGTGGTTCAGGGCCAATCTTGCCTGTCACAGTGAGTAAGAGACTCTGAACTACTACTCACTCAGATCATCACAGAGAACAACAGCTTTAGGTTAACAAAGGTAAAACAACCACGTAGCGGAGAGCAGCACAACTATCCCCTTTCTGGTTGTATAGTCATAAGTTTGTTGGTCTGTTCCACGCTGTCAGGAGTATGCCTCAATGAAGCTGCACTGCTTGAAAGGGGGACTGCTTGCCTAGAACAGTGCGTTTGAATGAGAAGGGTTGAGCTTAGAGGTAGGCCAACCCTGTAGTGGACAAGAAGCCACAACAACAAGAAAGGCTACCATTTCTATTTAAGTGCCTGATCCACTATGACTGAGTTTGTGACTACATACAGATGACCTAGATATACACAATAGTACTGTTTGCTGCATTTTGGCACAACTTCAAATGCATCATATAGATAAATCTGCAAAGCCTGGTTAATAAGTCAGTTTTCCCAATTGCAAAGTCCATTCACACCAATTCAAAATGATTTACCTCGAGTGCATTTTCTGTCTGTGCTAGCAGCTGTATAAATTCTTCAAAGAAGAGGGAAGGCTCCGATGTGTTCCTGTCAATCTGTCCAATTATAAAGATTTAAATATGGATCAATGTCATTATTACCAAAACAGCATTTCCAAATCTGCTGAAATAATAAGACACTTGTGTAGAATAGTGGAAATACAATCATGAATACAAATAACTCTGATCTATTGGTGATACAGCTGAGATGTGCCAAAGGCTCCTGAATTCAGTTTATCAAACAATACAGCAATAATCTTTACAGCTCTACAGATTATCTACAATGACACATACTGTGACCATCCACTGGCAAGTTGTTATCAGTGGCCAACAGACATTTCATTATTTGTGATTCATTGTATAGGCTCGGAATGACCTGTGAGGCAACAAAGAATACAAATATGCTGTTACCAATTATTAGTTAAAGCAGTATTTGTATATAGGGAGAACAATAACCACTCTACCCATCACTCCTCAGACCGAAACCCTGGGGACCGCTAATTGAAATAGTTTGTATCGGGGTTCCTCCATTTCTGTAACTCACCATCAGCAGATGTTTACCACCATAAATTTACTACTGCAATGGGTGTAAACTGGGGACCAATCAACAGGCGTAATCTTGTTGTTTATACCTTCTTTTTGGACTGTACAGTCATATAGCCCTTAGCAGTCAAATGATGGAACCTCTGGAAAAATGGTAAAGGCCCATATAGACGGGCCGATGTGCGAGAGATGTGTGCTGAGCGAACCGCTCAGCACACATCTCTCACACCGCTCAGCACAGCGCGATCTGTGCTGAGCGTGCGGGGGGAGACGGGGGGGGGGGGCGCTCATTCCACCCAGCGGGTGAAGTGAGCGACCCGCTAGATTGGCCTGCACGGCAGGCCAATCTAGCACCAGCGATAGCGATGCGCGGGGCTGCGCATCGCTATCGCTGTATGGGGTACACACGGAGAGATCCTGCTTCAATTGATTGCTTAGAATATCGCTCCGTGAGTACCCCCCTTAACACAGGGACACCCACAAGAACTACAGTGTGGTATGTAGTGGGTAGGGGGATTTTTTTCCTCCCGATTAAATTATAGATGATGAATGGAAATATCTTAATGGTTGCTGTGGGTTACCGGTTACCGCCCATTTGATATTTCCCTGGTGCAATCAGCAAGTTTGTTTAGGTTCTTCTTATGATTCATGAAATGATTCCTAAATTACTACACAACATATTCAGGGCTCTGGGTATGATTGCCTCTCCTTTGTAATGTAGCACTTCATTTCATAGTTCACTGGTGTACAACGTTTCTTACAAGGTCTGAATCAACACAAACATGAAGAATACGGCATCTTCTCTCTGAGAGCAACTAATCAGCTTCAGGTTTGTCATTTTCTGGAGCGGTTTTCAAAAGACTGTCATGAAAAACACTAAAGAATTGTAAAAGGTGAATTTATCAAAAACTGTAGCCGTCGCTGGTCATTTCAGCTTTCTCTACACGGATGTGATCATGGGCAGAAATGTACAGCGTTACACTGATTTTGATGAAGTGATGTTTTTATTTTATTCTAATTATTTAAATGCACAACGACTTCCCAGCATATGTCCTGGTGCACAGGTGTATTCATTACTAGTTAAGATGTGCTGCATTCATTCATAACTGACAATTCTACAGATCTCCGGGAGGCCTGGAAAACATGAACTGTTGGTAGATATCGAGGACTGGTTTGGTTTGGTCCTATAGTGTTCTGGGCTGTTTCTGCATCAGAGATCAGGTGCACAGATGGTCCAGCGCCCCCTTCTAGGTCTATCTACTCTGCAAGGATCTAAAGGAGGCAGGTGCAGAAAAATCCCAGCACACAAAATGGCGTATGTTGGCAGGTGCCAGGGATTAAAGTAAAGCAGTATCCAACATGTGGCATAGAGTGAAATATGCTGGGGATACAGGAATACAGTTTTTAATCTCGCTGGCCATACTACAATAATCCCTTAAAAGTTTGAAATTTCAGTGTAAAACAGGATCACATGGTCCTCCTTACATGGTAAATTCTCTTCCTAGTGTTTATACTGCCATAGTGTGTAGTGTGGTCTATGTACCATATTAGTCTGTGATTGATGTGACGTCTTCTTACTAACCTAACTAGCTACAAGCTACCCATAGGCTAACCTAGTGTTTAGGCTCAATTAACAGTTGTCACATTGTTTGCTCCTGTTTATTTCATCCAGCAATCCAGCAGCTTTGGTGTATGACATACTGTAGGCTTTGGATATTGTTTTGCATTCACGCTGCTTCCCCTGGCCTTTCTTACTATGATCCAGTCTCCACCTGCCATCAGTCTGCTTCCTAACTTTCCATCTTATCTAGGGCCTACATAACCTGGGAGCCTCAGTGTTCGCTGGTATTAGGCCACTCAGTTTCCTCTGCACTCTTCCTCAGCTAAAAAGTCCACAGGAAACATTCTCATGTGTATAATTCCCTCACAATAATCAGTACTGTTGCTACCAAGTCTGACTGCACCTATGACAATGACAGGCAACTTACCAGACCCCTGAAAAATGCCATGGTGCCAGCACTTTGTAAGAGCACCAGCAGCTGAAGAGAGCCTTGTAATCACTACTGTCTGAATCACAAAGCTTGGCATATAATGGTCTTACCTCTGTTCCTATGTGGTTACTGTCAGCCGAGTCTGTACTTCTAGTGTCACTAGTATGGTCTTCTGTATGTTGCAGCGTTAACTCCTCATCTACTCCAGCTTTCACATTTTCATTCTGAATGTTGTTGTAATCATAGGAGTCTGCACTGTATCCCAGCTTGTTTTCTTGTTTCTGTAATATTGTCAGACTAAGATTATTTCACAGTGGTTTTATTTAGGACATATATGTAGCTATTCAACCACAAGTTACATGGGGAGAGATAAAAGGCAAAACCAAGTTGATTTAAATCTCCTGGCTGAATTGCAAGTCTCAGCACTTGCCTCCATTTGTAGGGTATTAACTCTAAGGGCCGGATGTAATGAAGTCCAAGTTGCCGGAAGGTGCGGGTTTCTGGCCGAACTCGGACGTTTTTTAAAGCAGTAATCATGTACAAGGCAAAACCATGCCTTGTAAATTATTACCGCTTTAAAAAAACATCCAAGTTCGTCTGGCAACCCGCACCTTCCGGCAACTTGGACTTCATTACATCCGGCCCTAAGGGGTCTATTCATGAAGCAGTGAAAGGGGTGGAGAAGTGAGCCAGTGGAGACGTTGCCTTGAAGTAACATTTATAATTTGCATACTATACAATTGTATGGAGCAGCTGATTGGTTGCCAAGGGCACCTTCTCCACAGGCTCACTTCTCCACTCTTCTGACTGCTTCATGAATAGACTCCACAATCTCCACCATTGGGACATATGGAATTAATGTGCATGTTTCAGTGTTGAATTGAATCCTCTGCTCTACAGTATACTGTATAGATCAGTGGAATAAATTAGTATAAATAATGCTGTAAAAAGAGCTTGGTAAACTCTGCTTCATTTTAGTTAATAATTGAACAAAACTCGGCTCCAACTTTGCAGTTTTTTTATCTAGACCAGGGGTGGCAGTCCTCGAGATCTACCAACAGCTCACGTTTTCCAGGCAACCTGTGGATCTGTAGAATGTGTCAGTTAGGAATAAATGCACCACATGTTTGAAAATGTGACAGTTATACCCCTTTTCCACTAGCTTTTTAGAACACGGGTAAATGCGCTGGGGCGCGCATTTACCCGTGTGTTTTTCCCTAGTGGAAAAGGGTTCCCCGGCAAATTCCCGGATCAAGTGATCCGGGAATCCTACACGGGTAGCTAGCCGGGTTGAACACGTGTTCAACACGGCTAGCTGTCTAGTGTGAACGGGAGCCGTGTCAAGGCGACACGGCTCCCGTTCACTGTGTATGGGAGTGCAGCGCTGGGAGATCATGTGATCTCCCAGCGCCGCCCCTGCCGCGTCACTAGCCACGTCACCAATCCGGCAATTCCCGGGTTGGTGAGCGCTGTCATTAGGGGACTGTAGCATGGGTCGCAGCCGTGTCAGGTGACACGGCTGCGACCCGTGCTACAGAACTGGAAAAGGGGTATTAGTAATGACTTCACCTGTGCACTATCTAGGTTGTCTGGAAAACGTGAACTGTTGCCAGATCTCGTGGAGCAGGTTGACCACCCCTGGTCTAGACAAATCTACATCAATTTATAAAAATGTATGTGTGTGTGTGTGTATGTATGTATGTATGTATGTATGTATGTATGTTCCAGCATAACTCTGGAGTGCCTGGAGCAATTTACAAGAAAACTGGGTACACATACATGCCTTACAATCTGGATAGAAATACTGTGGGGGTAAGACACCCCTAGGGGTGGGAGTGGGAAAGGGGTGACATGTAAAAATCCATAGTTTTGGCATAACTCTGGAATGCCTGGAGCAATTTACACAGAGGCACACATGGGTAGGGGCAGTGGCACCCACAGGTAGGGGCAGAGGGTAGTGGCAGAGGCACACACAGGTAGGGGCAGAGGGTAGTGGCAGAGGCACACACAGGTAGGGGCAGAGGCACCCACATGTAAGGATAGAGACACAGGTAGGGGCAGAAGCACCCACAGTTAAGGAAAGAGGCACACATGGGTAGGCGCAGAGGCACACATGGGTAGGGGCAGAGGAACTCACGGGTAGGGCAGAGCCACTCACGGGTACAGGTATAGGCATACGGGTAGGAGCAGAGGTACCTACAAGTAAGGGCAGATGCACACACGGGTAGGGAAAGAGGCACACACGGGTGGGGGCAGAGGCAGACTTTAGTGTCGAAGCTAAGCAAGGAGACCAAGGGCCCTTTGACATAGAGTCAGTCTCCAAACCTAACATATTTACAGGGGGCGAAGCTTGGCCTGTCATCCCAGCATTTACAGCACTGAGCTGTGCAGCATCATAGGCAGGACGGAGCAGAGAGGGAGGCGGTTTATTCTCCTCAGCACCAGCATTCTGACAGCATCAATCCGGGGAAGCCCAGAGGTGCGGCCTGGCAAAGAGTGGCATTATCCTTTAAATTCCGTAGCGAAGCACGGGTATTCAGTTAGTCATTTATAAAACCAGGAATGGTTCAGCACACTGGGCCTGTAATGCAGAGCAGGACTGATCACAGGGGAAGGTAAATCTTGCAGGATACCCTAATTCAAAATGCAAACATGCAGATAGATCAACTTTTACTGTTCAGCAAATGATCAATTCTTTTTTATTATCTACAATTCTTTACTTGCACCATATTACAGCTTATTCTTTATGCACAAGAAACATACAAATATTGGGGCAGAATTAGAAGTGAATGAAAAAGGAGAAATCTGTTGTCAGCATAAGCCACGTTGCAATGCAACGGGCGCAAATGTATATATTCTCCTTTCTGGAGGGTAAATAATAGCTGCTTTTGCATACGATGGACAATACTGGCATCTTAGTTTTTACAATGAAATTTAGAATTAAGTTGGGACATACCCCTCCCAACCAAAACTCTCTCTGCACATTTTAAATCTGCCCCATCTGCAATGCCACTGCCACGAGAGGGCAACGGGTGGCGGGTACTAATTACCCAGGCCTAATGGAGGGGCTTAGGTCCGGCACAATCCCCCTACCTGTCAGTAGCAGCAGCTTCGTTCTTCACCCTGCCTGTGCGGGGCTGAGTGATCAGACTGATCATGCAGCCCTCTGGATTTGCCCCTGGCTGAGGGACATGATAGTGCCCCCAAGAATTGCGCTCAGCGCCGCTTACGTTAATTTATATAAGGGGTGTGGTCACGATTCCCGCTATTAGGTCACGCTAATGCTGCATAAGTCCAATATGCACCAAGACATTTTGGAAAATCGGACTGCAAGTCCTGGACACACATTAAATATATATGTGCACTAATGATCATACTTTAGTTATCCTATTATAAAGAACAAGTTTCCTTTTCTGAGACCTCCTTATTGGACTTCATTATTTATTTATTTCACACCGAGCCTTCAAAGCAAATGTTTGCAGGGAAAATGGATCAGCTATTCTGTAACAGTGTCCCTGATGTATGATAAACTGTGGAACATTAAGGGGCCAAATAAAGTGTGTTTGCCTAGCATAAGGCTAGTAGTATACCACAAATAGCTCTCACTGCAAAGCACAGCAAGTGAATTCATATGGTATCCGGGTGGTAGGTCGAAAGTACTTAGATTGACAGTCAAAAGGTCAACCACTATTGGTCAACATGGACAAGGTCAACATTAGAAAAAGGTTGAAACGGTGAAAACGTGGACAGGTTGACATATGAAAAGGTCAACATAAGGTTTTTTTTTATTTCATTTTTAACTTTTTCATACTTTACCATCCACGTGGACTACGACTGGGAATAGTAAGCTTGACCACTGCCACTCGCCATGCAAGGAGATGCGGTGCACTAATTGGGGTTCCTGGTCATGTTACAGAGAAAACAACACCAAAAACTCATGTTGACCCACTGATCCATAACCATTCATACTGTACGTAGTGCCAAGAATTATCTGACACATTTACACTTTCTTTCAATACAGACCAGGCAGAGTTTGAGCTGCTGGTGGACTAATAGCACTACTCAACAATATTACACTTTTTCAACAACATGAATGAATGAAATAGGGTGATTAGGACTGTGCTCACTGAACACTAATTTGTAACATGTCACATTTTTATGTTATAGTCTGGTGTTCTTTGTTTTAAAAATGTTTCATTATTTTACCAAGGTTAATTAAATGAATAACCTAAAGTAGGGATAATATTGGAAAAACAATAACAATCCCAACAAAAAGGGGGGGTGGATAAATTCAGAAAATATACTTAGTTATTATTTTCACTTATAAGTAGTGTGGTCCTCCCTTATCAAAAACTAGCAATAATCACCTATCACCGCTGGATCAAATCTCCCCTGATACCGTTGCGCCACTGTACAAATAGCTAGATGGAATCATTCCCCATGCTCACCACTCACAGCTCCCAAATGTAAAAAATGTATCTTCAACGACTTAAGGCATCCTAACTTTTTGTAGTTATTCAGTAACTCAGCTATCAACTCATTGTGCTTTTTTCTTTCCAAAAACTAATCCACCACAGGATTTCCATGCAGCTAACCCTGCTACGTTAAGTTTAACTTTAAAGGTTGTCTTTTAAATGTAATACAATTTCGGTGCTTACAAATATACCTTCCTTCCACTTGGCATCACTAAATTTTGGAAATTAACCTTTAAAACACTCAAATTTGTCCATAGCCTTTACAACATAACTTGGGCCCTCATTCCGAGTTGATCGCTCGCTAGCTCTTTTTAGCAGCCGCGCAAACGCATAGTCGCCGCCCACGGGGGGAGTGTATTTTCGTTTTGCAAGTGTGCGAACGCCTGTGCAGCCGAGCTCTGCAAAAACATTTTGTGCAATTTCAGAGTAGGTCTGAACTTACTCAGCCCTTGCGATCCCTTCAGTCTTATTGGTGCCGGAATTGACGTCACACACCCGCCCTCCAAACGCCCGGACACGCCTGCGTTTTCCCTACCACTCCCAGAAAATGGTTAGTTGACACCCATAGACGCCCTCTTTCTGTCAATCTTCTTGCAATCGGCTGTGCGTATGGATTCTTCGTTAAATCCATAGCTCAGCAACGATCCGCATTGTACCTGTACGACGCACGTGCGCATTGCAGTGCATACGCATGCGCAGTAGAGACCTGATCGCAGCGCAGCAAAAATTGGCAGCGTGCGATCAACACGGAATAACCCCCTTAATTTGTAATGGAGGGAGTAGTACCATTTAAGGCTTCACTAGAGATGCATGCTGTACTTGATCTGGGCCAGACTTAAGGGTGTGCAAGTCGTACCGCCACACGGAACACAGGGCCACGAGGGCGGTATCATTGTTGCCCCAAAAAACTAGCATGTTGCTTGCAGGGTTGTTGGAACAGCCACTAGCGCTACTGCGGAGCCGTCCTGCAGCGGATTTAGGATGCTGTGGTCAGTGCTCTACTTACCGGAGCTAGTGGCAGTGTCAGTAGCCTAGCCCCTAGGTGTGATGAAATGACGCCACGGCGGATGTAGGGGCAGGGCCGGCACAGGGTGCAAGTGCTGCCTTGTTACGGCACTGTACTTCATATTGTGCTTTGGGCGGACAAATTACTCTCTTATGGGCCAGTCCTTCATAATGTAATGCTGTGGTGGTGCCCGGCTATTCCATAAGCACAGAAAACAACAATACTTTGTAAAACCACCCTGTAGTCCAAGCAACAAAGCAATAACTTTCAAATCAGCACAGATACAAAAATATTCTAGTTGACAGCATTTAACAAGACACGTCATCAAGTTTCCTTCATAAGCTACAGAATGAATCACTGGCACTGACAGGTTGGTGTTCCCATTATCTGAAAACGTCTTTTAAACTCTGATTAGAAGAACTGATGAATAATCTCTATTCTTCAGGGTTATGTTCAAACCTAGTTCATCCATATGCAATTACATATTTGCAGACCCAAAAGGAACCTTGCATTTAATAGTAACATGCAAGGTTTTCACGTCATTTCCTAAATACAGAAATCTTGGAATGAACTGGATCCTAATATTTCTGCCTGTTGCTTTGAAAGTTTCAAATCCTATAAAATCCTTAAAAACTATGTCGTTTAGCTCAGTTTGGTCAATTAAGTGGGGGTTTTTTGTCCTGCTTCGGACTGCTCTTCTTCTGGAATGCTGTAATACTCCCAGTTAGATGGAGGCACAGAAATCGGGAGTTATGGGGTAAGTGGCACTGGTCTTATAGCAGATGGGAGATTTGGATATTCAGTGTTAAATTTACTTTTCTTTGAAAATCCCTCAGTGTTTGTTAGACAGGAATAACAATCATCTAAGTGACTGGTTGGTTCTCGCCAGACCACTGGAACCGCAAAAGCCATACTATTTTTTTCCCCTTCATCCATTTTATCATACTTACATGCAGCACGTAAGTGGTGCCCATCTTTTATCTTGACCACCCACACGTCAGTCAAAACAAACAGAATAAGCTTATATTAGCTTCTGCATGACTGACTGGCATTGTGACGTCACTGTAAATTGTCCACAAAAATAGCAAAAACTACTTAGTGAGTTTATATACTGTATGCACGTTTTTTCTTCGTTTTAAAATAATTCACAAATCAAACTCCGCACTCAGACTAGGCAGTCTGCCACTGCAGTTTATAAGCCAGAACTATCTCCTGATAACATCTGTATTGTTTGGTTTAAATGTAGACAAACTTTATTGATTAATGCTCTGCTAACAACCGCTTATCTCAGACGGGGGTGGGTCGGAAACATTATGTTTTCGTGTAATAAGTAGTGATGAGCGAGGTTCGGTTTTACTCGGTTCTCAAAACGGCATCTTATTGGCTATCCAAAACACGTGACATCCGTGAGCCAATAAGATGCCGTTTTGAGAACCGAGTAAAACCGAGTAAAACCGAGTAAAACCGAATCCGCTCATCACTAGTAATAAGAGCTTTAACAATACCAATACAATACTGTATGCAATCGCTATTCCTCCACATGTAAACTGGAAAGATTAAGGGGTATATGCAATTGCGGTCGAATTCCCGAAATTGTCGAATTTCGGGACTTTTTCGCCCAAAAAAAAAAAAAAATCGGCAATGCAATTCAGTACTTTCCGTCAAAAAAACGGACTTTCAAAATTCGACTTTTTGAAATTCGACTTTTGTCAAATTCGACTTTTCTGCAATGATACAAGTGCTGCAATTCGACCAAAGTATATTCAATTGAAGTTTGGAAATTCGACAACAGTGCTTTTAGACAGTAAATTCGACATTTTCAATCCGCCACACTTTGGTGGGTGAAACTAGTAAAAAAAAATTAAAACATGTTTTTTTGTGTGTTTTTTTTATTGATAATAGCATATCTATTTATATTAGAAGGGATTAGGTACTTGGTTTGTCTTTTTTGGAGGCACAAGTATTATTTATATATTTTTTAAAATAATATTTTTTTTTAATTTTTTTTTTTTAGATGGAATGGTAAAATTCAGAAAAAAAAATGGCGTGGGGTCCCCCCTCCAAAGCATAACCAGCCTCGGGCTCTTCGAGCTGGTCCTGGTTCTAAAAATGCGGGGAAAAAATTGACAGGGGATCCCCCGTATTTTTAAAACCAGCACCGGGCTCTGCGCCTGGTGCTGGTGCAAAAAATACGGGGGACAAAAAGAGTAGGGGTCCCCCGTATTTTATACACCAGCATCGGGCTCCACTAGCTGGACAGATAATGCCACAGCCGGGGGTCACTTTTATACAGTGCCTTGCGGCCGTGGCATTAAATATCCAACTAGTCACCTCTGGCCGGGGTACCCTGGGGGAGTGGGGACCCCTTCAATCAAGGGTTCCCCCCCCCTCCCAGCCAGCCAAGGGCCAGGGGTGAAGCCCGAGGCTGTCCCCCTCATCCAAGGGCTGCGGATGGGGGGCTGATAGCCTTGTCAAAATTGAAATATTGTTTTTTCCAGTAGTACTACAAGTCCCAGCAAGCCTCCCCCACAAGTACCAGCATGCAGGAGAAAAACGGGCCCGCTGGTACCTGTAGTACTACTGGGAAAAAAATACCCAAATAAAAACAGGAGACACACACCGTGACAAGTACAACTTTATTACACACTGCCGACACACACATACTTACCTATGTTGACACGAAGCAGTCGGTCCTCTTCTCCAAGTAGAATCCACGGGTACCTGAAAATAAAAGATAATTATACTCACCTGATCCAGGGTCCAGAGATAAATCCACGTACTTGTCAAAACAACAAAACGAACACCCGACCAGCGGACTGAAAGGGGTCCCATGTTGACACATGAGACCCCTTTCCCCGAATGCAGACACCCCCGTGACAGCTGTCACTGAAGTGTCTCTTCAGCCAATCAGCGAGTGCAACGTCCTTGCACTCTGCTGATTGGCTCTGTGTGCGTCTGAGCTCAGACAGCGCATCGCAAAGCCTCTCCATTATATTCAATGGTGGGAACTTTGCGGTTAGTGGTGGGGTTACCCGCGGTCAGCGGCTGACCGCGGTCAGCGGCTGACCGCGGGTAACCCCGCCGCTGACGGCAAAGTTCCCACCATTGAAAGTAATGGAGGGAGCTGTGCGATGCGCTGTCTGAGCTAAGACGCACACAGCCAATCAGGTGAGCGCTACGACGTGGCACTTCCTGATTGGCTGAAGGGACCTCAGTGACAGCAGTCACGTGGGGTCCCGGCATTCGTGGAAAGGGGTCTCATGTGTCAACATGGGACCCCTTTCAGTCCGGTGGTCGGGTATTCGTGTTTTTTTTTTTGCCAAGTACGTGGATTATCTCTGGACGTGGATTATCTCTGGACACTGGATCAGGTGAGTGTTTTTTTTTTTACACAGGTACCCCGGATCGTCGGAGTCGAGACGTGGCAGTCAACATAGGTAAGTATGTGTGTGTCGGCAGTGTGTAATAAAGTTGTACTTGTCATGGTGTGTGTCTCCTGTTTTTATTTGGGTATTTTTTTCCCAGTAGTACTACAGGTACCAGCGGGCCCGTTTTTCTCCCGAATGCTGGTACTTGTGGTTCTCCAAGTACCAGCTTGCGGGGGAGGCTTGCTGGGACTTGTAGTACTACTGGAAAAAACAATATTCTTTCAATTTTGACAAGGCTATCAGCCCCCCATCCGCAGCCCTTGGATGGGGGGGACAGCCTCGGGCTTCACCCCTGGCCCTTGGGTGGCTGGGGGGGGCGCCCCTTGATTGAAGGGGTCCGCACTCCCCCAGGGTACCCCGGCCAGCGGTGACTAGTTGGATATTTAATGCCACGGCCGCAGGGCGCTGTATAAAAGTGACCCCCGGCTGTGGCATTATCTGTCCAGCTAGTAGAGCCCGATGCTGGTGTATAAAATACGGGGGACCCCTACTCTTTTTGTCCCCCGTATTTTTTGCACCAGGCGCAGAGCCCGGTGCTGGTTTTAAAAATACGGGGGATCCCCTGTCCAATTTCCCCCCGGATTTTTAGAACCAGGACCAGCTCGAAGAGCCCGAGGCTGGTTATGCTTTGGAGGGGGGACCCCACGCCATTTTTTTTCGGGTTTTTCCCCGTTTTTTTAAATCGCTGCAAAATCCGGCAAATCGGCCGTTTTTCGCCCGCGGGACTGTCGAATCCGTTTTCCATTGAATATGGTGAATTTCGGCAACCACTTGCCGAAATTGGACGGTCGAATTGTGTCGAATTAAAAAACGTCGATAATTTGCCGCGATTCGCCGCTAATTGCATATACCCCTAAGTGTCCATTTTTATAAATACGTTCAACGTGGAAATGGATGTAGTTTGATTGCAGATGGCATCGTACATTTTTAAGCAGTTTAAAGTGTTTTTTAATATATTTTTTGCTTGTATCTAAAAAAAGGCGATAAAATAGAAAATTTTAAGTGTCACACACTGAATCAGCACATAAAAGTTAACACAAAACGATAATTTTCATCCATATTGCCGAAACCTTGCTGACTAGCGTAGTAGTTACAAGTGGTTCCCATATAGAAAAAGACCCACCATAACATAGGTAAAGAAACAGACACATGGGAAAATGGAGTGTACACAAAGAGAGATGGTGGCAGAAAAGAAACAGACATGGATAGGAAGAAATAAATTGCTTGAGTCAGGTTGCATTTGTTTAGTATGGAGGTCAGGCCTACAGAGAGTTCTAATGATAACATTTCTAATTGACAGAATTGCACATATGTTATGTGTTAGTCAAACATGATCTGTCAGAGCAATTACATAGTGTTGGATCAGCCTAATGGTGCATACACACGGTGAGATTCGGGCTAACCCCGATTCTCACTATGCGACAGCGGCTAGGTAGGCACTGCAAACACATAATGACTATGCTTGCGATACTGACTATGTGAGATTTTGGATAAGTGTCAAGTTTGACTATCTTTTCTACGAGTTAGTCAAAATTGACTTGCCTGCACAGTCTATCTAGGCTTGCGATGCCGAGCACAGACCCATTCATTTTCGCAGCTACCATATCTTAGAATACATGTCTGCGCGTACATGGAAGAAAAACCACTCATTAGCAGAAGGCCTTTGTAGTTTCTTGGAGGAAGGAAAAAGACTGGCAGAACGTTCCATGTACACAACTGTGACAAATAAGGAACAGTAATTACCCCATCATATTTTTTATATGAACTGATTAGTATGAGTTTCCTGTGTTCAACTAAGTGTTATTTAGATCTATATTTGTATAATTGGGTTTTAATAAATATATTGCACCAGATCTAATGAAGTCCGAGTTGGCCGGAGGTGCAGGTTCTCGGCAGAACTCGGATGGTTTCTTAAGGTAGCAATCAATGTGCCTTGTAAATGACTGACGCTTTAAAAAAACATCCAAGTTCGGCCAGTAACTCGCACCTCCGCCCAACTTGGACTTCATTATATCCTGACTATTTATTTGAAACATTTTCACACCAGCAGCTAACTTAAGGTTCATACACACCTGCCGATAAAGTAAATTCCGTCACATTTTGTTCTTCCTGAGCAACATCACTTACCATATCGACTAGTGTGTACGCTACCGATCGACAAGCGATGCGCAGCTCTGCGGGTCGTTAATGACCCTCGCTGTTGGCCGTGCATGAAGCTTAATTTGGACTGTTGTCAAAAAGCTGCATGCATGGCCCGGCCGCGACGTGATGTCACTGAGCGATATCGTTTACATAATCGCTCAGTGTGTATGCACTGCCAACGACCGCCCCAGCAGGGAAGGGAACACACTAGGCGACGTCGCTCATAGAGCACATCGCCTAGTGTGTACCCACCTTAAGAGCGCTCTCATTTTTTTTTTTTGTACATACCCCACTACTGCCTGTGCACTTCCCCCCCCCCCCCCCCTACAAGGCCAGTGGCATTAATGTAATGTTTCTATAGCAATATAAGTTGTATTGCTTTCTACTCTCTCCCCACTGTGCTCAGCTAAGCTTAGCAATCAGGTTGTGGATTCAGAACACTTTTTCGGAACTTGATACATTTTGAAAACCTTGCAGTCATCATAGAGTTCTATGGTTCAGGCAATGTTATGCACTAATTTCCAAGTTGTTTAGCAACTCCCAAGACATTTGCACCTCCTAAATAAATAAACTGGCCCCTAAATGTAGAGACTGTAAAACAGTGACAGAACTGACAGCAGCCTCATCTCTCTTTCCAGTGTTATGTGACCTTGGACAAAACGCTTTGCCTCCGTTTCCTGCCAACTAAAAATAAGAGTCTGCATTATCTGTTAATGCAGACATCCATTGTGAATTATTAGCTACTTATAAAGGGTGTCTGACTTCCCAGTGTCTTGAACTATTTTCTCACACTCCACTATTGGAGCAGGTAAATTTGAGTTACAAGAGGCCTACCAACAGGAAAACCTGCCTGGAACAGAACAGTATCATTTGGAAAGAATAATGGCCATGCTAAAACCCACACTGTGCAAGCTACAGCTGATATGGCACAGAGGCCAAGACAGGGCTACTAATTATCACAGGTAATGCAATCTCTACGTAAGGAGGGTAGAAAATAGCTAAACACAAGCCATTCATTATTAACACACAGCAGATGTTAACTTGCATTCTAAGCCTATTGTTCATAAGCATTCTATGGCAGCTGCTGCCCCTTCAGTAGGACAGCTGTCCATCTATCATTACCCAGAATGCTCTGCTAGTTTTCTTATTGGGGGAGGGCAACTCCTGTTAAAAGGTTCTTCAAAGAAAAGTTGGTATATAATAAGAAAGAAAAGAGAAATCGACCCTCATAAAGTAGAAAGAGAGTGTTAGGTTACCTTTCATTTACGTACACTGTTAAAAGGGAGATTCACAGAGCTGTGCCGCTGTGTAGGCTAAGTTGATACCTTTGGGAAATATAATGTCGTTAAAATAGTCTGACTACTTGTATAGTTTCAATCTGAAGTTTATACGGCCTTCTCTAGACGATAGGTTATTTGGCTTCTGACAGATTAACCCAATGTGTGTGTGGTAGGGAATATAGATTGCAAACACCATTGGGGTGGGGACAAAATATTTTCTGTAAAGCTCTACATAATATGTAGGCCCTATTTAAATAACTGTAAATAAATATGCTTCTTCCTTTGCACAACTGACTTCCTGTAAGGAATCTTAATTATGGACACTGAAGCCAACCTCTTAGCAGACAACAGCTGATACTTGTCTTTTTATGTTCTGTACAGAGGGCCTAATTCAAAGTTGATTGCAAAACAACATTTTCCTCTAATGGGCAAAACCATGTGCACTGCAGGTGGGGCAGATATAAAGTGCAGAGAGAGTTAGATTTGGGTGGGGTGTGTTCAATCTGAAATCTAAATTGCAGTGTAAAAATAAAGCAGCCAGTATTTACCCTGCACAGGAAGAATATAACCCATCCAAATCTAAAGGTGCATACACAGAGTGCTTTCCCCCACTGCCCAGCGATGTCAGCTGGGGTGAGCGGCTTTCCATAGCAGGACGCTATGAAAAGCCGGTCACCCCGGCGTTCATCTACTGGTAATACCAGTAGATGAACAGCGGCTGCCGGCGATGAAGCGGGAGCACGCATCAGTGCTCACCGCTCATCGCCGGGGTATACACACTGGGCGGCTTTGAGCTGAAACCAGCTCAACACACCAAAAGTGACCTGCTTTCAGCTCAAAATCGCCCAGTGTGTACGGGCCTTTACTCTCTCTGCACATGTTATATCAGTTATAACTTACTGGGAGTGCATTACTTTTCTGTCCAAACGTCATCTCTGTTTTATAATACACAAAGCTAACATTTAGACAGAAAACTAATGCACTCACAGGCCTCAATGTAACTAGAATATATTGCAGAGATTATAATGACTAAATGCAGTAATATATGTATTATGAATGTATTGAGCCCAGAGGAAACCAATATCAATCTAGTTGCAGCATAATTACTTACGGTTATCCACAGTCAGGAATGCTTGCCTGCACCTCCCTTTGAGATATGTACATTTCTTAAATGAGTTTTTGCCACCTGTGCTAAATGAAATCTTGAATAATGTTCTTCGGTACAAGATGTTCCCGCACGCTTTCCCCAACCTCAGACCTATTTCCCAATATTCTCTGAGTGCTCGGCAGGTTTCTTCATACTACAGTGCAAGGGGGGTAACTACCAATGGGAACATCTGCTTACATGGCAGACCATGTAGCTCCGCTACTGGCCCACACTGAATCTCTAAGGAGCAGAAATCTCATAGGGAGGTGTCACCAACACATTTATATTTACACAACAAGAGGTAATTACGCTGCAACTAGATTGATAATGATTTCATTACAAATAAGCATATGGCCGCATTTACTAACTACAGCCTCTGAATAAAATATACAATAAGGTCTGGGAGTGCACTAGTATTCCATGTAGAGTTTGGGATTTACAGTAAATGTCAGAATGGTCAAATATACTACAACACACTAAATGACATTTAAAGAAGGTCCTGGCTCTCTACTTATGAAATGGTTTAGAAGTGTTCTTCACAGTGACTGTATGAAAAAGCATGGATGACCATATTGTAATGGTTAGCATTACTGCTGCACAGCACTTAGGTCATGAGTTCAATTCCTGGCCATGCCGGTCTATGTGCAGTTTGTATGTCCTCTCCATGTTTGCGTTTGATTCCTGCAGACGCTCCGGTTTTTCTGCACGCACCAAAAACAATACAGGTATATGGGGATCATTCCGAGTTGTTCGCTCGTTGACGATTTTCGCAACGGAGCGATTAAGGCAAAAATGTGCATGGTACGCAGTGCGCATGCGCTAAGTATTTTAGCACAAAACTTAGTAGATTTACTCACGTCCGACTGAAGAATTTCCATCGTTGAAGTGATCGGAGTGTGATTGACAGGAAGTGGGTGTTTCTGGGCGGAAACTGGCCGTTTTCTGGGAGTGTGCGGAAAAACGCAGGCGTGCCAGGATAAAACGCGGGAGTGTCTGGAGAAACGGGGGAGTGGCTGGCCGAACGCAGGGCGTGTTTGTGACGTCAAACCAGGAACGAAACGGCCTGAGCTGATCGCAGTGTAGGAGTAAGTCTTGAGCTACTCAGAAACTGCTAAGAATTTTCTATTCGCAATTCTGCTAATCTTTCGTTCGCAATTCTGCTAAGCTAAAATACACTCCCAGAGGGCGGCGGCCTAGCGTGTGCAATGCTGCTAAAATCTGCTAGCGAGCGAACAACTCGGAATGACCCCCTATATGTGTACATGTGAAAAGGAATATAGGGGGTCATTCCAAGTTGATCGCTAGCTGCCGTTGTTCGCACTGCAGCGATCAGTGAAAAAAACGGCTAATCTGCTCATGCATATGCACCGCAATGCGCACGCGCGACGTACGGGTACGAAGACCTTTGTGGTTTTGCACAAGTTCTAGCGAAGCTTTCAGTCGCATGGCCGAACACAGGAAGATTGACATGAAGTGGGTGTTTCTGGGTGTCAACCGATCGTTTTCAGGGAGTGCTTAGAAAAACGCAGGCGTGTCGGGGAAGACGCAGGCGTGGCTGGGCGGGTGTGTGACGTCAAAAGCCGTCCCTCCGTCGTTAGAATCAATGCACACGAAGAGTAACTACAGGGCTCGTCTTGTTTTGCACAAAATGATGTTGCAGGCGCTCTGCTGCACAAGCACGGCGACAATGCGTTTGCACAGCTGCTAAAAGTAGCTAGTGATCGATCAACTTGGAATGGCCCCCATAGATTGTAAGCTCCACTGGGACAGAGACTGAGGTGAATAACTGATATATTCCCTGTAATGTGCTGTATAATATATGTGTGTTATATAAATAACTCTTAGTAAATAAATACAGTACATGCAGTGGCGGATCCGGGGGGGGGGGGGGGGGGGGGGGCACTCAGGCCCGTGCCCCCCCTGTCATTTGTGGCCTCCGCACCCCCCCCCCCCCCCCCCGGCGCCACACAGGGAGCTGACGGGTGCCCGCTGAGATTGTGTCACCAGCGGGCGCCCGTCTCCCTGCACAGCGGCAGCCGGAGGTAGGAGCTCAGTACTGAGCTCCGGCTTCCGGCGCTGTCACTGTGCAGCGTGCACTATGGGAGAGACGTCAGTCATGACGACTCTCTCATAGTGCTCAGGAGCGGACGCCAAGAGGAGGACTGCAGCGGTCTGGAAGCGGGAACGGGGCTCGGTAAGTATGATGTGTTTTTCTTCCTTAGTGCATCCACTGGGGGCAAACTACGGGGGGACATTACTACTGGGGGGGCATCAACAAGGGGCATTACTACTGGGAGGGGAGGCATTACTACTGGGGGCAAACTACTGGGGGCATTATTACTGGGGGGCATTATTACTGGGGGGCAAACTACTGGGGGGCATCTACTGGGGGCATTACTACTGGGGGGTCATCTTTTGGGGGCATTACTACTGGGGGCAGCTACTGGGGGACATTTTTACTGAGGGCCATCTACTGGGGGCATTATTACTGGGGGGCATCTACTGGGGGCATTACTACTGGGGGGTCATCTATTGGGGGCAAACTCCTAGGGGGCATTACTACTGGGGGCAAACTACTGGAGGACATTATTACTGGGGGGCATCTACTGGGGGCAAACTACTGGGGGACATTATTACTGGGGGGCATCTACTGGGGGCAAACTACTGGGGGACATTATTACTGGGGGTCAACTACAAAGGGGCTAACTACTGGGGGCATACTACAGGAGGGCATTACTACTGGTGGCATAACTACAGGGGCATTACTACTTGGGGGCTAAACTACAGGGGGGGCAAACTACTGGGGGCATAACTACAGGGGCCAAACTACTGGGGGATAACTACAGGGGCCAAACTACTGGGGGCATTACTACTGGGGGCTAAACTACAAGGGGGGCATAACTACAGGGGCTAAACTACAATGGGGCAAACTACAGGGGGGCATTACTACTGGTGGCTAAACTACAAGCAGGCAAACTACTGGGGGCATTACCACTGGGAGGCTAAACTAAAAGGGGCGGGGGTAAACTACTGGGGTCATAACTGCAGGGGCATTACCACTAGGGGCATAACTACTAGGGCGCTAAATGACTGGGGGCATTACTACAGGCAACATTACTACTGGGGGCAATACGAGCATTGCATAAGGGGCACCACTACTATGGGGTCTATATAAGGGGCACTACCAGTACAGTGGACATTGCATAATGAGCGCTACAACTGTGGGCATTGTATAAGAAGCGCCACCTCACATGCACCGAAGCCGCACGCAAATGTACTTGCCCCTTCCATGGTGCCCCCCCTATCATTTTCTTCTGTATCCGCCCCTGAGTATATGTGTATAATATTAACAAATAAAAAAAAAAATTCTCTAGGTTTCAAAACTTTGTGAGTAATGCATTTCCATAGAACAGATCCCATATCTTTATTTTATGGATACTTTACCTAAATGTAATGGGCGGGGTGTAATGAAGTCCAAGTTCGGCGGCCACGCGCGATGCTGGCTGAACTCTGTCGTTTTTTTAAAGGGGCAATCATGTACTGTACAATAACTAATTAATAAAAAAAATGCTTGGGGTAAAGATTAATATGATATCCCAAGGCACAATTCTCATTTTTGTGCTCCCTCCCTACATTCTCCAGTGAATCTTGTAAGACTGCTGAAGCAGTAAACCTCAAACATGCAGAAGCATCTCCACACCTGAGTAATAAAGAAGCTCAAATAACCAGGCTTACAGGCAATGACGGAGACCAACTCATCCTAGAAGCTGATACAAGGGCAGGCAGGGACTGCTAGGGGGAGACGTTAAGAAATAATGCACTCCCTGCTATAAATTATTACAGATATTAGAAGTCAAATGACCACATTAGAATCTTCCCACAGTCACTGCCTGTCGTACTGCTGGTCACTGCTGATTGGTCAGCCTGGCAGCACCCTCTCCCTACCCAGTGGCTGCAGAAGAAGCAGCCCCTTACCTTTCCTCTGGACTCCCGAAGTCTACAGAGAGAAGCAGGTGCCAAAATAGTGAAGTGTTATTCCGTCCATGTTTTTACCGACGTACCGTTTTTTTTTTTTCAGAATGGAGAGACGTAAACCTGGGCAGCATTCAATATACAAATATACAGCAATAATGTGCAAAATTATAATTCAACCTTTTAAATTTACACTTGTTGTGTATAGAGTATGACAAAACAAATAGTTTGGTACAATACATTTTCCACTTAGGTTTCTGAATGGGATCCGGTCAGCATACCGGCATTCAGAATACTGACGCCGGAATTCCGACATAAATCAAAATGCCAGCGCCGGAATCCTGACTGATGGCATCCTAATGTATGCTGGGGCTCCTTAGAGTCAGGCCATGCAGGAGGGGACAAGGGGCTTAGGTTTAAGCTGCGGGGAGGGGGCTTAGGTTCAGGTACCACCGTGGGAGGGTTAGGGTCAGGCTGCGGGGGTGGGAGGGTTAGGTTTAGGCTTCAGACTGGGGATTGGGTTCAGGCACCACCAGAGAGAGTTAGGGTAAAGCTGGGGGGGGGGGGGGGGGGAGCAAGGGGGTGGTGGCACTTAGTTGGGGCCAGACTGCGGGAAGAGAGGGGAGGGTTAGGATACTTACCTCGCTGGCGTCGGGATCCTACGCGTCGGGATGCCGCTGTCGGATGCCCTACTCATCACCATTAGTACTAGCCAATGATTTTATTAGGTCTGTAAATTCTCAATAAAAGTCAGTATTTATCATGCAGATCTGGTTTCACGCAATTATTAAATGGCTTAAGTAGAAACACACCATGCCAGATGACAGCATTAGTTAGATATGCATTAAATTGATAATTGATGATGGTATATGTATGCACTGGAACAAACGAGGCGGCAGTCCCAGATTCAAACGGCTAAAAAAGGCTTTTATTCCTGTAACAACGTTTCGGGCAGTTTCACCCCAACATCAGGTTAACTCCCCGAAACGTTGTCACTAAAAGCCTTTATCACCGTTTGAATCTGGGAGTGCCGCCTCGTTTGTTCCAGTGTATATATGGGTTAAACACCCTGGGATGGCACACCAGTAAGTTGCATCTACCTCAGGGTCATGCTGCCCTGGGTGAGTGCCGGGTTTGGACTTGTGTGTGTGTGTGTGTGTGTGTGTATATATATATATATATATATATATATATACTAGGTGCTCATCGCGCCCTACGGGCGCTCTTCACACCGTCGCAAGGGGCTACTCCCCCTTAAGCCTTGCACGTGTTTGAGTGTGCAATATGTTGATTATATGGAGTATTACCTCCAAACATAATTGTGTGATTGGTTAAATATTGTGCAGACAAAGGGCGTGTGATGGTTAAGGGGCCTTAGCCCCTTGCGGCTGTGTGAACAGCGCACGCAGGGCATGATGAACACCTAGTAGGTGCTGTGATTGGGGGTGTGGCGGGTGCGGGGGAGAAACGGATGGTGGAGGGGGGCCAGGGGTGTTGCAGGTGGGGGAGGCGCGGTTGCAGGAGTGCTTTGAGTGGTGGAGGGGCGGTTGAGGGGGGGGGATTGCGGATGGAGGAGGGTGTCTGTAGATGCTGCGGGTGAAGGGGGCGGCAGATGGGGGAGGAGGCCGGAGAGATGTGGATGGTGGAGTGTCGGGTGCAGGATAGACGCGGATGGGGGAGGATGTCCTGGGGTGCGGCGAGTGGGGGAGAGTCCTGAGCCACCGTGGTGTGGGGGGTAGCGGGGGTGCCGCGGGGGGGGTTGGGGGTGGTGGGTGGGGGAGGGTCGAGTACGTGGGTTGCGTGGTTGGGGGAAGGGCGGATGCGGGGGTGCCATGGTGGGGGAGGTGGACCGGAGCCACCACGGGTGGGGGAGGGTACGATGATGCTGCGGTTGTGGGATTGCATGAGGTGCATCCAGCTGGAGCACCGCAGAGGTGACAGTATAGGGGACACAGGCACAGCATAGGTGACACCTGGTGCCGCAAGGTCGTGACCGGCAGAGCCGGGACACAGCAGCGGAGCTCTCCCGGAGACAGGCAGCGCAGAGCCGGGCCATGTGTTGTGCACGGCAGGAAAAGGGAGAGCAGCAGCACACTGCCGGCCTCCTGCAGCCCTCCGCTGATGCAGCCGCACTACTTACTGAAGTCCAGCCGGTAGTCTCCTGTGTGGACACGCCCCCTCTCCTGGGTGCTGTAACGCGGCATGCAGCCGAACCAGCCGCGGTAACACTCTACGGTGCTCTCTCCACGGCACGGCTTACGGCCAGCATGAGCAGCTCAGCAGAGGCTAAACGGCGATCCGGAGCAACACAGCACGTGCATGTTACTCTGGTGGCGGAGGCGCGGGCCCTACACACAGCCGCAGCAGCGCTATCCGACATTTCCAGTAATACCAAGTTGTGAAGTGACCTCTGACGTCACCAGGGGGAGGAGCTACCCTGGTGGTAACCCAATGAGAGCTCCTAGCCACGGCCAGCGTTAGCCACACATCACTCTGGGCAATTATGTAGGAGATGGAGTATTACCTGCATGCCTAGTTATGTTAGTGGTAAAATATTGCAAGACGAAGGGGCGTCCGATGGCGAAGAGGGCGTAGCCCCTTGCGACAGGGAGATGGTGGGGGCTGTGGATGCTGGCAGGGGTCTGGAGGCACTGCGGTTGGTGGAGGGGCGGGTGCGGGGGAGCCACAGGCGGGGTAGGGGGTCCAGAGGTGGCGCGGGTGGGAGAGGGGTAGGTGCGGGGGTACCGCGGATGGGAGTGGAGATATAATATATAAAATTGTACATACTATTAAGTAGAGAAAATCGCGGGTGGGGGAGGGGTTGGTGCGGGGGGTGCTGCGGGTGGGGTAGGGAGTCCGGAGGTGGCGCGGGTGGGGGAGGTCAAGAGATTAATGTTAGTGGTTAAATATTGATGCATGGGCAGGTGGAGGGGTGCCGCGGGTGGGGTAGTGGGTCCGTAGGTGGTGCGGGTGGGGTAGAGACGTTGGTGCAGCGGATGGGGGAGGAGATCTGGAGATGCTGCGGTTGGTGGAGGGGCGGGGGTGCCGCGGGTCGGGTAGGTGGTCCGGAGGTGGCGTGGGTGGGGGAGGGGTGGGTGCGGGGGTACCGCGGATGGGGGTGGAGATATAATATTATACATATTATTAAGTAGAGAAATTCTACATTGGACCACACAGAGTACTGCCCTACATACACACATATGTAGCTGCAGACACACATGTACACTGACATGTATGACCCCACATGTCACAATGTCCCCCTAGTTACAGGATACATATAATGGCCATCCTCATCTAGTGCCCAGCCATTGTGTCAGCAGCAGGGAGATTGCAAGTGATTGGGTGGCAGCAGTGACCCTGGTGCAGCTGGAAGGGACACTTCCCGGCGCTGACACCAGGCAGAGAGAGAGGAGGCGGCTCATTGAGCGGGGCCGAGGCCAGACCCGGCCGCTCCCCTCGCGTAGGTGCAGGGCCGGGAGGCGGGGGCAGGGATAGCGATAAGCCTCAGTGCTATAGCGGGTGGTCTTCAGTATGCCGGCGGTCGGGCTCCCGGCGACCAGCATACCGGCGCCGGGAGCCCGACAGCCGGCATACCGACACTTATTCTCCCTCGTGGGGGTCCACGACTCCCCTGGAGGGAGAATAAAATAGTGTGGCGCGCCCGTAGCGTGGCGAGCGCGAGCCCGCAAGGGGCTCATTTGCGCTCGCCACACTGTCGGTAAGCCGGCGGCCGGCCTCCCGGCGCCGGTATGCTGGTCGCCGGGAGGCCGGCCGCCGGCAGATCGTAGTGAACCCGCTATAGCTGTACGCACTGATCTCTGTGGTAGCTGCCGCCTCCTGCTGCACGGCACCCATCGGACACACAGCAGCAGGCAGGCCAGGAGAGGGGAAGAGGAAGGTGGCCGGCGGCTCTTACCTGCTCCCGGCACACGCCGCTGATCACCCGCTCATGTGAGACGGACGGGTGAGGACAACGGGGCGGTGTAGGGGGGTCGGTCTCCTCTGTTGGGGTGAGGGTTTTTTGGGGGCGTTAATTGGAGGCGGGGTGATGGTGTCTGTAACCTATAGATTAGGCCAGATCTGTGACTCCGCCCAGCGTTAGCACATGAGTCACAAAGTCACAGATCTGGGCTAATATATAGGAGATATATATATATATATATATATATACAGAAATGGTATCAAGTTGCGCTCGGGATAAATACAAGCAGCTCCTCTAGAAGAACCCCTCGTCAGCAAGGATTCATTGTGTGTGTGTATATATATATATAAATATATAAAACCAGCTTTGTAGTTTGAGGCTTCACATTTACTATTGAATGGCCCATATTTTTACATTGGAGAATATTTTCAGGGCTTCACAGAGTCTCATTGTTTGTACTATGCAGAGTACACACAGTTAAAGTGTACCTGTCACCTACACACAGGCAGGAAAGGCAGTCACTGGTTGAGCTAAGCCAATATTCAGTCTATCAAGTCACTAAAAGCCAGTGACATCACTTAAGACATGAAGCACAAAGTTCTTGTGAATTGGAACAGGCTGTATTCTGCTGCATATTGGTTCAGCCAGAAGTGCTTATTGCTCACATAATCTTTGCTTTGCACAATCCAGTGATCATGGAGCTGAAAGCAAATCACTAGCTCTTTGGAATCAGTTTAACCCCAGCAGGATTTCGGTATCGGTATCATCGATGACCGAGCTATAGGAGGAAACCTAGTGAGGTCACTATTATTAACTTTCACAGACTTACCTGATTCAAACCTAATAAACTACTATCAATAACAAAACCCTCAAAGCTAAGGTTATTCTTATGCGCAGCATAGCACAAATACAAATTGTGGAATCATATATACGCTACTTTCGTTAAGGCTCCTATCTTCAAAATCAGTGATATGTTCTTATAATATACCTTCAGAATTGGCCATACTTTCTGAAGCTGTTCTAATTATTCTCCCCTTTTTACTTTTTGTTCTTTAGTTGTCCCTCATCATATAAATATGAGGGGAAAAGCATAGCACAGAAAAGCAAGCAAGAAGAAACTACAACACAAAATGCTATAGCCTTTAAAAGAAGCAGATGAAAGGCTCAGATAACAATCAAATAGTAAAATCTCTACCCAAAATACTCAAGTTATTTAGTCAGATTTATACTTACGTTAGGACAATGATAGTATTTATTCTAATTTAAAAAAGTCCATATTTATCCCTTGAAAAAATTATTCTTTAAGAATATGCTTTGACTTTGATAAGGGACAGCGACATCTGCAGGTACTAAGGTAGTATCACAACATACAGTATAAAATGAATACTGAATGAGAGATTAGTATTTCACTGGGTAGACATTCTGTGCTAGGTGCCACAGCTCTTATGTTTCTATAGTATATATTTCCTAATTATTAATTGACTTAGTTCTTTTTTTATCCCTGGGACTACTATATTTAGATGTAATATTTTTTTCCCATCTATATACATATTTAATTACAATTTTTTATATTTGAAAGTGGAAAAAACTTGTCCATTGTTGCAGATTTCTGTTTACAACCCACATAAAAAAAAAAAGATTAAAAAAATTACAACAATGCTCAGAACTGAATATTTCCATTATGAACCTGTCTTTGTAAGCTAGGCACAGTACAGGTAACAAGTGACATTGATATGCTGCATCTGAATTGTGCAAGTACAAAGCATGCAACGGCACAGAGCTGCATTCCTCCAGTTGTATCAGTGTAACGCCCCATACACACTAGGCGATATTGTTCACAATATTGCTCAGAAAGGGCTTTCTGAGCGATATTGTTCACAATATCGCCTAGTAGTGTGTACACTCATTATCATTAACGATGCGCACTCCCAGGCGTCATTAACGACCCCCTCCCTCATCTGAACATGTACAGATGAGAGAGGTCCTCGTTAACGCCTGCGTACCGCTAAGGAATTGTCAGCCAGTACGCAGTACCGCCGGGCCGTCCACCATACCTGCAGCCGCTGCTATGTGAGGGGAGGAGAGGAGAGAACAGCGACTCTCCTGCCTCTCAATGCTCAGTGATGTTGCCCGGTCTCTGGCTGTGGCGGCGGGGCAGGGTGAACCTCAAATGAGGCACAGGTTTGTTAGCCAATCAGAGCTCGCGGACCGGCAGCCGCGGCTCTTGATTGGCTGCTGGTCCGCGAGCTCTGAATGTCTAACGAACTGTCGCCTCATTTACAATACCCGCTGCCGGAGACCGGATTCACTTCACTCACTGAGCATTGAGGGGCAGGAGAGGCGCGTGCTGGGCTCTTCTCCCTCAAATAGCAGCAACAACAGAAGCAGCGGTGAGCAGCAGGGGGGCACTGTGGGGCAATGTGTATCTGGGACTGTGGGGGCATATATATGGCACTGCTGGGGGCATTTGTGTATCTGGCACTGTGGGGCAATGTGTATCTGGCACTGTAGGGGCATATATGGCACTGCTGGGGGCATTTGTGTATCTGGCACTGTGGGGCATTTGTGTATCTGGCACTGTGGGGGCATATCTGGCAAGGTGGGGGTATATGTGTATCTGGCACTGTGGGGGCCATATGTGTATCTGGCACTATTGGGATCATGTGTATCTGGCCCCCCCATATGTGTATCACGCCCCCATTTTCAATGGCCACGTCCCATGTGGCATTTGGCCACACCCATTTTTTGGCGCACACAGTACCACTAAGACATTTTAACTACTTGCACCACTGCTCACAGAGGAATCACAATAGTTATTTTCCTTCTCAGATAATAAGCAGCACTAACTTTCAATATTCTAGGATTATCTGTATCTTCTTTTTATGAAAAGGCATAATATAACGGTTCATTTCCTTCCAGGAAATCAGCCTGTCTCCATTGCTAGGCTGCGAATCAAGGATATGTGATTACTAGCTGGAGAACTACTGTACACGTTAGGAAAAAACCTACTTACCAATATACAACATATATTCACTTAGCTGCTATAACGTGGCCATTTATTGCGATGGGACTTTTTGCGGACATCGCCAGTATATTACCATGAAGAGTGGCTTATCATGGTTTGCACACTCCCGCAATTTACCCTATTCAATTGCAAATTGTCGAAAAGGAATTCTTGCAATAATTCTTGCCATCAAAACCAGAGGAAAGTGTAGGAGATAATGGGGAAATCTGTCTGCACCTCCAAAAAAGCCAAACTAATATAGAATAACAGTATAGAAGTCTATTAGTGGCCATAATAAAAAAAAGATCTGGGGTACTTAAATTGTGTCAAATGACTGTTATATGCATTTTCCTAAAAAAAAAAAGTAAATAAATGATATAAAGAAAGTGTTTTTTTTTAGCAAAATAAGTGCCTGCAAGCCTAAAAACACTTGGACGCCTCATAAAGAACCCCAGTATACCTGTCCTGTAACTTGTACCCCAATTTCCATCATTTTGAATTTTTTATCCCAAAAATGACGCCATTATTGGCCAATTAAAAATAATTAACAACTACCAAGTGCCTAATTAGTCATTCAGGGGCGTGTCCCAGGGCATCGGAACCAAATACTTAAATTTTTACCTTAAAATAGGGATTTTCCCCAAGCTTATCACCTACTCATAGAAGTGAAATTCGTGGTAAACCTATGGAGAATTATCGCTGGCAATTAATCGCAGACAATTGAATAATGTATTTTCACGAGTCTCGATGAAAGCCCCATTTTTACCACGTCGCTCATATACAGGTGTAGCCATGCTCATCTTACTGCAATGCGGCATGTTGCATCACGAAATGCTACATGGAGTGGCAGGCTGCGACTATTCGCATATGGCGATCATTTCAT
Source organism: Pseudophryne corroboree (assembly GCF_028390025.1). NCBI lineage: Eukaryota > Metazoa > Chordata > Amphibia > Anura > Myobatrachidae > Pseudophryne > Pseudophryne corroboree. Next base: position 198,453,248 of record NC_086448.1, read on the forward strand.
TAATTTCATGCAGCAAGCCGTGTTGCAGCATGCTGCATCGCAGCAAAGATGAGTATGGCTACATTGTTAGTAGTCAATGTTAATCGAACTTCTAAGAGTTTGTAATACAACAATGGACAATTCACAACCGGATTTCGCTATGTATTAGTTATTCACCACCAGACACATTTTTAACTCTTGAACGGTCGATCTGCTACTCGCTAAAGTAGGAGCACATTTATCATCTTCAAACAATGGAAACATTAATTGTGCCCTCTTCATTTTACTATTGATTTCCATGTGGATGAAATTCTGCTAGTGAACATGTGGAGTATTTAATAAACATAATTATCTCCAAAAAAGAAAGATAAAATAAGAATTTACTTACCGATAATTCTATTTCTCGGAGTCCGTAGTGGATGCTGGGGTTCCTGAAAGGACCATGGGGAATAGCGGCTCCGCAGGAGACAGGGCACAAAAAGTAAAGCTTTCCGATCAGGTGGTGTGCACTGGCTCCTCCCCCTATGACCCTCCTCCAAGCCTCAGTTAGGTACTGTGCCCGGACGAGCGTACACAATAAGGGAGGAATTTTGAATCCCGGGTAAGACTCATACCAGCCACACCAATCACACCGTACAACTTGTGATCAAACCCAGTTAACAGTATGATAACAGAGGAGCCTCTGAAAGATGGCTTCCTAAACAATAACCCGAATTAGTTAACAATAACTATGTACAATTATTGCAGATAATCCGCACTTGGGATGGGCGCCCAGCATCCACTACGGACTCCGAGAAATAGAATTATCGGTAAGTAAATTCTTATTTTCTCTATCGTCCTAGTGGATGCTGGGGTTCCTGAAAGGACCATGGGGATTATACCAAAGCTCCCAAACGGGCGGGAGAGTGCGGATGACTCTGTAGCACCGAATGAGAGAACTCCAGGTCCTCCTTAGCCAGAGTATCAAATTTGTAAAATTTTACAAACGTGTTCTCCCCTGACCACGTAGCTGCTCGGCAAAGTTGTAATGCCGAGACCCCTCGGGCAGCCGCCCAAGATGAGCCCACCTTCCTTGTGGAGTGGGCCTTTACAGATTTAGGCTGTGGCAGGCCTGCCACAGAATGTGCAAGTTGGATTGTGCTACAGATCCAACGAGCAATCGTCTGCTTAGACGCAGGAGCACCCATCTTGTTGGGTGCATACAATATAAACAACGAGTCAGATTTTTTGACTCCAGCTGTCCTTGCAATATATATATTTTTAATGCTCTGACAACGTCCAGTAACTTGGAGTCCTCCAAGTCACTTGTAGCCGCAGGCACTACAATAGGCTGGTTCAGATGAAATGCTGACACCACCTTAGGGAGAAAATGCGGACGAGTCCGCAGTTCTGCCCTGTCCGAATGGAAAATCAGATATGGGCTTTTGTAAGATAAAGCTGCCAGTTCTGACACTCTCCTGGCCGAAGCCAGGGCTAGTAACATGGTCACTTTCCATGTGAGATATTTTAAATCCACCTTTTTTAGTGGTTCAAACCAATGAGATTTTAGAAATTCCAAAACCACATTGAGATCCCACGGTGCCACTGGAGGCACCACAGGAGGCTGTATATGCAGCACTCCCTTAACAAAAGTCTGGACTTCAGGAACTGAAGCCAATTCTTTTTGAAAGAAAATCGACAGGGCCGAAATTTGAACCTTAATAGATCCCAATTTGAGACCCATAGACAATCCTGATTGCAGGAAATGTAGGAATCGACCCAGTTGAAATTCCTCCGTCGGAGCACTCCGATCCTCGCACCACGCAACATATCTTCGCCAAATGCGGTGATAGTGTTGCACGGTTACTTCCTTCCTTGCTTTAATCAAAGTAGGAATGACTTCTTCCGGCATGCCTTTTTCCTTTAGGATCCGGCGTTCAACCGCCATGCCGTCAAACGCAGCCGCGGTAAGTCTTGAAACAGACAGGGACCCTGCTGAAGCAAGTCCCTCCTTAGAGGTAGAGGCCACGGATCTTCCGTGATCATCTCTTGAAGTTCCGGGTACCAAGTCCTTCTTGGCCAATCCGGAACCACTAGTATCGTTCTTACGCCTCTTTGCCGTATAATTCTCAATACTTTTGGTATGAGAGGCAGAGGAGGAAACACATACACCGACTGGTACACCCAAGGCGTTACCAGCGCGTCCACAGCTATTGCCTGCGGATCTCTTGACCTGGCGCAATACCTGTCCAGTTTTTTGTTGAGGCGAGACGCCATCATGTCCACCATTGGTCTTTCCCAACGGGTTACCAGCATGTGGAAGACTTCCGGATGAAGTCCCCACTCTCCCGGGTGAAGGTCGTGTCTGCTGAGGAAGTCTGCTTCCCAGTTGTCCACTCCCGGGATGAACACTGCTGACAGTGCTATCACATGATTCTCTGCCCAGCGAAGAATCCTTGCAGCTTCTGCCATTGCACTCCTGCTTCTTGTGCCGCCCTGTCTGTTTACATGGGCGACTGCCGTGATGTTGTCCGACTGGATCAACACCGGTTTTCCTTGAAGCAGAGGTTCTGCCTGGCTTAGAGCATTGTAGATTGCTCTTAGTTCCAGAATGTTTATGTGAAGAGACGTTTCCAGGCTCGTCCACACTCCCTGGAAGTTTCTTCCTTGTGTGACTGCTCCCCAGCCTCTCAGGCTGGCGTCCGTGGTCACCAGGATCCAATCCTGTATGCCGAATCTGCGGCCCTCCAATAGATGAGCACTCTGCAACCACCACAGAAGAGATACCCTTGTCCTTGGAGACAGGGTTATCCGCTGGTGCATCTGAAGATGCGACCCTGACCATTTGTCCAACAGATCCCTCTGGAAAATTCGTGCATGGAATCTGCCGAATGGAATTGCTTCGTAAGAAGCCACCATTTTTCCCAGGACTCTTGTGCATTGATGTACAGACACCTTTCCTGGTTTTAGGAGGTTCCTGACAAGCTCGGATAACTCCTTGGCTTTTTCCTCCGGGAGAAAAACCTTTTTCTGAACCGTGTCCAGAATCATCCCTAGGAACAGCAGACGAGTTGTCGGCATTAACTGGGATTTTGGAATATTCAGAATCCAGCCGTGCTGTTTTAGCACTTCTTGAGACAGTGCTAATCCCCTCTCTAGCTGTTCTCTGGACCTTGCCCTTATTAGGAGATCGTCCAAGTATGGGATAATTAATACGCCTTTTCTTCGAAGAAGAATCATCATCTCGGCCATTACCTTTGTAAAGACCCGAGGTGCCGTGGACAATCCGAACGGCAGCGTCTGAAACTGATAGTGACAGTTTTGTACAACGAACCTGAGGTACCCCTGGTGTGAGGGGTAAATTGGAACGTGGAGGTACGCATCCTTGATGTCCAAGGACACCATAAAGTCCCCTTCTTCCAGGTTCGCTATCACTGCTCTGAGTGACTCCATTTTGAACTTGAACTTCTTTATGTACAGGTTCAAGGACTTCAGATTTAGAATAGGTCTTACCGAGCCGTCCGGCTTCGGTACCACAAATAGAGTGGAATAATACCCCTTTCCCTGTTGTAGAAGAGGTACCTTGACTATCACCTGCTGAGAGTACAGCTTGTGAATGGCTTCCAAAACCGTCTCCCTTTCTGAGGGGGACGTTGGTAAAGCAGACTTCAGGAAACGGCGAGGCGGATCTGTCTCTAGTTCCAACCTGTACCCCTGAGATATTATCTGCAGGATCCAGGGATCTACCTGCGAGTGAGCCCACTGCGCGCTGAAATTCTTGAGACGACCGCCCACCGCCCCCGAGTCCGCTTGAGAAGCCCCAGCGTCATGCTGAGGCTTTTGTAGAAGCGGGGGAGGGCTTCTGTTCCTGGGAAGGAGCTGCCTGTTGGTGTCTCTTCCCCCTTCCTCTGCCTCGTGGCAGATATGAATATCCCTTTGCTCTCTTGTTTTTAAAGGAACGAAAGGGCTGCGGTTGAAAAGTCGGTGTCTTTTTCTGTTGGGGAGTAGCTTGAGGTAAAAAGGTGGATTTCCCGGCTGTAGCCGTGGCCACCAAATCTGATAGACCGACTCCAAATAACTCCTCCCCTTTATACGGCAAAACTTCCATATGCCGTTTTGAGTCCGCATCGCCTGACCACTGTCGCGTCCATAAACTTCTTCTGGCCGAAATGGACATAGCACTTACCCGTGATGCCAGTGTGCAGATATCCCTCTGTGCATCACGCATATAAAGAAATGCATCCTTTATTTGCTCTAAAGACAGTAAAACATTGTCCCTATCCAGGGTATCAATATTTTCAATCAGGGACTCTGACCAAGCTACTCCAGCACTGCACATCCAGGCTGTCGCTATAGCTGGTCGTAGTATAACACCTGTATGTGTGTATATACTTTTTTGGATATTTTCCATCCTCCTATCTGCTGGATCTTTAAGTGCGGCCGTCTCAGGAGAGGGTAACGCCACTTGTTTAGATAAGCGTGTGAGCGCCTTGTCCACCCTAGGAGGTGTTTCCCAGCACGCCCTAACCTCTGACGGGAAAGGGTATAAAGCTAATAACTTCTTTGAAATTAGCATCTTTTTATCGGGGGCAACCCACGCTTCATCACATACATCATTTAGTTCTTCTGATTCAGGAAAAACTATAGGTAGTTTTTTCACACCCCACATAATACCCTGTTTAGTGGTACCTGTAGTATCAGCTAAATGTAACGCCTCCTTCATTGCCAAAATCATATAACGTGTGGCCCTACTGGAAAATACGGTTGATTCGTCACCGTCGCCACTGGAATCAGTGCCTGTGTCTGGGTCTGTGTCGACCGACTGAGGCAAAGGGCGTTTTACAGCCCCTGACGGTGTTTGAGGCGCCTGGACAGGCACTAACTGATTGTCCGGCCGTCTCATGTCGTCAAACGACTGCTTTAGCTTGTTGACACTATCCCGTAATTCCATAAATAAAGGCATCCATTCTGGTGTCGACCCCCTAGGAGGTGACATCCCCATATTTGGCAATTGCTCCGCCTCCACACCAATATCGTCCTCATACATGTCGACACACACGTACCGACACACAGCAGACACACAGGGAATGCTCTTAACGAAGACAGGACCCCACTAGCCCTTTGGGGAGACAGAGGGAGAGTTTGCCAGCACACACCAAAAGCGCTATATATGACAGGGATAGCCTTATAATAAGTGCTCCCTGTATAGCTGCTTTTATAATATAATTTTTGCCACTATTTTGCCCCCCCTCTCTTGTTTTACCCTGTTTCTGTAGTGCAGTGCAGGGGAGAGACCTGGGAGCCGTCCTGACCAGCGGAGCTGTGTAAGGAAAATGGCGCTGTGTGCTGAGGAGATAGGCCCCGCCCCTTTTCCGGCGGGCTCGTCTCCCGCTCTTTAGTGTATTCTGGCAGGGGTTAAATATCTCCATATAGCCCCCGGAGGCTATATGTGAGGTATTTTTTAGCCAAATAGGTTTTCATTTGCCTCCCAGGGCGCTCCCCTCCCAGCGCCCTGCACCCTCAGTGACTGCCGTGTGAAGTGTGCTGAGAGGAAAATGGCGCACAGCTGCAGTGCTGTGCGCTACCTTTAGAAGACTGAGGAGTCTTCTGCCGCCGATTCTGGACCTCTTCATGTTTCAGCATCTGCAAGGGGGCCGGCGGCGAGGCTCCGGTGACCATCCAGGCTGTACCTGTGATCGTCCCTCTGGAGCTGATGTCCAGTAGCCAAGAAGCCAATCCATCCTGCACGCAGGTGAGTTCACTTCTTCTCCCCTAAGTCCCTCGTTGCAGTGATCCTGTTGCCAGCAGGACTCACTGTAAAATAAAAAACCTAAGCTAAACTTTCTCTAAGCAGCTCTTTAGGAGAGCCACCTAGATTGCACCCTTCTCGGCCGGGCACAAAAATCTAACTGAGGCTTGGAGGAGGGTCATAGGGGGAGGAGCCAGTGCACACCACCTGATCGGAAAGCTTTACTTTTTGTGCCCTGTCTCCTGCGGAGCCGCTATTCCCCATGGTCCTTTCAGGAACCCCAGCATCCACTAGGACGATAGAGAAATATCTATTTTCCAGTGGCAGTTGCAGCACAGTCCAAAATTCAAATAGGGAAGCCACACCAACTGCCAGTGAGTCCCGGCCAGCAATGTCTGGCAGCGTTTGCTGTGGCAGTTGGTGTGGCTCCTCCATTTGAATTTTGGGCTGTGCTGCAACTGCCACTGGTTATTTTTTTGTGATAATTATGTTTATTAAATATCCCCCATAAGAATGTCTAAACACTGCCATAACTGACTGTTTAATGGAAGAGATCCCCTGCAACAGCCTACACATTTATGGTACATTCTAAGATTATTTGCATAACTTTCACTTTAAACCTATGCTTTCTTTTTTGGGTCTGCCATATTATTCACAATGCAAATACATAGGAAGACAAATTGATATATATGCAAATCAGAAAAAGTTTGTTTTACCAAGAAACAGACACAAATGAGATCCAGGATGTTGGTTTAATTGCTGTTCAGACTGAGAGTAAGGTACATGCAACATAAAGACTGTTTGTTTTTAGAGATGAGCGCCTGAAATTTTTCGGGTTTTGTGTTTTGGTTTTGGGTTCGGTTCCGCGGCCGTGTTTTGGGTTCGAACGCGTTTTGCCAAAACCTCACCGAATTTTTTTTGTCGGATTCGGGTGTGTTTTGGATTCGGGTGTTTTTTTCCAAAAACACTAAAAAACAGCTTAAATCATAGAATTTGGGGGTCATTTTGATCCCAAAGTATTATTAACCTCAAAAACCATAATTTACACTCATTTTCAGTCTATTCTGAATACCTCACACCTCACAATATTATTTTTAGTCCTAAAATTTGCACCGAGGTCGCTGTGTGAGTAAGATAAGCGACCCTAGTGGCCGACACAAACACCGGGCCCATCTAGGAGTGGCACTGCAGTGTCACGCAGGATGTCCCTTCCAAAAAACCCTCCCCAAACAGCACATGACGCAAAGAAAAAAAGAGGCGCAATGAGGTAGCTGTGTGAGTAAGATTAGCGACCCTAGTGGCCGACACAAACACCGGGCCCATCTAGGAGTGGCACTGCAGTGTCACGCAGGATGGCCCTTCCAAAAAACCCTCCCCAAACAGCACATGACGCAAAGAAAAAAAGAGGCGCAATGAGGTAGCTGTGTGAGTAAGATTAGCGACCCTAGTGGCCGACACAAACACCGGGCCCATCTAGGAGTGGCACTGCAGTGTCACGCAGGATGTCCCTTCCAAAAAACCCTCCCCAAACAGCACATGACGCAAAGAAAAAAAGAGGCGCAATGAGGTAGCTGTGTGAGTAAGATTAGCGACCCTAGTGGCCGACACAAACACCGGGCCCATCTAGGAGTGGCACTGCAGTGTCACGCAGGATGGCCCTTCCAAAAAACCCTCCCCAAACAGCACATGACGCAAAGAAAAAAAGAGGCGCAATGAGGTAGCTGTGTGAGTAAGATTAGCGACCCTAGTGGCCGACACAAACACCGGGCCCATCTAGGAGTGGCACTGCAGTGTCACGCAGGATGTCCCTTCCAAAAAACCCTCCCCAAACAGCACATGACGCAAAGAAAAAAAGAGGCTTTTTACTGATATTTGGTGTTTTGGATTTGACATGCTCTGTACTATGACATTGGGCATCGGCCTTGGCAGACGACGTTGCTGGCATTTCATCGTCTCGGCCATGACTAGTGGCAGCAGCTTCAGCACGAGGTGGAAGTGGATCTTGATCTTTCCCTAATTTTGGAACCTCAACATTTTTGTTCTCCATATTTTAATAGGCACAACTAAAAGGCACCTCAGGTAAACAATGGAGATGGATGGATTGGATACTAGTATACAATTATGGACGGGCTGCCGAGTGCCGACACAGAGGTAGCCACAGCCGTGAACTACCGCACTGTACTGTGTCTGCTGCTAATATATAGACTGGTTGATAAAGAGATAGTATACTCGTAACTAGTATGTATGTATAAAGAAAGAAAAAAAAACCACGGTTAGGTGGTATATACAATTATGGACGGGCTGCCGAGTGCCGACACAGAGGTAGCCACAGCCGTGAACTACCGCACTGTACACTGGTTGATAAAGAGATAGTAGTATACTCGTAACAACTAGTATGACACTATGACGACGGTATAAAGAATGAAAAAAAAACCACGGTTAGGTGGTATATATTATAATAATAATACAATTATGGATGGACGGACTGCCTGCCGACTGCCGACACAGAGGTAGCCACAGCCGTGAACTACCGCACTGTACACTGGTTGATAAAGAGATAGTAGTATACTCGTAACAACTAGTATGACACTATGACGACGGTATAAAGAATGAAAAAAAAACCACGGTTAGGTGGTATATATTATAATAATAATACAATTATGGATGGACGGACTGCCTGCCGACTGCCGACACAGAGGTAGCCACAGCCGTGAACTACCGCACTGTACACTGGTTGATAAAGAGATAGTAGTATACTCGTAACAACTAGTATGACACTATGACGACGGTATAAAGAATGAAAAAAAAACCACGGTTAGGTGGTATATATTATAATAATAATACAATTATGGATGGACGGACTGCCTGCCGACTGCCGACACAGAGGTAGCCACAGCCGTGAACTACCGCACTGTACACTGGTTGATAAAGAGATAGTAGTATACTCGTAACAATTAGGATGACACTATGACGGTATAAAGAATGAAAAAAAAACCACGGTTAGGTGGTAGGTATATAATAATAAATAATACAATTCTGGTCGGACGGACTGCCTGCCGTGTGCCGACACAGAGGTAGCCACAGCCGTGAACTACCGCACTGTACACTGGTTGATAAAGAGATAGTAGTATACTCGTAACAATTAGGATGACACTATGACGGTATAAAGAATGGAAAAAAAACCACGGTTAGGTGGTAGGTATATAATAATAAATAATACAATTCTGGTCGGACGGACTGCCTGCCGTGTGCCGACACAGAGGTAGCCACAGCCGTGAACTACCGCACTGTACTGTGTCTGCTGCTAATATAGACTGGTTGATATTTAAAGAGATATTAGTAGTATACAACAATACTATACTGGTGGTCAGGCACTGGTCACCACTCCTGCAGCAAAAGTGTGCACTGTTAATTAATATAATTGTACTCCTGGCTCCTGCTAACAACCTGCAGTGCTCCCCAGTCTCCCCCACAATTAATTATAAGCTTTTAATTTATACATTGATGACTGTGCAGCACACTGGGCTGAGCTGAGTGCACACAGACTGAGTCACACTGTGTGACTGACTGTGCTGTGTATCGTTTTTTTTTTCAGGCAGAGAACGGATATAGCAGAGAGAAGTGAACGGATATATTATATTAAATAAAAGTTAACTAGCAACTGCACTGGTCACTGACTGTGGTAAACTAACTCTGTCTGCGACTCTGCACAATCTCTCTCTATCTAATCTATCTATCTCTATTCTAATGGAGAGGACGCCAGACACGTCCTCTCCCTATCAATCTCAATGCACGAGTGAAAATGGCGGCGACGCGCGGCTCCTTATATAGAATCCGAGTCTCGCGATAGAATCCGAGCCTCGCGAGAATCCGACAGCGTCATGATGACGTTCGGGCGCGCTCGGGTTAACCGAGCAAGGCGGGAAGATCCGAGTCGCTCGGACCCGTGGAAAAAAAAGTGAAGTTCGTGCGGGTTCGGATTCAAAGAAACCGAACCCGCTCATCTCTATTTGTTTTCGCATTCATTCTCAGACACAGATCATATTATACAAATAGCTGGTGAAATTTGCAAGGCAAGTGAAAGCGATCACTTATTTAGGCCCGGGTTACAAAGATAAAGCTGGCCAAACACATGCAGATTTTGTTGGTCAATTTAATCAACTGACCAAATCCACTTACCAGTTATAGACAGAATTTGATGGCAGATAAGAACCACTTGTCCCATCTAGTTTGCCCTCATTGATTGCACAAATTCCCATTGTGTCAGACTGGAAATTGTTATGGTGGGTGTCCTGACATGTTTAAGACGTCATCTACTGGCCCAAAAGTGTGAGTAAAGTAAAATCTGGTCTTTGGTCCAAGGCAATTTGGCCACTGACTTGAATGACCAAACTGCTTCTATATACAGTATGTCTGACAGACAGTTTTAGTTAGTTATCTTATTATATAGAATATTCATACTCATGAAATGGATGGGATATTTTTTGCAGGATGTTGGTGTAAAGTTAAAGCAGAGAGACTAGGGAGGCCAATCCCGGGCCGTTTTTTCAATCCCCGGATTCGGGATTGAAAAACGGTCAATCCCGGGATTCCCGGGATTACACTAGGGACCAGTGAAAGATGTAGGGAGCAGCGCTGGAGGGAGGGTGTAGGTAGCGGTGCGGGAGGTAGGGAGGGGGTAGGTAGCAGTGCGGGAGGTAGGGAGGGGGTAGGCATAGGTGTGCGCAGACACTGACAGGCGGGTGCCGCTCCGGACTTCCCCCCACCTTCACGGCACGGCATTATAGTGTTCTCTCACCTCCCCTGTCCTGGATATAGACTGCTCACCTGGGCGGCCTAGGTAAGCAGTCTATGTCCAGGACAGGGGAGGTGAGAGAACACTATAATGCCGTGCCGTGGAGGGGGGGGGGGGGGGGGGGGGGGGGAGTCCGGAGCGGCACCCGCCTGTCAGTGTCTGCGCACACCTATGGGGGTAGGTAGCGGTGCGGGAGGGTGGGTGCAGGTAGTGGTGCGGGAGGGTTGGTAGCGGCGTGGGAGGGAGGGTGTAAGTAATAACACTTACTATTAGGCGGGCGGCCGCAGCTGCCATGGACACACTGAACGCGGCGGCATTTCAAATGAAGCGCTGGCCGCCAGCCAACCAGAGCTGGCGGACCGGCAGCCAATCAGAGAAGCTGCCGCAGCAGTCGCTCCTGATTGGCTGCCGCTGCTGCGGCAGCTTCCCTGATTGGCTGCCGGTCCGCCAGCTCTGATTGGCTGGCGGCCGGCGCTTCATTTGAATTGCAGCTGCGTTCAGCGTGTCCATGGCTGCCGCGGCCGCCTGATAGTAAGTGTTATTACTTACACCCACCCGCGCCGCTTCCAACCCTCCCGCACATGCGCACTGTAATCCCTTGAATCCCGGGATTGGAGGCTCCAATCCCGGGATTCAAATCCCGGCATTTTTGGGCCCAAATCCCGGGATCCCGATCCCGGGATTGGCCTCCCTAAGAGAGACATAGGGCTTCAGAGTGGGTGTCTCAGGCCTCGCACATTCGGACAAATAGCTGTACACCAGGGAAGGGTTTTGTAACTGCAGTTGATTTGTTTCATGCAATTGGGGACCTGCAGCCCTAACTTATTTTAACCTAAATAGGAGCATAAAATAAATGCTGATCTCTAATTAATAGGGAGACGCAATGTTCATGGCATTTTCTAACTGTCTTTAAAGAAAGTAACTATTAATATGCACAAATATAGCTGAAAATTCAGATAAGGATTTTCAGAACGATGAAGGGGATTTTTAGGCATACTACACTAGTCAGCACTTACTGTCATTATAGTTGTATGGCCAGTGATGTGTGTACTACTAACCACTTCTAAACTTGTGCCCTGCCCTTTTGTTAACGACATGAATAGCCATTTGCGATCTTAACGGCAAAGGGTGTGACCTAGCAGACAGGCCGTCAGACCTGGAAGCACTTGGCATGGCTTTATTCTGCGGCGCTCTCTCCTGAAACTTTTACCTTTGGCAGCGCCTTACTCCCTGGAACTGTCCTACCTGAGAGAAGTTCCCATGGGCAGGGTTCATGCAGAGAAGTGGCCTGCCTGATGCTGTGGCATGTAGCTCTCTGTTTCCATCAGAGATAATATGCTTCTGGAAACCCCGCTGCACAATGAACTCTGCTGCCATTACAACTGCACCCTGATCTCACATCCCACACAGCTTCTCTGTGCCTGCAGGTGACTGCATGTTTTGCCTAACTTTTCTCTGCTGGAGCCCCACCGGTCTCATTATCACTGAATGGGCATCTAAGGTGTTTGGTGAACACTGAAGGATCACGTGGGGAGGTCTGATGGCATGTGGGGAGATCTGAGAGGCAATAAAGAGGCATGTGGGGAGGTCTGATGGCATGTGGGGAGATCTGAGAGGCAATAAATGGTCAATGGACTCCTTTCTTTATGTTGCCCTACAGGTGACCCCTCTACTTCTTTTACTTGATGTTCCATGAACTTTATTCCATATAGAGGCACTAGTTTGTAGCATGGCTCTAGTCTATATGATACAAACTTCATACATCGAACTTGCTGTTATATATCAGATGTTCTGTCAGTAATCCTACGGAGTAAGACTGCCGCAAAATATGTGGTACTTAAAACTGCTGAGATGACAGGTCTATGGAGAGGAGAGCAAAGTATATATATGTATATATAGTATATATATATATATATATATATATATATATATATATATATGTATACATACATATACATACATACACACAAAACAAATACTCTCCCTCTGCGCTTTCACACGAATAAATATAAAGAGACTACATTGGGCTGCCAGATTCCGCTAAGTCCCTTGTTAGGAGGGACTGTAAATATGAAATATGTGGCAATAGGAGAATTGGCGCCCTTCGGTCGTATTTTCACTCTAGAATTCTATGAGACTCAACAGAGATCACCTAGAAATCGTTGCTCAAAGTTTAAGACCATAAAAATCACGTTAACATGTTCCATATAAAATGTATTAAAACATAAGGCACAAACAACAGGGCAAAATAGTAAAGTATCCTTTCTTAACAGATGACACCAAACAACTATACAGAGGACAAATTGAGTTGACTTTACAGACTCCTCCTTCTCCTTATAGCAAATTCGGAGATTGGTGTTAAAAATAGACAACCCAACGCGTTTCGTCTTGCTCTAAGACTTCATCAGGGGTACATCTCGAGAGCTTGGTAAGTACTGATAGTGTGTCAATAAAATGACAAAAAAACATTCAGGATACTTGGAACCCACCCATACATCAGTGGGGTACAAATAAGATCAAGCCTTATGGTTCAATGCTTGAACAACAAGTTTGAATACACAGGACTCACAAAGGTTCATATAGATGTGAGACCTGATGGTTCAAATGCTTGAATAACAAGTTCGTATACACAGGTCTAACAAAAGTTCATAAGGGTGTGTGAACCTCCAGTACCAGTGTACACTGGTACTTGGTCTACACTACTGATCTACTGGAGGGTCACACACCCTTATGAACTTTTGTTAGACCTGTGTATACAAACTTGTTATTCAAGCATTTGAACCATCAGGTCTCACATCTATATGAACCTTTGTGAGTCCTGTGTATTCGAACTTGTTGTTCAAGCATTGAACCATAAGGCTTGATCTTATTTGTACCCCACTGATGTATGGGTGGGTTCCAAGTATCCTGAATGTTTTTTTGTCATTTTATTGACACACTATCAGTACTTACCAAGCTCTCGAGATGTACCCCTGATGAAGTCTTAGAGCAAGACGAAACGCGTTGGGTTGTCTATTTTTAACACCAATCTTCGAATTTGCTATAAGGAGATGGAGGAGTCTGTAAAGTCAACTCAATTTGTCCTCTGTATAGTTGTTTGGTGTCATCTGTTAAGAAAGGATACTTTACTATTTTGCACTATTGTTTGTGCCTTATGTTTTAATAAATTTTATATGGAACATGTTAATGTGATTTTTATGCTCTTAAACTTTGAGCAACGATTTCTAGGTGATCTCTGTTGAGTCTCGTAGTATTATAGGGTGAAAATACGACCCAAGGGCGCCCATTCTCCTATTGCCATATATATATATATATATATATATATATATATATATATATATACACTGCTCAAAAAAATAAAGGGAACACTTAAACAACACAATGTAACTCCAAGTCAATCACACATCTGTGAAATCAAACTGTCCACTTAGGAAGCAACACTGATAGACAATCAATTTCACATGCTGTTGTGCAAATGGAATAGACAACAGGTGAAAATTATAGGCAATTACCAAGACACCCCCAATAAAGGAGTTGTTCTGCAGGTGGTGACCACAGACCACTTCTCAGCTCCTATGCTTTCTGGCTGATGTTTTGGTCACTTTTGAAAGCTGGCGGTGCTTTCACTCTAGTGGTAGCATGAGACGGAGTCTACAACCCATACAAGTGGCTCAGGTAGTGCAGCTCATCCAGGATGGCACATCAATGCGAGCTCTGGCAAGAAGGTTTGCTGTGTCTGTCAGCGTAGTGTCCAGAGCATGGAGGCGCTAACAGGAGACAGGCCAGTACATCAGGAGACGTATGGGAGGCCGTAGGAGGGCAACAACCCAGCAGCAGGACCGCTACCTCCGCCTTTGTGCAAGGAGGAACAGGAGGAGCACTGCCAGAGCCCAGCAAAATGACCTCCAGCAAGCCACAAATGTGCATGTGTCTACTCAAATGATCAGAAACAGACTCCATGAGGGTGGTATGAGGGCCCGACGTCCACAGGTGGGGGTTGTGCTTACAGCCCAACACCGTGCAGAACGTTTGGCATTTGCCAGAGGACACCAAGATTGGCAAATTCGCCACTGGTGCCCTATGCTCTTCACAGATGAAAGCAGGTTCTCACTGAGTACATGTGACAGACGTGACAGAGTCTGGAGACGCCAAGGAGAATGTTCTGCTGCCTGCAACATCCTCCAGCATGACCAGTTTGGCAGTGGGTCAGTAATGGTGTGGGGTGGCATTTCTTTGGGGGGCCGCACAGCCCTCCATGTGCTCGCCAGAGGTAGCCTGACTGCCATTAGGTACCGAGATGGGATCCCCAGACCCCTTGTGAGACCATATGCTGGTGCGGTTGGCCCTGGGTTCCTCCTAATGCAAGACAATGCTAGACCTCATGTGGCTGGAGTGTCAGCAGTTCCTGCAAGACGAAGGCATTGATGCTATAGACTGGCCCGTCCGTTCCCCAGACCTGAATCCAATTGAGCACATCTGGGACATCATGTCTCGCTCCATCCACCAACGCCAAGTTGCACCACAGACTGTCCAGGAGTTGGCGGCTGCTTTAGTCCAGGTCTGGGAGGAGATCCCTCAGGAGACCATCCGCCACCTCATCAGGAGCATGCCCAGGCATTGTAGGGAGGTCAAACAGGCACATGGAGGCCACACACACTAATGAGCCTAATTTTGACTTGTTTTAAGGACATTACATCAAAGTTGGATCAGCCTGTAGTGTTTTTCCACTTTAATTTTGAGTGTGACTCCAAATACAGACCTCCATGGGTTAATAAATTTGATTTCCATTGATATTTTTGTGTGATTTTGTTGTCAGCACATTCAACTACGTAAAGAACAAAGTATTTAATAAGAATATTTCATTCATTCAGATCTAGGATGTGTTATTTTGGTGTTCCCTTTATTTTTTTGAGCAGTATATATATATATATATATATATATAGAGAGAGAGAGAGAGAGAGAGAGAGAGAGAGAGAGAGAGAGAGAGAGAGAGAGCAAAAGTTGCATAAAGTGAAAAATAGCTTAACTCCTGTCATGCCATGGAAAGTTTTGCATAGAAATTTTGAATGGTTCAATAAACATTTTCATATTCTACCAATTTGGTATTTATACTTCATACACTCTCACTGTTTATGTACCTACACATAATAGCCTATTTAATCTTCTAAATGTGTCATGGAACATGTATTAATGTAAAAGTCACCACTAATCCCCCATTGTACCCAAAATAGAGAACCTTAAAGGACTGGAGTATTGTCATACAACAAAGGCCATATCAAATCAATACCTACTGAAAATGGGTTGGGTTCTTTATGCTGGAGATCGGAATCCCAAAAGGGGAAGGTAAGTATACTAACCTTCCCGCAATGGCCCCCTAACCTCCCGCAGTCTAAACCTAACCGTCACACACACACACACACACACACACACACACACACACACACACACACCCCCGCAGCTTAAACCTAACCCCCCTTTCCACGGCCTAAACCTAACCAGTCCTCTGTAACGGGAGTGTAACGATCGGGATTCTGGTTGTCGAGATTCCAGCGCCGGGATTCTCATTTGGGATTCTGGCGCCAGTTTTCTTAGCTGTGTGGAGATCCCGACATCTGTATTTTGACTGCCAGGATCCCAACCATCAGGATCCTGACCAGATCCTCTGAAAACATATGATCTGAATAAGACTTGCACGCTCTGACATATTTGGGTTCCCCCACTCTCTGCATACATTCCTTATTCTACGGCAACATTTTCCATTCACCACATACTTCAAATCCTTCCATTTAAATTCATATATGTTCACTACACACTGTACCCTTTCCCTGAACACTTTGGAACGCGAGACCTGTTTGTAACAAACCCATATCCACCCATGAATTACTAATCCCCTGATCATTACCTTCCTTGACATTACATCCCCGGCATCAGTGTCCTACAGGGGACTCTCCCTCAGCCAGGAACAGACAATATGGTGGAACAAATATTCTGCTTTCTCCTAGCTGTAACTTCCGACTCACACACCCAGAGCCGGCCATAGGCATAGGCAAACTAGGCAATTGCCTAGGGCATTTGATATGCCTAGGGGCATCAGCAGCTTCTGCTGATTAAAAATAAGAATTTACTCACCGGTAATTCTATTTCTCGTAGTCCGTAGTGGATGCTGGGGACTCCGTAAGGACCACGGGGAATAGACGGGCTCCGCAGGAGACTGGGCACTCTAAAGAAAGATTCAGTACTATCTGGTGTGCACTGGCTCCTCCCTCTATGCCCCTCCTCCAGACCTCAGTTAAGGAAACTGTGCCCGGAAGAGCTGACATTACAAGGAAAGGATTTTGGAATCCAGGGTAAGACTCATACCAGCCACACCAATCACACTGAACAACTTGTGATAAACTTACCCAGTTAACAGTATGAACAACAACTGAGCATCACTCAACCGATGCTACATAACCATAACCCTTTGTTAAGCAATAACTATTTACACGTATTGCAGAAAGTCCGCACTTGGGACGGGCGCCCAGCATCCACTACGGACTACGAGAAATAGAATTACCGGTGAGTAAATTCTTATTTTCTCTAACGTCCTAGTGGATGCTGGGGACTCCGTAAGGATCATGGGGATTATACCAAAGCTCCCAAACGGGCGGGAGAGTGCGGATGACTCTGCAGCACCGAATGGGCAAAAACAAGGTCCTCCTCAGCCAGGGTATCAAACCTGTAGAATTTTGCAAAAGTGTTTGAACCCGACCAAGTAGCAGCTCGGCAAAGCTGTAATGCCGAGACCCCTCGGGCAGCCGCCCAAGAAGAGCCCACCTTTCTTGTGGAATGGGCTTCCACTGATTTCGGCTGCGGCAATCCCGCCGCAGAATGAGCCTGCTGAATCGTGTTACAGATCCAGCGAGCAATAGTTTGCTTTGAAGCAGGAGCACCCAGCTTGTTGGATGCATACAGGATAAACAGCGAGTCAGTCTTCCTGACTCCAGCCGTTCTGGTTACATAAATCTTCAAAGCCCGGACTACGTCCAGCAACTTGGAGTCCTCCAAGTCACGAGTAGCCGCAGGCACCACAATAGGTTGGTTCAAATGAAAAGATGACACCACCTTTGGCAGAAACTGCGGACGAGCCCGCAATTCTGCCCTGTCCATATGGAAAACCAGATAGGGGCTTTTACATGACAAAGCCGCCAATTCTGACACACGCCTAGCTGAAGCTAAAGCCAACAGCATGACCACTTTCCACGTGAGATACTTTAGTTCCACGGTCTTAAGTGGCTCAAACCAGTGGGATTTCAGGAAATCCAACACCACGTTAGGATCCCAAGGTGCCACTGGTGGCACAAAAGGGGGCTGAATATGCAGCACTCCCTTAACAAACATCTGAACCTCAGGCAGTGAAGCCAGTTCTTTTTGAAAGAAGATGGATAGGGCCGAAATCTGGACCTTTATGGACCCTAATTTTAGGCCCATAGTCACACCTGACTGTAGGAAGTGCAGGAATCGACCCAGCTGGAATTCCTCTGTAGGGGCCTTCCTGGCCACACACCAAGCAACATATTTTCGCCATATACGGTGATAATGCTTTGCTGTCACGTCCTTCCTAGCCTTTATCAGCGTAGGAATAACTTCATCCGGAATGCCCTTTTCTGCTAGGATTCGGCGTTCAACCGCCATGCCATCAAACGCAGCTGCGGTAAGTCTTGGAACAGACAGGGCCCCTGTTGCAACAGGTCCTGTCTGAGAGGCAGAGGCCATGGTTCCTCTGTGAGCATTTCTTGCAGTTCCGGGTACCAAGTCCTTCTTGGCCAGTCCGGAACAATGAGTATTGTTTTCACTCTTCTTTTCCTTACGATTCTCAGTACCTTGGGTATGAGAGGAAGAGGAGGAAACACATAGACCGACTGGAACACCCACGGTGTTACCAGTGCATCCACAGCTATCGCCTGAGGGTCCCTTGACCTGGCGCAATACCTTTTTAGCTTTTTGTTGAGGCGGGACGCCATCATGTCCACCTGTGGCTGTTTCCACCGACTTGCAATCTGCGTGAAGACTTCTTGATGAAGTCCCCACTCTCCCGGGTGGAGGTCGTGCCTGCTGAGGAAGTCTGCTTCCCAGTTGTCCACTCCCGGAATGAACACTGCTGACAGTGCATGCACGTGATTCTCCGCCCAACGAAGAATCCTGGTGGCTTCTGCCATCGCCACTCTGCTTCTTGTGCCGCCCTGGCGGTTTACATGAGCCACTGCGGTGATGTTGTCTGACTGAATCAGCACCGGTTGGTTGCGAAGCAGAGGCTCCGCTTGACTCAGGGCGTTGTATATGGCCCTTAGTTCCAGGATATTTATGTGCAGACAAGCCTCCTGACTTGACCACAACCCTTGGAAGTTTCTTCCCTGAGTGACTGCCCCCCATCCTCGGAGGCTCGCATCCGTGGTCACCAGGACCCTCCTCGCATGGAACCTGCCGAAGGGAATGGCTTCGTATGATGCCACCATCTTCCCAGGACTCGCGTGCAGTGATGCACCGACACCTGTTTTGGTTTTAAGAGGTCTCTGACTAGAGTCACGAGCTCCTGAGCCTTCTCCGCCGGGAGAAACACCTTCTTCTGGCCTGTGTCCAGAATCATGCCCAGAAAGGGTAGACGCGTCGTAGGAATCAGCTGCGATTTTGGGATATTCAGAATCCAGCCGTGCTGTTGCAACACTTCCTGAGAGTGTGCTACGCTGATCAGCAACTGCTCTCTGGACCTCGCCTTTATGAGGAGATCGTCCAAGTATGGGATAATTGTGACTCCTTGCTTTCTCAGGAGCACCATCATTTCCGCCATTACCTTGGTAAATATTCTCGGTGCCGTGGAGAGCCCAAACGGCAACGTCTGGAATTGGTAATGACAGTCCTGTACCACAAATCTGAGGTACTCCTGATGAGGTGGATAAATGGGGACATGTAAGTAAGCATCCTTGATGTCCAGAGACACCATAAAATCCCCCTCTTCCAGGCTTGCAATGACCGCTCTGAGCGATTCCATTTTGAACTTGAATTTCTTCAGATAAATGTTCAGGGATTTTAAATTCAAGATGGGTCTGACCGAACCGTCCGTTTTCAGTACTACAAACATAGTGGAATAGTAACCCCTTCCCTGTTGAAGGAGAGGAACCTTTACAACCACCTGCTGGAGGTATAACTCGTGAATTGCTGCCAGCACTACCTCCCTTTCCATGGGGGAAGCTGGCAAGACCGATTTTAGGTAATGGTGAGGGGGCGTCACCTCGAATTCCAGTTTGTATCCCTGAGACACAACTTGTATAGCCCAAGGATCCACCCGTGAGCGAACGCACTGGTGGCTGAAATGTCGGAGACGCGCCCCCACGGCTCCTGGCTCCGCCTGTGGAGCCCCAGCGTCATGCGGTGGATTTAGTGGAAGCCGGGGAGGACTTTTGTTCCTGGGAACTAGCTGCGTGGTGCAGCCTCTGTCTTCTACCCCAGCCTCTGGCAAGAAAGGATGCACCTCTGACTTTCTTGCTCTTTTGCGAACGAAAGGACTGCATTTGGTAATACGGTGCTTTCTTAGGCTGTGGCGGGACATAAGGCAAGAAATTTGACTTCCCAGCTGTTGCTGTGGAAACTAGGTCTGAGAGACCGTCCCCAAACAATTCCTCACCCTTATAAGGTAAAACCTCCATGTGTTTTTTAGAGTCGGTATCCCCTGTCCATTGCCGAGTCCATAAGACCCTTCTGGCAGAAATGGACATTGCGTTTACTCTAGAGCCCAGCAGGCAAATGTTCCTCTGGGCATCCCGCATATATAGGACCGCGTCCTTGATATGTGCCAGGGTCATTAGAACAGAGTCCCTGTCCAGGGTATCTAACTCCTCAGACAGAGTATCCGTCCATGCTGCTACCGCACTACACATCCAGGCCGAAGCAATTGCTGGCCTCAGCAGCGTACCAGAATGTGTGTAAACAGACTTCAGGATAGCTTCCTGCTTCCTATCCGCAGGATCCTTTAGGGCGGCCGTATCCTGAGACGGCAGGGCCACCTTCTTAGATAAGCGTGTCAACGCCTTGTCTACCCTGGGGGAAGATTCCCAGCGTAACCTGTCCGTTGGCGGGAAAGGATACGCCATCAGCAATCTCTTGGAAATTACTACCTTCCTATCAGGGGAATCCCATGCTTTTTCACATAATTCATTCAATTCATGTGACAGGGGAAAAGCTACTTCTTGCTTTTCTCCCCATACATATAAATCCTCTTGTCAGGGACAGGATTTTCCTCAGAAATGTGTAACACATCCTTCATTGCCACAATCATGTAGCGGATGGCTTTAGTCATTTTAGGCTGCAACTTTGCATCATCGTCATCGACACTGGAATCAGATTCCGTGTCGACGTCTGTGTCAACTAACTGGGATATTGGGCGCTTTTGAGACCCTGACGGCCTCTGCGCTGTGGGAGCAGGCATGGGTTGAGACCCCGACTGTCCCAAGGCTACAGCTTTTTCCAATCTGTTATGTAAGGAGCTTACATTATCATTTAACACCTTCCACATATCCATCCAATCAGGTGTCGGCCCAGTCGGGGGCGACACCACATCTATTTGCACTTGTTCTGCCTCCACGTATCCTTCCTCATCAAACATGTCGACACAGGCGTACCGACACACCGCACACATACAGGGAACGCTCTGACTGAGGACAGGACCCCACAAAGGCTTTTGGGGAGACAGAGAGAGAGTATGCCAGCACACACCCCAGCGCTATATAACCCCGGGATTACACTGTACCTTAGTGTTTACCCAGAAGCTGCTGTTTTTATATATATCTCTACGCCTAAATTTATGTGCCCCCCCTCTCTTTTTTACCTCTATTGCACCTGTATACTGCAGGGGAGAGCTTGGGGAGCGTCCTTCCAGGGGAGCTGTGAAGAGAAAATGGCGCTGGTGTGCTGAGGAAGAATGCCCCGCCCCCTCAGCGGCGGGCTTCTGCCCCGCTTCTCATGTGTAAAAATGGCGGGGGCTAGCAAATATATACAGTGCCTGACTGTATAAATGTATGCTTTTGCCATCAGGTATCTTAATTGCTGCCCAGGGCGCCCCCCCCTGCGCCCTGCTCCCTACAGTGACCGGAGTGTGTGGGTGTGCTGCGGGAGCAATGGCGCACAGCTGCAGTGCTGTGCGTTACCTTAAGTGAAGACAGGAGTCTTCTGCCGCCGATTTCGATGTCTTCTTGCTTCTGCTGCTTCTGTACTTCTGGCTCTGCGAGGGGGACGGCGGCGCGGCTCCGGGAACGGACGATCAAGGTTAGGTACCTGTGTTCGATCCCTCTGGAGCTAATGGTGTCCAGTAGCCTAAGAAGCGCAACTTAGCTGCAGTGAGTAGGTTTGCTTCTCTCCCCTCAGTTCCACGTAGCAGAGAGTCTGTTGCCAGCAGAAGCTCTCTGAAAATAAAAAACCTGACAAAATACTTTCTTTTCTAGCAAGCTCAGGAGAGCCCACTAGGAGCACCCAGCTCTGGCCGGGCACAGATTCTAACTGAAGTCTGGAGGAGGGGCATAGAGGGAGGAGCCAGTGCACACCAGATAGTACTGAATCTTTCTTTAGAGTGCCCAGTCTCCTGCGGAGCCCGTCTATTCCCCATGGTCCTTACGGAGTCCCCAGCCTCCACTAGGACGTTAGAGAATTTATATGCGGCATGCCTATATTCTGTATGTAGCATTTCATATGCAGATACAGCCACAGTCTCACACAGTATATAGGCATGCTGCATATCAGTTTAATCAGCAGAAGCTGCTTGTGCATCCTAGTCACATAGCAATGCAAATAAGATGCATTTTCATAAAAAAAGGTGCCCAACGTTAGCAAGATTTGTGAGGACGCATCTGTATCCAAGCAGAGGCAGAGGTCACAGTATTAGTGGAAGTGTGAGCGCTGTGTGCATGTGAGTGGGTTGGTTGTGCAGTAGTGTTCGGAATATGTGTAAGGAGCATTATGTGTGTCATGTAAAAATGCATTAATAATGTGCAACATATGTGTAAAGGGCCACTATGTGTGTCATTATGTGTATAAGGGCATTAATAATGTGCGACATATGTGTAAAAGGGTACTACTGTATGTGTGTCATTATGTGTATAGGGGCACTAATAATGTGCAGCAAATGTGTAGGGGGCACTATGTGTGTCATTATGTGTATAAGGGCATTAATAATGTGCGGCATATGTGTAAGGGACATTATGTGTAAAAGGGCATTAATAAAGGTTGTCATAATGTGTAAGGCGCATTATGTTTCTAAGGACATTAATGTGTCTCATATGTGTAAGGGGCATTACTGTGTGGAATTGTGTATAAATGCATTACTAATGTGTGGCATTATGTGTATAAGGTGCTCTACTATGTGGCGTTGCATATAGAAAGGGCGCTACTGTGTCGTCTAATGTGAATAAAGAGCAATAAGGTGTGGTGTAATGTGAATAAGGAGCAATTCAGTGTGATGTAATGTGAACAAGGGGCTCTACTGTGAGGAGTAACGTTTATAAGGTAAAGTGATACTACTGTGGGATGTAATATGAATTATGGACACTATCGCAAGATAAAATGTGAATAAAGTTGCAGTACTGTGTGGCGGAACTGGAATTGGGGTTACTATTGTGTGGCCATGCCCCTTCCCAGCAAGAAGATGCCCCTTTTTGGGCTGTGCGTCAAATGTGTGAACTGTTCCTATTTAAAATATAGGGGGTACAAGGACTGCTATGGGTGAGGGGTGATGGTGCTGGGAAACAGGTGCAAGGTCAGAGGCAGAACCAGCGGTGGTGCTAGGGGGCACCAGCCAAAATCTTGCCTAGAGCATCATATTGGTTAGGGCCGGCTCTGCACACACCCAGGACCCTCTGTCTCTCTCTCTCTCTCTTGCTTTGAAGGACTTACTACACATATTATTCCTGTCTATTTTACCTTTCCAACTTTGTGTTGCTGTCATTTATCGCCCGCAAGTCCTGTTAACAACTTTACTGCCTGAATAAGTTATTTCCTTTCCTGTATTATGCCCAATCTCATACTAGGTGATTTCAACATTCCCATTTACAACTCCACTGTGTCTGCTACCATTACAGTTCTTTCACTTCTTCCTAATGTCTCCCTGTGGACTTCCCAGATAATGTGGTGGACATTTCCTGTCATTCCTCTTCTTCTAATCTGCTTCATCGCTTTCTTGCTCTCCAACCACAGATGGTAATTCGCACGGCTGTTAAAACTAGCCAGCGAGCGATCAACTCGGAATGACCCCCATGTGCACTGCAGGTGGGGCAGGTATAACACTTGCAGAGAGAGATAGATTTGGGTGGGTTATTTTGTCTCTGTGCAGGGTAAATACTGGCTGCTTTATGGTTACACTGCAATTTAAATTTCAGTTTGAAAACACCCCACCCAAATCTAACTCTCCCTGCACATGTTATTACTGCCCCCCCCCCCCCCCCCCCCTGCAGTGCACATGGTTTTGCCCAACTGCTAACAAATTTGCAGCTACGATCAGGTCTGAATTACTCGCACAATCTCATAGAAGCATAGAATTTTGACAGCAGATAAGATCCACTTGGCCCATCTAGTCTGCTCATGTACACACACGCACACAAGGATCAATTTTTGTCGGGAACCAAATATACCAGTATATTTTTGGATTGTGTGAGAATACCAGAGCAGAATACAGGGGTGTAGTATGGTATGCCGGCGGCCGGGCTCCCGGCGACCAGCATACCGGCACCGGGAGCCCGACCGCCAGCATACCGACAGCATGGCGCAAATGAGCCCCTTGTGGGCACGGTGGCGCGCGATTCTCCCTCCAGGGGGGTCGTGGACCCCCATGAGGTAGAGTATCTGTCGGTATGCCGAGTGTCGGGATTCCGGCGCCGGTATACTGTGCGCCGGGATCCCGACATTCGGCAACCTGAAGACCACCCGAATACAGTATGTGGGAAACGTATCCCTGGCCAATTTGATGATGGAGGTCAATGAAGTTTGTTATATGATTGTTCCCCATAGCTATGCTTGTTGGTTAACCAGCTATATGCTCCACGTCTTTAGCAAAGATGATCAAGGTTTCAGTAAAGATACGTATAACAATAAGATAAAACAGGACATTTTAAACATATAAAGTTTGTTTTGATTGGTTATCACAGTTAAATACACTAATGTACTGTTGACTGTTAATTACTAATGCTGAGCATTTCTGTGTTCCTCCCCTATGATGGAACAGGGGAAATGTCAGGAGCCTGACCGTGGCAGCGCATACACTGCCAGATGCGGCCAACCAATTATCGGATCTATCGGGATGAATTCAGCATATTCAACAGACCGATTACTGACTGGTCGCGGCAATACACTGTTCAAGTTATCGGCTGGTCGGGCCAATAATTGGACTCTGTATGCCCAGCGTAATCTTAATATACATGACCTGATCGCTGCTGTGCGTTTTTGCAGCATCCTGCCATCAGATAGCTGCTGGCCATGGAGAGTGAAAACCCGCCCCCGTGCAAGTGTGCGAATGCATGTGTACGGCGTGCGAAAATTCCACCAGACAGGGGACAGCTGCAAATCCGTCCGCAACTCACTCACCATCTAATGATTTTTCCAGTCTGTGCATAGCCCAGGACTTACTCCTACAGTGCGATACAAACAGGTTGTTCGGGTCCGAAGCTGACGTTACATATCCTCCCAGAAAATGCTTGGGAACGCCTGTGTTTTTCCTTACACTCCCTGAAAACGGCCAGTTACCACCCACAAACGTCCGTTTCCTGTCAATCATTTTGCGATCAAAATTTTTGCACCATCCTGTCGCTGTTTGGCAACGCACCTGCGCATTGTGGTGCATACGCATGCGCAGTCATTCCATAATCACCCGCTGTGAGATTTCGCACAACAGCGATCTGGTCTGAATCGGGCCCTAAACCCTCTATGACCTCTGTCATTCCCCAGCAGCAGGTGTCCATGTTAGCAGGAAGGGGCAGTCACAGTGTGACTGACAGTTCCCCTAATTATGGGGGTCATTCCGAGTTGTTCGCTCGCAAGCTGCTTTTAGCAGCATTGCACACGCTAAGCCGCCGCCTACTGGGAGTGAATCTTAGCTTATCAAAATTGCGAACAAAAGATTAGCAGAATTGCGCATAGACACTTCTTAGCAGTTTCTGAGTAGCTCCAGACTTACTCGGCATCTGCGATCAGTTCAGTCAGTTTAGTTCCTGGATTGACGTCACAAACACACCCAGCGTTCGCCCAGACACTCCTCCGTTTCTCCAGCCACTCCCGCGTTTTTCCCAGAAACGGTAGCGTTTTTTCACACACACCCATAAAACGGCCAGTTTCCGCCCAAAAACACCCACTTCCTGTCAATCACATTACGATCACCAGAACGAAGAAAAAACCTCGTAATGCCGTGAGTAAAAAACCTAACTGCATAGCAAATTTACTTGGCGCAGTCGCACTGCGGACATTGCGCATGCGCATTAGCGACTAATCGCTCCGTTGCGAGAAAAAAATACAGAGCGAACAACTCGGAATGACCCCCTATGTTCTGCAGAAATACAAAGGGACAGGACCATCAATGTCACAACAGGAAAATGACAGCATTCTCATCTTTTGACCTACATTAGATCCCAGCAAGACGCTGCCCTAAAGATGTGGGAGGAGCTGCTGCTGTCTGTGTGACAGCAGGGAAATAATGTACTTTTACTACAGCGCTGCCCTGGCAGGTAAACACTGAGCAATGGATTTTACCTTTACCTAATCCTAGAAATGTAAAATTCTGAGGATGTTAGTTGTTCTGCTGGGGATCCGTTGTTCTGCTGGGGATCCGGTCTTTAGGTCAACAGCACTTAGGTCGACACCCATTAGCTCGACCACTATTGGTCGACATGCATTAGGTCAACATGGTCTATAGGTTGGCATGGTCGATATGAAAAAAGGTCGACATGAGGTTTTTAAAAAAAAAAAACATTTTGAACATTTTCATACGTTATGATCCACTTGGACTACGATTGGAAATAGTAACCTTGCCCGAAAGGTGCTCGCCGTGCGAGGGGACACGGTGCACTAATTGGGGTTCCAGGCCACTTTATGAAGAAAACTACACCAAAAAAATGAAGAAAACAAAAAACAACTCATGTCGATCTTTCGACCTAATGACTGTTACTGTCGGGTATGGGTCATTGGGTGGACATGCATTAGGTCGACAGTCATTAGGTCGACCACTATTGGTTGACAGTGACTATGTCGACACCTGAAATAGGTCGACACAGTCAAAAGGTTGACATGACTTTTTTTTACTTTCTTTGGTGTCGTGTTCATCGTAAAGTGACGGGGAACCCCAATTAGTGCACCGTGTCCCCATTCAGTCAAGGTGCCTCGCTGCGCTTGACACAGGTTACTATTCCCAATTGTAGTCCACGTGGATCGTAAAGTATGAAAAAGTTTTAAAAAATTGAAAACCGCATGTCGACCTTTTTTCATGTCGACCTAGTATGTGTCGACATAGTGACCATGTCGACCTAATGCATGTCGACCAATAGTAGTCGACCTAATGACTGTTGACCTGAGTGTGGTCAACCTAATGACCGTATCCCGTTACTGTCAACCCTATGATCCACGCCCGTTCTGCTGTTAGTTGTCCTTTAAATGGCTTCATCTTAATCAGTAGGTGGATTAAATTCGAAACACAACTTTCATTATTACACACGTTATAAACTAAAACTGAAAGCAACCCAGCAAGACTTGTTGGAAGTCCCCTTGGCTGTAACACACAAAATAAACAAGTTATGCAAAACAGCAGGTGTCGGTACTTGCTTGAACTCCTCTGGCTCTGTAATACGAAATCAGGAGGTTCTGAACTTCTAGGGACTTACCAGGAAGAAAGGCTTAGCACTGGGAGGATCACACTGATCCCTGAAACAGATTTACCTTCCATGGTGACCTATGCAAGATCTTTTTTTTTTTTATCTAAAAGAAGAGTCCATGGGGGTAATTCCAAGTTGATCGCAGCAGGAAATTTTTTTTAGCAGTTGGGCAAAACCATGTGCAGTGCAGGGGAGGCAGATATAACATGTGCAGAGAGAGTTAGATTTGGGTGTGGTGAGTTAAATCTGCAATCTAAATTGCAGTGTAAAAGTAAAGCAGCCAGTATTTACCCTGCACAGAAACAAAATAACCCACCCAAATCTATCTCTCTCTGCAAATGTTATATCTGCCACACCTGCAGTGCACATGGGGGGTAATTCCAAGTTGATCGCAGCAGGATTTTTGATAGCAATTGGGCAAAACCATGTGCACTGCAGGGGAGGCAGATATAACATGTGCAGAGATAGTTAGATTTGGGTGGGGTGTGTTCAATCTGCAATCTAAATTGCAGTGTAAAAATAAAGCAGCCAGTATTTACCCTGCACAGAAATAAAATAACCCACCCAAATCTAACTCTTTCTGCACATTATATCTGCCTCCCCTGCAGTGCACATGGTTTTGCCCAATTGCTATCAAAAATCCTGCTGCGATCAACTTGGAATTACCCCCATGGTTTTGCCCAACTGCTAAAAAATGTCCTGCTGCGATCAACTTGGAATTACCCCCCATATGCATTGCTACTTGATAATAAATATTCACGTATATTAATTTGAAAAATGCAGTTGCACTTAGATAGGGGTTACAAGTATCATATTAGAAAATAGGATTTTAATACCTACCGGTAAATCCTTTTTTCTTAGTCCGTAGAGGATGCTGGGGACTCCAAAAGGACCATGGGGTATAGACGGGATCCGCTGGAGACATGGGCACTTTAAGACTTTAAATGGGTGTGAACTGGCTCCTCCCTCTATGCCCCTCCTCCAGACCTCAGTTATAGGAACTGTGCCCAGGGAGACGGACATTTCGAGGAAAAGGATTTTTGTTAAACTAAGGGTGAGATACATACCAGCTCACACCACAACACACCGTACAACATGGCTTTTAAGCAATACGAGTTAACAGTATGAACCAAAAACAGCAACAGGCTGAACATAACCAAAACACAACCTTTGTGTAACCAAAGCAATAACTATCAACAAGTACTACAGATAGAGTCCGCACTGGGACGGGCGCCCAGCATCCTCTACGGACTAAGAGAAAAGGATTTACCGGTAGGTATTAAAATCCTATTTTCTCATAAGTCCTAGAGGATGCTGGGGACTCCAAAAGGACCATGGGGTTTATACCAAAGCTCCAGACCGGGCGGGAGAATGCGGAAGACTCTGCAGCACCGATTGAGCAAACATGAGGTCCTCATCAGCCAGGGTATCAAACTTGTAGAACTTAGCAAAAGTGTTTGAACCCGACCAAGTAGCTGCTCAGCAAAGTTGAACCGCCGAGACTCCTCTGGCAGCCGCCCTAGATACCTTCCTGGTAGAATGGGCCTTCACTGACTCCGGTAACGGCAATCCAGCCGTAGAATGAGCATGCCAAATCGTTTTACAGATCCAGCATGCAATAGTCTGCTTAGAAGCAGGAGCCCCAATTTTGTTGGGAGCATACAGGATAAACAGAGCCTCTGTTTTCCTAATACGAGCTGTTCTGGCTACATAAATTTTCAAAGCTCTGACTACATCGAGAGACTTTAAATCAGCCAAGACTTCAGTAGCCACAAGCACCACAATAGGTTGGTTCATGTGAAACGAAGAAACCACCTTTGGCAGAAATTGTTGACGAGCTCTCAATTCCGCTCTATCCACATGGAAGATCAAATAAGGGTTCTTGTGAGACAAAGCCGCTAATTCCGACACCCGCCTTGCGGACGCCAAGGCCAAAAGCATGACCACTTTCCAAGTGAGAAATTTTAACTCAACCTTTCGGAAAGGTTCAAACCAGTTGGACATAAGAAACTGCAACACCACGTTAAGGTCCCATGGTGCCCTGGGGGCACAAATGGAGGTTGGATGTGCAGCACTCCTTTCACGAAAGTCTGAACCTCTGGAAGGGCGGCCAATTCTTTTTGAAAGAAAATCGATAAGGCCGAAATCTGCACTTTAATGGAGCCTGACTTTAGGCCCGCATCCACACCTGCTTGCAAAAAATGGAGAAAACGACCCAGCTGAAACTCTTCCGTAGGAGCCTTCTTGGATTCACACCAAGACACATATTTTCTCCATATACGGTGATAATGCTTCGCCGTTACTTCCTTTCTAGCTTTAAGTAGAGTGGGGATGACTTCACCGGGAATACCCTTTCGAGCTAGGATTTGGCGTTCAACCGCCACGCCGTCAAACGCAACCGCGGTAAGTCTTGGAACACGCACGGCCCTTGCTGTAACAGGTCCTCTCTTAGAGGAAGAGGCCAGGGATCTCCTATGAGTAATTCCTGAAGATCCGGATACCAGGCCCTCCGTGGCCAATCTGGAACAATGAGTATCGCCTGAACTCTTGTTCTTCTTATGGTCCTTATCACCTTTGGAATGAGTGGAAGTGGAGGGAACACATATACCGACTGAAACACCCACGGTGTCACCAGGGCGTCCACTGCACTGGCTTGAGGGTCCCTCGACCTATAACAATATCTCTGAAGCTTCTTGTTGAGGCGGGACGCCATCATGGCTATTTGAGGAATTCCCCAATGACTTGTCACTTCTGCAAAGACCTATGATGAAGACCCCACTCTCCTGGATGGAGATCGTGTCTGCTGAGGAAATCTGCTTCCCAGTTGTCCACGCCTGGAATGAAGACCGCTAACAGAGCGCTTGCATGTTTTTCCGCCCAGCGGAGAACTTTCGTGGCCTCCGCAATCGCCGCTCTGCTTTGTTCCACCCTGGCGGTTTATGTACGCCACTACTGTTATGTTGTCCAACTGAATCAGGACGGCAAACCGCAAAGAATATGTTCCGCTTGTAGAAGGCCGTTGTAGATGGCTCTTAATTTCAGAATGTTTATGTGCAGACAAGCTTCCTGGCTTGACCATTTTCCCTGGAAATTTTCCCCCTGTGTGACTGCTCCCCAGCCTCGGAGACTTGCATCCGTAGTCACCAGGACCCAGTCCTGGATCCCGAACCTGCGTCCCTCTAGGAGGTGAGAACTTTGGATCCACCACTGGAGAGATACTCTGGTCCTGGAAGATAGGCTTATTTTCTGGTGCATGTGCAGGTGAGACCCGGGCCACTTGTCCAACAGGTCCCACTGAAACACCCTGGCATGGAACCTGCCAAACGGAATGGCTTCGTATGCTGCCACCATCTTCCCCAGCACCCGAGTGCATTGATGAATCGACACTCTTGCCGGATTCAGAATCTCCTTGACCATGTTCTGGATTTCCAGAGCTTTTTCCACTGGGAGAAACACTTTCTGCAGTTCCGTGTCTAGGATCATGCCCAAGAATGACAGCCGTGTTGTCGGAACCAACTGTGACTTTGGCAAATTTAGGAGCCAACCATGTTGTTGCAGGACTGTGGGGGAGAGCGCAACGTTTCTTAGTAACTGCTTTGAACCTGCCTTTATCAGGAGATCGTCCAAGTACGGGATAATTGTGACTCCTTGCTTGCGAAGGTGAATCATCATTTCCGCCATTACTTTGGTGAAAATCCTCAGAGCCGTGGAAAGACCAAACGGCAATGTCTGAAACTGGTAATGACAATCCTGAACAGCAAACTTGATGTGGAGGATATATTGGGACATGTAAATAGGCATCTTTTATGTCGACTGATGCCATAAAATCCCCCCCCTGCAGACTGGAGATCACTGCTCGGAGAGATTCCATCTTGAATTTGAATCTTTTCAGATATAAATTGAGGGATTTTAAGTTCAGAATCGGTCTGGCCGAGCCATCCGGCTTCGGGACCACGAACAGGCTTGAATAAAAGCCTTCTCCCCATTGTGGCGGGGGGACCGTGACAATAACTTGCTGCAGACACAGCTTTTGTATCGCAGCGCATACTACTTCCCTTTCCGGAAGAGAAGCTGGTAAGGCTGATTTGAAAAATCGGTGAGGGGGCACGTCTAGAAACTCCAGTTTGTACCCTTGGACCACTATTTCTAGCACCCAAGGATCCAGGGTCGAACGAGCCCAGACCTGACTGAAGAGTTGAAGACGTGCCCCCACCGGTGCGGACTCCAGCAGCGGAGCCCCAGCGTCATGCGGTGGATTTGGTAGCGGCCGGGGAGGACTTCTGCTCTTGGGAGCTTGCCACAGCCGGCGTCTTTTTTCCCCTTCCCCTACCTGTAGCAGCAAGGAAGGAGGACCCTCGTCCTTTTTTGAATTTATTAGACCGAAAGGACTGTATCTGATAAAGAAGTGTTTTCTTTTGTTGTGCAGGGACATACGGTAGAAAAGATGACTTATCCGCGGTAGCTGTAGATACCAGATCCGCGAGGCCCTCACCCAACAAAACACCACCTGTATACGGCAGAGCCTCCATAGCCCTCTTAGAGTCAGCATCACCATTCCATTGATGAGTCCATAATGCTCTCCTAGCCGAGATTGCCATGGCATTGGCCCTTGATCCCAAGAGGCCAATATCTCTCGCAGCCTCCTTTAGATAGACTGCAGCGTCCCTGATATGACCCAGTGTCAAAAGAACGCTATCCCTATCCAGGGTGTCCAAGTCAGATGATAAGTTATCTGCCCACTTTTCAATTGCACTACTCACCCATGCCGATGCCACGGCAGGTCTGAGCAGCGTACCCGTAGTGACATAAATAGATTTCAAAGTAGTTTCCTGCTTACGATCCGCAGGATCCTTTAGGGCCGCCGTGTCAGGGGACGGAAGCGCCACCTTCTTGGACAGCCGTGCTAGAGCCTTGTCCACATTGGGGGTTGACTCCCACTTTTTCCTATTGCCATAATAATTCTCTTGGGAATCAGCAACTTTTTGTCAGGAATTTCCCAAGTCTTTTCAAAAGAGTGTTCAGTTCATGAGAGGGAGGAAACGTTACCACAGGTTTCTTTCCTTTAAACATACAGACCCTTGTCTCAGGAACAGCAGGGTCTTCCGTGATATGTAACACGTCTTTTATTGCCACAATCATGTACTGAATGCTCTTAGCCAGTTTAGGATTCAACCTGGCATCACTATAGTCGACACTGGAATCCGAATCCGTGTCGGTATCTGTGTCTGCTATTTGGGTAAACGGCCGTTTCTGTGACCCTGAGGGAGTCTGCGTTTGGGATAAAGCATCTTCCATGGATTGTCTCCATGTTTGGTTCTGAGCCTCAGATTTATCCAATCTCTTATTCAATGAAGCCACATTTGCATTCAAGGCACTCAACATATTTACCCAATCAGCAGTCGGCGGTGCCGACAGATACACTCCCCCACTCTGTTCAGTCCCACTCCAGCCTCCTTCTGGGAAGAGCCTTCAGCCTCAGACATGTCGACACACTCGAACCGACACCACTATCACACTGGGCTATAGGGGTCAGACCCACAATAAGGCCTATTAGAGAAACACAGAGGAAGAGTTTGCCAGCTCACACCCAGCGCCTATCCGGTCTGAAAGTATATATATATATTATATATATATATATATATATATACATATAATGCCCCAGACCTGTCAGCGCTTTTTATATATTATAATTCAACACCAAATTTGCTGTCCCTCCCCCCGTTTAGCACCCTGTTACTTGTGGCAGAAGTGTAGGAGGCCAGGACCAGCGTCTCTGCAGCTCACTGTGAAGAAAAAATGGCGCTGATTAGAGCTGGGAGGACCAAGCCCCGCCCCCTTAATGGCGTGCTTATGTCCCACTATTTTTTATACTGGCGGGGGTCTGTATACAGTGCCTATGCACTGTATATCACTTTTGCCAGACTGAAATTGAGGTTTTATTGCTGCCCAGGGCGCCTCCCTGCGCCCTGCACCCATGTAGTGCCGCTTGTGTGTGGGAGCAATGGCGCGCAGCGCGACCCCTGCCCGGTACCTCTGAGACTGAAGTCTTCTGCCGTCTTTACTGAAGTCTTCTGTACTTCGGTTACTCACCCGGCTTCTTTCTTCTGGCTCTGTGAGGGGGACGACGGCGCGGCTCCGGGAACGAGCAACTAGGCTATACCAAGTGATCAGACCCTCTGGAGCTAATGGTGCCCAGTAGCCTAAGAAGCAGAGCCTTTAACTCACAGAAGTAGGTCTGCTTCTCTCCCCTCAGTCCCACGAAGCAGGGAGCCTGTTGCCAGCAGTGCTCCCTGAAAATAATAAACCTAAATAAAGTATTTTCCAGAGAAACTCAGGAGAGCTCCCCTGTTGTGTGTCCAGTCTCTCTGGGCACAGAATCTAACTGAGGTCTGGAGGAGGGGCATAGAGGGAGGAACCAGTTCACACCCATTTAAAGTCTTAAAGTGCCCATGTCTCCTGCGGATCCCGTCTATAACCCATGGTCCTTTTGGAGTCCCCAGCATCCTCTAGGACGTATGAGAAAAGATACATGCTCAGATAGATCTAGTTATAGTGTAGGATAGAGAAGAGTCGTGGCGCCAACCGATATAAGCTGCAGCCCGACTGGTCAGAAAGGTAACCCCAGTACCCAAATGGAAGCGTATTAAGATAGAATTAGACCAGAAGATGTGCGCTAATCGGATTAGAGTAAATATGAAATGGTACTTCCCTTACAGAACCTCTGTCGTGGGATTTACCGCATATTTCAAACAACATGGATCCATATGTGGGAAGAAAATAGACATATATAGTGTAGTGTGTTTAAAACAATACAATTTAATACAATACACTAACGAATCACAATAAAACCATTGATTATAGATTGCTGCAAACAAATGGTGGTAGATGGGAAATTACCAGAGGATGGTAAAATGAATGCTTTAAATAGTATATTTGAACTCCTGTTTGCTGGTGAGTATTTCTAAAACATCAAAATCTTGAAGTCAAGTGAAGGTGGAGGTTTACCAGATTTCAATGAAGTGAGTGCGTTTAAGATGTTGTCCAGGGGAGATATCGGCTCCGGAACCTATTCTCCAAAGTCCACAACACTCTGTCCGTCTGGAAAAACTCCCCTCAGCAGTGGTTAGCTTGTCATACAGTGCCGACGCGTTTCGGGATCTCTCCCTTCATCAAGGCTGCAACGATGCAGCCTTGATGAAGGGAGAGATCCCGAAACGCGTCGGCTGCAACGATGCAGCCTTGATGAAGGGAGAGATCCCGAAACGCGTCGGCACTGTATGACAAGCTAACCACTGCTGAGGGGAGTTTTTCCAGACGGACGGAGTGTTGTGGACTTTGGAGAATAGGTTCCGGAGCCGAAATCTCCCCTGGACAACATCTTAAACGCACTCACTTCATTGAAATCTGGTAAACCTCCACCTTCACTTGACTTCAAGATTTTGATGTTTTAGAAATACTCACCAGCAAACAGGAGTTCAAATATACTATTTAAAGCATTCATTTTACCATCCTCTGGTAATTTCCCATCTACCACCATTTGTTTGCAGCAATCTATAATCAATGGTTTTATTGTGATTCGTTAGTGTATTGTATTAAATTGTATTGTTTTAAACACACTACACTATATATGTCTATTTTCTTCCCACGTATGGATCCATGTTGTTTGAAATATGCGGTAAATCCCACGACAGAGGTTCTGTAAGGGAAGTACCATTTCATATTTACTCTAATCCGATTAGCGCACATCTTCTGGTCTAATTCTATCTTAATACAGATAGATCTAGTTACCTATAATAAGGCATCAATTAACAGGAACAAATATTTGTTGTTCTCATTTCTTCTAGCTCGACATGAAATCGATATCACCAAATATGCTGATCACGTAATAGAGTATCAGTAATCGATCATCATTTATATGCCACTAACATTTCACAGCTGAGCAATATTTGCAATAGATCACACGCGAAATTACATAACAATAGCAATAGGCCAGACAAGCCCTTACTCATATAATATTGTAATTCATAAAATCCCATCTAGTGATGTCAGCAGTTCCACGTCAAATGATTGGTTGTATACTGATACAGGCAACTAAATGGCTAAATTCACTGTGTACTGTATGTAGGCGACAGCTAAGCATAAAACATAACTCATCACTGTCAAAAATAACAGTTTTGTTAAACATGATATATTCCAGGGCCCTTAGATGTGGTCCATATTTTCCATGGGTTGGGAATGGGATTGATTTGCCGGCGGTCAGGATGCATTCAGAATAACGAATATTTTGATTGCCGGGATCCCGATGGAATCCCGTTTCCATAAAGGGACAGAAACAACTATAGCAAAGAATAACAAAGTTACCCATATATTTTTTACCAGTTGCAGCCTAGCATTGTTTCAAGTTAATAGGAGACAAAGGACATGTACTAAGCAGTGATAAAAATTGAGAAGTTAGCCAGTGGAGAAATTGCCCATGGCAACCTCTGCATACTTTTATAGTATGCAAATTATAAATGTTACGTCAATGCTGATTGGTTGCCATGGGCAACATCTCCACTGGCTCACTTCTCCACTTTTATCACTGCTTAATACATGTCCCCCGATATATCTTCATCCAATCATGCTTCTTTGGCTACCCAAAGTGTATATTTTACTTTGGACAGGAACAGCATGTATGGCGGACCTCTTGCCATTCTCATACTCCACAAGAACACTACCAATACTACTAAACTACAAAAGTATAGTACCAATAAACCTATATTACACTTATTCACAATTAAATATGTAGTAAAATGTTGTATATGTAGTAAAAAGAGATCAAATGTTACAAGTAACATTATTATGTGACATAGCTGAGTGTAAGCTGTTACTCACTGATATCAGCCATTTCAGATTAAAAGACCACCCCTGCCATATCAATTAATGCACTTGAATTCAGGAAGCCTGTTATGCACACAAAAATAATCGTCCTTCACCAAGGCTTGCATTCTGTGCACAGTTTTATTTTCTAAAATGTAATAGAAAATAAAAAAATGCTATGGTGCAGATGTATTGAGACGGCATAAGGGAGTGATAAACCAGTGATAAGTGCAAGGTGATAAATGCACCAGCCAATCAGCTCCTAACTGTTAATTTACATATTGGTGCAAATTGGCTGGTGCGTGGTAGTTTATTACTTCCTTTTGCCGCCTCCAGGCTTAATACATCTGCCCCTCATTTACAGATATAAATCTTGAGTATATACCATAGAGTAGGGAATTACAGAGGTTGGTACAGTATAATGGGGCAGATGCATTAACCTGGAGAAGGCATAAGGAAGTGATAAACCAGTGATAAATGCAAGATGATAAACGCACCTGCCAATCAGCTCCTAACTGTTAATTTACATATTGGAGCTGATTGGCTGGTGCATTTATCACACTTCCTTATGCCTTCTCCAGGTTAATACATTTGCCCCAAAGGGCCTATTTACCAATGATCGCATTTGAAATGCAATCATAGGCGCTAATATCACGCCCACATTGCACTGCATAATAGGATCATATCGGGTGGATGTATCACCTGGAACAGGCAGGGACAGGGGCTCTGAAAGGGGCTCTTCCCTGTGATACACAGAATGAGGTGCCGGGGCCACTATGCATATACAGTCATAGTGACCGCCTCGAACAGGGGCCATTTCTGCCGGAGGGTTCCTGGGGAACTCTGCCGGAACTACATCTCTCGAAGTGTATCCCACAGGCTACAATAGGGGTATCAGCAGGAGCTACTATCAGGAATGCGGATATTGGGCCTAATTCAGACCTGATCGCAGCAGCAAAATCTTTCTCTAATGGGCAAAACCATGTGCACTGCAGGTGTGCCAAATCTAACATATGCAGAGAGAGTTAAATTTGGGTGGGTTATTTTGTTTCTGTGCAGGGTAAATACTGGCTGCTTTATTTTTACACTGCAATTTAGATTTCAGTTTGAACACACCCCACCCAAATCTAACTCTATCCGCACACATTATATCTGCCCCACCTGCGCTGCACATGGTTTTGCCCATTAGAGAAAAATGTTTCTGCTGTGATCAGGCCTGAATTAGGCCCATTGATATACCGGACAGCATCACATTCTCCATAGAAACCTTCGGGCAGAAATGGAGGGATCGCAGCACGTATATCCTTCTTACATTGGGGGATACATAATATTTGTGGCTAGCCCCGGAAAACAGGTGTTTTCGAGGGCATAGCCGCAAACATTGCATGATAAATGGGCCCCTAAGAACCTAAACACAGCCATTTAATCAAGATGCCCCAGGGCCTCAGATTTATATTACTGTAAAAAAGGATAGCTGTTGAGTACATCTGGATGTAACCGATTATACCTGACTTGTTTACCCCTTTAAGGTACAAAGCTTTGAATGATGTGAGATAAAAAATCTCTCAAATGAACTTTATTGCAGTGTCAAGGATCTCATAAGGTTATCGTGAAGTTTCTTATGTGATGCAACACCCAGAAAACTGAACGTTCTTGTTCGCAGGATGATCAACACCCATATATGTAAATGAACAGCATGTGCTTCAGGAGACATGCCTAAAGCAAACCACCACCTCTCTTCTAGAAAAGAACACAAACATTGCAATAATCTACAATCTACTGTAAAGGAGACATTCTCAGAATGTTATTACATTAACATGCCTTACTGCTTATTACTAAATTAACCATGGCAAACTTTGAAATTGCGTAGGTTTACCAAACTAGTTAGATCAGTAGGGCTGTGGCCTGTTCTGTATTTCTTACATACAGTACAGTATAAGGAGAGAAGAGAATTGGACAGGGCGTGGTACTGGATACAACAGACACACATTTGCATTGTGGAGAAATAAACAGATGATGCCTTGTTCTTATTTGTTTGGGAGCTAATGCACAAGTGTCTGTGTATACACTACATGTGTATAACAATAATCTGGGCCATGCACCTGGAATGGTGTGATAGTATTACAGAATGTCAAAGTATCTATATTGTCTGCTGCTATTTATTTCTGCTGAGGGCTAGTCAGTGTCAGTACTGAATGCTGCCTGTCACTAGATTGCAGTAATAACAGAAGCGGTGGCCCTTTGGACTCTCCCTGTTATCTATGGACCCAGATGTGACTATAACGTGGTGCCTGACAAGATGGGCTCGGTTACCTCTTTGGTATAGTCTCCAGGGCTGGGGGCAGCCCCTGTGCCAATGTGTGGCTGTGGAGGGGTAGGACTCCTAGGCTGCAGGCTGCTGCTCCTTGCTGCAGGTGGCTGGCTGGGGCCTGCATTGTTACTGGGGGTGTCTGTGCCGCCGCTCTCCTCCTCACTGTGCAGCGCACTGACCGAGCCAATCTCCGCAGCATCCCCGGGCACTTCATGCACCAGCCAGGCGCTGACCTCAGTCCTGGGGATGCGGGTGTCCCCCAGCGCCCTCACCTCGTCCAGCAGCCTCCGGGCAGTGAAGAAGGAGTCCAGGTCCGGGCTCTTAGGGTGCAGGCTGGAGCCTTCCCAAGTGTCCCGCAAGCTGTGGAAGGGGATCTGGGAATAGGCAGAGCTGCTCCCCAGGATGATCTCCCGGATGGGGGGCAGGTACGAGTCGAAATCCACCCTTACCCCGACCAGGCTCAAGAGGATGGTGACCTGCAGCAGACCTTCTGTCAGATAGCCCTTCAGCTCCTTCATTGTATCCCTGCCGGGCCAGGAGAAGAAGGAGGAGGAAACTTCTCAGCTCCCCTGGAAGTGTCCTCTGCCTCCGCTGCTGCTGCGAGGGGCGATGGGGTGGAGAATACGGGCAGCGGGCAGCATAACCAGGGGCTGCTGTCAGGTCCTGGGCACCGGCGGGGAGCAGCCGGCCGGGGTGGGGGTCGCCCGCAGCGGGTGAGCAGACAATAGAGCACGCCGGCTGCCCCGCTCCTCTGCAGTGAGACACAAAGGCGGCGGCATCAATGCACAGTGACAATGCCGGGCACAGATAGGCCGGCGGGGCGGGAGGCAGGGAGAGGAGGGAGGAGATGGGGTGGATGAAGGTGTGAGCACACCCGGCTGTGTACTGTGTGCTGCTGAGGGACTGATCACCCTCTATAGCTCCATCTATAACACCCCCCTCCCGCTAGCTGGGATTAGGGAGATACACTCTGTTCATATATGAAGATAAATGAGAATAGCACCTACAGCTGTGCACCCACCTGCTAGTGTCACTGCAATGGCACCTATACCTGGCAGCACCTATCATTTGTGTTTTACAGTAAGTGGATAAGAAGTCACCTCTTGAATGTACAACGTTTTTGATTTGTCAGATTATGATGATGTTAATGGTGGGACATCATCACCTTCATGATGCCAGTTTGTTCCAACTAATACGGATGAATAAGTTACAGTATTTAGGGTTTGTACACACAGGTGTTTGAAAAATAATGCTAATTAAACTTTAGTAATTTGCACACACAAGCCTGTTCTATATGAATTGGAAACATGTTCATTAACCCCAAATCTCCAAGGTTCCCACTAGAGTAATGTACAAAGAGCTTGTAATGTAATGTACAAACATTCATCCTGTTAAATATACTGTACTTCCTTGAAAACACAGGATGTGGAATTGAGGGTGGCAGGAAGTGGTTTGTTGGGGAAGTGTGGAGAAATGGTTGTTTTGATTATTTCATGATTTATATTTTACATATGAGATGTGGCTATTAAAAATCGAGACTGACGCTATGATTTACGTTTAATTATATTAAGTATATTTTAACTCCTTTTCCTTTCTATGTACTCCCCTTCTGCATCCACACACCACAGCATTCTTACTTTCTATTGGTCAAAGCCATGCTGTAGCTCATTATCTGTCAGCTGTCTCATCAGCCCCATTGTTTTATTCTTTTCCTCAGTAACAGATGCAAAATGAGTTCCTTTGAGCACAGATTTGACTTCAGGGAAAAGAAAGTCACAGGATGCTACTTCTGGTGAGTATGAAGCACTGCAATCTGTTTCTCGGCCAAAAACTGCTTCACAGGGAGAGCTGCGTGGGATGGTGCGTGTCCTGATGGAGGAAGTATCCATTTTTGCACAACTCTGCCTCTGGATCTCGGTGACCCTTCTACTCGTAGATTAAGTAACAGCCTAAATGGGCTTTTAACTATTTTTTTTTTCTGAACTTGAAATTGAACCCCTCCCCCATATACATAAATTGAAGTACAGTTCAATCCTGGAAATCCTGGAATTGAGTTTCTTTTTTAGATCCCGAATCCATGGATGGAAAAAATGGCCTGGATCTGGCTTCCGTACCTGTGTGGTTCACAGCAGGATCCATTGTGACCACTGCTTTTCCAATGGAGCTCTGTGGTGAAACTGCAGAGTTAATCGGCTTTGTCCTGGGAGCCCTTCTTACACCTGCAATAGGGGACAGGATAGCTTCCACCTGGTACCGCTCAGCCTCCATTGTAACAAGCGACAGTGCAACCGCTGCTGCTGCTGGACTGTGAGATCAGACCCCCTGCTGAATGCTGATTCTGCATGCTGCTGACGACTGTATCTCGTGAGTTTGACCCTGACCCACCAGCCGTTGTCACACCACGTCCTGCCAATTCACTAAATGCCCTGCCAATTCACTGAAATTCAGCTAAAAGTCGTGTGTGTGTGTGTGTGTGTGTGTGTGTGTGTGTGTGTGTGTATATATATACTCCACAAACACTCTCCTGCGCTAATTGGTTTAAAAATAGACGATTAGGTATAGCTATCTCTAGGATGGGCTTCCTGGTTCCTCTTGAGTTCCTTGTTAGGAGGAACTGAGCAAAGAAAATAGAGTATAGAAATAGAGGAAAAATGGCGCCCCAGGGGTTTACAAATACCCTTATACAAAGACTATTGCTTAACAGGATTTGCAATCAATATTTATACAGGTTTTTAAAACACATAACGGACTGTTCTTTTCATAAAAATTTATTAAAACAATTATACAAAAACATGAAGTATATCCATCATTATTACATGTACATTATGATGTAGTTTCTCCTACAGAAATCCATCAATGGGATATGGAGGAAAGAAGGCAACCTTTCTGTTGTATCCTTATTCTTCCTCATTAAATATTCAGAGATA
The DNA here is from genome assembly GCF_028390025.1 of Pseudophryne corroboree. NCBI lineage: Eukaryota > Metazoa > Chordata > Amphibia > Anura > Myobatrachidae > Pseudophryne > Pseudophryne corroboree. The sequence goes on from NC_086448.1 coordinate 198,494,721, forward strand.
ACATCAACAAGAAATACAGTAACCCAACGCGTTTCGTCTAGGAACTAGACTTCATCAGGGGTGCGTCTAGAAATTATAGAACAACCATTCAATAAAATATACAAATACATGAAAATACATAAAAATACATAAGAAAATGTACAAACAATCCGAAAGAACAGTCCGAAAAAACAAAGATGGGCAAGACAAGGAAAAACCCGAAAACATGGAATGAGCAGTTGATGATCTCACATAATTAGAAGAGACTTTAAGATGTTATTCATAAATATGGTCCACCGAAAAAGATTTTATGTTAGACATACCTTAGATAATAATGTCTATCCAAGAGAGCGATAGGCCTAGATCATTGGCCGAATAGGTTCATACGTGGGCTTCCAAACATCAATGAGGCGTGAAATAAGGGCATAAATTCAGCCTAATTGGGAATATAACAAATTCTTAAAGGGATCTATTATCTAGATTCAATTAAACCGTAGAGGTTGAATAATGTACCACATACCTCGTGAATCTGGTAACTCAGATTACGAAGAGCTCAAAAGGGAAGCATTCGTATGAAAAAGAGGAATCAGCAACTTCATGCACACATGGAGGACCTAATGAGTTAATTATCATTCGTTAGTGTCTCACCTTATCATGGTGAAAGGTATACATAAAGGGAGGGCCTAGACTCAGATACCACTCATTTCAAGAATCACTGGTATATGAATGCCTTCACATCTGAAATGTGAGGACTAGTGTCATGTCATGGTGATGGGAGTCACTAACGTGATGATGTATTACGTGTTTGACGCTAGGGGGAAGTTCAAACGGACCTCCTGGCGCGAATTCACTCTGGGTGCATGATTATAAAGGTATGTAATGTCATTTATGTGCATTGTATCCTGACGATAGTGCAATAAAGCACTGAAACGTTGTAAGACCTGACTGGTTTATTGTTTATTCATCAAGCCGAGTGCCACACCATTGCGGGACTGTATATATATATATATATATATATATATATAGTTACATATGAGGTCCAGCTCTCCCAAATATGACGTGTATCTGCTGGGTGCCCGCTCAATATAGATGCACATATACTCCACGGGGGGTGCGGCACTCCTGGACTTCAAACAATCACTGATGCCATTTTAATCAGCAACGTTTCAGTTCCTTTATTTGTAAAACTGTCATCAGGCTAACCTGAAAAGTGAATGTGTGAACTTCTATGTTATCATGACATAAATCGTTACACCATCAGCAAGAACCGCCAATTGGCGAAATAAAACGCTTAAAATCTAATATGACAAAATTGTTCCACTTATTTCACATATCTATTAAAAATTCATAAAATATAGCAAAAAGAGGTGCCCATTGTTTCACAGATAACCTTTTTCTACTCCCTCTATTCTTGTAGATTGGAGGTCACAATAGGAACAGACTTCATCAGGGGTATATCTACAGAAGTAGAAAAAAATATTAAGATATTTGCTTATACAATGGTTTTAACAATTCTTTGACATTAAACAATTAAAACAACTAGAATCGGAACAAATATAATAAGATACATAATATGGCAAATCAGGCTGATGATATGACAGCACAAATGGAGAAAAACAGATAGAAATAGGCAATTAAGAATAGATCTTCAATCATTATAAAGGCACACACCTTACTACAAATGATTCAATCATCAAAGTTAATTTATGTTTGGACACTCTGGTCTAACCGATTGAGCAAAGTTCTTATACACGTGGCCCAATCACCTATTGAAGAGACATTAACATGACATTTGTATAAACACCTTATAAGGTTCATCTCAACATAAAAAGACTCGAATTAGTATAATAGGCTCACTTAGGGGTCTATTTATTAACATTATTTTTACTAAAATAATGTGAAAAAGGGTGTTTTCATACCCTTTTCACATTATTTTAGTATCACTTAAATGTATTAAAGGGCATTTGGAGCAGTTTTCATGAAAAACTGCTCCAAACCCTTTAATTCACTTTTTTTTTAGTAACCCACATCGCATTCCCCATACTTACAAATTTACTAAAACAAAAATGTGAAAAAATACAGCAGTGTGCCCTGTGATAATCTCGCCAGCTCAGGCTGGCGAGTTCACAGGGCAGCACTGCGATAAGCACCCTTTTTCCTAGCTTTCTCTGCCCCTGGCAGAGAAAGCTGAGCGGGACCCGGCAGAGTGATCAGCTATGTGTGTCCGATGGACACACAAGCTGATCACAGTGTAAAAAAAACCCCAAAACATACTCACCTGTCCAGGGAGCCGGTGTCCGCTGCTCCGGTGAGAGCTGCCGGGCTCCGGGTCCCCCATATGCTGCAATATGACCCTGGTGCAGTAAAGTGACGCTGCAAAATGGCAGCGTACTTTACAGCACCGGGGGTCACAGCGCAGGAGAAGGACCCAGCGCCCGGCAGCCTCCTGAAGCAGTGTGGACTGGCTCCCTGGACAGGTGAGTATATTATCCTACTTGGGGGGGTCCGTGGCATGCGGGAGTAGTCAGGATGGGGTGGGGGGGTCGGCCGGGTAGCGGCGATGTCGGCGGGGGTGGCGCATGCGCAGCAGGACATCGGGGTATTTTTTACCAAAAATACCCCACTGATGTTGAGAAGTGGCATCGCAGGAACAGAGCTTGACCGCAAGCTCTGTTCCTGCATGCGATAATTGATACATCCCTGCGATGTAATCAATTATCGCAGTGTGAGTTTGGGCAATTTTATCACCTGTCATCAGCATCCTTGATGCGGATGGTGATAAATAGGCCCCTTAGAGAGGCACATACCTGGTTAGTTCAAAAGGACGTGTGATAAATCAGATACTTAAGACAGTCAGGTTCAGGCAAAAATCACAAATGTGTTCAACCTGAATGCATTATTGCACAACATCAGTATCAATGCATCTAAAATACTATTGAGACCAAGTTAGATATACTGTTACATGTGTCCAACTGGTACCTAATTATATATAATATATTGGTTACTAGTATTCTACCGTATTAAATATAAAATACTTTTACTTAAATACAAGGCTATTAACCAAACTGCACCAACATACATCTCTTCACTCATCTCAAGATATCTTCCTAACCGACCTCTTCGCTCTGCACAAGATCTGCGTCTCTTATCCACACGTATTACTTGTTCCCACTCAAAATTACACGACTTTATCCGGGCTTCACCCACTCTGTGGAATGCCTTTCCACGCACAATAAGACTCACCTCTAGTCTCCAAACCTTTAAACGTTCCCTGAAAACTCACCTCTTCAGACAAGCCTATCAAATTCCAGACCCACGCTTATAAACCTTCAATGCTTCCCTATCTGATTACATCCTCTCTGTACAGTACACATAACCTCACATAATTTGTCTTTGTTTACTCTCACACCCTCCTGACCCTTTGCCAATATTGCTGTGTGATCATATCATACAACCCATTAAGAACCTAGCAATCTGGTGGACCATTATGGTAGCATCTGTCCTTGTGTATCAATGCCTATTTCCCTATTGATTGTAAGCTTGTGAGCAGAGCCTTCCTACCTCTATGTCTGTATGTTTTTACCCAGTTTTGTTCTATTACTTTTGTTCTAATTGTAAAGCGCAACGGAATATGCTGCGCTATATAAGAAACTGTTAATATATATATATATATATATATATATATATACAAGCACTGTTGGGCGGCACTCATGAGACTTGAAACAAGAGTAATCAGACGGACAGCGTCACCGTGTTCAACGTTTCAGTCGTGTTTGACTTTTTTCAAGAACATGCTCTTGAAAAAAGTCAAACACGACTGAAACGTTGAACACGGTGACGCTGTCCGTCTGATTACTCTTGTTTCAAGTCTCGTGAGTGCCGTCCAACAGTGCTTTCATATTATGGGGTCTTTTTGGATTGAAGGAGGGCACCCGAGCCAATATTCATTTGGTCAGTAATGGGAGTGCCAAGTTATGTTTATATATATATATATATATATATATATATATAAAACTAAAGCTAAAGGGGTATAAGGGGTACAATGCACTCACCCATCAGTCAACGATACAGTTTCAATGGTGCTCCCACCTTCTTCAACTTCTTCAAGGACTGCCTCCATTATTATCTATTATTTCTCTTTTTCCCCAAGTGGTAAAACCTCTGGTAACGCATTGTAGCTAGGCTTGCCACCTCATCCCTTTAATTCTGGACACATATTAATAACACAGGTTCTGTGACTGGCTGACTTCAAGACTCCGTTTCCCCTGGTTTTATTCAGCCACAGAACCTGTGTAATCAATATGTGTCCAGAATTAAAGGGATGAGGTGGCAACCCTAATTGTAACCCACTAATCCTCATAAAATGCAGACTTTAATGAATTTCCCTATGCATTAATTACCAGAGGTGCATTTTTACCCTGGCTTTTCCTCACAGCTCCTGAAGCTGTGAAGTAAGGTGTACCCTCTGGTTATTAATGTGCGGGGTATCGGACGCTAGTTGAATTAGTTGCCGTCAACAATAAGCCCTGTAATTGAGCATAATTACAGTATACAAGATAATACTAAAAACGGGGTAAACACACTATGAAATATGTGTAATAGCTGTGAGTTGTACGCAGCAATGGGGACGGGGTTGTTAGCAATTTAGCACTAGATTAAGAGGGGCAATTCTTTAAAAAGCAAAACCAAACTAATTTTGCCTTTTAAAGAATTGCTGCTTTAAAGTCTAGAGTGTAAATCAACTAGCCGGCTATCACATATACTCTTATAACTCTTCTGTTTACAGTTATTATATGCAACAAGGGGTTTCCTATATTCCTGTTATTAGACTTGCTAACATATTATTACGTTATACAGGTTGAGTATCCCTTATCCAAAATGCTTGGGACCAGAGGCATTTTGGATATCGGATTTTTCCGTATTTTGGAATAATTGCATACCATAATGAGATATCATGGTGATGGGACCTAAATCTAAGCACAGAATTCATTTATGTTGCATATACACCTTATACACACAGCCTGAAGGTAATTTTAGCCAATATTTTTTATAACTTTGTGCATTAAACAAAGTGTGTCTACATTCACACAATTCATTTATGTTTCATATACACCTTATACACACAGCCTGAAGGTCATTTAATACAATATTTTTTAATAACTTTGTGTATTAAACAAAGTTTGTGTACATTGAGCCATCAAAAAACAAATGTTTCACTATCTCACTCTCACTCAAAAAAGTCTGTATTTCGGACTATTCCGTATTTCGGAATATTTGGATATGGGATACTCAACCTGTATATGCCTACACTCCCTCTAAGTTTTTGATATAAACATGAACCTTTTACTTTTCAACATTGTATCTAATGCTCCCATTAAAAAAGAGGTTTACAAAAAAAAACACATCATACACTAGAACTATATGCCAATGTTTTTATTTGTGGCATTTTTTTTTCTGTATGTTAATAAACACTATACATAAAATGATAACATGAGTTCATGACCCATTTAAATAAATAATACAGAAATACAGCTTTGAATGGTAGGAGAATAGCACTAAGTTTATATCACGTAGGCGTTAATACGGTCTCTTTATAGCAGTGGCAGTATTTCTAGATTTCAACAACAAAATAAATAATAGATAAAGGAGTTCCATAGTTATAAAATGTATAGTTGGGGAATATAAGCTGCCACTTATACAGCCCCTGGTTGTGGAGGTATCTTAGCTGGCTCTGAAAGTATTTTATACTATTTGGAATTGTCTACAACTAGGAATAATATAACAGTTTGCATGCACAAACAATACAATCTAGGTGTTATGGATTCATTTACTGTAGTGTTGCTGCAAATTATGCAGATTCTTTACTAATCATCATTTATGGATATAAAATCAGTTACTCTCTCAGCCCCAGTCAGCTCCTAAACATCATGAAAATGGCTCCCATGTGTCCCTATTTTCACAAGATAAAGAAATGTCTACAGTAACTCACATCATATTGCCACACAATCCATATTCTTGATACACCATAATTAATGTGGGGATAAGTTACTTTCCTTAATTGTTTTATTTTATTTGTTACACAAAGAGCATAAAAAGTATGGAATGGTCACATAACTGTCCCAGTTTGGCACTGCCAAATTATGGGATCTGTAGTTATGTACAGTACATCTCTGGGACTGGGGTATATTTGGAGTTGTAATTGGTCATCTCAGCAATAGAGAGTCAACACTCAAGGGAAATGGTGGGTGGTCGGAGCTTAAAAGTCGCTGAAATTCAAACAAAACAACTTTTTAATTAAATAAATGTATAAAAGGCATTGTATTGTAAGGTACAATTATATTATTAAAGATGTAACAGGTCCTCTGTAATAGGCATAGTCTGCTATCTTTTTGTTTTACCAGCAGTTCAGCCACAGTAGGTTGCTGCCCTGGTTCTCTGCTGTATCAGAGCTTAATGTCTCTTTCAGCCTCCTGCTAACTCAGTTGTATCTAGATCTCCTTCAGCTAAAATGACCTGGTTCATTCTATGGATTGAAAATAGCACAGTCTAGGGCTTATGTAAAGTTGAACTCATGCCTCTTCTTTGGTGTAAAACACATTCTCGTATTGCACATGACACATGCAGAAAAAGTGTAATGCAAGGCATAGTAACATTATGCAATTATCCAGCCTATAATCGCGTGGTGTATGACGGCGACCAATCAGTTATGATCAGCTGGTTTGGCATGAGCAATATTTCAACATGTCTGACTGATCCAGTTATTGGTCGCCCGCCCCTGGCAGTGTATGCACTGCCGCTGCGGATTGCCCAACATTTTTTCTCCTGGTCCTTCACAGAGGACGAATGGGGAAATTATTTCTACCCAAGGGAGGGACCCAGATATTGTGTGGCCATACACTGTGAAAGATCTTACAGTGTATGGCCACAAAATCTGATGGTGTCAGGTTGTCAGATAACATGTCTGTCAGTCTGACAGACATTTTATGTGACAATGTACTGTATGTCGAGCATTGTATCTCCTTCCAAACATACTGTAGGTCTGAGTACAGTACGGGCATGTTCTCATAAATTAAACTTATGCTGGCCATACACGGTTTGATATAACTCACTGTCAGACAGATAAAGCCATACACTGTTAGATCATTGGTCTGTCTGTCTGATGGTGAGTATATACACTATCAGAGCTGAGCACCAGTTATTAGTCAGGCATGCTGAAAATGTGTTATCCCCGACAGAGATAATTGGTGCTCAGTCGTGGCCCTGTCCTGACCAGCTAATAATCAGCTGATCGCATCGATACAAAGGATATGGCCTCCTTAAGCCAGGCCAGAGCACTGACACAGTGCACCTGTGAGGAATCATTTATATTGCAGGTTCTTGACCACTGGTTCAAAATCTAACCCTTATGATGATCGTCAGCTGCTTCGCAGTGTGTTTTCAGCCTTCTCACTGGTAGTATATACATTATTAATGTGACTACTGCAGTCTACTTGCGTTATTTGACATTTGCATTCAGCCTGTGGCAGGAAAAAACATTTCCATATGATTTGCAATGTATGTGTATTCATTTAAACTCAATAATATTATTTTCTATTATTTTCTATTTTTAATTATTATTTACGTCTGTATTCAATTGTAATTTAAATGGAAAATGCCACAGTATTTATTAAAGTCCAGACACAATTTTACTTTTTTACTTCATTAAAGTACTATATTTTGTATAAACTGTATACTCTATCTCAGTGATTTTCAACCTTTTTTTACTCGCGGCACACAAACAATATTTTAAAATTGCCAAGGCACACCATCAGTTCCCCACAGAAAAAAAAACAAAAACACATTGGTACTCATAGTAAAAAAAATCCACGCATACATTGCCTACACAGAAAAAACAATCACATTGCTCCCCACATAAATCATATTGCTCCCTATATAAATCCTATTGTGCCCCACATGAATTATTCACATTATTCCCACCATAAATCCTTATTCTCCCCACATAAATCCTATTGTTCCCCACAGGAGAAGAAAAAAAACAAATATTATCCCCTACTGGTCAGCTGTCCTCCCTGTCCCTCAGTGGCGGGGGTTGTTCATAGTGGGGTGCTGCGAATACTGAGCAGCGGGCGGTCGGGCAGGTGTGGATGTGGGTGGACAAGGAAAGCTGTGTATGCAGGCAGGAACTGGAAGATGTGTATACAGGCGGGTGGGCTGGCTGGATGGGGAGACACGGCGGCCGTGACCTATGATATCACACCGCCGTGTCTTCAAGGCATACATTACGGCCAGAGCATGACTGATCCTCTAAGAAGAGCCTGGGCCAACAGTTTACTCTGAAGGTGCAGTAAGCTGCTCTGGCTCCGCGGCACACCTTGCAACTGGTCGCGGCACACTAGTGTGCCACGGCACACTGGTTGAAAAAGCCTGCTCTATCTTATTCATTTATTAATAACACTGTCAAGCTACATATCCTTGCATAAACTAAACACATAAGCTGCTGTTTTGTCCTATCACAAACCTGGCACATACACAGGACATTATTAAGCATCAGTTGCAGATTTTCTAATTTAGGGCAAGACCACCCAGCATGCTAATTGCCTCCCATCACTGCATTCGCAAACTAACTGCGATTGCATCGGAATTATATCGCGATCGCAGCAACTAGGGTTGACCCCTGCCTGCGCAGCCTGTCTGCGAAAGTAGGCACAGCCATGTATCCATCTGCAGCAGCCCCAAATACGGCCCGGACCCACCTGCGGTTTTTAAGCCACGCTCCAGCAATGCCACATCGCCAACCCCGACTGCCAGGCAAACGCCAGACAGAGGCAGGGCCGGAGTGGGACTAAAAATAGGCCCTGGCATTTTTTGAAGCACACAGGCCCAACTCGGTGTCAGCAGCTGACTCCTCCCCTTACTGTTCCTGACTCCTACTACTTATTAGTCTATGCTCTTACAAATATAATTAATATGATAACAACATACAAGCGTACATCATTCTCTATTAAAATACACACAACAAAGCTCATGCTGCAGTGGATTCCAACATGTGCCATAGTCAGACATTTGGTTGGTTCTGTTAGGTAAAGCGGAGACTTCATTGGTGTAGATCACACAAAAAGAAAAAGGAAGGCATTTCCCCAATTGACCAAGGCCTGGCTTAGCAGTTGTAGAGGATTAGATAGTCCTCACTGTAGGAATTATTTAGGGCAGGGGGTTGATCACAGAGGACATGAATGCCCCCACCCCAGAATGTTAAAAAACATGGCTCCTATGAAAACAACTAAATACACACACAATGTGGGAAAAACCAATGCAAAACCCTGTCTCAAAATAAATTGGCTCTCATGGTAACCCTCACCTTCATGAGAGCCACTCAGATTTTAATCTGTGTTCAGCAACACCAACCTTTAATCGATTTAATGGCCACCCCTCGTACAGAGATGCTGTCAGCTGTGAGGTGAAGACATGAGACAAGAAAAAGAGAGAAAGAGAGAGGTGAGGACATGAGAGGGAGAGAGGTGGAGACAAGAGAGGGAGGTGTGGGCAGAGATAGATAGAGAGACGTCAGGACCTGAGAGAGAGAGAGGGCAAGAGAGGCAGAGTGAGAGAGAGGTGGGGACGAGAGAAAGAGTGAGGTGAGGATGAGAAAGAGTCGGGAACAAGATTGAGAAAGAGGTGGTGATGAGAGAGAGCGAGAGGTATGGGCAGAGAGAGAGGTCAGGACCTGAGAGAGAGAGGTGAGGGCAAAAAAGAGAGAGAGGTGGGGATGAGAGAAAGTGAGGTGAGGATGAGAGAAAGAGTGAGGTGAGGATGAGAGAAAGAGGGAGATGAGGACAAGAGAGAGAGAGGTGGGGACAAGAGAGGGGTGAGGACAAGAGAGAGAGTCAGTAACGACAGAGAGGTGGGGATGAAAGAAATAGGTGGGGGCGAGAGAGAGAAAGAGGTGGGGGCGAGAGAGAGCTAGAGGTGTGGGCAGAGAGTGAGAGGTCAGGACGAGAGAGAGGTGAGGCCAGGAGAGAGAGGGGTGGGGACGAGAGAGAGGGGTGTGTGGACGAGAGAGGTGTGTGGACGAGAGGGAGAGAAAGAGAGAGAGATGAGGACAATAGAGAGGTGAGGACAAGAGAGAGAGATTGAGAGAGGTGATGATGAGAGGGAAAGAGGTGAGGTCAAGAGAGAGAGAGAGAAAAGAGGTGAGGATGAGAGAGAGAGGTTAGGATCTGAGAAAGAGGTGGGGATGAGAAAAAGAGTGAGGTGAGGACAAGGGAGAGAGACGTCACGAGAGAGAGGTGAGGACAAGAGAGAGAGAGAGGTGCAGACAAGAGAAAAGGGTCAGGACCTGAGAGAGAGGTGAGGGCAAGAGAGAGAGGTGAGGTGAGGGCAAGAGAGAGAGAGGTGAGGGCAAGAGAGAAAAGGTGAGGGCGAAAGAGAAAGAGACAGTGGTGAGGACAAGATAGACAGCCAGTGCATGTATACATCTGCACTCACCCGGGGGACAGCACTCTCCCTGCAATGCTGATGCTGCAGCTTGTCCTGTGCTGTGGCGCTGCTTGGGCTGGGATCCAGGACTGTGTGGGTAATGGGTCTCCTCACCAGGGGCTCAGTAAGGCAGACTGCAGACCGGGTGCTTGTGGGCGGCCGCATGTAGTGCCATCGCCCAACGCCGTGGTCCTAGGACTTTTCTTCCCCGCAGCCACTCCCAGAATGCTGTGCGCAATGATGAGAGAGAATGGGGTGAGGACAAGAGAGGGGGTGTGGTGAGGACCAAAAAAAAGAGAGGGGAGAACGAGAGAGAGAGAGAGAAGGGATAAGGACAAAAAGAGAGGGGTGAGAACAAGAGAGAGAATGAGAGAACGGACGAGGACAAAAAGAGAGGGAGTGAGAATGAGAGAGAGAGAAGAAGAAATGAGGACAAAAAGAGAGGTGAGAGAGCGAGACAGAGAAGGATGAGGGCAAAAACAGAGAGGGGGTGAGGAGAGAGAGAAAGAGAGAGGGGAGTGGAGTGGAGAGAGGAGGGGAGGGGGAGAGAAGAGAGGACAGACAGAGAGAGTGAGAGTCAACCAGGGCATGTATACACCCGCACTCACCCTGGCCAGGGGGGCAGCAATCTCCCTGCAGTGCTGATGCTGCAGCTGGCTGCTGTGCTGTTGGGGCCAGGATCCAGGGACAGGGGCTCAGGCAGGCAGACTGGGTGCTTGTTGGCGGGTGGCTGCTTGCTTATAGGCGGGCGGCTACTTGCTTATAGGCGGGCGGCTGCGTGCCGGGCTGCTGCTGCTCCTTGTTCTTCTTTGCTCCTCACTCGTCTTCTCCCACCACCGCGGTTACTCCCAGAATGGTGTGCGGCTAAGCGCAAGTTCACACTGGCATTCTGGGAAGGTGGGAGGGAGAGGAGAGCAACACTTTACTCCAGAGCACAGCGGCCAGATGTAGGCGCTGGGAGTGTCGAAAGGGGGGCGGGGCTACTCGGACAGGCAAGCAGACAGTCAGACCAGCCCATGTGACCATCGGCCCTTCTGGCTTTTGCCAGAAGTGCCAGATGACCAGTCTGGCCCTGGACAGAGGCGTTCACATTAGATGCGATACGATCGCATTTCCAGGGCTGAGAACAGGCTCTGCACGTTGGCACTGGCCCTATACGGGAAAATGCTATTACATAGCAGGTGTGATCCAACGTGAATAACGCCCACTATGCAGTGGTGCCGCGAGGAGGGAAGTGGGTGTCTTTATCTGGGCCCGGGGCTTGTTAAAGGGGTCTGGCAGGGTGGCGGGTCCAGTTGACCCCCCCTCCTTCCCTTTCCCAGTTGCAGATAAACAGTCAAGGTAGAGAGAGAACTGGCTGCTGCTGCTGCTGCAGCAGACACTCATCACCAGCCAAGCAGTTGCTGCTGATTGCTTGGCTGCAGAGAGAGGCAGCTGCATCAACAGTCGGTCCTCTCTCTCCCTGCATGGGGAGTGATCGCACTCACACACCCCGCAGGATCGGTCACTGGTGCAATTTTGGACGGATGGGATCTGACCACACTTCCTCCTCATTGGCCATACCCACTCCTTGTACCAGGACCCGGCAGAGCTGTCGGTGTCCCTGACGGGTGTGGGTTGATAGACAGTGTCTAGTTAGACAGTCAATAGATAGACAAAATATGTTAGACAGACATTTGGTCGACAGGGTCAAAAGGGCGACATGAAAATGGTTGACACAAAAAAGGTAGACACCATGTTTTTTGCATTTTTGTGGTTTGTGTGGATAGTTTTGTCATCTGGGACCCCCAATTGTAGAAAGGCATTCGCTCGCCACGCTTCGGGATCGGTGGCTTGCTGCGCTCCACACAAGGTTTCTAACCAACTCTATGCCGACATGGATAAAGAAGATATGAAATAGTCCAAAAACATGTAAAATAAAACGTGTCTATCTTTTTTATGTCGACCATTTTCAAGTCAACCTTTTGATCCTTTTGACCCTGTCGACCTTTTGTACTGTCTACCTTTTTCATGTCGACCATTTGACCCTGTCAACCTAACGTCTGTCTAACACAGGGGTGGGCAATTATTTCAGCTGGGGGGCCACCTAACACTCTCCGGTAAATATTCGAGGGCCGCCCCGCCCTCCCTTTGTATTTCACCCCCCCCCCCCCTTCCCCAATATACAATACATTTTTAATTATTCACATAATGGGACAGGCAAAAATAAATACAAATGTCTAAAATAAATAAAGAAACAAACAGAAGTGCCTTAATTCAGGTACAGAAACCTCTATAAGCCAATAATAATAATAATAATAATAATAATACAGTGCTGAAAACAAACAAACAGCATCCAGTATAATGCTGTTAACAATACCCTCCCTGGACACCGTTACAAGTTCCCCTCCCTCCCTCTCCCTGGGTACAGTAGCTATTTCCCCCTATTCCTCCCTCCGTTGGCACAGTTGTCAGCTCCCTACCCACCCCATACTGTGCACCCTGCCCCTTCCCTCGCCAGGCAGGTCCCACTGCCACCTCCATGTTTTTATATATATATATATATATATATATATATACACGTGTGTGTGTGTGTGTGTGTGTGTGTGTGTGTGCGTGTGTGTGTGTGTGTGTGTGTGTGTGTGTGTATATATATGATATGACAGTATAATACCGTTGGCTGTAGACAGTAAGAGAGTACTTTAATAAAAAATAAAAAAAACACATAACAGAAAGCCCCATGTTACCCCGGTTACTCCAGCTTCCTGATGTCACCTCCAGGACGAGTCTGATTTTAACAGGACCCCTGAACGAGAACAAATGACACACATGGGAACTTTGTGGTCAGCGGTTGACCGAAAGTAACCTCACCGCTGACCACAAAGTTCCCACTATTGGTTACAATGGAGCGCATAGGCGCTACATTGTATCACTGCCGTGTGCTGCCTGACAGACACTACAGGAGCACACAGCCAATCAGGAGGGTGCCACGACGTGGCGCTCCCTGATTGGCTGAAGGAACCCTCTTAGACAGAAGTCAGGGGGGGTTCCTGGCAGTCGGGGAAAGGGGTCCCATGTGAAAACATGGGGCCCCTTTCAGTGCGTGGTTGGGTGTCCGTTTTTTTATTTTGCAAAGTACGTGGATTACATATAGAACAGAAGAGGACCGATCTACACTGGATTATGTGAGTATAATTTTTCTTACAGGTACCCCATGGATTCTACATGGAGAAGAGGACCGACCCTCGTGTGAACATAGGTAAGTATGTATGTTTGGTGGTGTGGATCTATGTAATAAACTTTTACTTTCAAGGTGTGTGTCTCCTGTTTTTATTGGGGTATTTTTTTTAGTAGTAGTACTACAGGTACCAGCGGGCCCGGTTTTCCTCCGCATGCTGGTACTTGTGGTTCTCCAAGTACCAGCTTGCGGGGGAGGCTTGCTGGGACTTGTAGTACTGCTACTAAAAACAATATTCACATTTTGTCAAAAAGGCTATCAGCCCCCCATCCGCCGCCCTTGGATGGGGGGGACAGCCTCGGGCTTCACCCCTGGCCCTTGGGTGGCTGGAGGGGGGGGGACCCCTTGATTTAAGGGGTTCCCACTCCAGGGTACCCCGGCCAGGGGTGACTAGTTGGGTATGTAATACCAGGGCCGCAGGGACCAATATAAAAGTGTCCCCCGGCTGTGGCATTATGTATCTGGCTAGTGGAGCCCGGTGCTGGTTTCAGAAATATGGGGGACCCCTACGCTTTTTGTCCCCCGTATTTTTGGAACCAGGACCAGGCGCAGAGCCTGGTGCTGGTTCATTAAATATGGGGGAACCCCTGTCACTTTTTTCCCCATATTTTTTCAAGTAGGACCGGCTCAATGAGCCTGAGGCTGGTTTTGCTTAGGAGGGGGGACCCCACGCATATTTTTTTTTTTTAACAATGTTTTATTTTTTACGAAAGGTGCACAATGAAGCCCAGCACAGATCTCACAGATCCAGCAGAGATTCATTGTGTTAAAGTCGGCAGTGTTTTACAATTCACTCCCGTAAAACACTGCCAAAAAATACGAATGACATCGACATCGGTAAATACGAAAATGCAGAATACGACAGCTTAGTAAATTAGTCGTAATAAATTCAAAAAGTTGCAAATACACTTTCGATGTCATTCGTGTTTGAACTTTAACCTCATTCGGAAAAATACGAATTTTAGTAAATATACCCCATGGTGTCTATCTATTGACTGTCTAACTGGACACTATCAACCGGATACCGTCCCTGACACCCTCATACAAAAGTAAACTCTGTTTTGGAGAATGTAACTATGCAAATTACATAGAAATAAGGGCTTATGAGTACACATCTTTTTAAAACACTTTGGCACAGATTTATCAAGCCATGGAGAGTGATAAATAGTATGGTGATAAAGTACCAACCAACCAGTCAGCTCCTAACTGTCATTTTTCAAACACATCCTGTAATATGTAAGTTAGGAGCTGATTGGCTGGTACTTTATCATTATTATTATCCTTTATTTATATGGTGCCACAAGGGTTCCGCAGCGCCCAATTACAGAGTGCATATGCACATAATCAAAACAGGAAAACAGTGACTTACAGTTGAAGACAATAAAGGACAAGTACAGGGTAACTAAGCATAACTACACCAGTAAATGACAGAGATAAGTTCCAGGTGACCAAAAAACTGGGGATCTGGGCAGTTGAGGATTATTAAAGTAAGAAAAGTATAAGCACATGAGGGAAGATGGCCCTACTCGTGAGAGCTTACATTCTAACCATCATGCTATTTATCACTCTCAAAGGCTTGATAAATGGGGATCTTTTTTTTCCATGCTCACTTTTGATGTCTCTCTTTCAGTGTTTTTAACATATAATTGTAGTAGAAATTTCTCTTGATAAATTGCAAATAAAAGAAATAAACAAGTAAAAAAAAAAAAAAGTTACGTTTTATCATTTGCTCAATAGTTCATCATCTTGTCCAAATTATTTTCTTTTTTGGAATTACAATCTACTATTACATTTGCGTGACTGCACCTCCATCTCCTATATAATATCCCAGATCTGTGACTTTGTGCCTGTGTGTATAACGCTGGGCGTGGCTAGGGGCTCTCATTGGGCTAGCAGCAGGTCTATCACACCAAGTCCACAGCTGATTGGGCAATAAACGCCCTCCCACACAGGTTACATCCAAGGGGAGGCTCTGCCCTTTGGCTGCTGTGTCTTCCCAGAGCAGGATTAACAATGGGTCTGATGGAGCTGCAGCTCCAGGTCCACACCCCAAAATAGGCCCACTGCATCTGCAGCAACATACCCTCCAACAATTTACACATACAAATTTGGACAAAATTGAAAAGGGGGCGTGGCCACACCCCTTTTCCAATACTTTCAATAGAAGTTTGGAGAGCCCAAAAACGGTACAGACCATAAAAAAAGGTACTGTACCTGCCAAAAAGGTACAGTTGGAAGGTATGCCACTACGTCTGCAGCAAGTCTCTGTGCTGTAGATGGGGGGAAAAAATCCTTTTACTGCAACGTCCTATGTCCTGATGCCAGTCCACCTGCCCCCTCCAGCATCAACAATCCCCACTCCCTAGCCACGGCATAGATGGAACAAAAGCTGCTGCAGCCACCGGTATAGATGTGTATGAAAGCGGCGCAGCGGAAGTCTTTCATAGCCCTCCCTGTGCCGCATACTCTCTGAGCCCCGGAGCCTCCTCTGCGCGTGATGTCACAGAAGTGCCTCCCCGTCACAGCCACGCCCAGATCACCAGAGGCCCTGACTCCGCAACACAGCACCTGGGCTGCCGGCCTGGAAGCCCCGAGATGTCTAATGTACTGGATAGAGTGGGTGATATCGCGGAGGGTAATTTCTGGATGATGAATCAATGTAAAAGATGACAGTGCTGTGCAGTGCAGTGGGTGTGCAGTGTCACTAACACTGAACAGCACTCTCACCTTTTACATTGATTCAGCGAATTAGTTCTGCCAGCCAGTCACTATTGTTAGCGCCGGTGTCCCAATGAACCGCATTACAGGGAAGTAGGAGCACTAAATAAACTACAGCTCCCAGCAGCCCTTAGCGCCGAAGTATTCCGACGCTATGAGCTGCTGGAAGCTGTAGTTTATTGAGTGCATCTTCTTCCCTGTAATGCGGCACGTTGGGACACTGGAGCTAACAATAGTGACTGGCTGCTGTGCAAGCCTCCAGGAGAGCCACTGCCAAAGAGAGGACAGCAGCTTAGCTGCTTCCAGAAGGAGAAGCATTACCCGCCCCTCCCCCACTCGCAGTACCTCCGGGCCCCATCCGCGGAACCCCCACACACTCCCCTTCACCACCCGCGGTGGCTCCAAACCTCCTACCCCACCGTGGCACCTCCCCCACCCGCGGCACCCACCACTCCCCCACCCGCGGCACCCCCGCAACCACTCCTCCCCCACCTGCTGTGGCTCTGCATCCCCTCCCTTCACCCGCGGCGCCACCGCACCAGCCCCTCCCCCACCCACGGCACTCCGCAACTGCCCCTCCCCCACCCACGTCTCCCCTGGACCCCCATCCGCGTCTCCCCCCGCACCTGCCACTCCCCCAACCACAGCACCTCCTAGGTGATATATCAGGCCCTGTGTGCGCTGTTCACGCCGTTGCAAGGGGCTACGACCCCTTACTCATCGCACGCCCTATGTCCGTGCAATATTTAACCACTCACACAATTATGATTGGTGGTAATACTCCATATAATAAAAATATTGCAGCTACAAGAGCGTGCAAGGGTTAAGGGGGCGTAGCCCCTTACGACGGTGTGAAGAGCGCCCGTAGGGCGCGATGAATCACCTAAAAAAAATTAATATATATATATATATAAACATAAAGAAATGTTTTGAGTCTCGGTTTAAATAAAGGGCTGGTCTGGTTGTTAGAAACTCTGAGGCTGATATGTTAAGCCTGGAGACGGCATAAGGAAGTGATAAACAAGTGATAAGGGCAAGGTGATAAATGCACCAGCCAATCAGCTCCTAACTGTTAATTTACATATTGGAGCTGATTGGCTGGTGCGTTTATCACCTTGCACTTATCACTGGTTTATCACTTCCTTATGCCTTCTCCAGGTTAATACATCTGCTGCAGAGTCTGTCTTATTGTGGCACATGCTA
Organism: Pseudophryne corroboree; assembly: GCF_028390025.1. Taxonomy (NCBI): domain Eukaryota; kingdom Metazoa; phylum Chordata; class Amphibia; order Anura; family Myobatrachidae; genus Pseudophryne; species Pseudophryne corroboree. The sequence goes on from NC_086448.1 coordinate 198,512,314, forward strand.
TTCTTGCATAGCTAAATATATATTGAAATGTATCTGACTCAGCATACTGCACAAGATGGGTCCTTTTAAGGCGCCTTTTATGTCTGATGCCCCTTTGTATGACCCAGCTAGATAGTTGGTTAATAATTGAGATGGTATTTACCCAGCTCAAATTACCAGATACTTTTCAACCCTTTTCCCATGAATAGCTGGATATTTGAGCAATGGAGTTTAGCCAGCTTACACTTAAATGACTAATGAATCTTTTTTTCACTTACATTGTTTATTATGCCTGTAAATTACTAAGGAGATGCCTACTACTGTTAGAAAAAGTGAAGGGGAGGTGGAGACAGAGGTAAGAAAAGGAGCTGTTAGTGAGGTGGAGTTGAACCATGATAGGATAGAAGCAGAGAGGAAATATACTGTATCTGTGGATGGCTTCAGTTTTGGTAGGAAAGTGAGTATTGAAGTCAAGGGGAGAGGGGGAAGATGGCACAGTGCTATTCGGCATCAGTCCGATCAGATCTAGGTATGTGGACCAATCATTTTCTTTGGCCCCTCTAACCCAATGCTGGGTTTGTATCGAAATCCCGACAGTCATGATCCTGACCATCAGAATGCCGACAGTGGCATCCTGACGGTCAAAATACTGACAGATCCCGATAAGTATTTTAACCCTAAGCCTCCCCCTAGTGCCTAACACTAATGGGCCCTACACACTGGGCAATAATACTGAAAGATATGAATGATCTCGTTCATTAATGAATGAGATACCATTCATATCTTTCAGTGTGGAGGCACCAGCGATGAACGATGTGCGGCCCTGCGCTCGTTCATCGCTGGTGCCCCATCGCTTGTGCATGCAGGCCAATATGGACAATCTCGTCCATATTTGCTTGCACTGCTATGGATCCGGGTGATGGGGGTAGTGAAGAAACTTCACTCCCCCCGTCACTGCCCCCCGCCGCCAGGTCGCCCGTCGGCCGTATCCACCGTCGGGCAGCTCGGCGGCAGATCTGTCAGTGTGTAGGACCCATAACCCTTCCCCTAGAGCCTAACCCTAACCCTGGTACCTACCAATGGAATTTTATTCTGTATTCTGACTGTCGGGATCCTGACCCGACAGTCAGATCCCGACAGTCAGATCCTGAGTAGCACAGGGTTCTGATAGAATGAAGAGGATAATAACCTATGTTTTACCATCCAATGTTACCATGCAGTTTTACCTCTGTTGTACCATACGGTTTTACCATGCAGTTTACAATTTAGGAGTTTGAAAATAGCCACATACCACATATAAAATCATGGTTTAGTAAAGTTACCCACTATTCTTCTTGCAGGTATGAAGACAGAGGCCATTCATCTTCTCAGACCAAAGAAGACAATATAAACCATCAGAGACACAGATAATCTATTAACCTCTTCTCTCAATAAATGGTAATAATGATGATACAAAAATTAAAGTGAGGAGAGGATAAAAACCCTGTCTACCCAGAGCTAACATCATTATATAGCTGACATCATTACATAGATGACATCATCACATAGCTGACATCATTACATAGCTGACATCATTACATAGATGACATCATTACATAGATGACATCATTACATAGCTGACATCATTACAACTTTTATAAGAGCTGTATGTAAACTCTGAAAAAATAGCACTTGAACAATCAATATAAATTGAACTCAAATATATTAAATATTCATTAAGTATGAGATAATCCAAATATGTAGACCAGAACTTGACTTATCACAATACTTATATTTATGTTTTTAAATATGATAAAGGAAAATGAACAGCAACATGGAACAAATCCAAATACATCAAATATGTAGAATGATTAGAAAGCCACTAGAAATTCTTCATGTGCCTAATGTGGTCAATATATGGTCCCTGATTCAGAGGTGGACGCAAATCGAATCTGTGCCTCGTCTTTGGTAGCAGCAGATATGAGAAGACATGCAACTGCTTCAGGAGCCATCTTTTGTAAAGAGATGCCCACTGGAAGCTTCTCGGATGCTGTCGCACATCAAGAACATTGGTCCCATCATTGGACCTCTGAGTAACCCTAGGGTTGCTGAGAATGTCAGTTGCAACTTAGACACTGGGGTCAGAAGCACTGCATCCAAAGACGCAGTTGCCAGCTGCCAGTTACGACACTCTATTTTGGTCACCACTTTCCATTACATCCCTCAAACGGTTGCTGGCTGTCAATCAAACTGTGTCTAAATCCACACTACAACCACTGTTGCAAGACCATTGCAGCACATTGGCAGTGCAGCTCAGATAAACGCACAGTAGACAAAACATTGGGCCGTTGCGAAGCACTCGAAACTGCACCCACCGCTTAAAAGGGCCCATAGCTAGTGTAGATTTTAGTAAAAGATTTCAAAATCAGCATTACTGGTTTAGGGATAAACCACCTTTAGTTCGAACAGCAACGTCCAGCTCTGAAAATAGTGGTTTTACCAGTCTCTTCTACTTCTGGGGCTCAATTAGTAAGAATCCTTCCACAAGATGAATCTCCCCAGCAGACTTTAATAGCTTGAACTGAAATTCAGCAAGTGTCCTCGCAAAACAGTAATCTTCCACAGCATAAGTATTCAATATGGTGGTAAATGATCCACATACAATTAAGACCATTGGTAGGCAATAATGAAAGTGTAGGCCTACTCCAGTAACACGTTTCATTGTATATACTGTACTACAACTTCGCCAGAGGAAACATGACATCTGTAATGTGAGCAGCATTCTGCTTTATTGTGCAGTATAAAATGTAGATAACGAGATTTATGGTAAGAACTTACTGTTGTTAAATCTCTTTCTGGGGGGTACACTGGGTTCCACAGGGAATAACATCGGGGTGTAGAGTAGGATCTTGATCCGAGGCACCAACAGGCTAAAAGCTTTGACTGTTCCCAGAATGCATAGCGCCGCCTCCTCTATAACCCTGCCTCCGTGCACAGGAGCTCAGTTTTGTTAACCAGTCCAATGCAGTAGCAGGTAAAATAGACAGCAACCGTTAACAGCCACATACACCACATTCTCACGACAGGAGAAGGTATCAGCGGCTAATGCCATACAAACCCAAAGAAGCTAAGTGCGTCAGGGTGGGCGCCCTGTGGAACCTAGTGTACCCCGTAGAAAGAGATTTAACAACGGTAAGTTCTTACCATAAATCTTGTTTTCTGCTGGGGGGTACACTGGGTTCCACAAGGAATAACATCAGGGATGTCCTAAAGCAGTTCCTCATGGGAGGGGACGCACAATAGGGGGCACAAGAACCCGGCGTCCAAAGGAAGCATCCTGGGAGGCGGATGTATCAAAGGCATAGAACCTTATGAACGTGTTAACTGAGGACCACGTAGCCGCCTTGCACAATTGTTCAAGGGTCGCACCATTGCGGGCCGCCCAAGAAGGTCCAACCGACTGAGTAGAATGGGCCTTGATGGTAGCAGGAGCTGGATGGCCAGCCTGTACATAAGCATGTGCTATCACCATTCTAATCCATGTGGCCAGGGTCTGCTTTTGAGCAGGCTAGCTACGTTTTTGAAAACCAAACAGTACAAAGAGAGAATCGAACTTCCGAATGGAAGCAGTTCTCTTCACATAGATACGGAGAGCCCGTACCACATCCAAAGACCGCTCTTTGGAAGACAATTCAGGAGAGGCAAAGGCCGGTACCATGATTTCTTGATTAAGGAGGAAAGAAGACACCACCTTAGGTAGGTACCCGGGACGTGTTCAAAGAACCGCCCGGTCACGGTGAAAAATCAGATAGGGGGACCTACAGGACAAGGCACCCAAATCCGACACCCGTCTAGCAGAGCCAATAGCCAGCAGAAACAATACCTTAAGAGAAAGCCACTTAAGGTCTGCAGATTCAAGAGACACCGCAGAACAGTCTTTATGTGAAATTGGATATGTTAGGGAGGTAACTGGGCGGCAACAATGTGAGTGCACAGAACCGCCCTGACTTGTGGGCGTGTGATGGGTGTGCATCTATTGCTCCATGTGATTGGAATTCATGCATATGGGGTAGGGAAGCCCGTCTCTGGCGGAGCTCTGGTACCTAGAATGGGGCTGGTACAAGTGCTGTTACTAATCATGCTAGCTGAGGCGGCTGGTGCCAGTTTCCACTTTAACCCCCGCATTACCCCTTCTTACATTAGTGTATGGTAGTAAATCAGGCTTCTGTGGCTGGCATGCCACTCAATACTCTGTAATTTAGTACTCTGTCATTTAAGGACAAAGTAAGCTCCATAGCAGGAGCATTTTCTTACTGTCATTATTTTTGTCAATCTTCTAAAACTTTCTTAGATGCGAGTTTGTAAAAGTGAATGCGCATCATAAAGCTGGCATGCATCATGGCAATTATGCACATAAGAAGGGCCGGGTGTAATGGAGGGCGAGATGGCCGAACTTTTACGTTTTTTTAAAGCAGCAAACATTTACAAGGCAAAACCAGGTTAGTTTTGCCTTGTAAATGTTTGCTTTAAAAGAACACATGGTTTCGGACAGAATCTCAGCGCTCCGGCCGTCTCGCCCTCCATTACACATACCTCCCAACATGACTCTCTCCAGGAGGGACAGAATGCTCTGCTGCTGGACTTCTCTTAATTTATGCTTGCAGTCACCTGTGTTGAACAGGTTAATGGATAAGAAAGGTGATGGCAGTCATACATTAAGAGGGAAGTCCAGGAGCAGAGTATTCTGTCCCTCCTGGAGAGGGTCATGCTGGGAGGTATGCATTACATCCGGCCCGAAATGAGAGATTCGATTAGAAATTAAGACATTGGGGGTAATTCCAAGTTGATCGCAGCAGGAATTTTGTTAGCAGTTGGGCAAAACCATGTGCACTGCAGGGGAGGCAGATATAACATGTGCACAAATAGTTAGATTTGGGTGGGTTATTTTGTTTCTGTGCAGGGTAAATACTGGCTGCTTTATTTTTACACTGCAAATTAGATTGCAGATTGAACACACCCCACCCAAATCTAACTCTCTCTGCACATGTTAAATCTGCCTCCCCTGCAGTGCACATGGGCCCTGATTCCGAGTTGTTCGCTCGTTGCCGATTTTCTCTATATTGCGATTAGTCGCTTACTTCGCATGCGCATGGTTCGCAGAGCGCATGCGCTTAGTTATTTTACTCAAAAGTTAGGTATTTTATTCACGGCATTACGAGGATTTTTCTTCGTTCTGGTGATCGGAGTGTGATTGACAGGAAGTGGGTGTTTCTGGGCGGAAACTGGCCGTTTTATGGGTGTGTGTGAAAAAACGCTGCCGTTTCTGGGAAAAATGCTGGAGTGGCTGGAGAAACGGGGGAGTGCCTGGGCGAACGCTGGGTGTTTTTGTGACGTCAAACCAGGAACGAAACTGACTGAACTGATCTCAGTGGCAGAGTAAGTGTCGAGCTACTCAGAAACTGCTAAGAAATTTCTATTCGCAATATTGCGAATCTTTCGTTCGCAATTCTGCTAAGCTAAGATACACTCCCAGAGGGCGGCGGCTTAGCGTGTGCAATGCTGCTAAAAGCAGCTAGCGAGCGAACAACTCGGAATGAGGGCCATGGTTTTGCCCAACTGCTAACAAAATTCCTGCTGCGATCAACTTTGGAATTACCCCCATTGCACAGTCTTTCCACAAAAAGAGACCTGGAAGAAGTGCATGAGAAAGTGGGAAATCACCGAAAAGAAACAACTAACACATTAGGACAACTTATACATTAGGACAGTATAGAGGGCAGTTATTGGCCATAATAAAGTTTTGAAAGTTCTTAAAAGGTGTCAAACGGTTGATTTTTCCATTTTTTAGCAATGGTGGGGAAATTATAGTAAGTGTTTTTCAGCAAATTAAAGTCTTTACATTATTTTGGGGTACTGAAAAATGTCTGTAAAGTGAGTTTTCAGTTGTAACTCCCATCTGCAAGTTCAAAAAGCAATGTTCCATCAATACAACACCTCTACATACAGTACATGCCATTTTCTCCTGCAGAAACTCCAGTGTGAAGCTCCGGAACGCTGTTTCTCCTCATGACAATGCTGATACAAGTACAGGGTGTTATAGAAGGAGCAGAGAGTGTTCATTATAATTAGGTCTGCTGTGGGCCTATTATTGGTATATGCGCTGTAAGTGGATAATATTTCCACAATTCACAATAAGGCGCAGTGTGTGGACTGGCAAATCCCTCTGTGTCTCTCTGACAGATTTTAGTGTGGGTCTGTCCCCAATAGCTCCCCTGTGTGATAGGGGTGTGTGTGTGTGTGTGTGTGTGTGTGTGTGTGTGTGTGTACAGGTGTGTAACATGTCAGACATTGGGGAGGGTTCTTCCCAGGAAGAACCCATTTTGGATGCACAAGAGGGTAATGTGGTGGCCCTTCCCTCTCAGAAGGAGCAGGAGTGGGTGAGAATGTTGCAAAAGAATATGTCAATGCTTGCAAAGAAATTCTCTGAGTCTGAACAACACACTAAATATTGGAGGCAGTCTGTGGAGGATGCACTGTTTACTTGACCCCTCCATATCATCCACTCGGGTCCCATCCAGTTCCCAGAAAAGGTCTCTGGCCCAGATAATGCTAGGGAACACAGACACAGAGTCCGACTCTGACGTCGACACTGGGGATTTGAGAGGGGTAGACCCCAAATTAGCCAAAAGCATACAATGTATGATAGTTGCTATAAAGGAAGTGTTGGAGTTTCCTGAAACAACACTGGTCCCAGGGGAAAAGGATTATTTTAAATTAAATAAAAAGCAGGTTGTGACGTTTCCTCCTTCAAAGGATTTGAATGCGTTCTTTGAAGAATCCTGGTCTAACCCTGAGAAGAAATTTACCCTTCCCAGAAGGATATGTGTAGCGTACCCTTTCCCTGAGGAAGACAGGCACAAATGGGAGACACCCCCAATGATAGACACCTCAGTTTCTCGGCTGTCTAAGAAAATAGTTTTGCTTGCCCCTGGTTTAGCCTCTTTAAAAGATCCAGCTGACCGTAAATTAGAAACAACCCTAAAATCCATATATACGGCTAATGGAACGGTGCTCAGGCCCACCATTGCTTGGGCGTGGGTAGGTAACGCTGTGGAAAAATGGTCGGACAACTTGCTTGTTAACATAGACACAGTTGACAGGGATGAAATAGTCCTAACTCTCGGCCATATCAAAGATGCTGCAGGTTACTTAGTTGAAGCTATGAAGAATATTGGGTTGCTGAGTTCAAGATCCTCCGCTATGGCGATTTCAGCCCGCAGGGCGCTGTGGATCCGCCAATGGAATGCTGATGCAGAATCAAAAATAATATTGAGGTGCTTCCTTACAATGGAGAAGCCCTCTTTGGAGACAAGCTGGATGCCATGATTTCAACAACTACATCAGGCAAGTCAGCATTTCTGCCTTCCGCAGCTGCTCCACCTAGGAAAGGATTTCATTCTCATACGATGCAATCCTTTCGGCACGACAAGTCCAAAAAGGCAAAGGGTACCCCCTTCTTCGCAGGAAGATGTTGAGGAAGAGGTAAAAAATCTACAACATCATCAGGCTCGCAGGAGCAGAAGTCAACAGCTACTTCTGCTAAAAACTCAGCATGACGCTGGGGCTCCCCTGTGGGAGTACGATCGGGTGGGGGCACGTCTACTGTCTTTCAGCCAGGTCTGGGTTCACTCAGATCTGGATCCTTGGGTATTGCAGATAGTATCCCAAGGGTACAAATTGGAATTTCAGGACCTTCCCCCATGCCGATTTTTCAAATCAGCCTTACCAGCTTCTGTTCAGGACAGAGCAAAAGTGCTGAACGCAATACAGAAATTATGTCAAGACAACGTAATTTCCTTAGTTCCTGTGTCACAACAGGAAGAAGGGTTTTATTCAAGCCTGTTTGTAGTGCCGAAACCGGATGGCTCGGTCAGACCGATTTTAAACCTAAAGACTCTGAACCTTTATTTGAAAACGTTCAAATTCAAGATGGAATCCCTGAGAGCGGTGATCTCTAGCTTGGAGGAAAAGGAATTTCTGGTATTGATGGACATTAAAGATGCTTATTTACATGTTCCCATCTACCCGCCGCATCAGGCATACCTGAGGTTTGCGGCGCAGGACTGCCACTACCAGTTCCAAACATTGCCTTTCGGGCTCTCCACGGCTCCGAGAATATTCACCAAGGTGATGGCAGAGATAATGGTTCTTCTTCGCAAGAAAGGAGTCAAAGTCATCCCATACTTGGACGATCTCCTCATAAAAGCGAGATCCAGGGAGAAACTAGTGCAGAACATTGCACTTTCCCTGACGGTGCTTCAACAGCACGGTTGGATCATAAACCTTCCAAAATCACAATTGGGACCCACAATGAGGTTATCATTTCTGGGAATGATATTGGACACGGAAGCACAGAAAGTATTCCTACCGGTGGAAAAGGCTCTGGAGATCCAGAGGATGGTCAAACAAGTTTGAAATCCAGCACGCATATTGATTCATCAGTGCATCCGCCTGCTGGGGAAGATGGTAGCGGCCTACGAAGCTCTACAATTTGTCCGATTCCATGCCAGGGTATTCCAATGGGACCTACTGGACAAGTGGTCCGGATCGCACCTACACATGCACCTGAGGATAATCCTGTCAACAAAAGCCAGTATTTCACTCTTGTGGTGGCTTCAAAGTTCTCACCTCCTGGAGGGATGCAGGTTCGGGATTCAGACTTGGATCCTGGTGACCACAGATGCAAACCTCCGAGGTTGGGAAGCAGTCACACAAGGGCTAAAGCTTCCAAGGACGATGGTCAAGTCAAGAAGTACTCCTTCACATAAACATTCTGGAATTGAGAGCTGTGTACAACAGCCTTCATCAAGCGGCACACCTTCTTCAAGGTCGTCCCATACAGATCCAGTCGGACAATGTAACGGCAGTAGCTTACATTAACCGCCAGGGCAGAACAAAAAGCAGAGCGGCAATGGCAGAGGTGACAAAGATACTCCTCTGGGCAGAAAGACATGCAAAAGCTCTGTCGGCAATTTTTATTCCAGGAGTGGACAACTGGGAAGCAGACTTCCTCAGCAGACACGATCTCCATCCAGGACAATGGGGCCTCCACCCAGAAGTCTTTGCAGTGGTAGCAGATTGTTGGGGAGTTCCTCAAGTAGATATGATGGCATCACGTCTCAACAAGAAGCTTCAGAAATATTGTTCCAGGTCGAGAGACCCACAAGCAATAGCAGTGGATGCACTGGTGACCCAGTGGGTTTTTCAGTCGGTGTATCTGTTCCCTCCACTTCCACTAATACCAGAAGTTCAAGGGTTCGAGCAATTCTCATTGCTCCAGACTGGCCAAGGAGGGCTTGGAATCCAGATCTTCAGGAGTTATTACTGGAAGATCCCCAGCCTCTTCCTCTTCACGAGGACCTGCTTCAGCAGGGGCCGTTTGTTTATCAAGACTTACCGCGGCTGCGTTTGACGGCATGGCTGTTGAGTGCCAGATCCTAGCCCATAAGGGTATTCCCATTGAAGTCATTCCCACACTTATTCTGGCCAGGAAAGGGGTAACGTCCAAACATTACCATCGTATTTGGAGAAAATATGTATCTTGGTGTGAATCCAAGAAGTCTCCTGCGGTGGAGTTTAAATTAGGACGTCTTCCCCATTTTTTTACAGGCGGGTGTGGATGCTGGCTTGAGATTAGGTCTATCAAGGTCCAAATTTCGGCCTAGTCCATTTTCTTTCAGAAACAGTTGGCTTCCCTTCCTGAGGTCCAGACGTTCGTGAAGGGGGTTCTGCACATCCAACCTCCCTTTGTGCCTCCTGCGGCGCCATGGGATCTTAATGTGGTGTTGCAGTTCCTTAAATCGGACTGGTTTGAGCCTCTACAAGAAGTAGAGTTGAAGTTTCTCACTTGGAAAGTGTTCATGCTGTTATCCTTGGCCTCAGGCAGACGAGTGTCTGAATTAGGGGCTCTGTCACACAAGAGACCTTATTTGATTTTTCATGAAGATAGAGCTGAACTGCGGATGCATCAGCATTTTCTTCCAAAGATTGTGTCTTATTTCCATATCAACCAACCTGTGGTGCTTCCAGTGGCTTCTAACACCTCAGCCGTTCAAAGTCCTTGGATGTCGTCAGAGCGTTGAGTACTTATGTTGCAAGAACGGCTCGGATAAGGAAAACAGAATCTTTGTTTGTCCTCTATGACCCCAACAAGATTGGGGGTCCTGCTTCTAAGCAGACTATTGCGCGCTGGATCAGAGGTACCATTCAACACGCATATTCCACGGCAGGATTGCCGTTACCGAGTTTGGTAAAGGCCCACTCTACAAGGAAAGTGGGTTCTTCCTGGGCAGCTGCCCGGGGTGTCTCAGCGTTGCAAATTTGCAGAGCAGCTACTTGGTCAGGGGCAAACATGTTTGCTAAGTTTTACAGGTTTGACACCTTGGCTGCTGACGACCTTCAGTTTGGTCAGTCAGTTCTGCAGGAACATTAGCACTTTCCCGCCCATACTGGGAGCTATGGTACATCCCCATGGTACTAAAATGGACCCCAGCATCCTCTAGGGCGTAAGAGAAAATAGGATTCTAATTACCTACCGGTAAATCCTTTTCTCGTAGTCCGTAGAGGATGCTGGTCGCCCGCCCAGTGCTCATTTTTCCTGCAGAATTACGTTTTATATTTTTACACAGGTTCTCATGTGTTAAGATGTTCACAGCTGTTGCTGTTGCGTTATGCATGCACGTTAGCATGGGTTATGTTGAACGCCATGTTAGGCGGCATGTTTTGTATGGTGTGAGCTGGTGTGAATCTCGCCACTAGTTTAATGTAAATTCTTCTCTCAAAGTTGTCCGTCTCCTCGGGCACAGTTCCTATACTGATAATGGGTTTTCACAGGTGCGCCTGGTATCTATGGTGTCTGTAAAGAGGTATATAGTGGTTTGATTCCTAAAACAATATGCAGTTTGTTGTTCTTAACAGAATGAATGACACAATATTGATATTGAAACAAATGCAATAAACAGTATTAAAGTGAAAAAACTCTGTTTTTATTCTACAATGATTATAAATGCTATGAATGGAATAAAAAAAGCCCACACCAAATATGGCGGAAAAGGACTCCCTGACGAAGGCCAACACTGGCCGATACGCGTTGGAGCAAAACGAACATTACCACTTTTACCACTTTCCTACATCAGTTTACCTACTGACCATTTAACTAACAGAGCGCTAGAATAAGAGACCAGAAGGACCGAGGACGGAGAAGGCGACGAGAGTTAGACGGGACCCGGAGTAACCCGAGACTGGTCACGCGGACAGACCAACCCGGAAGTGCGGGGGAACGCCGGGCCGTGACCGACACGGAGAAGACCGCTGGCGGAGGGACAAGGAGATGGAGCAGCAGCTAACAGGTAAGGGACTCTGTAGGAGAGGAGAAGGCGCGGCGGATAGCACTAACTGTGCTAGAAGCAGCCCCTACCTCTCTCTCCAAGACTCATGACTGTTCCCCTTCTGTCCAGGGCACCGTGTTGCGCTCATTAGAGCGACATCAGGGTGACCCAGGGCGTAGAGGGGCACAGCCTGTCCGGAGTCCTCACTACCATAGCACTCACCATACCCTGACCCCTTATCGCCAGCGGCAACTTAGGGGTACCCCACATATTTTTCTTGGTCCTTTTTTCTTTTTACCGGATCCAAAGACATTAAATACTTCACCCGAAGCTCTGGACAATCATTCTGCACGTATACTAATTCACTCAGAGGTGGGACGCCACCATTCTGAAGTGATCGACATTATAGAAAATTCCACCTTTATAACAAGGAACTCCATCACTGTTTTTGACAGCAGAGGAACATCTTCATACCCAGTTACCCCCCCCCCCCCTTTTTTTTTCTTTCTTTTTTTCTTTTTATTCCATTCATAGCATTTATAATCATTGTAGAATAAAAACAGAGTTTTTTCACTTTAATACTGTTTATTGCATTTGTTTCAATATCAATATTGTGTCATTCATTCTGTTAAGAACAACAAACTGCATATTGTTTTAGGAATCAAACCACTATATACCTCTTTACAGACACCATAGATACCAGGCGCACCTGTGAAAACCCATTATCATTATTGTCTACGTGAAGTATTTTTTGGAGGTGCTTCATCCACAGGTTGCAGCCCACACAAAGTACCCAGACACACGAGCGCCATTCATCCCCTTTTGTACATTACAGTTCCTATACTGAGGTCTGAAGGAGGGGCATAGAGGGAGGAGCCAGTTTACACTGTTGAAAAGTCTTAAAGTGCCGAAGGCTCCTGCGGAATCGTCTATACCCCATGGCACTAAAATGGACCCCAGCATCCTCTACGGACTACGAGAAAAGGATTTACCGGTAGGTAATTAAAATCCTATTTTTTGCTATTTTTAGGGTAAATGGGGATTCGCCCTATTCAATAGCAGGGCTGTTTTTTTACCTAGGCGAAAAATTGAGCAGGAGCGGAAAACATGTGGATCGGTGAATCCACATGTTTTCTTATCTACACCAGAGAAAATGTGGGACGTTTCCGCTGATTTTGAGGCATTTTTCGCCAATGCCTTTTCATTATAAAAAAAAAAGGTTGAAAATGCCTTAAAAATGGGCAAAATGTTCAGCAATTGAATAGACAGGGGGCGAAATCAACAGCTCCGAGATTACCCGAGCTAATTGAATACCCCCCAGGTGTCCTATTAATCGTTGGAAGGAGTGAAAGAAATAAACACAAATTTGCTGGGAAAATGGATTGACTCCTTGAACTGATTTGCACTGTACTTTGGTTTTGAAGGTTAGAGTGCCCTGCTTTCATCTAGCTTTATTTAGGTGATTATATTTTTCCATAACAATTAACTAATATCATTGGTTTCTTAATACAAATGCACAAATCAAGTTTTTCATAAATACTACTAGGCACATAACCCATTTACTTCCCTACACAGATGTGGAAAAGTGATGGAATATACTTTCCCTACCATGCATGTACTTTAGGTCCCACAGTGAATGGCTAGTGATACTTTGTATGTGTGTATTTGTAAGTGTTTAAATCTACATGTTTACATGCCCTGAAAGGACTGTAGCCACACCACGCCGAAACTAGGGTTTTTTGTCCACCGGGGAAAGTCAGCAATTTGCCCCACCCCGGGGTGACATCCACAGCAACACAGAGTATAACAGCATCTGGTAAAAGGGAGACATAGTAGCCACAGTACATGTATAATGTCCAAGTCCACAAAAGGTGAAATGGTACTATTGATTAGCATACTAATTGTGCTGGTTCCACACCAGGGGGAAAACTTACTAAAGTTTGATTTTGGTGATTCAAGATTTCCATTCGATTTGGGTTGAACAGATTTACTGAAGACCAAATCGAATGTCAAATCGGATCTATTGCCAAATTCAACTCACATCCCAATAGAAATCGAATTTCTGAAAAACATTGATGTTTTCCCATAGCCCAACAAAGAATCCTTTCAATTACTAAAGTTCGATTTGAAATCAAACTCTAAATCACACTCCAAATCGAACCTCAAATCCCCAAATGTTTAGAATGATGTTAGATATTTGATTTTGGCTTCTAAATCCATTATAATGGTAGGAAATTGATAGTGATGACTTTTTAAGTACCCAAAAGCATGTAGGGCAGTGTGGAAGTAGTAATAATTGATATCCAAGGTTATGGTATGTTGTGCACCTACCTGTACAATGCAAATCACCACCTGACTGAGATAACCCTGGAGGATCAATCATAGCACCATCAGCAGCTTTATGAGTTGAATTGTGCACATATTTTATACTTACACATTATACTTATTACATTAACGTGCAATATATAGCACCACAGCATAATATTGGGGACTATTGTAACTGGTTATTCAGATTTAACCATGATGCCTACATTCTCAGCAATTCATCTCTGTCTTTGAAAATTCTTGTGGGACAAATGCCAGAGGGATGGAAGTTGTGTAAGATAACACTATGCGCTAATAAAGCAGCTAATAGTAATTGATACTATAGTGTTCTAATTTGTTCCCCTACCACCAAAAAAGGTTATTTGGGCTATGGCTGTTACTCATGGTTTCTGACTCCATTGTCAAATCCACATACTCCTGCTGAGCAAATGTATAAAGAGGCACATACAGCCACCCAATCCATGACAGAATGCATCTTTGTTTTTAAAAAAAAATATTCGGAAGGCATATTATTATATTATTTGGAAAATGTTCGATATTGTGCTCTGCTGCATTCTATTGCATAATCGCGCATTAAATAAACCACTCCCCCATTAAGCGGGGAGCAAGCAGAGTTTTGTTTAGCAACAACTGACTATGGGGGTCATTCCGAGTTGATCGTAGCTGTGCTAAATTTAGCACAACTACGATCATTCACACTGACATGTGGGGGGACGCCCAGCACAGGGCTAGTCCGCCCTGTATGTCAGTGCCGCCCCCACCCCCCCGCAGAGGTGCAAAGGCATTGCACTGCGGCGATGCCTTTGCACTTCAAGAGTAGCTCCCGGCCAGCGCAGCTTTAACGTGCTGGCCGGGAGCTACTCGTTGCTCCCTGGCCGCAGCGGCTGCGTGTGATGTCACGCAGCCGCCGTGGTCTCCCCCCCAACGGTCCAAACACACCTGCGTTGGCCAGACCGCTCCCCCTAAATGGCGGCTGACCACCACCGTCCAGCCCCCTCCCGCCCAGTGACCGCCTCTGTCTCAGAGGCGATCGCTAGGCAACGATGGCTGCCATGCGCCGGCGCATGCACAGTTCCGACCCGATCGCTGCACTGCGACAAAATAGCAAGCAGTCGGGTCGGAATGACCCCCTATGTGTGCACAGAAAGTGGAAGGCAGAATAGGGCTAAGCTTATTGTCAACTAATTCAGCTGTATTTAAAAAATAAAAATAAGAAAAATCATCACTTAGGTTTTCAAGTATAAAACAGTGTAAAAAGAGAGAAATTCCAAATTTTTAATAACTAAGGAAAATTTGTAAAAATTTAGAAACTCAAAAGGAATCTTTTTCAATCGATTTTGAAAATTCATTAAGGGCTTTTCAAAATCAAATTTTAGTAAATATATCCCCATGTGTTTGCTTGGGGTGTCTGTGTTAAGGCATAGCGCTTCTACTAATTGTCACTGTGAATAGCTGGGTAAGGGGAGATACGCCTCCTGGCACTTTACTCACCCACTATCCCCGTGGGTTGGCGGTAGCTGGCTGCAGTGTCCCTTGTTTATAGCAGGGTCCATGGTATTTCTATCCTCAGTGTCAGGGCTATGGCTGTGTGGTGGACAGACTGATTCATGCTGCTGGGCTTGCTATGCACACAGCGTGGGATCAATTGCTCCGCTATCAACATGGCACCCTCATCAGCCTGACGAGGAGGGATTTCATAAATTCAATTCAAAATCCCTGTCCTGGACTGATGGAGACTGCGAGACGGGAATGCGGCACACATCAGACATCATGGCAAGGAGATCTATAGCCCCTCAAATCCTGCACCCAGGGTGCATGCCCCCCGTCCTGCCATGATACCAAGCACCTCTGTGCTCCGGCAGCTGGGCCACACCACAGGCACACCCTTCTCACTCTCACTCGTGTCCAAGCACTGGAGAGGTCTTGGTCCAGGTGGATCATTGGTCTGTATGAGATGTCCTGGTGATGTAATCAGAGGTGGGCTTAACAAAGACGGCATCATCCTGAGCATCTTATTCCCTGTCTGCTGCTTCTGCAAGTAATCTCATAGTGTGCTCCTGCGGTCACAGTGCCATCCCTAGCACGAGAGGCGGGTACTTCTCAGAACAGAGTCCGATCCAATAAGCGTCATCCAGACTAGAGAGGCTTCCCCCGAGTCCCTTAAGACTTGCATGATACCTGCGACGCTTAAGGGACTTGGGAGCCGCTCTGTCACTATGCGTGAAGCAGCAGCAGAAGAAGACCCAGTCTGGATGATGGAAGATCGACAAGAGATTGCCACAAAAGGTAAGTACTGAGTCATGTGCTCTTTATGGTATACTGTAGAATAGGTGGGGCAATGTGTGGCATACTGGGGGGAGGGGCACTGGGACAATATTAATATGGGGGCCCCTGCGGTATACTGGGGGGTAGCACTCAGACATAATTTGAGGGCGACAGCTCTGTGTGGCATACTGGGGGTTATGGGGTGCTTTATGTGGCATACTTGGGTAAATGTGTGGTATACCGGGAGGTCATAGGGACATAAGAATATGGGGGCACTGTGTGGCATACTGGGGGGTCAATCTCCTCCTATTCCTCCTCTCTCCCATCCGCTCTAATCTTCTTCACTCTTCCACCTCCCCTATTCCTCCTCTCTGTCTCCCTTCTCCCCCTATTACTCCTCTCTCCCTTCCCCCTGTATTCCTCATCTCTCTCTCTTGTCTCCCTATTCCC
The DNA here is from genome assembly GCF_028390025.1 of Pseudophryne corroboree. Lineage (NCBI taxonomy): Eukaryota > Metazoa > Chordata > Amphibia > Anura > Myobatrachidae > Pseudophryne > Pseudophryne corroboree. The sequence goes on from NC_086448.1 coordinate 198,528,699, forward strand.
CCCCCTCTCTCTTGCCTCCCCCTATTACTCCGTCTCCCCATTACTCCTCTTTCCAACCCGTCTGCCCTATTCCTACTCTCTCTCCTTTGCCTCCCCCTATTCCTCCTTTCTCTCCATTTCATCCCCATATTCCCCCTTTCTCTCTCATCCCTACTTATTCCTCTTCTTTCCCTTCTCCCTCTATTCCTTATCTGTCCCATCTTGCTGTATTCCTCCTTTCTCTCTCTTGCCTCCCCCTTTTCCTCCTCTCTCTATCTCTCTCTCCCTATTCCTCCTCAGTCTCCCATATCTCCCTATTCCTCCTCTCTCACTCATGTCTCCCCTTATTCTTCCTCTTTCTCTCGTCTAATCCTATTCATCGTCTCTCTCTCTCTCACGCCTGCCCCTATTTCTTCTCTTCCTCCCATTTATCTATATCCCCGGGAACAGGGAGGGGTTTACTGTATATTTTGTCAGTCCCAGGCCTCATAATTTCTAATGGCAGGCAGCACAGTCGCCCTGTGTGTACCCAGCTTAAGTCTCTTTTCAGTCCTAGGATATAAGTGCCATAAACAGTACCCATAACAGATAGATCGCTCTCTGGGGCATATGTCATTTATCAATTTAACCACCCGCATTCCCAGGAGGTTTGCAGAGGTGACCATTTACAATTGCAAAAGAAGCCCAGTAATATTTTTTGTTAAGATATTTGCCTGGATGTGAAAGTTCCTTTACATCCACTTCATTGGGGCTGTCAGGTAGCCTGCCAAGCACTGAATTTGAGCAGGTGTCATTGCTGGGTAAGGGTTGCCACTCTCACCACTTGTTGTTACAGTCAAGTAGAATGTAGGTGCCAGGCATTATGACATCAAATTGGGGGATGTATATTAATACTATAATTCAATTTTATCAACATGGTTCAATGTACTAATATAATAAAAATGTGATATATAACATAATTAAATAATTTCAATTATACAGCCGCATTTTCAAGATACAGGATGCAGTACACAGCAAATAAAATAAATAACACAATGTCATAATAAAACAAATGCAATATACTATTAAATGTGCTTTGTTTACTTGCAGTATCCTTCGTAGCTTTCCTCTGTGATATACCTTGTAGATATACTTGCACTATATTTTGCTGAAGATGTTAATGTTAATTATCCTCTTAAGTACTAAGTTAATTATGTCTATATACTCTACACGCCAGGCTTCTAGAAATAAATTATTACGAAAGCTCTTATTGCCACTTCTTTCTATGTCTCCTAGTAGGGCAATGAGTGATACAAAAACACTTAAGAAAATTTAGAATGAGAGGAAAGAAAAATAGTCAACTTTAAGGAACTAAAGAAAGTTACATGCGGAGTCAGAAGGCCTTATAAAGATTTAAATAAATTTGCATCCAAAATGAAAGCACATGCAAAATGTGTTTCTTCTGCAAGTATGTGCTTCATCTCATATTTTAAGATAGATTCTAATAAGCATAGTGTGCAAAATTGTCTGTATGATGAGGATATTTTCAAAATGCATCAGGACATACTTGCTTACTTTTGAAAAAAGCATTTCAGGGAGACTGTGAAAGTAATGCCCAGTACACACTACACGATCACCGCCCTCGCCGAATACACACTTGCCGATGCCAGCATGGAAGGGAGCAACGGCAGGGGGAATGGCAGTCATGCTGCATCTGCAGCATGACTGTCGTTAACGAGGACCTCCCTCGTCTGTACAGACGAGGGAGGGGGTCATTAACAATGCGTGGGAGCACGCATCATTAACGACATTGAGTGTACACGCTGGACGAGATTGTAAAAGATCTCGCTCAGATTGGCCCTTCTGAGCAAGATCTTTTACTTTCTCGTCTAGTGAGTATGGGGCTTAACACCTATCAGGGCGGACGTGTGTCATGAAAATGACTTACATCCAAATGTAAGTGAGCCCTTAAAGTGTGTAAGATCTACTTGTTGAAGAAAAGATACTGATATTTTTCAGTATTTGCTTATGTATTGTGTTTTACTAGAGGTTCCATATACTGTAAGTGGCCACGAGAAACCTTATATAAAATGCATGTAGCCATAGAGATCATTGTGCCTTATCACAAGTACAGGGACATTGTACGGATGATCCCATTTAAATGTATGCATCTCTGATTTGTTTTTCCCCCAAAAAAATGTAACAGCTGCATAATGGGGATAAGGTGCAATTAGGGAGATTGCTGGACTTTTCAGGGAGTCAGGGAGATTGCTACTATTTCAGGGAGTTTCCCGCAAAATGCGGGAGGGTAGGCAACTATGCATCAGGATTCAGGGCCTAATTCAGATCTGATCGCAGCAGCAAATGTGTTCGCAGCTGGGCAAAACCATGTGCTCCTGCAGGGGGGGAGGATATAACATGTGCAGAGAGAGTTAGATTTGGGTGAGGTGCATACTTGCCTACTTTCCCGGAATGGCCGGGAGGCTCCCGAAAATCGGGTGACCCTCCCGGCCCCCCGGAAGAGCAGGCAAGTCCCCCCTGCCCGTCCGCCCTCTTAGTGTGTAAAGTGGGCGGTCCGGGCAGTTGATGACGCGATTCTTGCTGAATCGCGTCATCATAGCCACGCCCCCTGCAGTGTAATGCCGGTGATCGCGGCATTACAGAGTGGGGGCGTGGCTTAAAGGAGGCATCACCGTGACCCCGCCCCCATCCCGCCCTTGCTCCGCCCACATCCCACCTCCGGCCCACCCCCTCCTCTACGTCACAGCCTCCCCTGCCCGCCCTCTGAGCTGACCTGGCTGCTCTCTCCCGCAGAGAGCAGCCAAAATGTCGGTAAGCATGGTGGGGTGTGTTCAATCTGAAATCTAAATTGCAGTGTACAAATAAAGCAGCCAGTATTTACACTGCACAGAAACAAAATAACCAACCTAAATCTAACTGCAAATGTTATCTCTGCACCACCTGCAGTGCACATGGCTTTGCCCAACTGCTAACAAATTTGCTGGTGCGATCAGATCTGAGTTACCCCCTCAGATCGTTAAATAAATGAAAAAAGTGTGCAATCTCCACCTCCACAAAAGTGATGTAACCGCTTATAGCATGGGCTGGTTGAATCTTAATTTGGTTTTGTGTGTAATTTTGTTTTTGACAGTGTAAAGTTTTTCAAAGTGCGTAGGTTTCACAAATATAGCCTATGACCGATTTCTTAGAGATATACATTGCAGAAGTGAGTGGCTCATGTTTTAAGTGTTTGACTGTTATGTATGAGGTTGTATGTTCAACCATGTGGCATTCTAAGCAATACAGGTTGAGTATCCCATATCCAAAATGTTTGGGACCAGAAGTATTTTGGATATCGGATTTTTCCGTATTTTGGAATAATTACATACCATAATGAGATATCATGGTGATGGGACCCAAGTCTAAGCACATAATGCATTTATGTATCATATACACCTTATACACACAGCCTGAAGGTCATTTTAGCCAATATGTTTTATAACTTTGTGCATTAAACATATTAAACAAAGTTTGTGTACATACACACAATTCATTGATGTTTCATATTCACCATATACACACAGCCTGAATGTCATTTAATACAATATTTTTAATAACTTTGTGTATTAAACAAAGTTTGTGTACATTGAGCCATCAGAAAACAAAGGTTTCACTATCTCAGTCTCACTCAAAAAATTCCTTATTTCAGAATATTCTGTATTTCGGAATATTTGGATATGGGATACTCAACCTGTATCTGTTTTAAATACAAGGGGAATAAGCTCAGTTACAAGGTGCACATAAATTACACTATGAGTTAAATGTAACCAGGGCCGGTGCTACCATTAGGCAGCTTTAGGCAGCTGCCTATGGGCGCCGGCACTTAACAGGCGGCGCTGATGCAACAACATAAAAAAAAAATGTAAGGAAGTAATTGTGAAAGTGATGAGGGATGTGAGGGAGACCCGTTCCTTGCTCACGCTGGGTTAGAGCCACATGTCCCTCTGCGTCGCTGGCTCCCCGCCTGACCCAATGACCATGTTGATTTAGATTTGCTTCCAAACCGGCCATGGAGCTGCTGGAGCCCGAGTAGGAGTAAGGGTGCCAGTGGCGTTTAAGAAGTTATTTATTTATAATGCCGCCCAGCACGCGCCAGTAGGAGCCCCCAGCACCCAGAGGCGGAACTTTCCTTAGAGGATGACGCGCAGCGTGCCTTTGACTATGAGCTGGCTCCAGAGCACAACGCTGGTGCCAGCTAAGCTTTTACAATTTACTTCCAGGTCCCCGGCTGACCACTCCCCAGGGACCAGCAGCCGCCTCTTTGAAAAAGCTCCTCTCACCCCGATCATCCGAGGTTGGTGTGGAAGTCGGACTCAGGACCATCGATGGGGGGTTGCCATTACAGGAGCCTCAGTATTGGATACAGGAGGCTGGGGGCACCGGGACTGGCACTCTTGCTGCTGCTTCAGGTCAGTCAGTGACTGTCACTGTCTCTGCTTGCCTGATGTACACCAACAGCAGGTCACTAGTACAGCCCCATGCCCTACAGTATGCTGAACCCCTGACTGCTCCCTATGCCCCTAACTGTTCCCTATGTCCATGACACACCCCTGACTTCTCCCTATGCCCCTGCCTGCTCCATATGCCCCTGATACACCCCTGACTGCTCCCTATGCCCTTGACTGTTCCCTATGCCCCTGATACACCCCTGACTGCTCCCTATGCCCCTCATACACCTCTGACTGCTCCCTATGCCACTGACTGCTCCCTATGTCCCTGACACACCCCTGACTACTCCCTATGCCCCTGACTGCTCGATATGTTCCTGGCACACTCCTGACTGCTCCCTATGCCCCTAATACACCCCTGACTGCTCCCTTTGCACCTGACTGCTCCCTATGTCCATGATACACCCATGACTGCTCCCTATATCTCTGATACACTCCTGACTGCTCCCTGTGCCACTGACTGGTCCCTATGTCCCTGATACACCCCTGACTGCTGCCTATGCCTCTGACTGCTCTCTATGTCCGACACACCCATGACTGCTCCCTATGTCCCTAATACACCCCTGACTGCTCCCTATGCCCCTGACTGCTCTCTATGTCCCTGATTCAGCCCTGACTGCTCCCTATGCCCCTGACTGCTCTCTATGTCCCTTACACACCCCTGACTGCTCCCTATGTCCCTGACTTCTCCTTTGTCGAAGTCAGATTGCAACGATTAGTTATGACCAAATGTATGAATATATAGTCACATTCTAAGAGAACAAAGGACTTCCTGAGAAAACCAGTGGTTAATCCCTGTACCTGCATCTTCAAACTGGACATTGCTTACATATGAACTGACCAATAGCACACAATGAATGAGAAACCTCCCTCTCCCGGGCCAATGGAAGGAGACCGAAACCAACAACCTGTTAACTCCCACTGTTTGATATATGCAGTTTTCTAAGGCATAGTTAGTTAGTTAGTTGCTTTGAGGAAGACATGGAGATGACTGTCCACTGAGCATAGTGTGATGTATATGGACTGTGTCTGTTTCTTTTGTAACTGTAATTCTGTACCACTTACCTAGGCTTATACATGTTATACTGAATGATATACTGTACATATGTTATTTTGTATGCATAACTTTTAATATCAAATACATATATATATCTCTGAGCGTTGGACCTCAGTATACCATGTGTGTGAATACTTGCTTTCTTTTAAGGGACATAGTGCTGCGACGTTCAGCGCACTATTATCGTATATGGTAATAAGATGCACCTTGCGTCTTCAGTATATATATATTAACGCTGGTATGTAAATGTTTATTTAAAATAATGGAAATTCACAGTTGGGGGCTCATCCGAGATATAACGTACTTAATGATGTGCAGTACAGACATGCTGTGGTCTACCGGCTAAGGATGGATGCATCTGATGTCGATGAACCACATCCATTTTTGTCGCTATCAGTAAGGCGCTGATATGAATCAAGGGACAATAGATTTCTTTGTTGCCTGTGAGTGTGACAAAAACGCACAATATTAGAAATGTTACAGCGTACTCTTTATTGTTGCTAACGAGGTTCAATAAGTCATATTGTGTTTGATTCAGATTGCATTGTTTATCTGTAAAGTAAATTTAAAGAGCGTTTAAAAGTTGGTGCATGCATCTAATTCGCATAGAACGGATATAGCTTGGTTAGCACGCTTCATCTTATTCGCATAGTGCTAACACAGGCCTGTAGTAACAAAGCTTCGTTCGTGCTGAAAAAGCATGTGGAAGTTTTGTTACCATGCAGTGGGAATTGTCCATCAGGGCGACTTCCAGTGCTTGTATAATTTGGGATTTGTGACAAAGGATAGAGCTAGTGTTTGGGTACTTCTTTTTAACTATCACTTAAGAAGTATTAATTTCTATGAAATAGGTCATCGAGATGAGGGCTGCTAGGAATGCCCTTGCCTAGATAAGCTCGGTAAATGTTTGTTGGACCCATATATATACTTAATATATATACTTAATATGGGATGAGAAGGATTAAATGAATACTTTGCATGACCTAGAAGCTTTTTTTTTTGTAGTACTAGAAAATTCTTGTTAGGAAAAGATCACAGGTAAACACTAAGGGGTATATTCAATTAGGGTCGAAAACTGCCTTCTGTCGAAAAGACGGCAGTTTTCGACTTTTTAAGGTCGAATAGTGATTCGACCTATTCAGTCCCATCAGTTTTTATTCAACAAGTTGTGGAATTCGACTTGTCGAATAGTACGTGAATCGGCGGTATAGCTGCCGATTCACGTACTTTTAAGTGAAACAGGGCCAAATTCGACAGGTTTTGGCCCCGTTTCCGACCATCTCAGTCCGACATAAAAAAATGTCGGACTGAGATGTGGGACCCAGAGGAGGTGAGGGGGGTAGGGGAGCCGCGTGGAGACGGGGGACAGCTGCGGGCATACAGGGGAGAGCAGCGCTACAGCACAGCGCTGCAGCAGGATGTCTCACAGCCGTGCCGCTCATGGCAGCGTCCACCCGGCTCCAGCAAGTGAGGTCACACTTGCTGGAGCCGGGTGGACACTGCCGTAAGGTTGGGCGGCTGTGAGACATCCTTCTGCAGCGCTACTGTAACGCTGCTCTCCTCCGTCTGCCCGCGGCTCCCCCCACTGGTCTCCCCGCGACTTACCCCCCCCCCCTCTCCTCCTCTGGGTCCCTCATCTCAATTTGACTTTTTAAAAGTCGAATTGAGATGAGATTGAATAGGGGTTGTCGGATCCATTATGACAAATGCAAGTCGGAATGGATCCGACCCTAATTGAATATACCCCTAATTCGGCAAATGGGAGTAACGAGAGAAGTGCAACATTACCCTTTGACAAAACCTGCTGAAGTTACGATTGGGCCTCTATGATGCTAAAATCTTTTCTCATACGTCCTAGAGGATGCTGGGGATGACATCAAGACTATGGGGTATAGATGGGATCTGCAGGAGACATGGGCACTTTAAAGACTTTTCATTGGGTGTGAACTGGCTCCTCCCTCTATGCCCCTTCTCCAGACCTCAGTTTTAGAAATGTGCCCAGGCTGACTGGATGCACTCTGAGGAGCTCTACTGAGTTTCTATGAAAAGACTTATGTTAGGTTTTTTATTTTCAGGGAGATCTGCTGGCATCAGACTTCCTGCTTCGTGGGACTGAGGGGGCAGAAGTAGGAACCAACTTCCTAAAGAGTTTCATGGCTCTGTTTCTGGCTGACCGGATACCATTAGCTCCTGAAGGGAACTGAACGCTAGCCGTGCCTAGATGCTCACTCCCACAGCACACCATCACCCCCCTCACAGAGCCAGAAGTCAGAAGACAGGTGAGTGTTAGACAGATCTTCAATCAAGAAAGTGACGGCTAAAGGTACCGCACAGCTGGCGGGAGCGCAGCGCGCCATGTTGCCCATACATACACAGGCACTGCAGGGTGCAGGGCACGGGGGGGGGTGCCCTTGGCAGCATGAAACCTATGGAAACTGGCATAAATAAGGGGCATAAATTGCTGTGGCACAGTCCTACCCCCGCCAGTATAAAAAATTGCCTAATAAAAGCTGAGGAGAAACACACCATTGAAGAGTGGAGCTTCCTCCTCAGTCAGCCAGCGCACTGCTCAGCGCCATTTTCTCTCTCTCCTCAGGCTGCAGAGATAACACTGGTCCTCCTCCACTACTGAACAAGTATCAGGGTGCAAAACAGGGGGGCCACAGTGAATATGGTGCTATATAATTGTGTGATTAACATTATAAAAGCGCTGAATGTCAGTGGGCATTTTGTGTTCACAGACATTGTGTTACTGGCGCTGGGTTGTGAACTGGCAAAATCCTATCTGTGTCCCTCTGACAGATTTTACTGTGGGTCTGTCCCCTATAAATCCCGGAGTGTCTGTGGTGTGGTTGTGCACATGTGTGACATGTCTGTGGCAGGGAACTCTGTGGAGACATGTTAGGGACACAGAGGAGTAATATGACACCAAGAGCCTGACTGGGTGAAAGGTTACATGATAGTGTGAATCATATCAGTAAGAGGTTGGACTGAATCTCATACAGAAAATGAAAATAATCTGTTGAAGATGTGATTTTTAATAGTTCTGCCTTTCATTTACAGGGACCTTTCCGGGTCACATACAAATATGCACAAGTAATACAAACTGATACCGACACGGACTCTGATTCCTGTGTCGACACTAGTGATTCCAGGGTAATAGGTCCTAAGTTAGCAAAAAAGCATTCAAAACATGTTTTAGCTATAAAGGAGGCGTTAGAAGTTACAAAGCCCCCTCTTTTACCACAAGGAGAGGGTTTACTTTAGTAAAGAAGTAATGTAATTTTCCCTCCACCTCAGGTCTGATTTAACCTGAAAAGAAATTTCTGATTCCCAAAAGGATATCAGGCAGCTTACCCTTTTCCAAAAAAGGTAGGAGTCACCCCCCATTTTAGACAGGGCCCTGTCATAAAAGAGAAAAGGTGTTTCTCCCTGCGCCTGGAATGGCTTCACTTAAGGAGCCGACAGACCGCAAGTGAGTGAGGTGATTTATTGATGTGGCCAATGGGACACTACTCAGGCCTACCATTGTCTGTGAGTGGGTGAGTAGTGCTATTGAAAAGTGGTCAGAAAACTTGTCATTAGACATTGACACAATAGATGGAGACGAGATACTCCTAACGTTAGGTCATATCAAAGACTCTGCTGCATACGTACTAGAATCCATGAAATATATTGGTTTCTTGGGATCAAGAACCGCTACCATGGCAGTATCGGCTCGGAGGGCGTTGTGGATTCGCCAGTGGAATGCTGATGCAGATTCCAAAAGAAATATGGAGGCTCTCCCGTATAAAAGGTGAGGCCTTGTTTGGTGATGGGCTGGATGCGCTAGTCTCGGCGGCTACCGCAGGTAAGTCGACATTCTTGCCTTATGCTCCTACACCGGCGAAAAAGACACATCACTCTCACATACAGTCCTTTCAGCCCAACAAATACAAAAAGGCCAAAGGTCTCCCCTTTTTTTGCAGGTAGGGGAAGGGGAAAAGGAAAGAAATCCGCAGTGTCTCCCGGATCGCAGGAGCAGAAGTCCACCCCTGCTTCTGCCAAATCTGCAGCATAACATTGGGGCTCCCTTGCGGGAGTCTGCTCGGGTTGGAGCACGTCTGAACCTTTTCAGCCAAATCTGGATTCAATCTGGCCTGGACCAATAGGTCTTACAAATAGTGTCCCATGGGTACAAACTAGAGTTTCAAGATGTCCCCCCATGCCGATTTTTCAAATCGACATTGCCAGCTTCTCTTCCGGGAAGAGAGGCAGTAACAACGGCAATTGAAAAAATTATGTCAGGATCAGGTCATTGTCCTGGTACCCTTGGCACAGTAAGGAGAAGGTTTTTTATTCAAGCCTCTTTGTAGTTCCGAAGCCGGACGGCTCGGCCAGACCGATTTTAAACCTGAAAAATCTGAATCTCTACTTGAAAAGGTTCAAGTTCAAGATGGAATCCCTGAGGGTAGTGATTTCCAGTCTGGAAGAGGGGGACTTCATGGTGTCAGTAGACATAAAAGATGCTTACTTGCATGTTCCCATTTATCCTCCTCACCAAGCTTAGCTGAGTTTCGCAGTACAGGATTGCCATTACCCGTTTCAGACGTTGCCGTTCGGACTCTCCACGGCACCGAGGGTACTCACCAAGGTGATGGCGGAGATGATGGTCCTCCTTCGTTAAAAAGGAGTCAATATAATTCCTTGTCTGGACGATCTCCTGATAAAAGCGAGATCCAGGGAACAGTTGGTGCAGAACATCGCACTCTCCCTGTCAATACTCCAACAACACGGTTGGATCATGAATTTTCCAAAGTCGCAGTTGGAACCGACGACAAGATTGTCCTTTTTAGGGATGATTCTGGACACAGAAGTACGGAGAGTATTTCTTCCAGTGGAAAAGGCTCTGGAAATCCAGAAAATGGTCAAACAAATATTGAAACCAACAAGCGTATCGATCCATCAATGCATTCGGTTGTTGGGGAAAATGGTAGCGGCCTACGAGGCCATACAGTTTGGCCGATTTCATGCCAGAGTATTCCAGTGGGACCTGTTGGACAAGTGGTCTGGATCCCACCTACACATACACCGGAAAATAATCCTGTCCCCCAAAAGCCATGATTTCGCTCCTGTGGTGTCTACACAGTTCTCACCTACTAGAGGGACGCAGGTTTGGGATTCATGACTGGGTCCTAATAACCACGGATGCAAGTCTCCGAGGCTGGAGAGCTGTCACACAGGGGGAAAGCTTCCAAGGAAAATGGTCTAGTCAGGAAGCCTGCCTTCACATAAACGTTCTGGAATTGAGAGCCATTTACAACGGCCTTCTACAAGCTGTACATCTTCTTCAAGATCCCGTGCAGATCCAGTCGGACAATGTAACAGCAGTTGCGTACATAAACAGGCAAGGCGGAACGAAAAACAGAGCGGCAATGGCAGAGGTGACAAGAATTCTCCTCTGGGCAGAAAGACATGTTAGAGTTCTGTCAGCAATTTTCATTTCGGGAGTGAACAACTGGGAAGAAGACTTCCTCAGCAGACACGATCTCCATCCAGGAGAATGGGGCCTCAACCAAGAAGTCTTCGTAGAGGTGACAAGTCTTTGGGGAGTTCCTCAAGTAGACATGATGGCATCTCGTCTAAACAAGAAGCTTCAGAGGTATTGTTCCAGGTCGAGAGACCCTCAAGCAATAGCAGTGGATGCACTGGTGACCCAGTGGGTGTTTCGGTCGGTATATGTTTTCCCTCCACTTCCACTGATTCCAAAAGTTCTCAAAATAATAAGAAGAACAAGAGTTTGAGCAATCTTCATTGCCCCAGACTGGCCAAGGAGGGCTTGGTATCCAGATCTTCAGGAGTTGCTCATAGAAGATCCTCGGCTTCTTCCTCCTCGAGAGGACCTACTACAGCAGGGGCTGTGTGTATCAAGACTTACCGCGGCTACATTTAACGGCATGGCTGTTGAGCGTCGGATCCTAGCCCGAAAGGGTATTCCCGAGGAAGTCATCCCCACTCTTATTCAGGCCAGGAAAGGAGTAACGTCTAAACATTACCATCATATTTGGAGAAAATATGTGTCTTGGTGTGAATCCAAGAAGAAGAGTTTGAGTTGGGACGTTTTCTCCATTTTCTGGAGGTTGGTGTGGATGCGGGCCTTAGATTGGGGTCAATCAAGGTCCAGATTTCGGACTTACCAGTTTTCTTTCAAAAACAATTGGCCTCCTTTCCAGAAGTTCAGACATTCGTGAAAGGGGTTCTGCACATCCAGCCTCAATTTGTGCCTCCAGTGGCACCATGGGACCTTAATGTGGTGTTGAAGATCCTTCAATCGGGTTGGTTTGAGCCTCTGCAAGAAATAAAGTTGAAGTTTCTCACTTGGAAAGTGGTGATGCTTTTGGCGTTGGCATCCGCAAGGCGGATGTCTGAATTGAGGGCCTTGTCCGACAAGAGCCCTTACCTGATCTTCCATGAAGATAGGGCAGAGTTGAGAACTCGTCAACATTTTCTTCCAAAGGTGGTTTCCTCTTTCCACATAAACCAACCTATTGTGGTGCCAGTTGCTACTGACACATTCACTGAGTCAAAGTCTCTAGATGTGGTTAGAGCTTTGAAACTCTATGTTGCTAGAACAGCTCATATACAGAAAACAGTTTGTCCTGTATGATCGCAACAAGATTGGCTGTTCTGCTTCCAAGCAAACTATTGCATGTTAGATTAGAAATACGATTCAGCAAGCTCATACTACGGCTGGATTGCCGTTACCGACGTCGGTAAAGGCCCACTTCACTAGGAAGGTGGGCTCATCCTGGGCGGCTGACCGGGGGGTCTCGGCATTACAACTTTGCCGAGCAGCTACTTGGTCAGGGTCAAACACATTTGCTAAGTTCTACAAGTTTGACACCTTGGCCGATGAGGACCTAAAGTTTGGTCAATCGGTGCTGCAGGGTCATCCGCACTCTCCCGCCCGTACTGGAGCATTGGTATAAACCCCATGGTCTTGATGTCGTCCCCAGCATCCTCTAGGACGTATGAGAAAATAGGATTTTGATAACCTACCGGTAAATCCTTTTCTCCTAGTCCGTAGAGGATGCTGGGCGGCCGTCTCAGTGCGTACTTTACCTGCACTTTAGTTATTACAGTTACACAAGTTGTGTTATCTTGGTTTCAGCATGTTGCTGCAATTGGTTCATGCCTGTTGGCGTGTGTTATGTTGAATGCCATGTGTGCGGCATGGTTGAGGGTGTGAGTTGGTAGATATCTCACCACTAATTTAAGTAAATCTTTTCCTTGAAATGTCAGTCTCCCTGGGCACAGTTCCTACAACTGAGGTCTGGAGGAGGGGCATAGAGGGAGGAGCCAGTTCACACCCAATGAAAAGTCTTTAGAGTGCCCATGTCTCCTGCGGATCCCGTCTATACCCCATGGTCTTGATGTCGTCCCCAGCATCCTTTACTGAGAAAAGGAGAAAAGGATTTACCGGTAGGTTATCAAAATCCTATTTTCTTTTTCTCCTAGCAGCAGTGGCCCCTGACTAACTTATTCAACAGAGATTTTGTTGTGTAAATTGAAATGTGTAATACATATATTGTACTCCCGCTCAGGAAGTACAAGGTATGTTAGATCAGTGGCGGATCTAGACTTAACTTTTAGGGGGGGGGCGGTTTAAGAATTGTGACTCCTCCCCCTAATCATAGCCCCTCCCACTTAGTAATGCCCTTCCCGTTCGCTTCTAAATTTCCTATTGTTGCCATTACTAATAAAATGTTGCCAGTTAGTGGAGAGAACCCTGCGCACTGGTGATACAGACTGGCGAATCACCATTCCTTCCATCAGGGGTGGTAGAGGCTAAGACAGTAGGGCAATTTAAACATGCATGGGATAGACATAAGGATCTCCTTACAAAGAAATAAGGATCAGATAAGGTTAGAGATAAAAAATAATGTAAAAAAAAAAAAAAAAGGGGGCAGACTAGATGGGCCAAGTGGTTCTTATCAGCCGACAAATTCTGTTTCTACAGCACACAGAATGAGCCGAAATTCACATTATAGCACACTGTATGAGCTGAAATTCACATTGTAGCACACAGTATGATCCAAAATTCACATTATAGCACACTGAATGAGCCGAAATTCACATTGTAGCACACAGTATGATCCAAAATTCACATTATAGCACACTGTATGAGCCGAAATTCACATTATAGCACGCAGAATGAGCCAAAATTCACGTTATAGCACGCAGAATGAGCCAAAATTCACATTATAGCACGCAGAATGAGCCAAAATTCACGTTATAGCGCGCAAAATGAGCCGAAATTCACATCATAGCACACTGAATGAGCCGAAATGCACATCATAGCACACTGAATGAGCCGAAATGCACATCATAGCACGCATAATGAGCCGAAATGCACATCATAGCACGCAGAATGAGCCGAAATGCACATTATAGCACACTGAATGAGCCAAAATTCACGTTATAGCACGCAGAATGAGCCGAAATTCACATTATAGCACGCAGAATGAGCCAAAATTCACGTTATAGCACACTGAATGAGCCGAAATTCACATTATAGCACGCAGAATGAGCCAAAATTCACGTTATAGCACGCAGAAAGAGCCAAAATTCACGTTATAGCACACTGAATGAGACGAAATTCACATTATAGCACGCAGAATGAGCCGAAATGCACATCATAGCACACTGAATGAGCCGAAATGCACATCATAGCACGCAGAATGAGCCGAAATGCACATCATAGCACGCAGAATGAGCCGAAATGCACATTATAGCACACTGAATGAGCCAAAATTCACGTTATAGCACGCAGAATGAGCCAAAATTCACGTTATAGCACACTGAATGAGCCGAAATTCACATTATAGCACGCAGAATGAGCCAAAATTCACGTTATAGCACACTGAATGAGCTGAAATTCACATTATAGCATGCAGAATGAGCCAAAATTCACATTATAGCACAATGTATGAGCCAAAATTCACATTGCAGTACACTGAATGAGCCAAAATAATGCAGGGACACATACACTTTAGTTAGGAGAAGAGGGGGGAGACATGGAACACAGGCACTTTAGCTAGGAGCGGAGGGGGGAGACGTGGAACACAGAGGGGGCACACACACACACTTACTTAAAGTTTGGAGGGTAGGAGACATGGCTGGCAGACAGTGACACCTGCTGCAGCCAGCAGCATGAGGAGTCGGATGGAGGCCGGGTGCCGCGGCGGCATTGGGAACGAGGTGGAGAGCGGGCAGCGCGGCGGGGGACGGGGAGAGAGAGAGCGTCCTGACGCGCGTACAGGAAGGAGGGGGCGTGGTCAGAACAGAGGCCGCTCAGCCACTGTATGCGCGTGAGGACGCTCTCTCTCTCTCCCCTTCCCCCGCCGCGCTGCACCGCTCTCCACCGCGTTCCCAACACCGCGGCGGGACCCGGCCTCCATCCCGGTGCCGGTATGTGTAGGGGGGGCGTTCGCCCTAATCGCCCCCCGCTAAATCCGCCACTGTGTTAGATACTCCTCAAAGACTAATGATGCATTCCACTGTTCTAGATTTCTGTCCATCACAGGTAGAGGAAATTATCTTGCAGATACCGGGTTCCCTATGAATTTAGGATGGACACGACACTGGATTGATGGCTGAGGTAGTCCCAGTAGTGACACAGGGGTAATTCTGAGTTGATCGCAGCAGCAAGTTTGTTAGCAATTGGGCAAAACCATGTGCACTGCAGGGGGGTCAGATATATCAGTTGCAGAGAGAGTTAGATTTGGGTGGGTTATTTTGTTTCTGTGCAGGGTATAATACTGGCTGCTTTATTTTTACACTGCAATTTAGATTTCAGTTTGAACACACCCCACCCAAATCTAACTCTCTCTGTACATGTTATATCTGTCTCCCCTGCAGTGCACATGGTTTTGCCCAACTGCTAAAATATTTGCTGCTGCGATCAACTCAGAATTAGGCCCACAGTAAGCACAAAATTTAACAGGGGTAGACCAAGTAGTTAAGAATCAATTCCCCATAGTGCCTAATCCAGCTGTCATTTTGATAAAATCCTCTCCACCTCTACAAACTTTACTGGCACCAATCTCTATTCTGTCTTCTTCACTGTATCTTCTTCATCTTTGCATTCACAAAGGAGGTACAATACATGGACCCGACTCTCACAAAGATTCAGTGACAGCCTGAGTATTTTCTCCCAGGCCTTGCATAGCTGCTTACTATCCTTTAAGGCCGATAAGAGATCGGTATTGATATGAATTTATTACTGTGCTCCGATACATTTGTGTCTTCACTGGTGGATACTAAAAACTTTTGTTTCATCTCTTCCAGACAAGACACAAGGTCTCAAAGGAGAAACTGCAGTTGTGTAGGACAAGGGTCAAATACTTAGGGCGTAGTACTGGTACATGATTTGACAGTTCATGCACCACATGCCGTATCAGTCCTTCAAAATTCTGCCCGAACCCGGTATGTCTCATCAGCACGATTTAGCTGTCACTGATGACACCAGTATATTACTGCATGTGCCTTGTAATGCACAAAGGGTGGAGGATAAGAATACTGGTGAAGGAAAATTTGGTATTGACATTGATGCGCATATTTGTATGGAAAATCTGAATCAGACTTTTACTACGTGACAGCCCGTCAGTGAACGCAGACCTGATTTATTTATTTTTTTATCTAGACTGACGGTAGTTACCCCAGACAGATAGACTTATGCACAGGATATGCTGTTGTAGATGACCAAGGTATTATAGAAGCTGAAACATTTGGGCAGACCGCATGCAGCACTGGTCGCTGAGCTGGTCTCACTGACCAGGGCATGCGAGTTGGCAGAAGATACATCAGCCAATATATATATCGACTCTGATGTTTTTGGAGTGATGCTCATGGTACTCTACATTGCAAACACACAACCGTTAATTAAGATGCAAATTTGTGTTCCCTACAGGAAAAGGAGGTCTGGAAGGCGAAGGGGTATGG
Organism: Pseudophryne corroboree; assembly: GCF_028390025.1. Lineage (NCBI taxonomy): Eukaryota > Metazoa > Chordata > Amphibia > Anura > Myobatrachidae > Pseudophryne > Pseudophryne corroboree. The sequence continues at coordinate 198,545,205 of NC_086448.1, forward strand.
ACAGGAGTCCTCAGGACTCTGGAGAGATGGACAAGGTAAGCCAGTAGCCCCCAGGGCGTATCTCCCAGACCTAGCTGAGGCGGCACATGGTCTAACTCACCTAGGGTAAGGAAGGTATGTGCAAATTGGTAAGAGCTTACTGGCATGTGCCAGGGTTCTCTTCTCAGGCAAGCAGGAAAGCAATGACCTGTCTTACTTGCATGAGGAAGAACATTTTGTAAGGTAGTACCAACAGAGCCATCCCATACTCCTCCTGCAAACGGACCTTTTCAGGTAATACAAATCAACTTCGTACAGTTAATACTCTGTAGGAATTTGAACTATGTATTGTCAAAGTCAGAAAAATGTCTCAATGCACGTTGCCATATTTGCACCGCACACTGGTCCGCGCTGCGCGTGCGTACGCTCTCCCGTGGAGGCGCATACCCGCAATAGCGTGCACTCGCAGGCGCGGTATGCGTATTTACGGTAGAGTTTATGTAGTCGTAGCGTGCGACTCATTCGTTACATATTTTCACAATTAATGTAGTTTATAGATCATGGTCCCTTTGATAGATTCTGAAAGTTTGGTTAAAATACAATGTCCCAGAGCTGAGGAATCCCTCTTTATATCGTACGAAGGGTCTAACAGGAATCATACAGCAGTGTTTGGTACCCATCGGAAGAGTATTTAATTAGCAATATTCCGGTGTTGGTTTGGAGCGTATTAATCGCTCGTGCGAATAGTTATGGACATAAGAAGTTTATGTCCATTTCTATTAATTACACATACTCAGGTATGCGGCGGGAAACCCAGTTTCCCACCCACCTGAGCTGTTGGAAATCGTCACAGCCCACCTGTATGAATCACCCTATGACCTTTTGTTATGATGCAGGGCCGAATTCCTTCGGCCAATGGACAATGGGATTGTAGGACCAGGAGATTGCATTGTGTGTGGGGCATAAATAGGCAGGCCGACCACATCCAGCTCTCATTCTCTCATCAACGGTTATCTGCTGATAGCCGGGAGCTGGATATCGAGGCGCAGGCGATCATACCCTTTGTGCGTAAGTTTCTCTCCGTAATCATTGTCTTTCTGTGAGCCAATTTCTCTCATCTCTCCCCGTCTCTCTCTCTGTTCTGTTCTCTCATATCTCCCCTAGACTAGGCTAGTATTGTATTGTATTAGATAGTATTGTATTGTATTGCATTTAGGTCAGTGTAGTATTGTCTTTTTGTACTTATTGTTTAGTTCTGTGGTTAGGAAGTCTCTGTTATATTGTAGTGTATCATTTGTACTGTTATCCCCTTTTTACAAGTATATTAGATATAATACAGTTAATAGGCTTTGGAACCTAAACCAGTATCTGTGTATTCTCTATAGTGTTAAGTGTTCACTTGAGCGTCGGTGACGCTCAAGCAGCTTTGTAGTTAGTCAGGTTACACAAGGTTGCACTTACACCCTGTATTCACATTAAGTTATTCTGTGTATTTCATTGGTATAAGGTTTAAACATTAAGGTATAGCGTTGTGAGCGTCTGCGCCGCTGGTGACCTCCTCGTGGTCTCGAGCGTAAGCTACGCCATAGCGAATCATTACTCTAGTCATAGCCAATAACGTGTCCTGTGATCCCTGGGCCGTGAGCGAACGTGACGCTTGAGCGTCTCGCCTACGGCTGAGCGATCGTTACGCAACTAGCGTACCATTACGGTACTTCTTAAGTAAACAGCGTACAGTGTTCTTAGCTTCATAAAGGGTTGTTTATACGACAAAGGAATTTAGCATTGTCAATTGGGGACTCGTCCTATCCTTCTCATATCTGCACTAGGTAGATCAGCAGACATTATCCCTCCAGCAAAGGGTGGGAGGTTGTCTCACAGTGCTGACGGGATAAGCGTCTGCTTCGCTTAGATAAAGAATGCTGAAGGAATCCGGGAACCGGAAGTAAGAACAAAACGCTTGTGTCTCTTAAAACTGTTTATTTCTCTTCTGTCTTGCGTATACACGCACGCATACATATATCTGCATTTTCTGTTTCATTTTCGTATATCACTATTCCTGTTTGCCAAATTTTATAGTTGATAGAAAGTGCTAAAAAGAGATTTGCTGTTATTTCATAGTAGAGGTGATAGTTAAAGTATAGAACAAACACACGGTTTGTCTGAGATACAAGGCAGTCAGTGTGGATTGCGGTAGATGATCAGGGATCATTTACATTGATAAAAATAGAAATTGTGTTACGGTGGATCTTTATATTGCGTACACGTGTCGCTAACAAAGACTAGCGTACGCAATCCAAAGGCAGCCGCACGCAGCGTTCATTACGCAACGTAGCGTCCGGTTACGCCCACGTAGCTCAAGCTGTGATAAAGTGAAGTAACGCAAAGGCGATAAGTAACGCACAGCGGTAGATAACGCGAAGCGGTAAATAACGCAAATCTATTTTTGGAAAATCTGAAATTTAGTTTAACAGATCCTGCTCCTAATTGGTAACACTTTTGGCCTAAAGACAATTTCTGCGCAGAAATAGATATAGAAACAAAAGTGTACATGTGTTGAGTGAGTGTGTTTTGTATACAAAAGTTTATATAACTTTAAGGTGGAACCAAAAGGAAAGCCGGGTACTCGTCAAGGGACACACGTGTAAGTGACATATACGGTGGCTAGGGAGGCATCCCTGGTTAAATAATATTTGAGCATTAGAGTATAGCGGACCATAAGGTAACAAGACCAGGAGGTCATAAGGTAACAAGACCAGGAGGTCGTAAGGTAAAAGGTCCGCTATAAAAGTCCAGTGGCACAACGCCTGGGGTGTTGGTGCAGAACCCATATAGGCCATAAGCTCTTGCTGAAGGAATCGCGGCCGGAAACATCGATTCCATTGATCTTTCAGTACATGACAAGTAGTGCTCGTGTACTGAACGATTGGACCACACGTAATTGTGTGCAGTAGTTAGTAATCTGACCTAATACCATTAGAGTAAAGTGGTCACAAACGCTATCTGTACATTCTGACGTGATTTGTGTAATTTTTTATTTTTGGAAGGGAAGTTCGCTGGTCACTCAGGAACTATCTAACAACCCCAACTTTACTGGAAAGAGTAAGTGTCCTGCGGGTAACCCTCATATGTTCCAGTAAACTGAAGGTTCCATAGGGGCCCTGTATCGAGTACGCCAGCACCATATCGGTGTGATCAGGTCGTATTGGTCGAGGTGGGCGAGTGAGTGGGGTACTCGGTAAACCGCCACCGCCGGCCTACTGTGGAGTAATTTGGTTGTCTGTAAAGGCTTGCTGAAAACCTTGATACAGAGATCCAAGGAGGACTAAGCAACACCTGCAGACTATGGGGGCCAGTTGCTCAGGTAGGGGGCGATCAACCCTGGTTCAGGTTGATTCTGTGAACCGACCAATTGGGTCGGCACGATATGTAATGTGTGAAAAATATGGAATTCACACCGAATCTTTATGTGATGAATGGGAGAGAATGACTGTACAAGACAGGGACAAATTCCCAAGAATAGGTAGCTTCAGTCCAGAAGTGTTACAAAATTTAAGGAGGAGGATATGTCTCGTAAAATCAGCAAAGAGACGAATTCAGCATCATGATTATTTACAGTTATGGCACCAGGAAGGTGAGATACAGAGAGGTTTGGCTCTGGCAGCAGGATCTGGGGCAGTCAGGAAGTTGATTGCCACAGCTCCTCCTCCACCATACATTGCAGGAGAGAGGTTGATTGCGGAGAGAAACGCACTGGGTTGTAAAACACAAACTCTTAGTAACCCTGTAAATGTTAATGATGTTAACCAAATAACTCATGCAAGTATTAACCCGTGCAAGATGTACCCTGTTTTGAACCTTCCTCAGGAGTGTGATCAAGAAGACGATTCAGCAACAATTTCAGCTCTCTCTCTTGCAGCCACCATAGCAGAAACCACAGTAGGCACAGCGACACCCACGAGATTAGTGAAAGCCCCTAGCGGAGGGATAGGTGAGGTCGTGTCAACGGGTAAGTACGGCACCATGCACTACACTGAAACAATTGTACCACAACAAGCTGTAGAATCTACACAGGAAGAGGCTGTTAGAATTGCTCCTGTAAGGGTAATAGCAGTTCCCAATGGAAAAACAGATGTGTCTGGAGCCACTCCCATAAGGAACATTGCCATGTACACTCCATTTTCCAGAATGGAATTAAGAACAATAGTGTCCGAATTTCCTGACCCCAGAAAGGATTTAGTTGCTAGCCAAAAATACATCAGGGATCTAGGTAACACTGTAGAACCCAACAACAAGGATTGGCAGATACTGCTAAGAGCTTGTTTACCTTCCAATGTTGATGCAACTCAATTTTTAGCTGATTGTGCATTGGATAAAGATGTACCGCTTACAGACGTGTACAACAAGGATAATGTAAAAAGGATAAATTTACAGCTAAAAGAGTATTTCCCAGCCGTTGTTAAATGGAATAAAATATTTTCCATTAAGCAAAAGGAGTCCGAAACGGCAACAGAATATTTTCACCGGGCACTATTAGAAATGGCAAAGTACACTGGTATAGAAGACATTAAGACCAACCCAAACCATCGGGAAGTAGCAGTATCTGTACTGATGGATGGTTTAAAGGAAACATTAAAGACTAGGGTTCAGACCACGCAACCATGCTGGCGAGGTCTGTCAGTGTCCGGCTTGAGAGAGGCTGCTATTGATCACGACAGAAACATCACTAGGCACAGAGAGTCGCAAAGTGATAAGTTGATGTCCGTAAGTATACAGGCGCTGACCACAAGGCAGCCTGCGTATGTACCACCGAATCCTGTGGGTAAGGCAAGTGTAATAACATGTTTTTCTTGTAACAGACCGGGACACTTTGCACGAGAATGTAGAACAAAGAATGTACAAAGATCTTTTCAACCCCCTAGACAACAACACAACACACGACATTGGGAGCAGGGTCCACAGAGGCGGAGTTTTGAGCCACATACAGGGGAAACAAAAAGATATCCCCCGAACAGAGATTGGCATGCCTCTGGTAGTTCCCAGCTAACTCCCTCACAAGTAGTTGCTGCCAGCGGGATTCAGGGAGGTCAGCATACCCAATAGGGGTGTGGCCATACCTGTAATCTGCAGCCAGTTAAGTTGATTGCCAGTCTTGGAAGCGAACCAGAGATTGCAATCAATGTGGCTGGTAAAACTTTAAACTTTCTTGTAGACACAGGGGCGGCCAAGTCAGTGATAAATTCGACAGTGGGCATGAGAACCACTGGTAGGACAATTCCAGCCATGGGAGTAACAGGAGTAGTCCAGCACTACCCTGTTAGCAAACCAGCCGAGATTACAATAGGGCCTTTGCATACCAAGCATTCCTTTTTGCTGGCTGCATCGGCACCAACTAATCTCCTGGGGAGAGACTTACTATGTAAAATGGGTTGCGTCATTTATTGTACTCCTGAAGGTGTATTCTTGGACATTCCTGAGAATCACGCTCAGGAAGTACGAGACATGTTAGACTCCCCATCAAAATTAATGTCACATTCCATTATGACAAATAGGAATCCATCCCAAGTAGAAGAGATGATATCTCAGATACCAGAGTCACTTTGGACAAAAGATGGACAGGACACTGGATTAATGGCAAACGTAGCTCCAGTAGTTGTGCAAGTAAAAGATGGTAGGATAGCTCCAAAAATCCCACAGTATCCTCTGAAGCCAGAGGTGGAGTTAGGAGTTTTTCCCGTAATAGAGCGCTTGCTACAACAGGGCATTCTAGTAAGAAAGTCCAGCACAGCAAATAGTCCCATCTTCCCTGTTAAAAAGAGTGGGGGGAGGGGTTACAGGCTAGTGCAGGATCTAAGGGGGATTAACAAAATAGTTGAGAGTCAGTTCCCCGTAGTGCCTAATCCAGCTGTCATCCTAATGCAAATTCCTCCCACTGCCAAATTTTTCACTGTTATTGACCTCTGCTCCGCTTTCTTTTCGGTACCTCTGCACCCTGACAGCCAATATTTGTTTGCATTCACATACAGAGGAGTCCAATACACGTGGACTCGGTTACCCCAAGGTTTCATAGATAGTCCAAGTATATTTTCTCAGGCTTTGCATGATTGTTTACAGTCTTTCCAACCGGAGAGTGGATCAGTGTTGATACAGTACGTGGATGATCTACTACTGTGTTCTGATTCATTGGAGGCATCCCTGAAGGATACGAAACAGCTCCTGTTTCATCTTTCAGACACAGGTCACAAGGTTTCCAAAGACAAGTTGCAATTATGCCAAGCTAAGGTAAAATATTTGGGACACTGTCTAACACAAGGACTGAGACACCTGACCGCTGATAGAATCCAAGCCATTAGAGACATGACACTGCCACAAACCCAGCAACAGATCAGGACGTTTTTAGGAATGTGTGGGTATTGCCGTAATTGGATCCCAGGGTTTTCCATATTGGCGCTACCTTTGCAGGAAATGGTCTCTTCAAACAAACCTGATCGGATTTCGCATACAGACGAATCTGAAACAGCATTTGAGAGACTCAAACAGTGCCTAACGCAGGCACCAGCACTAGGTATGCCAGACTATGGGAAACCCTTTGAACTATACGGAACAGAAAGTGCTGGGTGCGCAGCAGGTGTACTAACACAAAAACACGGTGACGCCAGCAGGCCAGTCGCATACTACAGCGCCCAGCTAGACACGGTAGCGCGATCCCTCCCCACATGCTTGCGTAGCGTTGCGGCGATAGCATTGCTAGTGACGAAAAGCGAAGATGTCGTGCTAGGCCACAACCTCACAATCCATACACCGCATGCGGTATCTGCCTTATTGAATTCTGCCCAAACCAGACACGTCTCATCTGCAAGGTTTACAAGATGGGAATTGGCATTAATGGCCCCAGTAAACATCACCATAAGGAGATGCAGCGCATTAAATCCTGCAACATTTCTCCCAGGTGTGCCTGGTCAGACACAAAGGGTGGAAGGTGAGAGTGATGGGGAAGGAGGATCTAATGCAAAGGGAGATACACATGATTGTATGGAATATTTGACCCAAAATTTTACCGCAAGGCCTGACATCAGTGACAATCCACTGGAAGATGCAGAACTCACGTTCTACACGGACGGTAGTTGTCACAGACAGTCAGACTCGGGAGACTTGTGTACTGGATACGCAGTCGTAGATGACCAAGACACCATAGAAGCGGAACCGCTAGGCCCACCTCACTCAGCCCAGGTTGCTGAACTGGTCGCCCTAACCAGAGCATGTGAATTGGCTAAGGGTAAGTCAGCCAATATCTACACCGATTCCAGATACGCGTTCGGGGTAGTCCATGATTTCGGAGCGCTATGGCGGCTCAGAAATTTCATGACGGCAGCTGGTACACCGATAGCGCATGCAGCTCACATAAAAAGGCTTCTAACAGCGATACAGGAACCCGACAGAGTGGCTGTTATCAAATGTAAAGCACATACATATAGCCAAGACCCAGTATCCCTTGGTAACAGCCGAGCAGACGAAGCCGCAAAGCTTGCAGCTGCTACCCCCACACGGACAAACACCACACAGTTGATGGTATTTGATACCATCAACACACAGAAGTTGTGTGAGATGCAGAATTTGTGTTCCACACAGGAAAGAGCAGTCTGGAAGGCAAAGGGATATGGCCAGGAGTCCTCAGGGCTCTGGACGGATGGACATGGTAAACCAGTGGCCCCCAGGGCATACCTTCCATGTCTGGCTGAAGCAGCTCACGGGCTGACTCATCTAGGCAAGGAGGGGATGTGCAAATTGGTAAGAGCATACTGGTGCGCCCCAGGATTCTCCTCTCATGCGGGTAAAAGAGCAATGACATGCCTTACCTGTCTGAGAAAGAATATTGGAAAAGCAATACCTACAGAACCATCCCATATCCCACCTGCCGGCGGCCCTTTCCAGGTAATACAAATTGACTTCATTCAATTACCCCCATGTAGAAATTTGAAATATGTACTTGTCTGTATAGATGTTTTCTCGAATTGGGTCGAAGCTTTTCCAGCAGCTACAAATACCGCTATGTTTACAGCTAAGAAAATTGTGCAGGAATTTGTATGTAGATATGGTATCCCTAGAATCATTGAAAGTGATAGGGGTACCCATTTTACAGGTGATGTCTTTCAAGGAATGTGTAAGTTGATGGGTATTGATAGCAAGCTGCACACTCCGTACCGTCCACAGGCGAGTGCGAAGGTCGAAAGAGTGAACAGCACTATTAAAAATAAATTGAGTAAAGTAATGGCAGAGACAGGATTGACGTGGCCAGAAGCTTTACCCATTGTTTTGTATAGCATCAGAACCACTCCCAGGTCCCCTCTTAATCTGTCTCCTTTTGAAATCTTGTTTGGTCGACAACCGCATGTCATGATTAACCCTCAGGATGATTTGAAATGTAACAATGAAGTAACTGTAAAGTACTTGATTAACATGAGTAAACAGTTGAGGAATCAAAATGATAATCTGAAGTTGATGATTCCTGATTTACCAGATAGTAATTGTCATGACATTGAACCTGGGGATTATGTAATGATACGAAATTTTCTACGCTCAGGTTGTCTTATTGATAGATGGGAAGGACCATACCAGGTCTTATTGACTAGCACCACAGCATTGAAGGTTGCTGAGAGAGAGACTTGGGTCCATTCATCCCACTGCAAAAAGGTGGCCGATCCAGAGAAGTCCCATGATAAGGAACAGACGGTAGAGGTTGTATCACTGGAGTGTCTGTTCCAGGAGGACTGAGGCGGCACCTGAGCCTTGAAGACCGAAAGCAGTTGTCGACTCCCTTCTCCCTTTTATTGTTTTTCTCCACTTCCCAGCCCCTCTCCCTTAAAATTTCTTTTTCCCCCTTCTCATTCTTCTCTATTTCCTCCTCAAAGATGGACTTGCCCCAAGAGACTGTGATCCGGATTTTGATGTTAACCATGATGTTGACCAGAGCAGTCTGTTCCGGCGAGAGTACCATAGAGGTCGAGAGAGGTTCTGGAATGGGTTCCGATTATGATGATGGAGGCGTAGTTTTCCAAGATCAACCAAACCAACAAGCAAAGGCGAGTATCAGAAAACGATCCGATAGAAGAAATTGTGATGGATTGTTAGCTGAAGAAAATTGTATCTGTAGGCTCTGTGATAATCTGGTTGAAGATGGATGCATAAGGAAATGCCAATCTAGTTTTAATATCCATATAGACCGGCATCCATTGAGTGACTATCACTCCTTAGTGGGTAACGTGTTAAACCAAACAGATTGTTGGGTATGCTCTCAAGTACCTCAGGGTCACAGCAAATCAGGGCTAGTACCATTTCCTTTAACGTTAGGGGAGGTACTTGAGCTAAGTGGTGGGAGACCGGTGGACCGGAGGTTTAACATCTCCAGCCCTCCTAGTTTGAAGCTCCACCAATACCATGTGGATAGGTCCCTCTTATGTTTTAACATCTCCAATCCCAGAAAACCGGGAAATTGGGAAGTGTCATGGAGCAACCTTACCATGACCTTTTCACACAGAGCAGATAGAATGCCTACAGATACAGAGCTCGTACGCCATATAGCCAGTAGAGGAAAATCTTTTCGGTATCGATATACCTTAGGAAATAGGATTACTAGAGTTGGAGAGGTATCACCAGGATACTGTGCACATATCGTACAAACTGATACGTGCATTAAGCAGATGGAAGAATTAGGGTCAGGAGATTTCACCTGGAAGGTTTGTAACATGGTCATGTCCTTCTCCGTCCCATATGTTCTCCCCGATGATGCATATTTCATATGCGGGAGAAAGGCGTACAAGTGGCTTGCCCCAAACTCTGAAGGATTGTGTTATATTGGAAAAGTATTGCCTGAAGTGATGACTGTTACACATGACGAAATGAAGGACATACACCGTGGTGCCCAAGCTCCTTATACTCACACTCATTACGAGCACCGAGTTAAAAGACAACTGTCAGAAAGGTTAGAGCATCCGGCCTCTGATCTTATCCATGAATCCACCGGGATTCAGGTTCTGGTAGCGTTAGATTTCACTCGTACCGCTCGGGGAGTGATGAATTATAGATACATTTCCGCACTCGCCAATTTGTTAGATAATATCACTGAAATGTATGATGACACGTTTAGATACACTGGAAGAGAACTTCAAGCTTATAAAACAGAACTAGTTCAGCATAGGATGGTTCTTAATTATCTTACAGCAGTAACAGGCGGATATTGTGTTACATTAGCAACACAGTACGGCATAAAGTGTTGCACGTATATCACGAATAGCACCGAGGATCCGGTAGAGGTCATAGACCAAAAGATGGACGATATTCTCCAATTGAAGTGGGAATTTCGTCGAAAACACAATCTCACCCTTGCTGCTGTAGGTAATGAGCTGACTAGTTGGGTGTCATGGTTGAACCCGCGAAATTGGTTCTCCGGTTTGGGAGAATGGGCTCAAGGAGTCATAATGGATGTTGGAAAGTTTCTCCTATGTATCTTGGGTGTCGTTATATCGACTGGATTGATATTTAGATGCGGGCAGGCTTTAATGAGGTGCAAACAAAGTACAAAAGTGATGAGCTTGAGGAGTGAGGAAACCGTAATTAACCTGGATTTGATTTATGACCCAATGATAGAAACCAGGATGTGATGAAAATGCGATTATACGGTCCGTTTCTTTCACCTGTTTTTCTGCTTTTCTCCAAGATACAAAGACCCCCTTGGACGAGGAAACTGACGAGACGAGATGTATACAGACAACGGATTGACCAAAGAAGAAGATTTGACAACTTTAAATATGGACACTTGATGAACTTTGCCATGGATCCCCAGTTTCCCTAGTATTTTTAAACTCACGCTAGCCCAACATTTTTGTAAATCTGATGGCACTGACAAAGCTTGTTGCTCATGCCTAAGGAGCAAAACAGCGCAAAGAAGACGACTCTCAACAGATACCGAACACAACTTCAACAACAGATGTACATTTCCCTGACATAGAATATCATTGCATTTTTCGTAAGTGTTCTTTATCTTCATCTCTACAACCCTCAGGTAATGACACACATAGACGATAGGGAATACAGGCACAGATATCAGCAACCACATACCTCCCCCACTCATGTATCATCAACTAAAATGTGCTCCCCATTTTGTTCAAAATCCGAAAAAAGCTCGGTAAAGTTTGACAGCCCATCCACAGACCTGTACCACAGGATAAGAAGGAATTCAAATGTATACTTCGCAATACCTCGAAGCTTGATTTACCACACGTACGGCACGATGATACATGACCCTCCAAACATGGACTCATACACACATGCTTCTACTTTCTCACTAGGTCATACCCTCTTCACACCTACTCCACTCTTCTCCCCTACCCAACCATGGAAATCAATTAACCCTTGACCTACATTTTTCTCCTTAAATGTTTTGTGGCAGTTATTATTGACTGCCAAAGGGTGGACTGTCAAAGTCAGAAAAATGTCTCAATGCACGTTGCCATATTTGCACCGCACACTGGTCCGCGCTGCGCGTGCGTACGCTCTCCCGTGGAGGCGCATACCCGCAATAGCGTGCACTCGCAGGTGCGGTATGCGTATTTACGGTAGAGTTTATGTAGTCGTAGCGTGCGACTCATTCGTTACATATTTTCACAATTAATGTAGTTTATAGATCATGGTCCCTTTGATAGATTCTGAAAGTTTGGTTAAAATACAATGTCCCAGAGCTGAGGAATCCCTCTTTATATCGTACGAAGGGTCTAACAGGAATCATACAGCAGTGTTTGGTACCCATCGGAAGAGTATTTAATTAGCAATATTCCGGTGTTGGTTTGGAGCGTATTAATCGCTCGTGCGAATAGTTATGGACATAAGAAGTTTATGTCCATTTCTATTAATTACACATACTCAGGTATGCGGCGGGAAACCCAGTTTCCCACCCACCTGAGCTGTTGGAAATCGTCACAGCCCACCTGTATGAATCACCCTATGACCTTTTGTTATGATGCAGGGCCGAATTCCTTCGGCCAATGGACAATGGGATTGTAGGACCAGGAGATTGCATTGTGTGTGGGGCATAAATAGGCAGGCCGACCACATCCAGCTCTCATTCTCTCATCAACGGTTATCTGCTGATAGCCGGGAGCTGGATATCGAGGCGCAGGCGATCATACCCTTTGTGCGTAAGTTTCTCTCCGTAATCATTGTCTTTCTGTGAGCCAATTTCTCTCATCTCTCCCCGTCTCTCTCTCTGTTCTGTTCTCTCATATCTCCCCTAGACTAGGCTAGTATTGTATTGTATTAGATAGTATTGTATTGTATTGCATTTAGGTCAGTGTAGTATTGTCTTTTTGTACTTATTGTTTAGTTCTGTGGTTAGGAAGTCTCTGTTATATTGTAGTGTATCATTTGTACTGTTATCCCCTTTTTACAAGTATATTAGATATAATACAGTTAATAGGCTTTGGAACCTAAACCAGTATCTGTGTATTCTCTATAGTGTTAAGTGTTCACTTGAGCGTCGGTGACGCTCAAGCAGCTTTGTAGTTAGTCAGGTTACACAAGGTTGCACTTACACCCTGTATTCACATTAAGTTATTCTGTGTATTTCATTGGTATAAGGTTTAAACATTAAGGTATAGCGTTGTGAGCGTCTGCGCCGCTGGTGACCTCCTCGTGGTCTCGAGCGTAAGCTACGCCATAGCGAATCATTACTCTAGTCATAGCCAATAACGTGTCCTGTGATCCCTGGGCCGTGAGCGAACGTGACGCTTGAGCGTCTCGCCTACAGCTGAGCGATCGTTACGCAACTAGCGTACCATTACGGTACTTCTTAAGTAAACAGCGTACAGTGTTCTTAGCTTCATAAAGGGTTGTTTATACGACAAAGGAATTTAGCATTGTCAGTATTGATATGCACTGATGTTTTCTCAAACTGGGTAGAGGCATTCCCTGCTGCTACAAATACTGCTGTGTTTACCGCAAAGAAAATTGTGCAGGAATTTGTGTGTAGATATGGTATCCCTAGGATTAGGAACAAAGTGATAGCGGAAACTGGACTATTGTGGTCATAGACACTGCCACTAGTAACATAGTATCTAAGGTTGAAAAAAAGACAATTGTCCATCGAGTTCAACCTATTTGTGATCTCCTATGCACAATTATTTTGTATAAAATTTTGACTGAAGTTGATGACTGCCGTTACGTTTTACCCCTCTTTTTTATAATAACCATAGTGTGTGACTATGCCCCGTAACCCTGGATATCCTTATCCATTAGGAATTTATCTAACCCATTCTTAAAGGTGTTGACTGAGTCGGCCATTACAACTCCCTCAGGCAGGGAATTCCTAACACGTATTGTCCTTACCGTAAAAAAGCCTTTACGCCGTATTGTGCGGAATCTCCTCTACTCTAACCTGAGCGAGTGTCCACGAGTTCTCTGTGTTGATCTAACCAAAAACAGGTCCTGCGCAAGATCTATATATTGTCCCCTTATATATTTGTAAATGTTGATCATGTCCCCTCTTAATCTCCTCTTTTCCAATGTAAACATGCCTAGTCTTGCAAGCCTTTCCTCGTATTCCAGCGTCTCCATACCCTTAATTAGTTTGGTCGCCCGCCTTTGAACTTTTTCTAGCTCCAGGATATCCTTTTTGTAGTAAGGTGCCCAGAATTGTACACAGTATTCAAGGTGTGGCCTCACAAGTGATTTATATAACGGGAGTATAATACTCTCGTCCCTAGCATCAATTCCCCGTTTTATGCATGCTAATATCTTATTAGCCTTCTTTGCTGCAGTCCTACTTTGGGTACTACTGCTTAGTTTGCTATCTATGAGGACACCTAAGTCCTTTTCCAGTACAGAATCCCCTAATTTTACCCCATTTAGTAGGTAGGTGTTATTTTTGTTCTTGTTACCACAGTGCATTACCTTACACTTGTCTGTATTGAAGCGCATTCTCCATTTCACTGCCCAAGCTTCTAATTTAACTAAGTCGTTCTGAAGCGACTCAGCATCCCCCTCCGCATTTATAACTTTACACAATTTGGTATCATCTGCAAAAATTGACACCATGCTCTCTGTTAGGTTGTTAATGAAAATATTGAATAGCGGTCCTAATACTGAGCCTTGCGGCACACCACTTAGCACTTCAGTCCAATTTGAAAAAGATCCATTAACCACAACGCGCTGCTCCCTATTATCTAACCAGATTTTGACCCAAGTGCATATTGTGCTTCTTAGCCGATTCTTGTAGCTTGTAGATAAGTCTCATGTGTGGTACAGTGTCGAACTGTCACGATCCGGGTATCTGGACGCCATTTCTTACCCATCAGATGCCTCCTAAGGCTGGCTCAGCGCTCCAGGACCGGATCCCATCTGTTGTCCTAATGTTCACATTCCTGCATCCTCTCCTGTCACTCTGAGACGCTGTCACAGTAACGCCTTATTACATCTGGCATGGCGTCTCCCGCGGCCTCTGCCGCCGTCCCTGAGCTTCTGCATGCAGAGTGTCAGAGTGGCGATTACGTCAGCCGCGGCCTCCGCTGTGTCCGCGTGGTTGGATGTGCACTTGTCAGCCTGGCGTCTCCTGTCTCCAGTGGCCGGTGCCGCCATTACTGTTTTCATTACCACATGGATTACAAACCAAACCTCCCTCCAAGTGTCTGCATGGGCGCAGCCATCTTGGATTCTGTCAGCTGATCATTTCCTCCAATCTGTTGTCAGTATTGTTAATTTGCATAATTGCCTAGCCAATCCCTTCCTTGCTGCAGGTATAAATACACTGTGCCTGAGCAAGGAAGGCGTCAGTGCTTTGGTTGTCAAACCTAGTTCCTGTTTGTCTCTCTCCTGTGATTGTCTTCCAGGTTCCAGCTCCTGTCTCAAGACTTCCACCATAGAGACCCGCACCAGCATTCCACCTGCGGTGTAGCCTGACTCTCCAATCCATTGTGGATTCATCCGTTTCCAGCTACAACATTACCTGCTTCCAGCCCAGCTTCCAGCAGAGTACAGCTTCTCTTAAAGGGCCGGTGTCCTTTCTACACTTTACCACTCTCCACCGGTATTATTATTTCTCCGCTCTCAAGTTCTACATTTCAGCTCATATTTCATCGCTCCCAAGTTCATTTATTATTTAACTGGTTCCAGCCAGTATCCACTCCGTGCTAACAACAGTCTGGTTCCAGCCAGTATCCACAGCAGCCGTTTTATCTTCAGCAACCCAGCTTTTCCTGGAACACCAGCTGGTACAATCCTGGGTTATCTCCATTGCTACAGTTTGGCCTGGTAAGGACTTTCCATCTAGAAGATTATGAGAACTATCTCACACTACCAGTGCTCTGTGGCTCCTGCCATCCTGTAGTACCCAGGAACTGTATTTATTCTTTGCTGACTTTTACGTTTTCTTTTACTGCTGCTGTGTTGCGGAGTTGTCATAATAAACATCATTGACTTTTATCCAAGTTGTCGTGGTCACGCCTTCGGGCAGTTATTATTCATGTTACTTACATGTCCAGGGGTCTGATACAACCTCCCAGGTTCCGGTACATCTCAGCCCCTACAACTGAGGCTGCCTCCCGTCAGCTCAGGCCCTCAGTTGTGACAGTAAGCACTGACCTAATGAATCCAGCCGGAGACCAGGATCAAGCGGCCAGGCCGATGCAAGAACTGGCAGCCCGACTAGAACATCAGGAGGCTGCACAGGGCCACATCATCCGCTGTCTCCAGGATTTCTCTACTCGGCTGGATGGGATTCAGACAACTCTCCGTGGATCAGGCGCGTCTGGTGCGTCAACCACAGTGACTCCAGCTATAACCCCACCCACCTTACCCATTTCTGCTCCACGTCTTCATCTTCCAACGCCAGCAAAATTTGACGGATCTCCAAGATTCTGCAGGGGATTTCTCAACCAGTGTGAGATTCAGTTTGAGCTACAACCTGGCAATTTTCCTAGTGACCGTACAAAAATTGCCTACATTATTTCTCTTCTCAGTGGCTCAGCCCTTGATTGGGCATCACCGTTATGGGAGAGGTCCGACACCCTGCTATCTTCTTACACTGCATTCGTCTCAACATTCAGGCGCATCTTCGACGAGCCAGGCCGGGTAACCTCAGCTTCATCCGAGATTCTCCGTTTACGCCAGGGGTCATGTACTTTAGGACAATATCTGATACAGTTCCAGATCCTGGCATCCGAACTGGCATGGAACGACGAGGCCCTGTATGCTGCATTCTGGCATGGCTTATCTGGACGTATTAAAGATGAGTTAGCTACCAGAGACTTACCCTCTAAGTTAGATGAGCTAATCTCACTCTGCACGAAAGTTGATTTACGTTTCAGAGAGAGAGCAACTGAGCGTGGAAGATCATCTGCTCCAAAATCTTCTGCTCCTCCTCCTCGCCAACTGTCACCAACTAAAGATGAGCCCATGCAAATTGGCCGTTCCCGTTTAACTCCTGCTGAGCGCCGAAGACGTCTCTCCGAGTCTCTCTGTCTTTATTGTGCAGCTCCGTCTCACACCATTAATGCCTGTCCCAAACGTCCGGGAAACTCCAAATCCTAGCTCGCCAAGGAGAGGGCCGGCTAGGAGTAATGATCTCCTCTCCATCTCCTCAAGATTGTAATCTCCCAGTCTCGCTTCAAGTTGCTCAACGTTATCGGAACGTCATTGCCCTCCTTGATTCCGGAGCAGCTGGGAACTTTATTACCGAAGCCTATGTTAAACGGTGGTCCCTACCCACCGAGAGACTTCCTTCGTCCATTTCTTTAACTGCCGTGGATGGCAGCAAAATTTTTGATGCAGTTATTTCTTTAAGGACTCTACCAGTTCGTCTGAGAGTGGGAGTTCTTCATTACGAACTTATTTCTTTTTTAGTGATTCCAAGAGCCACACATCCTGTGGTCCTGGGCCTTCCATGGCTCCGTCTTCACAATCCTACAATTGATTGGACGACTACGCAAATCCTGGCATGGGGTTCCTCCTGTGCTGAGACATGTTTGTTTAAAGTATTGCCTGTCTGTTCTTCCTCCCCCAGGTCGTCTGATGTTCCACCTCCTCCATATCAAGATTTCACGGATGTGTTCAGTAAAGCTTCTGCTGATATCCTTCCTCCTCATAGAGAATGGGACTGCCCGATTGATCTCGTTCCAGGGAAGGTTCCACCTCGAGGCCGAACTTATCCGTTGTCTCTGCCTGAGACGCATTCTATGGAGGAATACATTAAAGAGAACCTAGCAAAGGGGTTCATTCGACCTTCTTCTTCCCCAGCCGGCGCAGGCTTCTTTTTTGTAAAAAAGAAAGATGGTGGTCTGCGGCCGTGCATCGACTACAGAGGTTTGAACGACATTACCATCAAGAACCGTTATCCTTTACCCCTGATTACTGAGCTCTTTGACAGAGTTAGCGGAGCTACCATCTTTACAAAGCTGGACTTGAGAGGTGCATACAATCTCATCCGGATCCGTGAGGGTGACGAGTGGAAGACCGCCTTTAACACCCGTGACGGACATTATGAGTACCTCGTCATGCCCTTCGGATTGAGCAATGCTCCAGCTGTCTTCCAGCATTTTGTCAATGAGATCTTCAGAGACATTCTATACCGTCATGTCGTGGTCTATCTAGACGATATCCTCATTTTTGCCAACGATTTAGAGGAACATCGTTTTTGGGTTAAAGAGGTTCTGTCCCGTCTCCGTGTCAATCATCTCTATTGCAAATTAGAGAAATGCGTCTTTGAAGTCAAGTCCATTCCGTTTCTAGGGTACATTGTGTCCGGTTCCGGACTAGAGATGGATCCTGAGAAACTACAAGCAATCCAAAATTGGCCGGTACCCTTAACCCTCAAAGGGGTCCAGAGGTTCTTAGGATTCGCCAACTATTACCGAAAGTTTATACGAGACTTTTCCACCATTGTGGCGCCTATTACTGCTTTCACTAAGAAGGGTGCTAACCCGTCCAAGTGGTCTGAAGAAGCCATGCAAGCATTTCATCTTTTAAAACAAAGGTTCATCTCTGCGCCTGTTCTGAAACAGCCTGACATCGACTCTCCTTTCATCTTAGAGGTGGATGCCTCCTCCGTTGGAGTAGGAGCGGTGTTATCTCAGAGGGCTAAAGATGGCCATTTACACCCTTGCAGTTTCTTCTCCCGGAAGTTCTCCCCAGCTGAGCGCAACTATGCCATTGGCGACCAGGAGTTGCTAGCCATCAAGCTCGCTCTAGAAGAGTGGAGGTATCTGTTGGAGGGAGCTTCTCATTCAATCACCATACTTACAGACCACAAGAACCTTTTATATCTGAAAGGCGCACAATGTCTCAACCCTCGTCAGGCCAGATGGGCACTTTTCTTTTCCAGGTTCGACTTTAAACTCCAGTTCTGTCCGGGCTCTCAGAATCGCAAGGCCGATGCCCTTTCCCGCTCATGGGAGCAAGAAAATGAGTCAGAGTCTTCAGACAAGCATCCTATTATAAATCCGTTGGCATTCTCCACGGTAGGGATGGACTCTACGCCCCCATCAGGGAAAAGTTTTGTGAAACCGATGCTAAGGAAGAAGCTCATGCATTGGGCCCATGCTTCCCGTTTTTCCGGACATACAGGTATCCAAAAAACCCTGGAGTTTATCTCTAGGTCCTATTGGTGGCCAACTCTGAAAAAGGACGTCTTGGAGTTTATTGCATCTTGCCCAAAGTGTGCTCAACATAAGGTATCCCGCCAGTCGCCTGCGGGGCAACTGGTTCCACTATCTGTTCCCCGTCGACCTTGGACCCATTTGTCGATGGATTTTATTACAGATTTACCCATGTGCAACAAGTTCAATACCATCTGGGTGGTAGTTGACCGGTTCACCAAGATGGCACACTTCATTCCTCTCACCGGTCTTCCGTCAGCTTCCAAGTTGGCTCAAGTATTCATACAAGAGATCTTCCGACTCCACGGTCTTCCTGAAGAAATTATCTCAGATCGAGGAGTTCAATTCACAGCCAAATTCTGGCGAAGTTTATGTCAAGTCCTTCAAGTCAAGCTAAAGTTTTCCACGGCTTACCATCCTCAGACCAATGGTCAAACCGAGAGGGTGAATCAGGACTTGGAGGCCTTCCTCCGCATCTATGTGTCCTCCTCTCAAGATGACTGGGTTCAATTACTTCCCTGGGCCGAGTTCTGTCATAACAACCAGTATCATTCTTCATCTGCTTCAACACCATTCTTCACTAACTTTGGATTCCACCCTAAAGTCCCTGAGTTCCAACCGCTTCCAGCAACTTCTGTTCCCGCAGTGGATATCACCTTGCATCAGTTTGCCAATATCTGGAAGAGCGTACGATCAGCTCTGCTCAAGGCATCGTTCAGGTACAAGAAGTTTGCGGATAAGAAGCGTCGAGCAGTTCCTGCTCTCAAGGTGGGTGATCGGGTATGGTTATCCACGAAGAATTTGAGGTTAAGAGTTCCCAGTATGAAGTTTGCACCTCGCTATATCGGTCCTTTCAAGATTGAACAAGTCATCAATCCTGTTGCTTACAGACTTCAGTTGCCTCCCTTCTTAAAAATACCCAGGACATTCCATGTTTCCCTGTTGAAACCGCTGATCTTGAATCGGTTTCATTCCTCACTTCCTCCAACTCCGAAAGTCCAAACTCAACGAGGCGTTGAGTATGAAGTGGCCAAGATCCTGGACTCACGTCACCGTTACGGTCAACTACAGTATCTTATTGACTGGAAGGGTTACGGCCCTGAGGAACGTTCATGGACCAATGCTTCTGATGTCCATGCTCCTGCCTTGGTCCGGAGATTCCATTCCAAGTTTCCTCAAAAGCCAAAGAAGTGTCCTGGGGCCACTCCTAAAGGGGGGGGTGCTGTCACGATCCGGGTATCTGGACGCCATTTCTTACCCATCAGATGCCTCCTAAGGCTGGCTCAGCGCTCCAGGACCGGATCCCATCTGTTGTCCTAATGTTCACATTCCTGCATCCTCTCCTGTCACTCTGAGACGCTGTCACAGTAACGCCTTATTACATCTGGCATGGCGTCTCCCGCGGCCTCCGCCGCCGTCCCTGAGCTTCTGCATGCAGAGTGTCAGAGTGGCGATTACGTCAGCCGCGGCCTCCGCTGTGTCCGCGTGGTTGGATGTGCACTTGTCAGCCTGGCGTCTCCTGTCTCCAGTGGCCGGCGCCGCCATTACTGTTTTCATTACCACATGGATTACAAACCAAACTTCCCTCCAAGTGTCTGCATGGGCGCAGCCATCTTGGATTCTGTCAGCTGATCATTTCCTCCAATCTGTTGTCAGTATTGTTAATTTGCATAATTGCCTAGCCAATCCCTTCCTTGCTGCAGGTATAAATACACTGTGCCTGAGCAAGGAAGGCGTCAGCGCTTTGGTTGTCAAACCTAGTTCCTGTTTGTCTCTCTCCTGTGATTGTCTTCCAGGTTCCAGCTCCTGTCTCAAGACTTCCACCATAGAGACCCGCACCAGCATTCCACCTGCGGTGTAGCCTGACTCTCCAATCCATTGTGGATTCATCCGTTTCCAGCTACAACATTACCTGCTTCCAGCCCAGCTTCCAGCAGAGTACAGCTTCTCTTAAAGGGCCGGTGTCCTTTCTACACTTTACCACTCTCCACCGGTATTATTATTTCTCCGCTCTCAAGTTCTACATTTCAGCTCATATTTCATCGCTCCCAAGTTCATTTATTATTTAACTGGTTCCAGCCAGTATCCACTCCGTGCTAACAACAGTCTGGTTCCAGCCAGTATCCACAGCAGCCGTTTTATCTTCAGCAACCCAGCTTTTCCTGGAACACCAGCTGGTACAATCCTGGGTTATCTCCATTGCTACAGTTTGGCCTGGTAAGGACTTTCCATCTAGAAGATTATAAGAACTATCTCACACTACCAGTGCTCTGTGGCTCCTGCCATCCTGTAGTACCCAGGAACTGTATTTATTCTTTGCTGACTTTTACGTTTTCTTTTACTGCTGCTGTGTTGCGGAGTTGTCATAATAAACATCATTGACTTTTATCCAAGTTGTCGTGGTCACGCCTTCGGGCAGTTATTATTCATGTTACTTACATGTCCAGGGGTCTGATACAACCTCCCAGGTTCCGGTACATCTCAGCCCCTACAACTGAGGCTGCCTCCCGTCAGCTCAGGCCCTCAGTTGTGACACGAACGCCCTGGCAAAATCTAAAAAGATTACATCCACCTCTTTACCCTGATCTAGGTTTGCGCTTACTGTTTCATAAAAGCCAAGTAAGTTGGTTTGACAGGATCTGTCCTTCATAAACCCATGTTGATTCCTTTCAATGACCTTATTGACTTCAAGGAACTTCTGAATACTATCTCTTAGAATACCTTCCAATACTTTCCCTACTATAGATGTAAGACTAACTTGTCTATAATTACCTGGTTCAGCTTTACTTCCCTTTTTGAATATAGGCACTATTTCCGCTATACGCCAGTCTTTGGGAACCATACCTGATATTACTGAATCCTTAAAGATCAAAAATAGCGGTTTTGCAAGTTCAGAGTGAAGCTCCATTAGAACCCTTGGGTGAATACCATCGGGACCTGGTGACTTATTAATTTTTAAATGTTTTAATCGGTCACAGACTACTTCCTCGCTTAAATAAGTACCTATCAGTGGGATATTCTCATTATTGAGATTATGTGTTAGTCCCTGAATTGGGTCCTCTCTAGTAAATACTGTTGAAAAAAACTAATTTAGTGTGTCCACTATGTCATTATCATTTTTGCTTAAGACTCCCAACTTGTCTTTTAAAGGGCCTATACTCTCCTTCTTTAATCTCTTGCTATTAATGTATTTAAATAATTTTTTGGGATTCGCTTTGCTTTCCTTTGCTACTAGTTTTTCAGTTTCTACTTTATCCGCTCTTATTTACTTTTTGCATATTTTGTTACATTCCTTATAGTGCTGAAATGACTCTGCTTCCCCGTCAGATTTGTATTTTTTAAATGCTCGCCTTTTCTTGCCCATAAGTTCCTTTATCTTTTTGTTAAGAGACATCGGTTTATGATTTTTATTCCTTTTTTTTGCTGCTCGTAGGAATAAATTTGAGTGTATTTTTAGCTAGCAGGAATTTTAGTACCTCCCATTTCTCCGTAGTATTTTTTCCTAAAAACAAACCTTCCCATTCAATATCCCTGAAAAATACCCTCATCTTTTCAAAATTCGCTTTGCTAAAGTTTAGAGTCCTAGTTGAGCCAGTAGAGGGCTGTTTATGAAAACTGATATTGAATGTGACCATTTTGTGGTCGCTGTTTCCTATGGGTTCCCCTACTATAATACCTGATACCAAATCCCCATTGTTTGTTAATACCAGGTCTAAGATTGTATTGTACCTAGTTGGTTCCTCAATTAGTTGAACTAAATAATCATTAAGTGTGTTTAAAAACATATTGCCCCTAGCAGTATCACATGAATCGTTTTTCCAGTTTATCTCTGGATAGTTAAAATCTCCCATCACTACTATGTCTCCTACTCCTGCTGCTCTTTCAATTTGCTTTAGTAACAACTCCTCATCAGATACGTTGATACCAGGCGGCCTATAGCATACACCCAATACTAACTTTTTTATTCCTTTTTCTCCGCATGCAATTTCTACCCATAATGTCTCGACAGTGTCTACAGTCCCCTCCTGAATATCTTCCCGTATATCAGGTTTTAAAAATGGCTTTACGGAAAGACACACCCCTCCACCCTTTTTATTTAGTCTGTCTCTCCTAAAAAGTGCATAGCCCTCTAGATTGACTGTCCAATCATGAGATTCGTCCCACCAAGTGTCAGTAATGCCTATAATATCATACTGTTTGCTTGCTGCAAGTATTTCTAGTTCGCCCTTTTTACCAGTAATGCTTCTGGTGTTTACATACATACAACTAAGATAAGTATTTTCCCTTGCGTTAGGGACATCTTTCACCTTATGTAGCAATGATGACCTGTAATCGTCATTGGTTAGTGCTTTGGTAAAATCTCTTTTAGTACCCATGTTAGTAACCTTACCGCCTGCTTCTCCCCCATTTCGTTTACTACCGCCATCCCCACTATTCTCACTGCATGACCCGTAGTTTCTAGCTAAACCCTCCCCCCAGGCTCCTAGTTTAAAATCTCCTCCAACCTTCTAACCATCCTTCCCCCCAGCACCGCTGCCCCCTGCTCAGTCAGGTGCAATCCGTCACGACAAAAGAGATGGCGCCTAACTGAGAAGTCCGCCCAGTGTTCCAGGAACACAAAACCCTCTTTCCTGCACCAATCCCTAAGCCACACATTTACCTCCCTAATCTCCCTCTGCCTCCCTGGACTAGCGCGTGGCATGAGTAATAATTCCGAGAATATTACCTTAGATGTCCTTGCCTTAAGTTTCTTTCCTAAGTCCCTATAGTCTTTCTTAAGGACATCCCACCTTCCGCTAACTTTGTCATTGGTGCCAACGTGCACCAAGACCGCCAGGTCTTTCCCAGCCCCTCCCAACAATCTATCTACCCGGTACGCGATGTGCTGTACCCGAGCACCCGGGAGACAACAGACTGTACGGCGATCACGGTCCCGGTAGCAGATTGCCCTATCTGCCTTCCTAATGATAGAATCCCCTACCACCACCATCTGACTAGGTACCTCACTATCTTTTATCCCAACCGCGCCAGATGGACCGCTCCTCTGGATGCTAGAGGGAGCAGTCTCCTCCGGCACCGTAATTTCTTCACTATCATCCTCAGATTCCTTGTCCAGTCGGGAAAATTTGTTCGGGTTTGATAGTTCGGAGATGTCGAGCCTCCCCCTCTTTTTCTTCCTTCTAACTGTGACTCAGCTGGCTACCTGATCATCATCCTCTTCTACCAGTGACCCCTCCCGCAACTCCTCCACCGTTCTGTCTAAACTTCGCTGGAGATTGTGAATCTCCCTCAGTCGCGTAATGGTTTGCTCTAGATCAGTTACCTGGGCTTCCAGGGCAACCGTTCGCACACACCTCGTGCAGATGTAATCACACTGGGCCGGTAGCTCCAGGTGTGCATACATCTTGCACGCATGCACTGAGTGAGGTCCCCAATCACAGCCCCTCCCATATTGTTTGTAAGGTGTAATTCCCTGTTACTCTCAAAGAAAAAGCAGCAAAAAGAAAAAGTAGAAGACAAACAATCTCACTTATACAATAATTAAGCTGGCTTATACTTATCTATCTTTGTGCGGTTCTTGGTCCTTCACTTTTATGCAGCCGTAGTACTCTCTCCTGCGGCACCGATACTCCACTTAGCAGTTGCAGTTGTTCCAGCTCACTGCACCTACTTTTCACTCGGCTTCCAGCTCCTGCTAAAAAAAAAAAAAATGCCCCTCACACGCACAATCACAGCCCCTCTGCTACTCCAAGTAAGAGACCCTCTCACTCACTCACTCACTCACTCACAAGGTCAGCCCCTTGCAGCCTCACCAGAAGTTTAATGGTCCTGCAAATATGGGTGTTCCTGATTGTGTATTATAAAACTCACCTTTTTCTGTATTCTAACTCACCTTTTGCTGTTACCAACTCACATACACTTACAAATCCAAGCAGCACTTTAAAAAGACCTTACAACGAGCAAGCTCCAAAGAGTCTAATCACTGATTATATAGGCTCAGCCAGCTGCTTTAGTCAGCCCCTCCTCCTCCTGATTACTCACACCTGATTCAACCCCGTCACTCTGGCTTTCTCCTCACACTTTTTTTTTTCTTTCCCTCCAAACCCCCTCTCCCCCCCAGTACAGATACAAACAAAAAAAAACAGTATAGATACAAACAATCAGATTCAGATTAACTTTCTCTCACAATATTACTATCCCTATATGGATAGACAGAGAATAATCAGAACTCACCTTTTGCTGTTACCAACTCACATACACTTACAAATCCAAGCAGCACTTTAAAATACAAGCCCTTACAATGAGCCACAAGCCCTTACAATGAGCCATTGTAGCATCGGAACCACTCCCAAATCCCCACTTAACTAATCACCCTCTTTGAATTTTTTTTTTTTGGAAGACAACCTCATGTCATGATCAATCCACACCATGATCTGAAATACACCAATGAGGTGACAGTACAGTACCTTATTGAGATGAGCCAGCGTTTGAGAACTTAGCAAAAGAACTTGAAACTGTTGATTCCTGATATGCCAACTACTAACTGTCTTGATTGTGAACCAAGAGACTGTGTGATTATTCTTACGCTCAGGTTGCCTAATAGACAGGTGGGAAGGACCATACCAAGTTTTGTTGACAGCACAATTTCAGTGAAAGTTGCCGAGAGACTTGGGTCCGCGATTCCCATTGCAAGAAAGTCGTTAGTCCGGAAGGAACTCATAAAGGGAGTGAAATCGCAGAATTATCACTCGAGAATCTGTTCCGTGAAGATTGTGAGGCGGCACTGTTGAACACTATCTGAGCGTACTAAATTATTACAAAAGACTAGTCATTGTAATGGATTTGCTATAAGCAAGATTTGTTTTGTTCTATCTTTCTTTTTCTTTTGATAAACATTTTTTTTCCAGGACATTTATTTTTGTGAGGTTTCCTGAGGAGTCGAGTGTGGGACTGGAACTGGTTCTGGAGAAAGGAGTGATGTCTTTATAGGATCCCAAGATCAGCCTATCACTTTGCTTAAAGCCAGAGTAAATCAAAGGTCTAGTAGTTACGGAGTTTGGAGGCAATGTGATAGGCTATTGTCTGAGGAATACTGTATTTTGTAGTTATTGTGACCCTATAATTGAAGATGAGTGCATCCAAAGATGTCAGTCTAGCAATAAGGCAGAATTTGACAGACATCCTTTGAGTGATTATCATTCATTAGTGGGAAAGGTTTTACATTAAACGGAATGTTGGATGTGCTCACAGGTACCTCTAAGACAAAATAATGCAAGATTAGTGCCACATTCTTCAGAGTTAGCTGAGGTACTTGAATGACACGGAGGGGGGACGGAACCGGTGGACAAGGAATATAATATAACTAGACCCCCTAGTCTTAAGATCCACCAGTACCATAGATAAATCCCTGGTATGTTTAAATCTCACCAATTTCAGGAAAATGGGAGGTAATCAGGAACAGACAATGGCCTATTCACACAGAGCAGATAAAGAGCTAATTAATACCATGACTGTACAAAAGATTGTTATATGTGGAAGAAAAGTTTATGAGTGGCTCTCCCCGAACTCCAAAGGTTTATGTTATCTAGGAAGGATACTACCTGAAATAATAACCCTTGCTCAATGATGAAACAGACCTAGCATACGATCCAGAAATGGAAACAATGTTTAGGGGGTGATAGGAATATATACCATGAAAATGTTATATGTCTCTTTCACGACTTGTTTGTGTTTTCTCCCTCTACCCAGCAAAACCTCTATCGAATCCGAACATCAGTGTACAAAGACTGTGACAGTTATGATAGTTATTGTTGACTGTCAAAGGGTGGACTGTCGAAGTCAGAAAAAGAAGACAATACAAACCACACACAGATTGTCACTTCTCGGTGGTGGCGTAAGGACGCAATTGAAGTATATGGATGCACCATGTTTCTTTACCGTACATCATGCATAGAGTCGCACGGCATGCGTGTTGCAGCGTGGTGAGTGTATATGCGGTAAAAGGCATAATCACTGAGAAATGCCATAAAGATGCACACAGACACATATTTCATACAACACATAAATTATACATAGACAAAACATGTGCAGCACCTGACTTGTATTATATGGTATTTATATAATAGAGTGTAAAACCAGATATATATGTATTATTACAAGTTAATTATATCATGCTTAGTGTCAAAATGGTCAGGAGAATGTGTGGATTAATTTGATAGCTATGGGTAAATTTTAGCACATTGCAACGATTAGTTATGACCAAATGTATGAATATAAAGTCACATTCTAAGAGAACAAAGGACTTCCTGAGAAACCAGTGGTTAATCCCTGTACCTGCATCTTCAAACTGGACATTGCTTACATATGAACTGACCAATAACACACAATGAATGAGAAACCTCCCTCTCCTGGGCCAATGGAAGGAGACCGAAACCAACAACCTGTTAACTCCCACTGTTTGATATATGCAGTTTCTAAGGCATAGTTAGTTACTTGCTGTGAGGAAGACATGGAGATGACTGTCCACTGAGCATAGGGTGATGTATACTGGCTGTATCTGTTTCTTTTGTAACTGTAATTCTGTACTACTTACCTAGGCTTATACATGTTTTACTGAATGATATACTGTACATATGTTATTTTGTATGCATAACTTTTAATATCAAACACATATATATATCTCTGAGCATTGGACCTCAGTATACCATGTGTGTGAGTACTTGCTTGCTCTTAAGGGACATAGTGCTGCGACGTTCAACGCACTATTATCGTATATGGTAATAAGATACACCTTGCGTCTTCAGTATATATATTAACGCTGGTATGTAAATGTTTATTTAAAATAATGTAAATTCACACCGTATACCCCTGATACACCCCTGACTGCTCTATATGTCCTTGATACACCCCTGACTGCTCCCTATGTCACTTGAGGATCCAATAATGTGGCAGTGTAGGATGGGTCCAAACTACTATATTTATATATGTGTTACACATTTTCACCTGAAGGGCTCTATATTTTGGTGGGGGGAGTGGGTGCTGTTAATTTTCCTAGGGTGCTGAGGAACCTTGCACCGCTCCTGAATGTAACAGCCTGCAACTTGCAGGCTTCGGTGAATCTGGCCTATGTTTTAAAGTTACAATGATTTAAAAGGCAAAAACAACCTAGGTTTACTCACGTTCACTTTAAAACATGGGCCAGACTCACTGGGAACTCACAGATGCTTGCAAATCACAGGCTATTACATTTACCCCTATAATTGATAGCTCTGAATAAGGATTGGAGGTTTGGTAAAGGATACAACAAATAAATAAAGAAATCTTTCTAAGGCGCTGCAAAATGGAGCAGCAGAAGACAGTACAAATAGGTCACCAACCTACAAAGATAATATGTAACAGAAAAATACAGTCTCACTTTCTGCGCTCCAAATGTCCCCTTGTTTTAAACGATCCTCACAGCGATGTCATGATATGCATGAAAAAAAAAGAAGAACAAAATACAATAGTGTAATCCTGTATGGACACTACAGTTCTTTCCCCTGTGTAAAGGGGAAACTAGGTGATGAAGATGGTCCCAGAAAAGAGAAACGACGTCCACCTTCTTATGGGGTCACCCAAAAGTGATGCCGTGAAGATACGGTAATAAATCCTTACGTGTATGCTTACTTGAAAAAGTGAGATAGAAAGCACATAAAGGTTTCTTTTCCGTGGATATTATTTTCTCTTTCGCCCGTATAATGAGTATGGATATCACTCATATGGGGGGTATGCAATTAAAAAAGGGAAGCCAATTAGGGCAAAGGAACCCCTTTTTATTTAAAATTCACAAATAAAACACAAATAGACAACCGGCCATACCAATTTGGGGAACAGAGATGGAATTCGACTGACATGAAATGATCCGGATATCACAACAATTTGTCATATGCTCCCCTCAATGGATGAACCGGTTAGGACATCAATATTGCACTGTATCAACGCGTTTCGACGCTTGGCGGCGTCTTTATCAAGATTAAACAGTGTATATGACACTGATATGTGGACTCTCCTGTGTGGTCAGCTGGATCAGATCCAGCTGATCACACAGGAGAGTCCACATATCAGTAACTGCAATTATTTCCACTGTACCATATCATATTCCATCTTGAATGGAGTGTAAACGGGTAGGACATACACATACTGCCCCTGTATACTGTCCTACTTATACCCCTTTCAGACAGCCACCACTGAACACGGGTTATTGGCACATGAACACGCATAACCCGTGTTCATGTGCCATCTGAAAGGTGCAAGGCTTGAAATACCGGGTCCAGTGACTCGGTATTTCAACCCTGGTCGTATTTAACCTGGCTCACTGTGCAGTGTGAACGAGAGCCGGGTTGATGCGACCCATTTCCTGTTCACACTCTGTGTATGGGCAGCGCTTGGAGATCATGTGATCTCCAAGCACCACCCCCACTGCATCACAGCTGACGTCACCAACCTGGCAATATGCCGGGTTGCAGTCAGCGGCAGCGGGGTGCCTGAGGCGGGTCGCACACTGGGAGCTCCCGTGTCAGGCTCCCGAGTGCGACCCACCTCAGGCAGTCTAAAAGGGGTATAAGTAAATACGTATACATATTTAAAAATATATTTCAAAGTTATGGCTTTTTTTATTATTCTATTAAATTGCCAGTTATGATACGAGGGATTAAAACTAATCAATGAAAGTTATAAAATAGGCAGATCGTCGGCTGTTACTCAGTTACTGCCTGGCACACAGCGCAGTTGCCTTGAGGGCGCAATGGCCAGCGGCTTGTAATGAGTCAAACTGACATTACAAGCCGCCTTTGCTGTGTGCGCCGCGCTTGAGAAGCCGAAGGCAGGGGAGGAGAGCAGCGCTGGAGGCAGGTGAGAAAGAGGAGGAGGGAGGGGGACTGGAACCGCAGCAGCGCTACGTAATTGGTAGAGGCGCCACTGTAGCAGTCCCCTCTCCTTCCGCTTTGGCTGCCCGGCGCTGCTGTGAATGATGGGATGCGCTTCCCTCATCCCAGCATTCACAGCGGCATCAGCAAGCCAATGCGGAAGGAGAGGGGACTGCTGCAGCAGCGCCTCTATCAATTACATAGCGCTGCTGCAGCTCCAGTCCCCCTCCCTCCTCCTCCTTCTCCCCTGCCCGGGATCTGCAAGCACCGAGGAGCCTGACCTCCAGCGGGGAGAGATGGTATAGAAACATAGAATTTGACGGCAGATAAGAACGACTTGGCCCATCTAGTCTGCCCCTTTTTTATTTTATCCTTTAGGCAATCTCAATCCTTTTTTAACCTTAATTCTTTGTAAGAATATTCATATGCCTGTCCTAAGCATGTTTAAATTGCCCTACAGTTTAGCCTCTACCACCTCTGATAGGAGGCTATTCCACTTATCCACTACCCTTTCTGTGAAGTAATTTTTCCTTAAATTTCCCCTGAACCTCCCCCCCTCCAGTCTCAATGTATGCCCTCGAGTTCTAATACTTCTTTTCCTTTGAAGAATGTTTCCCTCCTGAACTTTGTTAAGACCCTTGATATATTTGAAAGTTTCTATCATGTCCCCCCTTTCCCTTCTCTCCTCCAAACTATACATGTTAAGATCTTTTAGCCTTTCCGGGTAAGTTTTGTGATGTAGGCCATGCACCATTCTAGTTGCCCTTCTTTGTACACTCTCTAATGTATTTATATCCTTCTGGAGATAGGGTCTCCAGAACTGGACACAGTATTGCAGATGGGGCCGTACCAATGACCTATACAGTGGCATTATCACTTCTTTTTTCCTGCTACTGATTCCTCTCCCTATGCAACCAAGCATCTGACTTGCCTTTCTCATTGCTTTGTTGCATTGCTTTCCTGCCTTCAAGTCACTTGAAATAGTGACTCCTAAATCTCTTTCCTCCTCAGTAGTTTCCATTATAGTACCCTTGGTACTATATTTAGCCTTTGGGTTTTTGAGACCCAAGTGCATGATTTTGCATTTTTTAGCATTAAACTGTAGTTGCCACGTTCTTGACCATTTCTCAAGCCTACCTAGGTCATTTATCATTTGTTTTACCCCTCCCGGTGTGTCTACCCTGTTGCATATCTTTGTATCATCTGCAAAAAGGCATATCTTTCCTTCAATACCGTCTGCAATGTCACCAACAAAGATATTAAAGAGAACTGGAACAGGTATCTCTATCTCTCTATCTCTCTATCTATTCTGTCTGCCGCAATGTATAAAAAGGGGGACTGTCTGCCGTAATGTGTAAAGAGGGGATGCTGTCTGCCATAATGTGTAAAAAGGGGGATGCTGTCTGCCGTAATGTGTAAAAAGGGGACTCTGCCGTAATGTGTAAAAAGGGGGATGCTGTCTGCCGTAATGTGTAAAAAGGGGATGCTGTCTGCCATAATGTGTAAAAAGGGGGACGCTGTCTGCCGTAATGAGTAAAAAGTGGGGCGCTGTCTGCCGTAATGTGTAAAAAGGGGGATGCTGTCTGCCGTAATGTGTAAAAAGGGGACTCTGCCGTAATGTGTAAAAAGGGGATGCTGTCTGCCGTAATGTGTAAAAAGGGGGGTGCTGTCTGCCGTAATGTGTAAAAAGGGGACGCTGTCTGCCGTAATGTGTAAAAAGGGGACTCTGTCTGCTGTAATGTGTAAAAAGAGGGACACTGTCTGCCGTAATGTGTAAAAAGGGGGACGTTGTCTGCTGTAATGGCTAAAAAGGGGGGCGCTGTCTGCCGTAATGTGTAAAAAGGGGACTCTGTCTGCCATAATGTGTAAAAAGGGACGCTGTCTGCTGTAATGTGTAAAAGGGGACGCTGTCTGCCGTAATGTGTAAAAAGGGGATGCTGTCTGCCATAATGTGTAAAAAGGGGACTCTGCCGTAATGTGTAAAAAGGGACGCTGTCTGCCGTAATGTGTAAAAAGGGGGACGCTGTCTGCCGTAATGTGTAAAAAGGGGACTCTGTCTGCCGTAATGTGTAAAACGGGAACGCTGTCTGCCGTAATGTGTTAAAAGGGGACGCTGTCTGCCGTAATGTGTAAAAAGGGGACGCTGTCTGCCGTATGTGTAAAAAAGGAGGACGCTGTCTGCCGTAATGTGTAAAAAGGGGACTCTGTCTGCCGTAATGTATAAAAAGGGGACTCTGTCTGCCGTAATGTGTAAAAAGGGGGACGCTGTCTGCCGTAATGTGTAAAAAAGGGGACTCTGCCTGCCGTAATGTGTAAAAAGGGAACGCTGTCAGCCATAATGTGTAAAAAGGGGAATGCTGTCTGCCGTAATGTGTAAAAAGGGGGATGCTGTCTGCCATAATGTGTAAAAAGGGGGACGCTGTCTGCCATAATGTGTAAAAAGGGGGGAAGCTGTCTGCAGCAATGTGTAAAAAGGGGACTCTGTCTGCTGTAATGTGTAAAAAGGGGGATGCTGTATGCCGTAATGTGTAAAAAGGGGACGCTGTCTGCCATAATGTGTAAAAAGGGGACGCTGTCTGCCATAATGTGTAAAAGGGAGACACTGTCTGCCGTAATGTGTAAAAGGGGACACTGTCTGCTGTAATGTGTAAAAAGGAAGACTGTCTGCCGTAATGTGTAAAAGGGGCTCTACCTGGTGTAGTGGCGCTACTGTGAAGCATAATTTGAATAATGGAGACTACTGTGCACCGTAGTATGATTTGGTATTATTTTGTGGCCACGCCCCTTCGCCATGAAGCACTGCCCCTACGGTGTGCACTGCCCCTATATGCCTAGTTACGGCACTGCTGTTACTAGTGTGTCTAGGGGCGCATTGACCCCTCAATCCGCCACTGTGTGTTGTTAAGTAGCTAGTTTACTTCAAAGAGGTGTAGACATTGGCTAACATTGGGAAACCATCAGTTTCTAACCAATGTTTAGGACTAAACTATTTATTTTATTTTTTAATGTTAAAATCATTGGTACTACACATGATTTCTTTCGATGTCCTATCCCTAGTAGGGGCACATTATACCTGGGGATGGTAGGGTCACAGATGACAGAGAAATAGGGTCACAGTAATATGAACAGAGGAAGGCAGTCATTGGAAAGATGATTTTCTAAATTTGATATAAATACCAAGACTGGGACAAAAAGAGCTCCAAAATACACTATTTTACCTGTTTTTAACAATTTGTAAGGAAATCCAGATCTAAAACCAAAAACCTTACAGGGAGGTTTCCAAGAACAAAAACCAAAACATGAATAGTTTTAAACTAAAACCAAAACATGAGAATCACAAAGAAACATGCAGCGTGTAAGAGGGTCCTGAAAAAGGTCCTAGATTAGGGACAGAACATAGACTGTAAACCTTGAAAATAACATTTGCTGGTATATTTTTTTTATTCAGTAATAAGTTCCTTTATGTTCTAGATATTATAATTAGAGATGAGCGGGTTCGGTTTCTCTGAATCCGAACCCGCCAGAACTTCATGTTTTTTTTCACGGGTCCGAGCGACTCGGATCTTCCCGCCTTGCTCGGTTAACCCGAGCGCGCCCGAACGTCATCATGACGCTGTCGGATTCTCGCGAGGCTCGGATTCTATCGCGAGACTCGGATTCTATATAAGGAGCCGCGCGTCGCCGCCATTTTCACACGTGCATTGAGATTGATAGGGAGAGGACGTGGCTGGCGTCCTCTCCGTTTAGAATTAGAATAGATTAGAGAGACACTTGATTTACTAATTTTGGGGAGCATTAGGAGTACTCAGTAGTGTACAGTGCAGAGTTTTGCTGATAGTGACCAGTGACCACCACTTTTATTTATAATCCGTTCTCTGCCTGAAAAAAGCGATACACAGCACACAGTGACTCAGTCACATACCATATCTGTGTGCACTGCTCAGGCTCAGGCCAGTGTGCTGCATCATCTATTATCTATATATAATATTATATATATCTGTCTGACTGCTCAGCTCACACAGCTTATAATTGTGGGGGAGACTGGGGAGCACTACTGCAGTGCCAGTTATAGGTTATAGCAGGAGCCAGGAGTACATAATATATTATATAGTGAGTGACCACCAGACACACAGTGCAGTTTATTTAATATATCCGTTCTCTGCCTGAAAAAAGCGATACACACAGTGACTCAGTCAGTCACATACCATATCTGTGTGCACTGCTCAGGCTCAGGCCAGTGTGCTGCATCATCTATATATATATTATATATCTGTCTGACTGCTCAGCTCACACAGCTTATAATTGTGGGGGAGACTGGGGAGCACTACTGCAGTGCCAGTTATAGGTTATAGCAGGAGCCAGGAGTACATAATATTATATTAAAATTAAACAGTGCACACTTTTGCTGCAGGAGTGCCACTGCCAGTGTGACTAGTGACCAGTGACCTGACCACCAGTATATAATATTAGTAGTATACTATCTCTTTATCAACCAGTCTATATTAGCAGCAGACACAGTACAGTGCGGTAGTTCACGGCTGTGGCTACCTCTGTGTCGGCACTCGGCAGCCCGTCCATAATTGTATATACCACCTAACCGTGGTTTTTTTTTCTTTCTTTATACATACATACTAGTTACGAGTATACTATCTCTTTATCAACCAGTCTATATATTAGCAGCAGACACAGTACAGTGCGGTAGTTCATGGCTGTGGCTACCTCTGTGTCGGCACTCGGCAGCCCGTCCATAATTGTATATACCACCTAACCGTGGTTTTTTTTTCTTTCTTTATACATACATACTAGTTACGAGTATACTATCTCTTTATCAACCAGTCTATATTAGCAGCAGACACAGTACAGTGCGGTAGTTCACGGCTGTGGCTACCTCTGTGTCGGCACTCGGCAGCCCGTCCATAATTGTATATACCACCTAACCATGTTTTTTTTTTCTTTCTTTATACATACATACTAGTTACGAGTATACTATCTCTTTATCAACCAGTCTATATATTAGCAGCAGACACAGTACAGTGCGGTAGTTCACGGCTGTGGCTACCTCTGTGTCGGCACTCGGCAGCCCGTCCATAATTGTATATACCACCTAACCGTGGTTTTTTTTTCTTTCTTTATACATACATACTAGTTACGAGTATACTATCTCTTTATCAACCAGTCTATATATTAGCAGCAGACACAGTACAGTGCGGTAGTTCACGGCTGTGGCTACCTCTGTGTCGGCACTCGGCAGCCCGTCCATAATTGTATACTAGTATCCAATCCATCCATCTCCATTGTTTACCTGAGGTGCCTTTTAGTTGTGCCTATTAAAATATGGAGAACAAAAATGTTGAGGTTCCAAAATTAGGGAAAGATCAAGATCCACTTCCACCTCGTGCTGAAGCTGCTGCCACTAGTCATGGCCGAGACGATGAAATGCCAGCAACGTCGTCTGCCAAGGCCGATGCCCAATGGCATAGTACAGAGCATGTCAAAACCAAAACACCAAATATCAGTAAAAAAAGGACTCCAAAACCTAAAATAAAATTGTCGTCGGAGAAGCGTAAACTTGCCAATATGCCATTTACCACACGGAGTGGCAAGGAACGGCTGAGGCCCTGGCCTATGTTCATGGCTAGTGGTTCAGCTTCACATGAGGATGGAAGCACTCAGCCTCTCGCTAGAAAACTGAAAAGACTCAAGCTGGCAAAAGCACCGCAAAGAACTGTGCGTTCTTTGAAATCCCAAATCCACAAGGAGAGTCCAATTGTGTCGGTTGCGATGCCTGACCTTCCCAACACTGGACGTGAAGAGCATGCGCCTTCCACCATTTGCACGCCCCCTGCAAGTGCTGGAAGGAGCACCCGCAGTCCAGTTCCTGATAGTCAGATTGAAGATGTCAGTGTTGAAGTACACCAGGATGAGGAGGATATGGGTGTTGCTGGCGCTGGGGAGGAAATTGACCAGGAGGATTCTGATGGTGAGGTGGTTTGTTTAAGTCAGGCACCCGGGGAGACACCTGTTGTCCGTGGGAGGAATATGGCCGTTGACATGCCAGGTGAAAATACCAAAAAAATCAGCTCTTCGGTGTGGAGGTATTTCACCAGAAATGCGGACAACAGGTGTCAAGCCGTGTGTTCCCTTTGTCAAGCTGTAATAAGTAGGGGTAAGGACGTTAACCACCTCGGAACATCCTCCCTTATACGTCACCTGCAGCGCATTCATAATAAGTCAGTGACAAGTTCAAAAACTTTGGGTGACAGCGGAAGCAGTCCACTGACCAGTAAATCCCTTCCTCTTGTAACCAAGCTCACGCAAACCACCCCACCAACTCCCTCAGTGTCAATTTCCTCCTTCCCCAGGAATGCCAATAGTCCTGCAGGCCATGTCACTGGCAATTCTGACGAGTCCTCTCCTGCCTGGGATTCCTCCGATGCATCCTTGCGTGTAACGCCTACTGCTGCTGGCGCTGCTGTTGTTGCCGCTGGGAGTCGATGGTCATCCCAGAGGGGAAGTCGTAAACCCACTTGTACTACTTCCAGTAAGCAATTGACTGTTCAACAGTCCTTTGCGAGGAAGATGAAATATCACAGCAGTCATCCTACTGCAAAGCGGATAACTGAGTCCTTGACAACTATGTTGGTGTTAGACGTGCGTCCGGTATCCGCCGTTAGTTCACAGGGAACTAGACAATTTATTGAGGCAGTGTGCCCCCGTTACCAAATACCATCTAGGTTCCACTTCTCTAGGCAGGCGATACCGAGAATGTACACGGACGTCAGAAAAAGACTCACCAGTGTCCTAAAAAATGCAGTTGTACCCAATGTCCACTTAACCACGGACATGTGGACAAGTGGAGCAGGGCAGGGTCAGGACTATATGACTGTGACAGCCCACTGGGTAGATGTATGGACTCCCGCCGCAAGAACAGCAGCGGCGGCACCAGTAGCAGCATCTCGCAAACGCCAACTCTTTCCTAGGCAGGCTACGCTTTGTATCACCGCTTTCCAGAATACGCACACAGCTGAAAACCTCTTACGGCAACTGAGGAAGATCATCGCGGAATGGCTTACCCCAATTGGACTCTCCTGTGGATTTGTGGCATCGGACAACGCCAGCAATATTGTGTGTGCATTAAATATGGGCAAATTCCAGCACGTCCCATGTTTTGCACATACCTTGAATTTGGTGGTGCAGAATTTTTTAAAAAACGACAGGGGCATGCAAGAGATGCTGTCGGTGGCCAGAAAAATTGCGGGACACTTTCGGCGTACAGGCACCACGTACAGAAGACTGGAGCACCACCAAAAACTACTGAACCTGCCCTGCCATCATCTGAAGCAAGAAGTGGTAACGAGGTGGAATTCAACCCTCTATATGCTTCAGAGGTTGGAGGAGCAGCAAAAAGCCATTCAAGCCTATACAATTGAGCACGATATAGGAGATGGAATGCACCTGTCTCAAGTGCAGTGGAGAATGATTTCAACGTTGTGCAAGGTTCTGATGCCCTTTGAACTTGCCACACGTGAAGTCAGTTCAGACACTGCCAGCCTGAGTCAGGTCATTCCCCTCATCAGGCTTTTGCAGAAGAAGCTGGAGGCATTGAAGAAGGAGCTAAAAGGGAGCGATTCCGCTAGGCATGTGGGACTTGTGGATGCAGCCCTTAATTCGCTTAACAAGGATTCACGGGTGGTCAATCTGTTGAAATCAGAGCACTACATTTTGGCCACCGTGCTCGATCCTAGATTTAAAGCCTACCTTGGATCTCTCTTTCCGGCAGACACAGGTCTGCTGGGGTTGAAAGACCTGCTGGTGACAAAATTGTCAAGTCAAGCGGAACGCGACCTGTCAACATCTCCTCCTTCACATTCTCCCGCAACTGGGGGTGCGAGGAAAAGGCTCAGAATTCCGAGCCCACCCACTGGCGGTGATGCAGGGCAGTCTGGAGCGACTGCTGATGCTGACATCTGGTCCGGACTGAAGGACCTGACAACGATTACGGACATGTCGTCTACTGTCACTGCATATGATTCTCTCAACATTGATAGAATGGTGGAGGATTATATGAGTGACCGCATCCAAGTAGGCACGTCACACAGTCCGTACTTATACTGGCAGGAAAAAGAGGCAATTTGGAGGCCCTTGCACAAACTGGCTTTATTCTACCTAAGTTGCCCTCCCACAAGTGTGTACTCCGAAAGAGTGTTTAGTGCCGCCGCTCACCTTGTCAGCAATCGGCGTACGAGGTTACATCCAGAAAATGTGGAGAAGATGATGTTCATTAAAATGAATTATAATCAATTCCTCCGCGGAGACATTGACCAGCAGCAATTGCCTCCACAAAGTACACAGGGAGCTGAGATGGTGGATTCCAGTGGGGACGAATTGATAATCTGTGAGGAGGGGGATGTACACGGTGATATATCGGAGGGTGAAGATGAGGTGGACATCTTGCCTCTGTAGAGCCAGTTTGTGC
Source organism: Pseudophryne corroboree (assembly GCF_028390025.1). Lineage (NCBI taxonomy): Eukaryota > Metazoa > Chordata > Amphibia > Anura > Myobatrachidae > Pseudophryne > Pseudophryne corroboree. Next base: position 198,583,202 of record NC_086448.1, read on the forward strand.
AAGGAGAGATTAATTGCTTCTTTTTTTGGGGGGGTCCAAACCAACCCGTCATATCAGTCACAGTCGTGTGGCAGACCCTGTCACTGAAATGATGGGTTGGTTAAAGTGTGCATGTCCTGTTTTGTTTATACAACATAAGGGTGGGTGGGAGGGCCCAAGGACAATTCCATCTTGCACCTCTTTTTTCTTTTCTTTTTCTTTGCATCATGTGCTGATTGGGGAGGTTTTTTTTGGAAGGGACATCCTGCGTGACACTGCAGTGCCACTCCTAGATGGGCCCGGTGTTTGTGTAGGCCACTAGGGTCGCTAATCTTACTCACACAGTCAGCTACCTCATTGCGCCTCTTTTTTTCTTTGCGTCATGTGCTGTTTGGGGAGGGTTTTTTGGAAGGGACATCCTGCGTGACACTGCAGTGCCACTCCTAGATGGGCCCGGTGTTTGTGTCGGCCACTAGGGTCGCTAATCTTACTCACACAGCTACCTCATTGCGCCTCTTTTTTTCTTTGCGTCATGTGCTGTTTGGGGAGGGTTTTTTGGAAGGGACATCCTGCGTGACACTGCAGTGCCACTCCTAGATGGGCCCGGTGTTTGTGTCGGCCACTAGGGTCGCTAATCTTACTCACACAGCTACCTCATTGCGCCTCTTTTTTTCTTTGCGTCATGTGCTGTTTGGGGAGGGTTTTTTGGAAGGGACATCCTGCGTGACACTGCAGTGCCACTCCTAGATGGGCCCGGTGTTTGTGTCGGCCACTAGGGTCGCTAATCTTACTCACACAGCTACCTCATTGCGCCTCTTTTTTTCTTTGCGTCATGTGCTGTTTGGGGAGGGTTTTTTGGAAGGGACATCCTGCGTGACACTGCAGTGCCACTCCTAGATGGGCCCGGTGTTTGTGTCGGCCACTAGGGTCGCTAATCTTACTCACACAGCTACCTCATTGCGCCTCTTTTTTTCTTTGCGTCATGTGCTGTTTGGGGAGGGTTTTTTGGAAGGGCCATCCTGCGTGACACTGCAGTGCCACTCCTAGATGGGCCCGGTGTTTGTGTCGGCCACTAGGGTCGCTAATCTTACTCACACAGCTACCTCATTGCGCCTCTTTTTTTCTTTGCGTCATGTGCTGTTTGGGGAGGGTTTTTTGGAAGGGACATCCTGCGTGACACTGCAGTGCCACTCCTAGATGGGCCCGGTGTTTGTGTCGGCCACTAGGGTCGCTTATCTTACTCACACAGCGACCTCGGTGCAAATTTTAGGACTAAAAATAATATTGTGAGGTGTGAGGTATTCAGAATAGACTGAAAATGAGTGTAAATTATGGTTTTTGAGGTTAATAATACTTTGGGATCAAAATGACCCCCAAATTCTATGATTTAAGCTGTTTTTTAGGGTTTTTTGAAAAAAACACCCGAATCCAAAACACACCCGAATCCGACAAAAAAAATTCGGTGAGGTTTTGCCAAAACGCGGTCGAACCCAAAACACGGCCGCGGAACCGAACCCAAAACCAAAACACAAAACCCGAAAAATTTCAGGCGCTCATCTCTAATTATAATGTGGCAGCTTCTGAATATTTGCTCCTATTCATAGGAAATGTTGTGTCTCTTTGGGAATTCCTTGCTGAATAATGTTTTGGCACAATAACTAGCTTCACTTTAGGACCACGTGTGAAAATTAGATTTTGCACATTTCAGATAATTGCATGAGCTCATGGGGTCCAGTCTTCAAATTAAGGAGTTGTTTCCACCGTTAGACACTGGCTGCAGAGCCTCTTACCTCAAGCAAATGACCTGATTTTTGCACGTGCTCTATTTTTGCATCAACAAGGAAAGAACATTTGTATACACAAAAGCAGGAATTTAATAAAAAGCTTAAAATGTGTGATAGCAGCAAAATAACATATTTATGATTTCCCAGAAACAGAAATATAGAAACATATAATTTGACGGCAGATAAGAACCACATGGCTCATCTAGTCTGCCAATTGTTTTTTACCTTGTGGTAACCTCAAACCCTATTTGATCCGTAGTTCCTTGTAAGGATATTCTTATGTATATCCCAAGCATGGTTTAATTGTTCTACGGCTATGCCACTTGTCCACTACCCTTTCTGTAAAGTAATTTGTTCTCAAATATCTCCTGAACAATTCTTCCCTCGTTTCAGGGCATGACCTTGTGAATTTCAGGACATGACCCTGTGAATTTCAGGACATGACCTTGTGAGTTTCAGTGCATGACCTCGTGTTCGAATACTTCTTTTCCTGTGAAGAATGTTTCCCTTCTGTACCTTGTTAAAACCCTTGATAAATTTCAAAGTTTCTATCCACCCGATTGCATAATACCACCATTTTGATAAACATAACCATACATATAAAACAGTTTAACAGCACACACTTATTAACAAAAGTGTAAAAAATAGTGTAACAATTATTTATACCAAATGTTTAGTCAAAATTTGAAACGTCCACATATTGGGCCTAATTCAGACCTGATCGCAATAGCAAATTTTTTCTCTAATGGCCAAAACCATGTGCAGTGCAGGTGGGGCAGATATAACATGTTCAGAGAAATTTAGATTTGGGTGGGGTGTGTTCAAACTGAAATCTAAATTGCAGTGTAAAAATAAAGCAGCCAGTATGTACCCTGCACAGAAACACTGTAACCCACCCAAATCTAAATATCTCTGCACATGTTACATCTGCCCCACCTGCAGTGCACATGGTTTTCCCCATTAGAGAAAGATTTAGCTTTTGCGATCAGGTATGAATTGGGCACATTATGCAGTTAGTAGGTCATCCTTACAAAATCTGTTGCAAAATCTGTTCTTGTAAGTGGTTCGGTATATATTTTTTGACATTCACAATGGCATTGAGAATGTCAACATTGTTGAAATGTCAACTTTGAACATGTCAACAAGTTCATAATGTCTACATTGACAATGTCAATATTCAGCATGATGACCAGTGGCGGAACTTGCGCCGGTGCAATCGATGCATTGCACTGAGGACCGGCGGAGTGAAGGGGCCCACAGCCACGGCATTACAAAGAGTCTCACTCACTCATTGTATGCCGCCGCCAACAGCTACACCGCCCACCGCTAGTGCCCCTGTTCGTAATTATAACACTGTGAGGGAGGAGGGGCCGTTCTTCCCTCGCCTCCCCTCTGGAGTGCATCCGCCCCACATACTTTGTGCCATGCTACAGTTGAAGGGTGAGGCGTGTCGATCTCCCATCTCCTCCCCTCGCCTCTCGTGTGCCTCCTCCTTCTCCCAAACATTGTGCTGCTGCTGATGTGTGCTGAGTGGCCAGCCAGAGGTGGAGGAGGCACCATTCTCCCTGCTCCTCTCTCCATACTTAATAATACAAACTGTGTGGGACAGCCCGGCCAGTGGGGGGGGGGGAGGGGCTGCTCTCACAGCTCCTCACTCCCCTTTCCTACTAATATTCCACCTCCGTCCCCTGATGTCCCCGACGCCAAAAGTCAATGGGATGGAAGCAGAGATACTCACTGGCCATCTCCACACGCAGCATCAGCCCCGGATTGTACAAGCTAGAGGACAGGTAGGAAAGAAAAGCTAGAATACTACAAGTGGCAAGTGCTGTGCAGCCTCTCTCTCTCTCTTTTTGTCTGTCCTCTCTCATCCCCTTGCACCCCCCTCACTCCCTCTGCCCTCTCACTTGCGCATTCTCTCTCCCTTGTTTCACTCTCCCTTGTTTCACTCTCTCTCGTTTCTCTCTCCCCCCACCTCCTCTCTCTCCTTCTCCCCCTCTCCTCGTCTCCCCGCTCTCTCTGTCCCCCATCTTTCTCTATCTCTCCCTCCTCTTTGTCTCTCCCCCCTTCTTCCCCCTCTCTCCATCTCCCCATTTCTCTCTTTCTCCGTTTCCCCCTCTCACTTTTTCAGTCTCCCCCTCTCTCTCTACCTCTCTCATCTCTCACATCTACTGCCCCTACTTCCTCTCTTTCTCATCTCCCCCTCTCTCTCTATCTCCACCCCTTTCTCTCCATCTACCCCCTCTCTCTCTGTCTGCCTTTCTTTCCATCTATCCCCTCTCTGTCTCCATCCTACCGTCTCACCGCCCCTTACTCTATGTCTCCCCCTTCCTCTCTAAGTCTGCCTCTCTGTCCATCTATCGGCTCTATCTCTTTCTCAGTCTCCCCCTCTCTCTCTGTTTCCCCTACCTCTCTCCATTGCCGCCCCTCTCTCTCTCTCTCCCTCTGTCTCCCATCTATATCAATGTCCTCCTGCACCTCTCTTCCTTCCTCTTCAACCCTCTCTCTCTCCATCTCCCCCTCTCTCTCTGTCTCCCCCTCTCTCTGTCACCTCCTCTCTTTCTCTCTCTGTCTCCCCCTCCCTCTCTCCATTTTTGCCCCTCTCTCTCTCCGCTCTCTCTATTTCCCTCCATCTTTCATCTCTCTCTCTCTCTTTGTTCCCCTGCACCTCTTTTCTTTCCTCTTCACCCCTCTCTCTCTCCCTCCTCTCTCTTCCCTAACATAAGTCCTCCTCTATCCTTTTAGTAAATTCTTCCACTAGCATTGTCTTTCATCAGCTCTCATGTTAAAGCCGCTTGTTTTTTTTCTGCCTTTCTTCACAAATTTACCCCCTTTACTCCCTCCTATAGAGATCTCTCATAACCTCTGCCTCTCCTCTTCACCTTCTCCCAGTCACCCTCTGCCTGTTACCCTCTCCATCCTCCAAAGCCTCTCCCTGGCACCCACTGCTTCTCCCTCTCACCATCTCCCCTTCACCCTTTTCCTATTACCCATTGTCTCTCCCTTTCACCAACTCTCCATATCCCTGTCACCGTCTGCCTCATCCCCATCATCCTCTGCCTCATCTCCATCACCCTGTACCTCGCCCTGACACCCACTGTCATATGGCATATTGTGAATTTGAGGTGGGGTGGAGGAGGGGGGCCCAAACCATAGTTTTGCACCTGGGCCCACCACTCACAAGTCTTGCCACTGATGATGACACTAATGTTATGTCGACACTATTAGAATATCAACCTACTGATTTAACAGTTATTCTGTCCCTAACCCTTACAGTAACCCTAATGCTAACCCTTACAATAAACCTAATGGAAACCCTAACACTTTCTCAAACCTAAATCCTAATGGTAGTCCTAACCCCAGTGGATGCACTGGGGGTAGGTGGTAAATGGTGGCACTAATAGCCCGTGCAAAAAGGGGACATGGCCTCACTGAAGGGGTGTGGTCAGTTCCCCACTGACATCCCTATGGGGGCGTGGCCTTGCAGGAAGTCCCCCATTTACATCACTCTGGGAATGTGTCCAGCACCCCCAGATATACAGGGCTGCGTCTGGAGACTATTGTCTGCACTGCCAGCTAATTCTCAGTGACAGGAGCCGGACACTACAGGATAATGTCACACTGCAGCACCCACTCCCGGTCACTGCAGAGGTGCTACCATTTTGGTGTCACCTCCTGGAAGGGTGACACCTGGTTGTGGTCGGCTCCCCACCTTGTGATGTCTCTGCCTAACCTTAATGTCAAACCTTATGCTAACCTTAACACTAGTCCAAATGGAAATGTCAACATTCTGTCAATGTCTACATTTTGCAGGCATCACCATTAATGGTGTCGACATTGTAACCAATGTGACATCATCACTGTCAACCTTCTGCTGTCAACATTGCGAATGTCAAGACTGGGCCTGATTCAGACTTGTACAATATTGTAAAGCCGCAGGAAAGCGGCTGTGCAATACCATATAGCTAATATACTAATGCAGCAGGAGGCATCTTGTGTAAATAGTTGCCTCCTGTCTCCTGCCGTGATCCACTGTTGGGTATGAAGATGCACTATAAGATCATATCAGTAAATCTGCATACCCAGACGCAAACACTGACTACAGCACTCCTACAAAATAGAGGCAACACACCTCCATTTTGAGTAATGGACCCAGTTACCGCCTCTTCCCTGCCCCCAGATGATGCAAATGCAGTCTGGCCAGAGAAGAAGGGGGAGGGATAGGTGGGCCCTCCGGTCATCTCTGAGTTACTGTTTCCGCTAGGGGGAGAGTGTCCTGCTCTTGCCGACAGGGATAACAGGGAACTCGTGGTCGTCCCCAGCTTTGAAACACGTCCATAAGACCAAGCATGTTTTTGCACCTAGGCCCAACATTCGCTAGTTCCGCTTCCGCCACTGACTTGTCTTGTTGTCTTGATCATTTTTAAAGGGGATGCATTTAGCATCCCAGCGGTCATGTGACTGACGCCAGAATCCCGACACCACTTGGGAGACCGGTGCCGGAACACCGACAGGCGACATCCTTAAGGTAAGTATTGGGGTTCTGATTATGGTTAGGGCCCAAGTGGTTAGGGTTAGGCACCTGGGGGATAGGGTTAGGTACTGGGGGAGGTTAGTCCTTGCCACCACCTCCTGAGGAGTAGCCCAAGCCACCGCCCCCTGGAGGGTTAGGGTTAGGGTGGGGGCATGTAAAAATACTGACCCCCTTTGACATCAGGATCTTCATTGTCGGGATGCTGCTGTTGGTCATGTGACCCCCGGTATCCCGACCACTGGCATTTAGTACCGAACCTTTTTAAAGTGTGTCTTGTTTTTGTGAGTGTATGTGGCATGGGAGTGTGTTGTATGTGTGAGAGAGGTGGTGGTGGTGGTGGAGGGGTTTATTCATTTGTTTGATTTTTCAGTGTTAAGTGTTTTTGTTCTGATGGAAGAGGAGAGCTGGAGCAGGAGGGCTTAGAAGATGGGGTCGGATGTGGAGGAGTTGTCCGTGCAGCAGCCTGTCGTGGCTGACACAGAGTGGGAGGAGAAGGATGATGATGAGGTGTCTGTGACTGTGAGCAAGACAAAGATTGGGTGCAATGTGTGCTTTACATGTGAGTAATATGTGGCCTTGGTCAAGGGAGTCATGCGCCATTATGACTACCTATTTGATCACTACTCCTCCAGGACCAGTAGCCAGAAGGTCTTTTCTGGGGCACCAGATCATGGAAGAGGTCAACTGCTCTAGCATACTGAAGCGCACTGTGGAGATTGCCAAAAAGCACTTCAACGACATAAAACATCGAATGAAGAGTATGATGGCCACAAAGTCTAGGCTGAATAGACAGAGTGGCTCTTCCAACAGGAATGGCTGGAGTACGAAAAGCCACTGTGGGCCATAATTCCCCCAGAAGTGCCCCATGTGCAGGATACAGATGCCCCACAAGAACATGGTGAGTAATATGCTAATGCTAACTTTTCTCAACTATGTTTGCAAGTTTGGCTTGGTAGTTTGGTAACAAATCTGTAGTTTACCCAAATTATGTATAGTGTTTTACTAATAGTAATGTGTTTTGTGTTGGCCTGGAAATAGAAAATAGTCCAAATATATTATTACAGGGGAAAGTGATAAATGGAAGAGCAAAGTGTTCCTGCCACACCAAAAGCAGGTTCAGCATATGCCAGGCAGGGCTGTTTCTAGCCAATTTGGCTCCCAGTGCGAGATTTAAAAATGCGCCCCCACCCCATGACATTAAAAAATGTGCCCCCCCCAGATAAAAAAAAAATTGCGCGCACCCGGCAGGGGGGCGTGGCCTCATCTAAATGGGTGTGGTCTCATTTAAATGGGCATGGCCTCGTCTGAAAAGACTACCTCACAACAGATCACGACCACCACAGGAAAAAAAAATTCTACCATATTAAGCCGCACACAGTAATGCCCCCTGCACCATATTATGCCACACACCGCAATGCCCTTGATACATTAAATACCCACACTACGGCAGGCAAAAGTCCCCATTTCACACATTACGGCAGGTGTCCCCATTTTACACATTGAGAGAGAGAGAGAGAGAGAGAATACTTACAGAGGCGATTACCGCTGCCTCTGTAAGTATTCTCTCGCGCCGGCCTTTCCCTCTTCCTAACTTGGATCCCCCTCTGTACTCCGCTCGGGGGGGGGTGTTTTCACAGAGTGACGGGGTTGCGTCGTACCGTAACGACGCAACCGCGTCATTCCATGAAACTCCGCCCCCCGAGCGGGTTACTCGGGGAGAAATAGGAGGGGGAAGCAGGGAGCCCCAGTTAGTGCCGCGGCGGGCGCCCAGTGCGGTTGCACTGCTCGCCTGCCCCAAGAAACGGCCCTGATGCCAGGTAAGTACATCTGCAGGATTTTGTTGTACTTACTCCCAAAAATATATATTTTCTTTTATATTAAACTGGCTACATTTCTTTAACCACTTAACTGACAATTTATTTCACCAAAAACCGCTCCAAAATTGTTGTTGTTTTTTTTTTATGAGTGAATTAGGTGAAGAACATGAATTTAACCCTATCCCAAATGATTTTAGTGAAAAATAGAAAAAAAAATTTATTTAATTTTTCAAACATCGAAACACTGATCGGGAACATAGCGACCATCGGAGCATCGGGAACATCGCTGCTTTCATTTTGAAAGCCGGGACAGCCTCCAGGTATACAGGAAGGGGTGTCTGGGGGTGGCTGGGGAGGGTTAATTTACACTCCCCAGCGGCTGCCACTGTCTGCAGCCGCTGGAGGCAGGGGTCCTGCCGTGCTGACCAATCAGCAGTGATCGGCAGCACGGCAATCAGTAGGGGAGAGTGCAGGGAGGCAGAGGGACCTTTCCGGTTCCTCTGACAGCAGCAGCGGAGGGAAGTTTATCTTCCCTGCCGCTGCTAACACTCTCTATCTGGTCGCATCCTGTGCGACCAGGTCAGATAGAGCACTTGCAGGCATGGTCGCATCTGAGGCGACCATGCCAGGCAAGTGGTTAAAGGTCCATCTGGCAGACGTCCATCACCACCACCGCCGCTGGCTTCTTCAGTGAGGGTGAGCACCAAGTGGAAGGACCACACACACCTCCATGTGCTCAGCCACTTGGTGAGTATCTACAAAGAATAATGAAAAGGGTTATAATGTTATCCTTCAGTGAAATGTGTTTTTTATGCACTTTTGAATTTACAAACATACAGTTATTATAAGACATTTTCAAAGTTGCACAGTGGGGGTAGTTTATCTTAAGGGAAATTTCTCAAATAATGTATTTCTAACAGTCTCCATGAAAAATGCCTGTACTAAGCTACATGTTTGGGATGCTCAACTCCACAAGTTTATGTCTTATGATGAATCAACTATAATACTTCATCCTGTTTCCACGTGTGGCACAAACCAAATCCACTGCACAATATAAATCTAAACTTTTTATTTTTGTGTTTTTGGGGTGCCCTTTTTTGTGTTTTTCTTTTTTTTTCCCCAAACTTTTTATTTTATTTTTTTTTTATCCAGACAATTGGTCAATCTGCTATGTGTCTCCTTGTATTTCTACTGGGTGTGGATCATTAGATCTACATTAAAAAGGTCTAGTCATTAGTTCAACCCCAAATGGTTGACCTGTATAAGGTCAGCAGGGTCAAAAGGTTGACATGGAATATGTAGACAGTGGAAAAGGTTGACAGGGTCATAAGGGCGACAGGATCAACATTGACACAAAAAAGTCAACACCATTTTTTTGTGTTTTGTCACTTTTCTGCCACAAACAAACACATTACTGTACCACGTCCCCCCGCATGGCTCGCTTTGGGCAAGGTGCTCTGGTACTGTTGTGCTCAGCACAGCTTACTGTTCCCAACCGTTCCCAACCGTAGTCCACGTAAAGTATGAAAAAAAACAAAAAAAAAACGTGTATTGACCATATGTGTGTCGACCCTTGTTGACCATTTGAACCTATAGACCTTTTGGACCATGTAAAACGCAAACCTGGTAAAAAGGTCTACCTTTTACATGTTGAGCTTTTGATCATGTCACTTTAATGCATGTTGACAATTGGTGGTCGACCTATTAACCTTTGCCTGTCGACCTATAGTCCGGATACCATTTCTACCATTCCCTCATACAGACTTCATATTTTTCTTTAGCTTCACAGAGTAATGAGCCTCGATTCCCAAGAATTAACCCTCTGGAAATAGAAGGGGATGGGACATTTACTTAAAAAAAAATTCCGTCACACCACCACAGCCTCAAAATCCAAGGCCACCCAGCCCAGATTTACAGGAGCCTACAATACAAGCAGGTGCTGATGCTGCCTCTGACTTCCTGTACTCTATGGCTTCATTCCATGACCAGCATGTGGCAATGTTGAAATTAAGCACTTTTCACAAATATGTTGCCAAAACTTGACAGTAGTCTTTCAGAAATGAATGCAAATTTCATGCTTTTAAATTAAAATGTTTGTAGTCTTAATCAAAATGTCAGCCATGCTAACACCAATGTGACAGAGTTTTGGTGTAATGACTAGAATCTTAGAAGCCACTGTCTTTTAGAGGCACAAATTCAAATATGGCCTTTCAACTAAATTTTATACATCTATTTGAAAGCTAAAACAATGTTCTTAGGGGGATAAATGAGAATTTAAGAACATTAGGACAACAAATTGTTTGTTGAGGCATCAAGTTCCACCAGTAGTAGTTCCAACCCCTAACCTGCACCAACGCCACCCAGTTGTACTAGAGGTGGTGGTACTGGTCCTTGTTACTCCTCATCCTCCCCTAGCCATCCACTTAAAAGGAGATGTTGATAAACATTTATGTTAATATCATAACCAATTACATTATTATGTATGCAAATAACTTCTTTAGCATTCATTTTTAAGCTTTCACCTAACCAGTTAATAATTTCTTATTTTGTTAGTCGTTAAAAAAAATGTAAACAAAATTGTTATGATGCCCAAAAACAATGTTAAAACTCTGCTGAATACAAAGCATTGTTCCTTATATTATACTAATGTTAAAGCATTTAAGGCTACATTGGTCTGATTATTGCACATTTAATACATATTTTTCATAATATTTGTATTTGAAATTATTATTTTATGCTAAAAAGGAATTCTTGGTTGATTTTGTCAGCTGGACACATACTTATGTGTCATTGTTTTTGTATGGTTAGAAAGATCCAAAGTTATTTTGAGTACAATTCTGGCTTAATTTCAAAACATTAACACCACTTTAATGTGAATTCACTAAAATTATATAATGATGTTGAATAAATAAAACCTGTTGAAAACCAGTTTTTTGTTTCCTTGCAATTTTTATGAGTGTGAATCCTGTCCTTATGCAATTAGTTATTTGGAAACATTACGCACATTATAAGAAGTGTTAACTGATTTTGTATACTTTGTATGGGTAACAAATGTGTTAATACAATGACATATCAGTGAAAGTGTATGGGTCAAATACAGTCACATACTTTATCTCTGACATAAGTAATGTTAAGCACTCTTTCAGTACTGGAGGCACATTTCAGGAGGGACTACATGCTTTGCTCTGGATGTGGATTACATTTTTTAATTTTATTATACACATTTTAAGTCTTATTTTAAGATAACAATATTGTGTAATATAGTTACTATGAAGTAGTTGGCTATTACTGATGAAATAACCTGCCTACCACTCTCTGTGCTCAAAGAGTCACCAGATGAAACCAGTAGCCCTGCCTGCTGTGTGCGCATTGCTTAATCCAGCAGAGGTGGTTGATTTAGGTACAGACCATTCAACACGCAGCAGCAGCTCACAATGGGGGATATTCAGAGTTGTTAGCAAACCAAAAAAGTTAGCACTTGGGCAAAACCATGCTGCACTGCAGGTAGGGTAGATGTAACACGTGCAGAGAGATTTAGATTTGGGTTGGTTATACTGTTTCTGTGCATGATAAGTGCTGCTGCTTTATTTCTACATTGCAATTTAGATTTCTATTTGTACGCACCCCACCCAAATTGAATATCTCTGCACATGTTACATCTGCCCCACCTGCAGTGCAGCATGGTTTTGCCCAATTACTACCATTTTTGGTTTGCTAACAACTCTGAATAACCCCCAATGTCACAGATCTTATTAATACTATACAACATAGGGGGTCATTTAGACCTGATCACTAGCGAGCGATTTTTGCACTGCTGCGATCAGATAGTCGCCGCCTACAGAGGGAATGTATTTAGCTGTGCAAGTGTGTGAACGCATGTGTAGCAGAGACAAACAGATCTTGTGCAGTCTCTGCTCAACCCAGGACTTACTCAGCCACTGCAATCACTTCAACCTGTCCGGGACCGGAATGGACATCAGGAACCTTCTCTGCAAATGCTTGGACACGCTTGCGTTTTTCCAGCCACTCCCAGAAAATGGTCAGTTGCCACCCACAAACGCCTTCTTCCTGTCAATCTCCTTGCGAACGCCCGTGCAAATGGATCCTTCGCACAAACCCAGCACTAAGCGGCAATCCGCTTTGCATCCATGCGATGCGCCTGCACAGATTAGACCTGATCTCCCGCTGTATGAAAACGCAGCCTAGCGATCAGGTCTGAATTACCCCCATAGTCCCTCTCAATCTATTAAGACAACAGAACTAAGATTTTAATGGCTCAAATGCAAGTTATATATATATATTTCAGATTGTAAATGAATGTATAATTTTATTACCTAGATTTTTTAATTTATGTTTTGTTTTGGTTTCTTTTACTATTATCACTACTATTAGTAGTAGTAATGAATGTAATTTTATTAAATTATATATAAAAACCATCTATTCTTTTAAAAAAGTAGACATTGGGGCCAATTCAGTAAGGATAGCAAATTCAGCTAATCAGCAGAATTAGCTATCCTTTTGCACGCATGCTGGGGGCTGCCCAGCGCTGGGCAAGGCCGTCCAGCATGCTGACCGGCGCCTCCCCCCTGCTACAAGCAGAAATAAGGATCGCTTAGCAATTTCTGCTTATCAGCAGAAACTAAGGTTGACTCCTGCCAGCGCAGCTTAGCTGCGGCCGCAGGAGTCCCAGCGCCATGTTACCTGTTGCGGCGGCTGTGTGTGATATCACGCAGCTGCCGTGACTGCACCCCGATACACCCCCATTTGCGCCGCACTGCTCACCGTTCGGGTTGCCCCGCCCCCGCAATGCTTAGTTTCCTCCCTGAAAATGGAGCGTTACCGCCCACCTTCCGCCCCGCGACTGCCTCTGCCTGGTTGACTGGCAAAGGCGACCGCATTTTCTGCGGCCCCCGCAGAAAATGCGGACGCATGCGCAGTAGGGCCCACTGCGCATGCGCCTGCAGCACCTCCTGCAAAAATTCCGGCCGGATCGCCATTTCCGATCCGACCTGAATTATCCCCATTATACATTAGTGTCCAATGCGGTGGTAACTTTTCTTTGTTCATTTTTTCTTGCTCTTTTTAATCTTTTTGTCAAGCTCAAGCAGGTGCCTTATTTTACAAGCTACAGGTGACATACTGGGAATATAGAATCAGCTCCGTGGTTTGCTGCTGTTTTGCAATTTTCACATAATCTTTTTTTCAAAGTTTTCTCTTATTCTAAAAAAGATGCAATACATTTGCAAAAGGGACATTTGTCCCAGGACCACCAGGATAGAGGGCCCCACCACTGGATTTTCTAGTAAGACAAGAGACCACTTGTTTCAAACAGTTGATTATTCACTCTTAAACCCTTCATCCTAAGATTTCATAGAATTAAATATACAATACCACACTTAAGTCATAAAGCATTCACCCGTGACCTAATAATAGGTCAAGACCTAATTCAAGCCTAATGGATGCAATGGCTTCCGATCAGAAGGTTGACATGTACTGATTGCCCACCATCAGAATATCGACATGGGCATTAGGCTGGCATTTACAATGTTGACATCCACATTTTACATGTAGACCCCAGCATCTAGACAGCACATTTTACATGTAGACCCCAGCATGTGGACAGCACATTTTACATGTAGACCCCAGCATGTGGACAGCACATTTTACATGTAGACCCCAGCATGTAGACAGCACATTTTACATGTAGACCCCAGCATGTAGACAGCACATTTTACATGTAGACCCCAGCATGTAGACAGCACATTTTACATGTAGACCCCAGCATGTAGACAGCACATTTTACATGTAGACCCCAGCATGTAGACAGCACATTTTACATGTAGACCCCAGCATATAGACAGCACATTTTACATGTAGACCCCAGCATGTGGACAGCACATTTTACATGTAGACCCCAGCATGTGGACAGCACATTTTACATGTAGACCCCAGCATGTAGACAGCACATTTTACATGTAGACCCCAGCATGTGGACAGCACATTTTACATGTAGACCCCAGCATGTGGACAGCACATTTTACATGTAGACCCCAGCATGTAGACAGCACATTTTACATGTAGACCCCAGCATGTGGACAGCACATTTTACATGTAGACCCCAGCATGTGGACAGCACATTTTAGTGTTATCTTTAGGTTTAGCGTTAGTTTTAGTGTTAGGGTTAGGTTGAGTGTTAGGATTAGATTGAGGGTTAGGATTAGGGTTAGGGTTGAGGTTAGAGTTAGGGTCAGTGGTGGCTCCAGAGGTGGGGTTGCAGCACACTCCAAAATTACAATTTTGGACTGCACTGCAGCCCCAACCCTGGAGCCGGCACTGGTTAGGTCAACATTCTGGTGTCGACATCATTTGACCACGTCGGCAATTCAGAATGTTAACATTTTTCATGTACTTTTAGTATCCATGTCGACATTCAGACTGTTGACATTTAGAACATGTTAACATTTTTGTGTTGACATTCTGACAGTCGATATTCAGGAAATTGTCCAGATAGTGGAACATGTAAGCTTTCCCACGAGTCCCCTCTTTCACAATAATACAATATATCATTGTTACAAACCACTGTAAGGTTTAGAGCTAATCTAAGTTTATCTATACTTTGTGCAGTGTCAAAGATGATATAGTGAGCTGACTGATTAAACCCACCTATGGCCTGATTCAGAGAACGATGCGATCTCAATGATGTACGTAGTGGAAGGATTTTTTTGCTACAGCACATGCACATACATGTAAGTCGTACTGCGCAGGTGCTGCGATGGTCTTGCAACGGCGGTCGCAGTGAGGATTTATTCTCAAAGTGAATGGCAGGTAGTCAGCATTTGGGGAGCTAACAGGGGAGTGGTGCCTAAAACGGTATCCGTTCACATGGTCGACCATGTTATGGTCGACCACTATTGGTCGACATTGACATGGTCGACATGGACACATGATCGACACATGAAAGGTCGACACATGAAAAGGTCGACATGAGTTTTTTAACTTTTTTTTATTTTGGGGAACTTTTCCATACTTTACGATCCACGTGGACTACGATTGGAACGGTAATCTGTGCCGAGCGAAGCGGTAGCGGAGCGAAGGCACCATGCGAGGGGACGCGGTGCACTAATTGGGGTTCCCAGTCACTTTACGCAAAAAACGACACCAAAAAAAGTTAAAAAACTCATGTCGACCTTTTCATGTGTCGACCATTTTCATCTGTCGACCATGTGTCCATGTCGACCATGTCAATGTCGACCAATAGTGGTCGACCTAATGACTGTCGACCATAACATGGTCGACCATTCATACCGGAACCGCCTAAAACGCAGGCATGTCACAATCTATTTAGGGGACGCGTCACAGCTTGCGACTACGATCCTGTATGCAGTTACAACGGCAAACTCGTACTGATCCCCATTGCACCTGTCTCTGAACACAACACTCATAAAGAGATATAGTCATGGCAACATTTGTGTGTAGGAGCAAATACACAGGTGCTAATCCAAACTTTCTTCCAATATTTGCTTTTGCTGTAATGAAATGTTACTCTTTCACATAAAGATCCCATTTTTACAAATCAAATCCACATAAAGATAATTAGTTATGTGACATTTGAATAAAATGTCTCATAATATTCGTTGTACGTTTCTGAAAATACAGACACTACCATTAGATTTCGGCAGGTTATAAATTCTGCACGCAAAATAAAAATGAGCTTTAATTAAGCTCCTCTATAAATTTACATTTTCAAACAATAAAAAATGCAAATGTGCCAAATTTATATTTGTGTGTCAAGAAGATTCAAAGGATCAGCAGATGTTTCATGGTAAATTACACCCAATATATACATATAATTGCACTTTGCTATTCACATGAATATTAATACACTGAGGGGCTGATGATGAGTGAGTACTGTGCAGTGTATCTTGTGCAACCTCTCTCTGCTCATGCTCAGTAAGCCAAAGCCAACACATGGGCAAATACAGACTCACACATAGCTGACATTTACAACTTATGACTGGAGCTGCAGGACCGGGAGGTAAAGGATGGTGTAACAAAGGCCCAGTACAGTAAGCACGTGGTCATGCAAATGCAGCTCATGCACAGCTGTGCCGAGGGAAGAGAGTAGGTACTAATTGCCCACGTTTTTTGGAGAGCTCCCTACGGGGACATAGGTCTGTGCTCCCCTTCACACCCACTTCTTTCCTGTCAGCCAGCCGCAGCTCTCCTCAGCCCAGCACACGCTGTCGTGTGCAGTGGGTCCAGGGAAGCTGCTGCCACTGAGTGCAGCATTCTCCTCTGCCTGCAGGGGGTAGCAATCCACTGAGGGGTTGCAATCATGCTGATTGCACCCTCGTGGATCTGCCCCTGCCACGTGGATTTGACCCTGTCCAATGGCCTCCCCATATTTCACCCAGAGGATCCGATGCTGCATCTTATGCTGGGTACACATGGCAGATATATTGGCCAATCAATTGATCTGCCAATATATTTTATGCGGATCTGCAGGTGTAAGCATTATGTCTGTGAATGACGTAATTTACAGATATATTGCATCTGCTGTACACTACAGCAGATGGCCAATTTATCTGCAGATATATTGGTGCAACTTTCTTTCTGCGTGTATTAACAACTACCATCTGCATATATCATACCTCCCAACCTTTGGTTCAGGTGATGCGGGACCGTGGCTGGAAAATGGGCGTGGCCTTGAAAAGAGTGGGCATGGCCTCTGGTGGAGGGGCATGGCCTAGTGCCGCGACATGCTTTTCCATCATTTTGGGGGCGTGCCCAGCGCTCCCTGAGCTGCTGGGCAGCCCCCAGCTACCCCTCCCCGCACTGATAGATGCCGTGCGTCTATTCAGTGATCACTGGCTGCTTTGCAGAGCAGCGGTGATCACTGACTTTCCCAAGCTGCCCCTCCGCCCGTGGGACACTGCTACCCACAGGAGGGACAGCGGGACAGTGTCCAATTAGCGGGACTGTCCCGCTGTATTTGGGACAGTTGGGAGGAATGATATATAGCTGCAGATTGGTGCATCTTTCTGTGTGTATGAACAACCACCATCGTCAGATATATCTGCAGATTGATTGAATGGCAGATATATTTCCCAGTGTGTATCCAGCTTAGGACTCAGCAGTAGATCACAGATGCCGGCAGTGGAAGTATTTTAACATAAGATGCCTCCTGCACCTTTTGCATATTTAACAGAGCATGTAGCGGTTGTGCCTTTACCGTAAAGCTATGAATCAGGCCTAACTGCTATGTGATTACACCAAATAGTTTTTCTAATTAGTATGATCAAGGAATTTAGTGATGAATGACCATTTTAGTAGAATGGGTTTTGGAGTACAATCATAGACTTAGGTAGTAAAACAAGCATTTAAATTAGAAAAAGTTCCAATGCAAGAGGTTCAAATAGAAGGGCCGTCTTTTCATATGGGCTCAATGGGCAGTATAAGGAGTATAAGGGCCCTAGGATGATAGCTGAGGATCCCCTTTTTCCTGGGGTACCAGATTTTTTAAAATCGTCCGTGGGGAACCAGAGATATCCGACTTCAAAGCAGTGGTCCCAATCCAAGCCTGTTAATTGCTATTCCCAGACCGATAGCTCGGGTTCTGAGGGTATACTACAAAAGCTGGGGCTCTCCTCTTTTGGTGGACACTGCCAGCTTGTCTCTACTATGCCCAGAACCAGAGATATCAGCCTTCCAGCAACTGGTCCCTGCTCCAGCTCCACACGCCTGGTATGCAGTTTTATATTTTTATCGGTGGATTACACTATCTTCTGAACTCTGATCCCCAAGTCGCCACTACCTCCTGAAAGGTGGGACTCAGTTTTTTTTATTTTTTTAATCCCATTGTAAGCTAAGACATCTATTTCCAGAAACTGGAGATATCTGCAGTCAACCAAGCTGCCCTCCCACCAGAAAATGATGAATATTAAGCCCATTCCAATATCCACCCATCCCCTGCGTATTAAACACCCCCTACCACCCTGGTAGTCTTATACTGGGCCCCCTTCTACAGTTTAGTGTTATCCCTCCCACCCCATCTCCCACCATCTGTGCAATAAAGAAGTAATTAGCAGAAATGATTGCTCCAGGTGAAGATTGAACACCCCTACTGCCCACAGGGCATCAACGTTGCCACTTATAGCACCCCCCACCCCTACCACTGGAGGATGGGTGGGGGCCACAGTGCTTTGCCCAGGGACCTACACTGCTGTCAAGATGGCCCTGGTCCCACCCACGGTTGCAGTGTCCCGCGGTGGGGGGGCAGTTGGGAGTCCTTCTGTCACTAGAGGCTCATCGTCTATTCACGGGTAACAGAAGGACTGGGGGCATGCCAGCAGCTCATAGAGAGCTGGGCATGCCCCAGCAGTGACGGAAAATAAGGGGCGTGGCTTGCTGTCGAAGCATTGCAGTGAAGCCATGCTCCATTTGCATAGGTCATGCCTCTTTCCGAGAGAGAACACCTTTGGGCGATATAAGTCATGCTTATGGGTTACACAATGTTGGGAGGTATGTACTGCATGTAGCTCACACATGCTGGACAGCTTTATTTTTACACAACAGTTTAGTTCTGAGTTAGGCCACAACCATCCAAAATCTAAATCTCTTTGCATATTTTACATCTGCCCCACCTGCATTGCAACATGGTTTTGCCCTGGTGCACTATTACTTGGTTTTATCACTTTGCTTCCACCTCAGAATCAGCCATTGATCTTTCTCTCTACTTTATAATCTTATCAACGACATTTTACTCTGGACTGTAAATATATTGTAAGCAAGCACATGGATGTACTTACAGCAAGACATGACCAAAAAATTACCTTTTTAAACTTTAAGAGCACTGAGGAACTTTTCAAAACACATACCTCCCTATTTTTAATTCCTTGAGATTGGGACCGTTGCACGCCTTAGATGAGCATGACACAGAAAGGAGGCATGGCCTCGGGAGGGAGGGGGCATGGCCTTGGGTGAGTGGGCATGGCCTAGTGGCATTGTCCTATTTTCAGAATTTTGGGTGCGTGACCAGTGCTCCCCGTCGCATCCCTGAACTGTATAGATGCTGCATTTATTCAGAGATCACCAAGGGCAGAGCAGTGGATGAGCAAAGGCTCCCCCAACCTCCCCCCTGCCTGTGAGTTGGACAGCAGGACAGTGTCCCAATAGAGGACTGTCCTGCAGGACAGTTGGGAAGTATGAAAACACTTTATTCCACTTCAACAAAAGGTGATATTAAACAAAAGAAATGGAACGTTTACGCTCTTGGGCTTACTATTGTATATATTTTACAATGTACCTGACCATGGCTGGAATGGCTTTGCAGGGGGGACATACATCAGTATCAATTTGTCCAGTACCCTAGACATCCAGGATGTCAGTATTAGAAAACATATTCGGCACAAGAAATAACATGTCAAATAGGGATGTAGTTATGTGACCGCCGGTCACAATACCTCCCCCTACATCCCGCACCCTCACAATCCCAACAGGGACTATTCCCACCCACAGGTCGCCACCAATCCCCCAAGGTGCATGTTGCGCTCGCCCCCCGCTGGCATTCCGCTGCCGGCATACCTGAGTCGGTATGCTGACCATGCCGATCACGCATACCACACCCTGTTAAACAGGCTCCGGGACCACCACTGGTCTCCCTCCCTTGACACTGGTGTTCCCAGAGTTTGTCTTTCAGACACCTTTAAGAAACTCTGACAACTGTCAACATGAAAAAACAGTATCATATATTATCTCATTTTTAAATATAGGTAATATACTATTTCTTTATAGAAGCATTTTAATGTATGATTTATCTATGATGCTCATATATTGTCTGATTAGACTAGTTTGTGGCTGTTAGCATGCCAAATATTGGCATTATTTTTCCCAGTATGGTGCAGCTTGTGTGCAACAGGATAGACCTCTTATTATATTTAAAATTAAGATGTTGATTCCAAGACTTTCCCACCCCCTTCCACAATCTTATTTTTGATTAGAGATGAGCAGATCGGATTTTGGAAATCCAAACCTGCCCTAACGTCCGTCATCCGAGGTGATCCGAGCCATAGCTCGGATCTCCCTGTCTGTCCCAGATTCCTACCCGAGGCAAAACCTTAAGATCCCGCTGTCAGATATCGCTGATTTGCCTCGGGTGCCAATTTCAATAGTCCCAGTGAAATCAATGGGCTGACTACTGATTGGCTAAGAGAGCCATCTGTCACGGCTCTCAGACAATAATCGCTTCCCTATAGACTTCAATGGGGCAGACGCACGCAAGATGGCCGCCCCAACCACACTGAGTATGCCACCACTGCTGACAATGCTGGCACCCCACATTGCCGACAGCGCTGGTACCCCTGCACTGAGAACACCGCCAGCACCTCTTGCACTATTGGTTTATCCAACCTGCACTGTAACCGACCCGCACTGTATCCAACCCATACTGTATCCGACCTGCACTGTATCCAACCCACACGGTATCCGACCCACACTGTATCCAACCTGCACTGTATCCCGCACTGTATCCAGCCCACACTGTATCTGAACCACACTCTATCCGACTTGCATTGTATCCAACCCGCACTGTATCCAACCCTCACTGTTTCTGACCCACACTGTTTACAACCCGCACTGTATCAGACCCACACTATGTCCGACCCACACTGTATCTGACCCACACTGTATCCCGCACTATATCCAACCCACACTGTATCCAATCTGCACTGTATCCAACCCACACTGTATCCAATCTGCACTGTATCCAACCCACACTGTATCCAACCCACACTGTATCCAACATGTACTGTATCCCAAACTGTATCCAACATGTACTGTATCCGACCCATCACCTTACTGTATCACCTTCTTTATAGCTTCGGCTTCATAAAAACTAATTTATTAACACTATAGTTTTTTCACTGGTATGCTGCCCTGGGATTTCTGGCTTATGCTGGTGTTTTGGGGTGCCACACCCTGCACCTAGATATAGCGCTAGGGACCCCAAATATACAGAGACGCCTTCATGCGGCTTTGGGGCTTATTCACACATTTGCGCAAATATGTGTAACCGAGATCTCTGAATTCTAATATTATGTGGGATTTAAATCTGGTTACTGTTATCATACAGGGTGCTGGGGGAAACAATGTCTCTTTTTTTCTTGCTTAGAAATACCCCTCCCTTTCGAGCACCTGAATGATATCATTAAGCTGATTGAGCATCTACCATTATATATGTCTGTTGTGAGAGGCAGAGAGGTTCCTGCATTAGGAGGAGGTGCAGGCCCTGACATGCCACATGGAGCATTATGGGGTTGCTCCAAGGTAGGTAGCTCTTAGCTTAGACATATTGTAGTAGGGAGCCATTATCATGTGGCTCCTTGCTGGTTAATCATAGACCCAGATTGGGGTAATGGAGGTGTGGTGCCTCTGGACTGGCTGAGCTGGATGACTTTAGTGTGGCATACCTTTACATTCTATTAACACTTTTCACTTATTAATTTTTTAACACTATTTCTCTATTTTAATTACATTTCATTTTTGTATCACCTTCTTTATAGCTTCGGCTTCCTAAATGCTAATTTATTAACACTATAGTTTTTTCATTGGTATGCTGCCCTGGGCTTTCTGGCTTATGCTGGTGTTTTGGGGTGCCACACCCTGCACCTAGATATAGCGCTAGGGACCCCAAATATACAGAGATGCCTTGATGCAGCTTTGGGGCTTATTCACACATTTGCGCAAATATGTGTAACCGAGATCTCTGAATTCTAATATTATGTGGGATTTAAATCTGGTTACTGTTATCATTCAGAGTGCTGGGGGAAACAATGTCTTTTTTTCTTGCTTAGAAATACCCCTTCCTTTCAAGCACCTGAATGATATCATTAAGCTGATTGAGCATCTACCATTATATATGTCTGTATCTGACCCACACTGTATCTAACCAGCACTGTACCCAAACTGCACTGTATCCGACTTGCACTGTATTTTACAAACACTATATTCAATCCACGCTGTATGCAACCTGCACTGTATCCGACCCGCAGTTATGGAACACTTTTTTTGTGGTTGGGGAGATTTTGGTGAACTGCTCAACAAAAAGGCTGATTGATCAGGGATCAGGGCTTTACATGGGCACAGAGTGCCAGTCATCAGTGGCCCAAGGCTCTCAGGAAGGAGGTACAGATTGGGCACTGAGAATATGTATGTGCTGGTGGCATGTGCACTTGTGTAGGGGGCATCCATATCTGCTGTTACTATTTTACACATGGTTTAAGGTTTTTTCTTTGCTGCTTGCTAACTACTACTACTACTATTATTGTTTTGAACAATGATATTCTCCACATGATTCTTAGTATATTTCTGTATCGGATTGTTTTCCATTGAAAGTACTTGCGAGTTGGTTTGATTGGTTATTGCTAATACATTACTAATTTGCAAAACATTTTTAAACAGAAATAACTGCCGTGTGTTTGTGCTGCTGCTCTGTTGCTTAATCTAACCAGCCAGCCTTTGGCCTATGTTGGTGAACAATATTGTGAACTGTGAGGTGGTAAAAATTGAATGGAAATGGCTGGAAATTAATGTTTTTGAGGTTAATTATACTCTAGGAACAAAAAAAGGCCCAAATTATGTGATTTTAGCTTTTTTTGTACATTTTTGGAAAAAATACAAAACTAAAACCAGTCACGAACGAAATACAAACCCGAATCCAAAACCGAAACCAGACGATGAATTAGAACCAAAACCATCAAAAATGGTCCGACGCTTATCTCTATTTTTGTTAATTCCTAAGATGATGTAACAATATTGATCTTTCATAGATTCCCCAGGCAAAATGTTGATTTCAGTGATTTTGTAATATTTTATCCTATATTGATAGGTTCCCCCACAATCCTTAATCCGGCCCTGTGCCTAGGAGTCCAATCCAGGGCACCAGCACACATTGGAGGTAATTCAGAGTTGCAGGGCCGGAGCTTCCACTAGGCAGCTTTAGGCAGCTGCCTAGGGGCGCCGGAACCTGAGGGGGCGGCCTGCTAAAGCTACCTGGAAAAAGTAGCGTGGTCCTAACTCTCACAGCCGCCACAATCCCCCCGGCACTCATATCTTACAGTAGCCGCAACTGCCAAGCTCCCGTATTGCAGCCTCCAGCTCTGTCTTCACCTGGCACAGGCAGTAACTTTCACAGCTCCTGATGTCCTGGCTGGGGCTCAGGGCCGTCTTTTCGTATGGGCTCAATGGGCTCTTGCCCAAGGGCCCCAGGAGTGCAAGGGCCCTAGGCTGATAGCTGAGGGTCCCCTCTGTCCAGGGGTACCAGGTTTTTGAAAATCGGCCCTGGGGAACTGGAGATATCCGACTTGAAAGCAGGGGTCCCCATCCAAGCCTGTTAATTGCTCTTCCAAGACAGATATCTCGGGTTCTGTCTGACTTAGAGTTTCTCTGAGGGTATAGTCCAAAAGCTGGGACTCTCCCCTTTTGGTGGACACTGGCAGCTTGTCTGTACTATGCCCAGAACCAGAGATATCAGCCTTCCAGCAGCTGGTCCCTGCTCCAGCTCCACACGCCTAATATGTTCGTTGGTGGATTGCTCTGGCTCCTGAACTCTCATCCCCAAGTCCCCAGTAACTCCTGAACGGTGAGACTCTCTAGTTTTTTATCCAATTAGCTAAGAAATATATTTTCAGGAACATGAGATATCTGCAGTCAAACAAGCTGGCCTCCCACCGGAAAATTATAAATATTAAGCCAATTCCACTATCCACACCTCCCCTACGTATTAAATACCCCCTAACACCCTGGAAGTCATGTACGAGGGCCCCTTCATTCAGCCCAATGCCCACTTCTACAGTTTAGCCCCATCTGTGCAGTAAAGGAGTAATTATCCGGAAATTACTGCTCCAGGTCCTACATGCTGAGCGTAAGATAGAACGCCCCCTACCGCCCGCAGGACATCAAAGCTGCAACTGATAGCACCCCCTACCCCTGGAGCAGGCATTCCCAACTGCGGTTCTCAAGGCACACCAACAGTGCAGGTTTTAGTGATATCCAGGCTTCAGCACAGATGGTTAAATCAAAATAACTGAGCTACTAATTAAGTCACCTGTGCTGAAACCTGGATATCACTAAAACCAGGACTGTTAGTGTGCCTTGGAGGATGAGTAGGGGGCCCAGTGCATTGCTGTGCCCAGGGGCCTACACTGCTGTTAAGACGGCCCTGCTGGGGCTGACATGTGGTGCTGCTCTTCATTCCAGGCTCTTTCACAGACCACTCTGCATCGCAGCTTGCAGGTAAGGTGGCTGTACAGCGCACTTTCTGCATTTGATAAGGAAAGAGGGGGAGAGCAGCAGTCTGGGGGGGGGGGGGGGAGGCATGCACACAGATGGTGGGGGAGATAGAACAGCAGACATTTAACAGAGTGTAGTGGGGGTGAGAGTAGCAGGCACCCATACAGACTGGGGAGATGGGGAGAAGAGAGCAGCCATGCAACAGACTGGGGGTGGGGGAGAGCAGCAGCATGCCTTTCACCTGAAGGGCGGGTAGGGGGAAGGGGCAGTAGGCAGAGATTTTGCCTAGGGTGCCGAGAAACCTTGCACCGGCCCTGCAGAGTTGATCGCAGCAGCAAATTTGTTAGCAGGTGGGCAAAACCATGTGCACTGCAGGGGAGGCAGATATAACATGTGCAGAGAGAGATAGATTTGGGTGGGGTGTGTTCAAAATTAAAACTAAATTGCAGTGTAAAAATAAAGCAGCCAGTATTTACCCTGCACAGAAACAAAATAACCCACCCAAATCTAACTCTCTCTCTCTGCACGTTATATCTGCCACCTTCCTGCAGTGCACATGGTTTTGCCCAACTGCTAACAAATTTGCTGCTGCGATCAACTCTGAATTACCCCCATTGACCAAACATAGAAAGGTTGACAGTATTATATCTGCATATGCTAATTGGTTAAACCAGACCTCTTGTTTTCTATTGTCTCTTTTTAAACTCTCCACCTGGCAACATTTAAGAATAACTTGATTAACTTATAGATTAATAAATATAAATATATGCCTTTATGTTTTAATTGCAACCCATGGTTTCCCAAACCCTCCCTATGACAATAAGCATAACATTGCTTTAATGTCTCATGAGCTTCTGTAGCTGATGATGATGCTTGGTGGTAATAATACACACAGATATGTCACATGATTACATCTATTCAGTGGGGCATTATGACATCACAGCTAGGATGTACAGTATTGAGCTGTTGCCTTGGAATTCTCACTTCACAGTACAAGCTGGTAAGTTGTGTTTGAGGCTCAGTTCCTGTCCTTATTGTCAGGTATGTCGAAATGTCATCCTCATTTAGGTCTATACTTTCTCCGTTTCATCTTTCTGAAGACATGATCTGTGCTCCATCCGATCATTCTTCAATAACACTAGCAAAACTGTATGGTGATTAATCAGTTGACTGTTTATTATTTTTTCCAATAGCTGGAAAAAGGAATTTTTAAATTCTAGCATATTGATGATTAGTAGGTACATTTCTATTTAATACATTAAATGAGTAGGAAATCACCCTTCACATCACAAGAAATGTACATTTTATCATCCCTCCCAACTTTTTATATTTGTATATTGGGACCCACGGCCGGAAAAAGGGTGTGGTCTTGGTTAGAGATGAGCGGGTTCGGTTCCTCGGAATCCGAACCCCCCCGAACTTCACGCTTTTTACACGGGTCCGAGGCAGACTCGGATCTTCCCGCCTTGCTCGGCTAACCCGAGCGCGCCCGAACGTCATCATCCCGCTGTCGGATTCTCGCGAGGCTCGTATTCTATCGCGAGACTCGGATTCTATATAAGGAGCCGCGCGTCGCCGCCATTTTCACACGTGCATTGAGATTGATAGGGAGAGGACGTGGCTGGCGTCCTCTCCGTTTAGATAGAGAGTGAGACACTTGATTTACTGGAGCATTAGGAATTTAGGAGTACTCAGAGAGTGCAGAGTTTTGCTGATAGTTATACTAGTGGTGACCACCAGTTTTATTTATTATTTAATATAATCCGTTCTCTGCCTGAAAAAAAACGATACACAGTCACATACCATATCTGTGCTCAGCCTCAGTGTGCTGCATGATAATATCATCTATGTATATCTGACTGTGCTGAGTAGTGCTCACTGCTCACACAGCTTAATTGTGGGGGAGACTGGGGAGCAGTTATAGCAGGAGTACATATTTAACAGTGCACACTTTTGCTGCCAGAGTGCCAGTGTGACTGACCAACAGTGACCACCAGTATATTGTCTGCCTGAAAAAGTTAAACACTCGTGTGGTGTTTTTTTTATTTTATTCTATAAACGCATTCTGCTGACAGTGTCCAGCAGGTCCGTCATTCATTATATTTCTATCTTCTTCATACTAGTAGTTTAGGAGTCTGCAGTGCTGACAGTGTCCAGCAGGTCCGTCATTATACAATATATACCTGTCCTGCAGTAGTGATATATATATATTTTTTATATCATTATCATTCAGTCTATACTAGCAGACGCGCAGTACGGTAGTCCACGGCTGTAGCTACCTCTGTGTCGGCAGTCGCTCGTCCATAATTGTATACCTACCTGTGGTGGTTTTTTTTTTCCCATCTTCTTCATACTAGTAGTTTAGGAGTCTGCAGTGCTGACAGTGTCCAGCAGGTCCGTCATTATACAATATATACCTGTCCTGCAGTAGTGATATATATATATTTTTTATATCATTATCATCCAGTCTATACTAGCAGACGCGCAGTATGGTAGTCCACGGCTGTAGCTACCTCTGTGTCGGCAGTCGCTCGTCCATAATTGTATACCTACCTGTGGTGGGTTTTTTTTTTTCCATCTTCTTCATACTACTAGTTTAGGAGTCTGCAGTGCTGACAGTGTCTAGCAGGTCCGTCATTATACAATATATACCTGTCCTGCAGTAGTGATATATATATATTTTTTATATCATTATCATCCAGTCTATACTAGCAGACGCGCAGTACGGTAGTCCACGGCTGTAGCTACCTCTGTGTCGGCAGTCGCTCGTCCATAATTGTATACCTACCTGTGGTGGTTTTTTTTTTTTCCATCTTCTTCATACTACTAGTTTAGGAGTCTGCAGTGCTGACAGTGTCCAGCAGGTCCGTCATTATACAATATATACCTGTCCTGCAGTAGTGATATATATATTTTTTATATCATTATCATCCAGTCTATACTAGCGGACGCGCAGTACGGTAGTCCACGGCTGTAGCTACCTCTGTGTCGGCAGTCGCTCGTCCATAATTGTATACCTACCTGTGGTGGTTTTTTTTTTTTCTATCTTCTTCATACTAGTAGTTTAGGAGTCTGCAGTGCTGACAGTGTCCAGCAGGTCCGTCATTATACAATATATACCTGTCCTGCAGTAGTGATATATATATTTTTTTTATATCATTATCATCCAGTCTATACTAGCAGACGCGCAGTACGGTAGTCCACGGCTGTAGCTACCTCTGTGTCGGCAGTCGCTCGTCCATAATTGTATACCTACCTGTGGTGGTTTTTTTTTTTTCTATCTTCTTCATACTAGTAGTTTAGGAGTCTGCAGTGCTGACAGTGTCCAGCAGGTCCGTCATTATACAATATATACCTGTCCTGCAGTAGTGATATATATATATTTTTATATCATTATCATCCAGTCTATACTAGCAGACGCAGTACGGTAGTCCACGGCTGTAGCTACCTCTGTGTCGGCAGTCGCTCGTCATCCATAAGTATACTAGTATCCATCCATCTCCATTGTTTACCTGAGGTGCCTTTTAGTTGTGCCTATTAAAATATAGAGAACAAAAATGTTGAGGTTCCAAAAATAGGGAAAGATCAAGATCCACTTCCACCTCGTGCTGAAGCTGCTGCCACTAGTCATGGCCGAGACGATGAAATGCCATCAACGTCGTCTCTCGCTAGAAAAATGAAAAGACTTAAGCTGGCAAAAGCACCGCAAAGAACTGTGCGTTCTTCGAAATCACAAATCCACAAGGAGAGTCCAATTGTGTCGGTTGCGATGCCTGACCTTCCCAACACTGGACGTGAAGAGCATGCGCCTTCCACCATTTGCACGCCCCCTGCAAGTGCTGGAAGGAGCACCCGCAGTCCAGTTCCTGATAGTCAGATTGAAGATGTCAGTGTTGAAGTACACCAGGATGAGGAGGATATGGGTGTTGCTGGCGCTGGGGAGGAAATTGACAAGGAGGATTCTGATGGTGAGGTGGTTTGTTTAAGTCAGGCACCCGGGGAGACACCTGTTGTCCGTGGGAGGAATATGGCCATTGACATGCCTGGTGAAAATACCAAAAAAATCAGCTCTTCAGTGTGGAAGTATTTCAACAGAAATGCGGACAACATTTGTCAAGCCGTGTGTTGCCTTTATCAAGCTGTAATAAGTAGGGGTAAGGACGTTAACCACCTCGGAACATCCTCCCTTATACGTCACCTGCAGCGCATTCATCATAAGTCAGTGACAAGTTCAAAAACTTTGGGCGACAGTGGAAGGAGTCCACTGACGAGTAAATCCCTTCCTCTTGTAACCAAGCTCACGCAAACCACCCCACCAACTCCCTCAGTGTCAATTTCCTCCTTCCCCAGGAATGCCAATAGTCCTGCAGGCCATGTCACTGGCAATTCTAACGAGTCCTCTCCTGCCTGGGATTCCTCCGATGCATCCTTGCGTGTAACGCCTACTGCTGCTGGCGCTGCTGTTGTTGCCGCTGGGAGTCGATGGTCATCCCAGAGGGGAAGTCGTAAGACCACTTTTACTACTTCCACCAGGCAATTGACTGTCCAACAGTCCTTTGCGAGGAAGATGAAATATCACAGCAGTCATCCTGCTGCAAAGCGGATAACTGAGGCCTTGGCATCCTGGGCGGTGAGAAACGTGGTTCCGGTATCCATCATTACTGCAGAGTCAACTAGAGACTTGTTTGAGGTACTGTGTCCCCGGTACCAAATACCATCTAGGTTCCATTTCTCTAGGCAGGCGATACCGAAAATGTACACAGACCTCAGAAAAAGACTCACCAGTGTCCTAAAAAATGCAGTTGTACCCAATGTCCACTTAACCACGGACATGTGGACAAGTGGAGCAGGGCAGGGTCAGGACTATATGACTGTGACAGCCCACTGGGTAGATGTATGGACTCCCGCCGCAAGAACAGCAGCGGCGGCACCAGTAGCAGCATCTCGCAAACGCCAACTCTTTCCTAGGCAGGCTACGCTTTGTATCACCGCTTTCCAGAATACGCACACAGCTAAAAACCTCTTACGGCAACTGAGGAAGATCATCGCAGAATGGCTTACCCCAATTGGACTCTCCTGTGGATTTGTGGCATCGGACAACGCCAGCAATATTGTGTGTGCATTAAATATGGGCAAATTCCAGCACGTCCCATGTTTTGCACATACCTTGAATTTGGTGGTGCAGAATTATTTAAAAAATGAGAGGGGCGTGCAAGAGATGCTGTCGGTGCCAGAAGAATTGCGGGACACTTTCGGCGTACAGGCACCACGTACAGAAGACTGGAGCAACACCAAAAACGCCTGAACCTGCCCTGCCATCATCTGAAGCAAGAAGTGGTAACGAGGTGGAATTCAACCCTCTATATGCTTCAGAGGTTGGAGGAGCAGCAAAAGGCCATTCAAGCCTATACAACTGAGCACGATATAGGAGGTGGAATGCACCTGTCTCAAGCGCAGTGGAAAATGATTTCAACGTTGTGCAAGGTTCTGCAACCTTTTGAACTTGCCACACGTGAAGTCAGTTCAGACACTGCCAGCCTGAGTCAGGTCATTCCCCTCATCAGGCTTTTGCAGAAGAAGCTGGAGACATTGAAGGAGGAGCTAACACAGAGCGATTCCGCTAGGCATGTGGGACTTGTGGATGGAGCCCTTAATTCGCTTAACAAGGATTCACGGGTGGTCAATCTGTTGAAATCAGAGCACTACATTTTGGCCACCGTGCTCGATCCTAGATTTAAAACCTACCTTGGATCTCTCTTTCCGGCAGACACAAGTCTGCAGGGGTTCAAAGAACTGCTGGTGAGAAAATTGTCAAGTCAAGCGGAACGCGACCTGTCAACATCTCCTCCTTCACATTCTCCCGCAACTGGGGGTGCGAGGAAAAGGCTCAGAATTCCGAGCCCACCCGCTGGCGGTGATGCAGGGCAGTCTGGAGCGACTGCTGATGCTGACATCTGGTCCGGACTGAAGGACCTGCCAACGATTACGGACATGTCGTCTACTGTCACTGCATATGATTCTCTCCCCATTGAAAGAATGGTGGAGGATTATATGAGTGACCGCATCCAAGTAGGCACGTCAGACAGTCCGTACGTATACTGGCAGGAAAAAGAGGCAATTTGGAGGCCCTTGCACAAACTGGCTTTATTCTACCTAAGTTGCCCTCCCACAAGTGTGTACTCCGAAAGAGTGTTTAGTGCCGCCGCTCACCTTGTCAGCAATCGGCGTACGAGGTTACTTCCAGAAAATGTGGAGAAGATGATGTTCATTAAAATGAATTATAATCAATTCCTCCATGGAGACATTCACCAGCAGCAATTGCCTCCACAAAGTACACAGGGAGCTGTGATGGTGGATTCCAGTGGGGACGAATTGATAATCTGTGAGGAGGGGGATGTACACGGTGATGAATCGGAGGATGATGATGAGGTGGACATCTTGCCTCTGTAGAGCCAGTTTGTGCAAGGAGAGATTAATTGCTTCTTTTTTGGTGGGGGTCCAAACCAACCCGTCATTTCAGTCACAGTCGTGTGGCAGACCCTGTCACTGAAATGATGGGTTGGTTAAAGTGTGCATGTCCTGTTTATACAACATAAGGGTGGGTGGGAGGGCCCAAGGACAATTCCATCTTGCACCTCTTTTTTCTTTCATTTTTCTTTGCGTCATGTGCTGTTTGGGGAGTGTTTTTTGGAAGGGCCATCCTGCCTGACACTGCAGTGCCACTCCTAGATGGGCCAGGTGTTTGTGTCGGCCACTTGGGTCGCTGAGCTTAGTCACACAGCTACCTCATTGCGCCTCTTTTTTTCTTTGCGTCATGTGCTGTTTGGGGAGTGTTTTTTTGAAGGGCCATCCTGCGTGACACTGCAGTGCCACTCCTAGATGGGCCAGGTGTTTGTGTCGGCCACTAGGGTCGCTTAGCTTACTCACACAGCTACCTCATTGCGCCTCTTTTTTTTCTTCTTTGCGTCATGTGCTGTTTGGGGAGTATTTTTTGGAAGGGCCATCCTGCCTGACACTGCAGTGCCACTCCTAGATGGGCCAGGTGTTTGTGTCGGCCACTTGGGTCGCTGAGCTTAGTCACACAGCTACCTCATTGCGCCTCTTTTTTTTCTTCTTTGCGTCATGTGCTGTTTGGGGAGGGTTTTTTGGAAGGGCCATCCTGCCTGACACTGCAGTGCCACTCCTAGATGGGCCAGGTGTTTGTGTCGGCCACTAGGGTCGCTTAGCTTACTCACACAGCTACCTCATTGCACCTCTTTTTTTTCTTCTTTGCGTCATGTGCTGTTTGGGGAGTATTTTTTGGAAGGGCCATCCTGCCTGACACTGCAGTGCCACTCCTAGATGGGCCAGGTGTTTGTGTCGGCCACTTGGGTCGCTGAGCTTAGTCACACAGCTACCTCATTGCGCCTCTTTTTTTTCTTCTTTGCGTCATGTGCTGTTTGGGGAGTATTTTTTGGAAGGGCCATCCTGCCTGACACTGCAGTGCCACTCCTAGATGGGCCAGGTGTTTGTGTCGGCCACTTGGGTCGCTGAGCTTAGTCATCCAGCGACCTCGGTGCAAATTTTAGGACTAAAAATAATATTGTGAGGTGTGAGGTGTTCAGAATAGACTGAAAATGAGTGTAAATTATGGTTATTGAGGTTAATAATACTTTGGGATCAAAATGACCCCCAAATTCTATGATTTAAGCTGTTTTTTAGGGTTTTTTGAAAAAAACACCCGAATCCAAAACACACCCGAATCCGACAAAAAAAATTCGGTGAGGTTTTGCCAAAACGCGTTCGAACCCAAAACACGGCCACGGAACCGAACCCAAAACCAAAACACAAAACCCGAAAAATTTCCGGTGCACA
The DNA here is from genome assembly GCF_028390025.1 of Pseudophryne corroboree. NCBI lineage: Eukaryota > Metazoa > Chordata > Amphibia > Anura > Myobatrachidae > Pseudophryne > Pseudophryne corroboree. Next base: position 198,615,457 of record NC_086448.1, read on the forward strand.
TCTCTAGTCTTGGTCCCATTAGGCCAAGACCCAGAATGATCCTGTTTTGGGGTCGTGATCGCATGTCACACAACAATTTTCATGTGATGCCGGGGGTGAGGCCAGGACTCCCGACAGCAGCTGCCTGGGCTGCCCCCAGCCTCCTCTGTGCACTGTGTGGCATGCATTCACCTTCACACACACACTGCTGCTCAGTCAGCATAGCAGGGCAGGGTATCCCCCAACCTCTCAACCACCTGTGGGACACTGCGGGCCGCAGGTGGGACAACGGGACAGTTTGTGAATAGTGGAACTGTCACGCAAAAAATTGGGACGGCTGGGAGGTATAATTTTATCATAGTGGGGAGATGTACTAAGCCTTAGAGAGTGATAAAGTGGAGAGAGATAAGGTACCAACCACTCGATACATACGATATTCCAGCGGATGGGATGCTGGAGGTCATATGACCGACACCGGCATCCCAAAACAGAGAATCCTGTGTAAGTATGTTTACCTTCACCCCTGCCCCCCCAACCCTCTCTTCCCGCAGCCTAACCCTAACCTTCACACCTGTGCGCGCATTCCGCGGAATTCGATATCGGCGTTATGACTGCCGTTATGTCGAATGCCGGTATCCTGAACGGATCCCCACTCAACTTCTAACTGCCATGTTACAGGCTGTGTTTGAAAAAGAACAGTAGCTGATTTGCTGTTACTTTATCTCTCTCCACTTTATCACTCTCCAAAGTTTAGTACATCTGTATTTAAAAACTGAATTTTAAAAAAATAACCCCCTAAATGTTGTGCCCCTCCAACATTGCTCTAATGTCTCATTAGGCTCTGCAGCTGATGATGATGGTAGGTGGAGATAATACACAGGAATGTTATCTTTTTACGTGTTATCATATTAGGGCAGACTAGATGGGCCAAGTGGTTCTTATCTGTGGCCAAATTGTATGTTTCTATGTTAAAAGATGGGGCTTCCCTGTAAGTAATAATTGACATAATGGGGGGAATTCAATTGTTTGAAAAGTCAGTTGGGAGTCTGTTTGTTCCTATCAAATAGACAGAAAAAAACATCCAACCGACTTTTCAAACAATTGAATTCCACCTGTGTTCAATGGAAAATTTACACCTGTACATTTTACCCTTCCTCCGACAAATACATTTTCTGTATATTATTTACCAATTCTCTACTAACATTATGTTAGTTGAACTGATATGTATAAGCAAAATCACTTTAATAAGGGGACTTCCTTTTGCTGAACTGTTGGCCTAAAAATTGTTCAAGTTTATTTATTTATTACCAGTTATTTATATAGCGCACACATATTCCGCAGCGCTTTACAGAAAATATTTGCCAATTTACATCAGTCCCTGCCCCAGTGGAGCTTACAATCTATGGGCCTAATTCAGGGGTGGTATTCATGTGACCGGCGGTCAGCTGACCGACAGTCACATGACCTCCTCCACCATACCGACGGCTCACTATCCCGATGGTCGGCATGCCGACCAACAGGGACTATTTCCACTCGTGGGTGTCCACGACACCCATAGAGTGGGAATAGAACCCGTTGTGACCACAGGTCGCCACCGAGCCCGCAAGGGGCTCGCTGCACTCGCCCCTCCCCACCGGGATCCCGGTGTCGGTATGCTGCCGGGATCCCGGCGTCGGTAAGCTGACCGGCGGTCTCCTGACCGCCTGTCAGCCGTACTACACCCCTAATTCAGACCTGATCGCAGCAGACAACTTTTTCTCTAATGGGCAAAACCATGGGCCTAATTCAGACTGGATCGCTGAAGCGGCTGCGATCACAGACTAAATCCCTATGTGGAGTGCGCTCGCGCACCCTAGTGAGATGCTAACATCATCTCTGGGCTGCGATCGCCTCTGCCTGATCGACAGGTAGAGACAGTCGCGAGGCGGGAGGGGGCTGTGATCACCTCTGCCTGATTGACAGGCAGAGGCAGTTGCGAGGCGGGAGGGGCGAGCCAACGGCGTTAGAACGCCGTTGGCGGGGCGTGGTCCGGACAAAGCAGGTGTGTCTGGACCATTGGGGGGGCGGGGCACGGCAGCTGCGTGATGTCACACGCAGCCGCTGCGACACGGGACACGGCAGGTAGCGGCCTGCCAGCTAGCAGGAGCTGCGCTGGCAGGGAGCTGCTCGCTAGGTGCAAAAGCATCACAGCCGTGCGATGCTTTTGCACCTGTGTGTGTGTGTGTGTGTGTTTGTGTGTATGTGTGTGGTGGTGGTGGTGGTTGTGGGGGGGGGGCTGACATTCGAGGCGGTCTAGCCCTGTGCTGGGCGTCCCCCCGCATGTACGAGTAAATGATCGTAGATGTGCTAAATTTAGCACATCTACGATCAGATCTGAACTACCCCCCCATGTGCACTGCAGGTGGGGCAGATATAACGTGCAGAGAGAGTTAGATTTGGGTGGGGTGTGTTCAAACTGAAATCGAAATTGCAGTGTAAAAATAAATCAGCCAGTATTTACCCTGCACAGGAATAAAATAACCCACCCAAATCTAACTCTCTCTGTCAGGGGCATAGCCAGAACTTTGTGGGCCCCATAACAACATTTTGCAGGGGCCCCTGTCCCAATGCTTCTAGATGAGACATCTCTCCACAGCAGTTGTTATTCATTGTATGCCCCATAACAATGCCCTAGTTAATTTTTTAAACCATAGTAGTGCCTTAGTTAATGTTATGCCCCATAGTAGTGCCCTGCTTTATTTTATAAACCATTGTAGTGACCCAGTTTATTTTCTAAACCATAGTAGGGCCCTAGTTCACATTATGTCACATTGTAGGGATGCCAGTACACATTATGCAACTCAGTAGCCACAGTTAATGAATAGTGTCCCTAGTTCCTCCACTTCATAATGTGCCATATTACAGTACCTCAGTTCATAGCATGTAACATAATTCCATCAAGTTCATTTTATACCAAATTACAATTTGCAGGTCCAGTGGCATACTGAGATATAATACAGGCCCCAAGGCAAAAGTTGTAAGGGCCCCAATGTACCACTCAATGGTAAAAGTTATATAACACATGTAATTTGACAGGGAAGGTGGGCTCTTCTCAGCTCTGGGCCCCATAGCAGCTGCACTCCCTGCACCTATGGTAGCTACTCCCTTGCTCTCTGCAAATTGTATATCTACCCCACCTGCACTGCACATCGTTTTGCCCACTGGAGAAAGATTTTGCTTTTGCGATCATGTCTGAATTAGGTCCTATATTTCCTACATGCAGACACATTCACACTACAGTTAATTTTGTTTAGAGTCTATTAACCTACCAGTATATTTTTTGATTGTGGGAGGAAACCGGAGTACGTGGAGGAAACCCACACAAGCACGGGGAGTATATACAAACTCCACACATTAGGGCCATAGTGAGAATTGAACCCATGACATCAGTGCTGTGAGGCAGTAATGCTAACCATTGCACCATATGTGCTGTAGACAAGTGGCCTTAAGATAGCTGAGTTGCAGGCTGGGTAACAGAGATGTTCTTCTCAGCCACCACACATGACAACGGTGAAGTATGCTCGGCTCAGCAGTGAAATGCCTGGCTCAGCAGCCACACAGACAGCGGTGAAGTGTACCCAGCGCCCACAGCTTCAGCAGACACCCCAGCCCTGCATGATGGAACAGTGCAGACTCGTGGCTCTGTCCTCTCTCTGTGTCTCTCTCATCCCCTGCCTACTTTCTAAGGGCAGACGGCCAATGGTCATCCTCACTCAACGTCAGCATGTTACTGACTGGCCAGGCTCTAATTCCTCTAATATTAGCTCCCGCTTCCTCCTGGCCACGGCACACCTGCACCTCTAAAACCCGGCACCCCACTTTCTTCTTTTTGCCCCGCCTTCCCCTCTTTACCCGTCTCCCATCTCCTCCTGGCACCAGCTCCCCTCATCTTCTAATACACAAGATGGCACCTGGCCGTATTCTATGTCCTGTCCCAGCCTACTACTCCTATCCCTGACTCCCATAGCCTCATGTCCCCAGCTCTACTCAAATATCCAGCACCCCTACTCCTGTTCCAGTCTCCTACTCCTTTACTCATCTTCCGCCTCCTCCAGTCCTCATACCCTTCTGCACCTCCACTTCTAATGCACAGTACCAGGCCTTCTATCCCCTCCTGTCCCCTACTCTCCTTTGATACATGTTATCCAGCAACCCTCCTCCGCCTCCTATCCAAGCCTACTTCTCCTGTCCCTGACTCTCCTCTGATACCTGTTACCCAGCACCCCTCCTCCTATCCCTGTCTACTTCTCATGTCCCAGACTCTCCTCTTATACCTGTTACCTAGCACCCCTCCTCCTATCCAAGCCTACTTCTTCTGTCCCCGATTCTCCTCTGATAACTGTTACCCAGCACCCTTCCTCCTCCTCCTCCTATCCCAGCCTACTTTTCTTGTCCCCGACTCTCCTCTTATACATATTACCCAAACCCCTCCTCCTAACCTCACCTTTTTAACACTCTGGTTCTTTACTGCTGTCCTCTTTCTAACACTCAGCAGCAACTTTTACTTACCTAACACTCAGATTTTTACAGCTATTCTTTAGTCTTTATTTGTGTGGTGCCCTTGATGGGTTTGGCTGGGGGTGGTTTGGGGTTGCCCTAAGCTCCAGAGGCGAACCTCTATAATGTTAGAGACCTGCTCAATGAGGTCACCTTGACGATTGATGGGCAGGCTTATAGTATTGGCCAATTTTATGCTAAGAACCTCAGATATGATGTATGGTTAGGTTTATTATAATTCTAATGGTTGTATGGTGCACCTACTTTCTTGTTTCTATATTGTAGTACTAAGGGGGTCATTCAGATCTGATCGCTGATGTGCGTTTTCGCACAGCGGGAAATCAGGTCATAACAGTGCATGCATATGCACCGCAATGCGTACGCGCGTCGGACAACAACAATGGGGATCGCTGGCCAGCGACGGGATGGTGTGAAAAATACCTTTGCACGGGCATTCGCAAGGTGATTGACAGGAGGAAGCCGTTTGTGGGTGGTAACTGACCGTTTACTGGGAGTGTTCATGCCCAAGCGTTTTCAGCGAGGGTGTCTGACGTCAACTCCGGCCCCGATCAGCCTAATTCTGTTGCACTGGAAGAGTAAGTCCTGGGCTGCCTAGAGACTGCATACACAGAATTTTAGCAGCTCAGCGTCAACAAAGCATCTCACACTTGCACGGCAAAAATGCACTCCCCCTGTAGGCGGCGACTATCTGAACGCAGGACAGCAAAAAACGCAACCCAGCAATCAGATCTGAATGACCTCTTAAGTCCCAGCTAGGTAGCACATCCCATTATAATTAGCCACGGTGTGCAGTCCAGGGCCCCTCCCCCTATTATAACTCCTTAGATACTGCACACTGGATTCAGACAGATTTATCTTCAGTCCTGCTGGTATCTGAAGGTCCTTTTGTATGCCCATAACCCAGGGGTTTCCCCGATAGTCCAGCAGGGGCATTTAATTATTTGCTTCATTCTGTTTAAATCCTAAGATCTGATATTTACCAATTTGTCAAAAGAACCCATGGTACATGACCAGCCCAGGCCTAGTAGGAAATCCTTTTTCAGCACTTCCCCCTTTGTCTTTAGAAGAACTTGTCCTATCCCTTGAATGGAGATTTGTGGCCAGGAAAGTGTCATTTACACTGAGCTCTCTGCTGTGAGGAGCACATATACATTTCCTTAGTCCAAATGGCTGGTGGCTTGTGACCGTGGCTAGTTAATTACAGTCTTGTAACTTGTCAATCAAGGTGAAAGAACATTTCTCATACATAATATATGTTGATACGACATAGAGTTTGAAAAATACCATATTTTGGGATCAGATCCATGATGGATCCTGTCACATATGTTACCATATACTGCACAGGTGACAGGACTATGGTGTATTTTCTACACGGCAATGCTGTTATTCATCTGATACATTATCATGCATGCACTATCAGTATTTACTATATATATTTATCAAAGGGAGCAGACCGTGGCTAGCCGAGGCTCTATGACAGCTGGCCACATCTCCTCTACCACTGCATTTCCCCGGTGGGCCCTTCATGCCCCAGTCCAACAGTATAGGCGCCTCAAGACTGTACTGGTTCCTGGCAGCTCAAGAGAGGAAACAATTTGATTTGTCTGTCAGGGTAACAGATATATATACATATATATATATATTAACAGGAAAAAATGTATGAGCGCAAAAGACAAGGAAGGGTTAAAAGTCCCGTGGAACTGCAAGTCCCAGGCTGAACAAGAATCAACAGTTTCTCACAATCACTGACACCCAGTCTCACTGGTCTATTGGTCTTTATCAGTGTGCACCTCTGGGATTTCCAGCTGTCGCTTCCCCACCAGAGACCCGATTCCGGACGGGTAATGATCCTGCCGAGAAATTTTGAAAGAAGCAGGGAGCGCCAATAGTGCATTAAAAGTGTAACAATTTATTTTTAACACATCCAAATACGATGATCAAATAAAACCCGTACCATAAAAGGCGGTTAAACCACCGCTTGTATAACCAGCATGAAATTATCCCACAATACAACTCAGCATACGTGATTCAGTATCCATACGTCAGACCACGCCCATACGCGTTTCGTCATCAGACTTCGTCAGTGGGCTTGGTCTGAAGTCACAATCTCATTATTTAAATACACCCTGCAGCACTCTGATTGGCCTGTGCAAGGTGTACAGCTACAAATCATCTATACAGCAGCTGATCCATATTAAACCAATGGATTTATTTATCAAATAGTACATTTTATACGTGTCTAAACGATTAAGAGAGAATTCATAAAGGCATCAAAGTACATGAATATGTACGGAATATTAGAAAATAAAACATATATAAAAATATATATTTTTTTTGTTAAAATGTAATCATGTAAATGCAATGTAAAAATATTAATGCACTCTAATAAGTAATATTCACACTACCCATAGACACATTGTTATTCATAAACTAATAACTATATTAGAGTAAAATAGGCAATATTCCAAACTTCTATATATCACATAGTGACCAACTCTATATTCATTGTATTCTTGTTACCATTGGCAACCACAACAGGGTAATTAAGTAGACAGAAGTTTTTCCCAACACCAACAGGTTTAGATGATGGACTAATTATGATGGCACAGCAACTATGCACATACTAAAAAGCCTCTTGTTTGTATCGTATATATTTACTCAGGAGGGAATTAAAAGGTCAATTCAAGCATCTTATAAAGAAATTTTTAGTTTGAAACATGTTATTAGAACAAATGATACTAATAGGGACACCACATGAAACTGGCTATTTAGGCCAGCTGCACACTTAACGGAGAGATGTAACCTATTTGAGAAACGGAGTAAGTTCATACCCCTCATTCAATCCCTTTGGATGCAAGGTGTTCAATGTAAATATCCAGAATGTCTCTCTTTTATTCAATATGTTTTCTCTATCTCCGCCTCGCTTGTCAAGTGGTATGTGTTCCAGCCCTATAAATTTTAATGAGGCTGGATTGCTGCAATGATGCTGTTTAAAATGACGTGGAACACTATGATTTTCTACATTGTTCCTGATGTTTCTTAGGTGCTCTAAAATTCTCAACTTTAGCACTCTCTTCGTCTTGCCAATATAACGCATCCCGCATCCACATTCCAGCAGATATACAACATATGTAGTGTTACAATTAATAAAATTATTTATTCTGAACTTTTTATCCATATTTAAACCACTGAAGGTTTTCGTACCTTTTAACCCATACTGGCACACTTTACACTTGCCACATGTATAAAATCCTTCTACTCTGGGCAATAGGGTACTATTAGATGGACAGTCAACCTTCTTGTCCAAGACAGGCAACAAACTAGGTGCTAGATGAGTTTTTAAAGTCTTTGCTCGTCTAAACACCATATCCGGTCTTACTGGTATATGTTGTGATAATACCGGATCCATTTGCAAGATATGCCAATTTCGTTTGAGGCTCTTCTGGATTTCATAGTTAGATGAATTGAATTGAGTCACGAACGGACAAAACATCTTCTCATTTTTGACTAAATTCTTATCATCGCGTTTTTTATACTTAATAAGTTTAGTTCTATCCAGCGCCCTCGCTTTTTTAATGGCCGCTTCGATCAAGGACAGAGGGTAACCTTTTTCTAAAAATCTCCTTTTGTACTTACTGAGTTTCAAAGCATTACATGACCAAGGCCCAAGGTACCTGAAACAGCTTCTGATCCCATACTGCCCCACTCGATTACTGCGATCTGTAGATGAAGGACTTTTAGCGGTACCTAGAATCTACCGTAATTCATCTGGGGGTCGAGCTTTTAGTCATGCGGCTCCGACTCTATGGAACTCACTTCCCAGCACAGTGCGAGAGGCCCCAACTATAGAATCCTTCAAAAGTAGACTCAAGACTTTCCTGTTTACTCAAGCATTTCCATAGTATCTCTTTTAGTATCTTCATGTTTCTGTATTTTATGAAAAATGTACTTCATTATTTTTCTGTACTATATTATGCTGTGTATCTGTTAAGCGCCTTGAGTCCTATTGGAGAAAGAGCGCTATATAAATAAAATTATTATTATTATTATTATTATTACTCTAAAGCTTGTTCCTCAAATTTAACTATTGAAGTGCAGTTTCTTTTCAAACGTATTAGTTGAGAGAAAGGTAGATTGCTCTTCCATTTTTTTAAATGGCAGCTGTTGAAATCCAAATAATTATTACTATCTACCTCTTTAAAGAACGTGAAAGTTTCTATAGAATTAGTAGACACATAGTCCCTAGTGTCAAGGACTAGGTCTAAAAACTCTATTTTTTCTTTTTGTAAGTTGGATGTAAATCGAAGATTGAATTCGTTGATATTTAAATACTGTACGAACTCATTGAATTCGTCATTTGTTCCACGCCAGATGACCAGGACGTCATCGATATAGCGTTTGAACATGACGATTTTATCAAAAAAGGGATTATTAGCTAGTATATAACCCTTTTCCCACTCACCCATGTACAAGTTGGCGACACCTGGCGTGGAACAAATGACGAATTCAATGAGTTCGTACAGTATTTAAATATCAACGAATTCAATCTTCGATTTACATCCATGGAAGAGCAATCTACCTTTCTCTCAACTAATACGTTTGAAAAGAAACTGCACTTCAATAGTTAAATTTGAGGAACAAGCTTTAGAGTACAAAAGGAGATTTTTAGAAAAAGGTTACCCTCTGTCCTTGATCGAAGCGGCCATTAAAAAAGCGAGGGCGCTGGATAGAACTGAACTTATTAAGTATAAAAAACGCGATGATAAGAATTTAGTCAAAAATGAGAAGATGTTTTGTCCGTTCGTGACTCAATTCAATTCATCTAACTATGAAATCCAGAAGAGCCTCAAACGAAATTGGCATATCTTGCAAATGGATTCGGTATTATCACAACATATACCAGTAAGACCGGATATGGTGTTTAGACGAGCAAAGACTTTAAAAACTCATCTAGCACCTAGTTTGTTGCCTGTCTTGGACAAGAAGGATGACTGTCCATCTAATAGTACCCTATTGCCCAGAGTAGAAGGATTTTATACATGTGGCAAGTGTAAAGTGTGCCAGTATGGGTTAAAAGGTACGAAAACCTTCAGTGGTTTAAATATGGATAAAAAGTTCAGAATAAATAATTTTATTAATTGTAACAGTACATATGTTGTATATCTGCTGGAATGTGGATGCGGGATGCGTTATATTGGCAAGATGAAGAGAGTGCTAAAGTTGAGAATTTTAGAGCACCTAAGAAACATCAGGAACAATGTAGAAAATCATAGTGTTCCACGTCATTTTAAACAGCATCATTGCAGCAATCCAGCCTCATTAAAATTTATAGGGCTGGAACACATACCACTTGACAAGCGAGGCGGAGATAGAGAAAACATATTGAATAAAAGAGAGACATTCTGGATATTTACATTGAACACCTTGCATCCAAAGGGATTGAATGAGGGGTATGAACTTACTCCGTTTCTCAAATAGGTTACATCTCTCCGTTAAGTGTGCAGCTGGCCTAAATAGCCAGTTTCATGTGGTGTCCCTATTAGTATCATTTGTTCTAATAACATGTTTCAAACTAAAAATTTCTTTATAAGATGCTTGAATTGACCTTTTAATTCCCTCCTGAGTAAATATATACGATACAAACAAGAGGCTTTTTAGTATGTGCATAGTTGCTGTGCCATCATAATTAGTCCATCATCTAAACCTGTTGGTGTTGGGAAAAACTTCTGTCTACTTAATTACCCTGTTGTGGTTGCCAATGGTAACAAGAATACAATGAATATAGAGTTGGTCACTATGTGATATATAGAAGTTTGGAATATTGCCTATTTTACTCTAATATAGTTATTAGTTTATGAATAACAATGTGTCTATGGGTAGTGTGAATATTACTTATTAGAGTGCATTAATATTTTTACATTGCATTTACATGATTACATTTTAACAAAAAAAAAAAAATTTTTTTATATATGTTTTATTTTCTAATATTCCGTACATATTCATGTACTTTGATGCCTTTATGAATTCTCTCTTAATCGTTTAGACACGTATAAAATGTACTATTTGATAAATAAATCCATTGGTTTAATATGGATCAGCTGCTGTATAGATGATTTGTAGCTGTACACGTTGCACAGGCCAATCAGAGTGCTGCAGGGTGTATTTAAATAATGAGATTGTGACTTCAGACCAAGCCCACTGACGAAGTCTGATGACGAAACGCGTATGGGCGTGGTCTGACGTATGGAAACTGAATCACGTATGCTGAGTTGTATTGTGGGATAATTTCATGCTGGCAATACAAGCGGTGGTTTAACCGCCTTTTATGGTACGGGTTTTATTTGATCATCGTATTTGGATGTGTTAAAAATAAATTGTTACACTTTTAATGCACTATTGGCGCTCCCTGCTTCTTTCAAAATTTCTCGGCATATATATATATTGATAAAGCTGTATTCCTTTATCGTATAAACAACCCTTTATGAGGTCTAAGAACACTGTACGCTGTTTACTTAAGAAGTACCGTAAGGGTACGCTAGTTGCGTAACGATCGCTTAGCCGTAGGCGAGACGCTCAAGCGTCACGTTCGCTCACGGCCCAGAGATCACAGGCAGGCACGCTATTGGCTGTTGACTAACGTAATGATTCGCTATGGCGTAGCAGACGCTCGAGACCACGAGGAGATCACCAGCGGCGCAGACGCTCACAACGCTATACCTTTATGTCTAAACCTTTTATCAATGAAATACACAGAATACCTTAATGTGAATACAGGGTGTAAGTGCAACCTTGTGTAACCTGACTAATTACAAAGCTGCCTGAGCGTCACCGACGCTCAAGTGAACACTTAAAACTATGAGAAAATACACAGATACTTGTTTAGGGTCCAAAGCCTATTATCTGCATTATGACTATTATACTTGCAAAAAGAATCACAGTACAAATGATACACTACAATATAACAGAGACTTCCTAACCAAATAACTATACAAGAAATACAATACAATACAATACTAATCAAGGGAAAATACGAGAGAAAGTGAGGAGAGAGAGAGAGAGAGAGAGAGATATATGAGAGAAATGGCTCACAGAAAGACAATGATTACGGAGAGAAACTTACGCACAAGGGTAACGATCGCAAGCGCTTCTGGACTGCCAGCTTCCCGATTATCAGCAATGAGAACCGTTTGATGAGAAGTGCCAGCTGGATGCCACAGGCCCGTCTTTTATGCTACTCACACAATGCAATCCAATGGTCCCTACAATCTCATTGTCCATTGGACGCAGGAATTCGGCTTCGCATTATAACAAAGGTCATAGGTTGATTCATACAGGTGGGCTGTGTTGTATCAGTGGCCTTGGTTATGCAACACAATGGGTGATGACCAACACATTCCTGTCTTCTGGAGAGCTATTGTTTGACGAATACAAAACAGAATCCTGTTTGGGTTTTGTTCTATATTCATGATGTCCACTTTCAGTTGAGACAATGACATCTCAGCCCTCATTCTCCTGGATACAAAGCCTAATCCATTCGAAAACACAGGTGTTGGCCCTCCTCATTGAGTCTCAAAGCTCAGTGTAATTAAAGACTATTGTACTCCGTCTGCGGGAAAGATACTGATTTGGAGTACAATTGATCTTCAATTACTATTCCGGTGCTTACCTTATGCATGTAAAGTTATGAGGCCCTCCCAACATGCAAACTATTGTTTGGGGGATCTCTGAGGTCAAAGAGCCATTTGAGACCCACTGATACCTGTCTCCACTGTTCAGGTGCATGACTAAGTAAGAACAAATAATAATAAATGGACATAACTTCTTATGTCCATAACTATTCGCACGAGCGATTAATCCGCTCCAAACCAACACCGGAATATTGCTATTTAAATACTCTTCCGATGGGTACCAAACACTGCTGTATGACTCCTGTTAGACCCTTCGCACAATACAAAGAGGGATTCCTCCGTTCAGGGACATTCTATATTAACCAAACTTTCAGAATCTATCAAAGGGACCATGATCTATAAAATACATTATTTATAAAAATGTGTAACGAATGAGTCGCACGCTACGACTACATACTCTTTACCGTAAATACGCATACCGAGTGCGAGCGAGTGCACACAGTAGCGGGTATGCGCCTTCACGGGAAAGCGCACGCATGCGCAGCGCGTACCAGGGTGAGGTGCAAATATGGCAATGTGTATAGAAACATTTTTCTCACTTTGACAGTCCACCCTTTGGCAGTCAATAATAACTGCCACCTTCTAAAACATTTCAAAAGGAGAAAAATGTAAGTCAGGGGTTAATTGATTTCCATGGTGGGGTAAGGAAGAAGAGTGGAGCAGGTGTGAAGAGGGTATGACCTAGTGAGAAAGCAGAAGCATGTGTGTATGAGTCCATGTTTGGAGGGTCATGTATCATCGTGCCGTACGTGTGGTAAATCAAGCTTCGAGGTATTGCGAAGTATACATTTGAATTCCTTCTTATCCCGTGGTACAGGTCTGTGGATGGGCTGTCAAACTTTACCGAGCTCATTTCGGCTTTCAGTTGTAACAAAATGGGGATGCACATTTTAGTTGATGATACATGAATGGGGGAAGTATGTGGTTGCTGATATCTGTGCCTGTATTCCCTATCGACTATGTGTGTCATTACCTGAGGGTTGTAGAAATGAAGAAAAGACATAATTACGGTAAATGCGGTGGTATTCTATGTCAGGGAAATGTACATCTGTTGTTGAAGTTTTGTTCGGTATCTGTTGAGAGTCGTCTTCTTTGCGCTGTATTGCTCCTTGGGCATGAGCAAATAGCTTTGTCAGTGCCATCAGATTTACAAAAATGTTGGGCTAGCGTGAGTTTAAGAATACTAGGGAAACTGGGGATCCATGGCAAAGTTCATCAAATGTCCATTTCTCAAGTGGTCAAAACTTCATCTTTGGTGCTTGTCTGTTGTCTGTATAGCGTCTCGTCAACTTCCTCGTCCAAGGGGGTCTTTGTATCTTGGGGAAAAGCAGAAAAACAGGTGAAAGAAACGGACCTTATAATCGCATTTTCATCACATCATGGTTTCTATCATTGGGTCATAAATCAAATCCAGGTTAATTACAGTTTCCTCACTCCTCAAGCTCATCACTCTTGTACTTTGTTTGCACCTCATTAAAGCCTGCCCGCATCTAAATATCAATCCAATAGATATAACAACACCTAAGATACATAGGAGAAACTTTCCAACATCCATTATGACTCCTTGAGCCCAGTCTCCTAAACCGGAGAACCAATTTCGCGGGTTCAACCATGACACCCAACCAGTCAGCTCATTACCTACAGCAGCAAGGGTGAGATTGTGTTTCCGACGAAATTCCCACTTTAATTGGAGAATATCGTCCATCTTTTGGTCTATGACCTCTACCGGATCCTCGGTGCTATTTGTGATATACGTGCAACACTTTATACCGTACTGTGTTGCCAATGTAACACAATATCCGCCTGTCACTGCTGTGAGGTAATTAAGAACCATTCTATGCTGTACCAGTTCTGTTTTATAAGCTTGAAGTTCTCTTCCAGTGTATCTAAACGTGTCATCATACATTTCAGTGATATTATCTAACAAATTGGCGAGTGCGGAAATGTATCTATAGTTCAACACTCCTCGAGCGGTGCGAGTGAAATCTAACGCTACCAGAACCTGAATCCCGGTGGATTCATGGATCAGGTCAGAGGCCGGATGCTCCAACCTTTCTGACAGTTGTCTTTTAACTCGGTGCTCGTAATGAGTGTGAGTATAAGGAGCTTGGGCACCACGGTGTATGTCTTTCATTTTGTCATGTGTTACAGTCATCACTTCAGGCAATACTTTTCCAATATAACACAATCCTTCAGAGTTTGGGGCAAGCCACTTGTACGCCTTTCTCCCGCATATGAAATATGCATCATCGGGGAGAACATATGGGACAGAGAAGGACATTACCATATTACACACCTTCCAGGTGAATTCTCCTGACCCTAATTCTTCCATCTGCTTAATGCACGTATCAGACTGTACGATATGTGCACAGTATCCTGGTGATACTTCTCCAACTCTAGTAATTCTATTTCCTAGGGTGTATCTATACCGGAAAGATTTTCCTCTACTGGCTATGTGGCGTACAAGCTCTGTATCTGTAGGCATTCTATCTGCTCTATGCGAGAAGGTCATGGTTAAGTTGCTCCATGACACTTCCCAATTTCCCGGCTTTCGGGGATTGGAGATGTTGAAACATAAGAGGGACCTATCCACATGGTATTGGTGGAGCTTCAAACTAGGAGGGCTGGAGATGTTAAACCTCCGGTCCACCGGTCTCCCACCACTTAGCTCAAGTACCTCCCCTAACGTTAAAGGAAATGGTACTAGCCCTGATTTGCTATGACCCTGAGGTACTTGAGAGCATACCCAACAATCTGTTTGGTTTAATACGTTACCCACTAAGGAGTGATAGTCACTCAATGGATGCCGGTCCATATGGATATTAAAACTGGATTGGCATTATAGTTACAGAGCCTACAGATACAGTTTTCTTTTTAACTAACAATCCTTCAAAGAAAATGTTTACAGATAACATGGTTGTTAGATCGTGCCCGGTACTCGCCTTTGCTTGGTGATTGGGTTGCTATTGGAAATTTACACCTCCGTCTCAGTCATCAGGACCTTTCTGGATCCTTTCTCGACCTCACTGGTACTCTCACCGAAACAGACTGCTCTGGTCAACATCATGGTTAACGGGAAAATCCATATCACAGTCTCTTGGGGCAAGTCCATCTTACAGGAGGAGAAAAGAAGAAATTTGTAAAGGGGGTATAAGAAAACAGTTTGAGGGGGAGAGAACTTGTTATGATAATAAGTTCTCTCGTCTTGTTGTTCTTCTTGTTCTGCTGTCCTCTCAAAGGTGCTGTCTCTCAGTCTTCCAAACGAACATTCTGGTGATGCAATATTCCCTTCCTAACCGACGATCTTTCTGTAAGGAGCAAAAATCTGGCATTACCATTGGTCCAACTGAGGGGTGACATAGCATCTTTAAACCATGGAAACATGAGTGAGAAGAGAGAGAAAACACAAAAAAAACAAAAGAGATAGAGAACAATTCATGTGCATATATACATTACATAACTCGACAATAACCATCAATAAGAAAAGAGAAACAAAACATTTTTTTAAACATTGTCAACATTAAGAAAACATTGTTAGCATTAGAAAAACATTGTCAGACTTATTAGGCTGTCATATCTATGTGTCTAATGGTCTCCTTGAGCAGTCCCTCCCCACCAGCACCTGCATTACTCCACTGTCTGTATCTGGCCAGAAATACATTGTGGCGGAGGTCATGCTGGGGTTTGGTAGACTTCTGCAAGGACCAAGTGGATATGCAATGTGTGAATTCTTACCACTACTCGTCAGAGATGGGGATAGAGAGAGAGAGAAAAAAAAACATTTTTCACAAATACATTTACAACTTTTCACCTGGTCATTCCTGTGTCTTCAGTGAATGACCTCCCACTTTGTTAACCGTTACCTCAGGCTTACCATCCGTCGTATGCTCATCTTTCTTGACTACCTATCATGGGTGTGGCTCAAAATTCCTCCTATCTGATCTCTGATTATAATGGTGTGTGTTGTAATTTTGCTCATTTCTTGGTCTAGGGGGTCTAACTTTAAGTGGGTTATTACAGTTGTTGGCATAATGCCCTTCTCTTCTACAATGGTAACAGATCCTTGGCTTTCTCCAAGTGTCAGTGAACTGGGGTCTTGGCTGATTTGATGCCTCCTCAAACGCTTGGATGCTCATCACCATCAACCGCTTTCCCTGTACCTACCTGATTCCTTGGATACCATGATTATGTCGTTGTCTAGGGAGTTGATATACCTTCTGTGAATCTTTGATCATACAGTTAGATCTTTCCTAGGATCTGGGTAATCAGATATGATTGATCTCAATTCTGTCCGGGACCAGGGATGGCGCATTGCACTGTCCTTGACGGGAATGGTTCCCTGATCGCCAGTCTTCCCATTGGGGACTGCAATCACCCTGACCGGATCGAACTCAGCTACATCACCTTGTTTTGGTCTTACAATATGGGGTACATTTGTTTGTGCGTGATATAAAACATTGTACGTACCTGTGGACACGACCTCACCTGACCCTCCGTTAGGGGGTTTGATTATTGCCTTTACCGATTTGATCGTGTCCACCTGGATGTCTTGTAGGATGGCTTCTGGAAGAGGTGCCGACATTGTTCTGGGCTCACTTTCTTGTTTGTATTCCTGGGGAAAGTTTGACATGGGGTGCAACTTGCATAGGTTAATAGTTGTACATTCAACAACATTACAATAATCATTGTTACATTTATTACACTTATTCTTATGATCTATACTACAGTTGCTAAGAGCGTTTTTATTGTTCAACCTTGTGCTTTTCTCCGCAACCACAATCCTCCCTGATGCCATGTCTCTCTTCTCAAGATAAGAGTCAGAAAAGTCAATTGACTCTCTTTGTAATTCACCTTCCTGTTGCCATAACTGCAAATAATCATAATGTTTACTTCGTCTCTTTGTTGGTTCAATGAGACATATCCTCCTCCTTAAATTTTGTAACACTTTTGGGCTAAAGCTGTCTATATTTGGGAACTTCTCCCCATCATGTACAGTCATTCTTTCCCATTCATCACATAAAACTTCTGTGTGACTTCCATGTTTCTCACACATTATGTACCTGGCCGATCCTAGTGGACGGTCTTCTGAATCAACCCGAACCGAGGTTGATCGCCCCCTACCTGAACAACTGGCCCCCATAATCTGCATGTGTTGCTTACTACTCCTTTGATCTTTATATCACGGTCTTCAGCGAACCCTTACAGCAAACCAAATTATTCAAAATAGGCCGGCGGTGGCGGTTTACCGAGTACCCCACTCACTCGCCCACCTCGACCAATACGACCTGATCACACCGATATGGTGCTGGCGTACTCGATACAGGGCCCTACCAAAAAACCTTCTGTTTACTGGAACATATGAGGGTTACCCGCAGGACACTTACTCTTTCCAGTAAAGGTGGGGTTGTTAGATAGTTCCTGAGTGACCAGCGAACTTCCCTTTAAAAATAAAAAATTACACAAATCACGTCAGAATGTACAAATAGCGTTTGTGACCACTTTACTCTAATGGTATTAGGTCAGATTACTAACTACTGCACACAATTACGTGCGGTACAATCGTTCAGTACATAAGCACTACCTGTTATGTACTGAGAGATCAATGGAATCGAAAATTGCGGCTGCGAATTCCTTCAGCCAGAGCTTCCAATGGCCTATATGGGTTTTAGCACCAACCCCCGGGGTTGTGCTTCTTGTACCTTTATAGCGGACTTCTTTGTCTCCTTATGACCTCCTGGTCTGTTATGACCTCCTGGTCTTGTTCTGTACGACCTCCTGGTCTGACCTCCTGGTCTTGTTCTATACTGGTCCGCTATACTCTAATGCTCAAATATTATGTTTAACCAAGGATGCCTCCTTAGCCACCGTATATGTCACTTACACGTATGTTCCTGACGAGTACCCGACTTTCCTTTTGGTTCAACCTCTAAGTTATATAAACTTATGTAATAATAAAAACACACTCACTCAACACATGTACACTTTCGTTTCTATATCTATTTCTGCGCAGAAATTTTCTTTAGCCCAGCTGTGTTACCAATTAGGAGCAGGATCTGTTAAACTAAATTTCAGATTTCCAAAAATAGACTTGCGTTATTTACCGCGTCGCGTTATCTACCGCTTTGCGCTAATTATCGCTTATCGTGACTTGAGCTACGTGGGCGTAACCGGACGCTACGTTGCGTAATGAACGCTGCGTGCGTCGGCCTTTGGATTGCGTACGCTAGTCTTTGTTAGAGACACGTGTACGCAAAACAAAGATCCACCGTAACACAATATACTTTTATCAATGTAAACGATCCCTGATCATCTACCGCGTACCCCACTGGCTTTGCCTTATCTCCCAGGCAAACCTGTGTGTTTGTCTACACTTTTAACTATTACCTCTATTCTTAAACTATGAAATAACAGCAAGTCTCTTTTAGCACTTTTCTTTCAACTATAAAACTGGCAAACAGGATAGTGATATACGAAAAATGAAATACACAGATGGAAAAGAAATGCAGATATATATATGTATGCGTGCGTATATACGCAAGACAGAAGAAAAATAAACAGTTTTAAAAAAAACACAAGCGTTTTGTTCTTACCTCCGGTTCCCGGATTCCTTCAGCACTCTTTATCTAAGCAAAGCAGACGCTTATCCCGTCAGCACTGCGAGACAACCTCCCGCCCTTTGCTGAGGGATAATGTCTGCTGATCTACCTAGTGCAGATATGTGAAGGACTGGACGGCCCCCAATTGATAAAGCTGTATTCCTTTATCGTATAAACAACCCTTTATGAGGTCTAAGAACACTGTACGCTGTTTACTTAAGAAGTACCGTAAGGGTACGCTAGTTGCGTAACGATCGCTTAGCCGTAGGCGAGACGCTCAAGCGTCACGTTCGCTCACGGCCCAGAGATCACAGGCAGGCACGCTATTGGCTGTTGACTAACGTAATGATTCGCTATGGCGTAGCAGACGCTCGAGACCACGAGGAGATCACCAGCGGCGCAGACGCTCACAACGCTATACCTTTATGTCTAAACCTTTTATCAATGAAATACACAGAATACCTTAATGTGAATACAGGGTGTAAGTGCAACCTTGTGTAACCTGACTAATTACAAAGCTGCCTGAGCGTCACCGACGCTCAAGTGAACACTTAAAACTATGAGAAAATACACAGATACTTGTTTAGGGTCCAAAGCCTATTATCTGTATTATGACTATTATACTTGCAAAAAGAATCACAGTACAAATGATACACTACAATATAACAGAGACTTCCTAACCAAATAACTATACAAGAAATACAATACAATACAATACTAATCAAGGGAAAATACGAGAGAAAGTGAGGAGAGAGAGAGAGAGAGAGAGAGAGAGAGAGATATGAGAGAAATGGCTCACAGAAAGACAATGATTACGGAGAGAAACTTACGCACAAGGGTAACGATCGCAAGCGCTTCTGGACTGCCAGCTTCCCGATTATCAGCAATGAGAACCGTTTGATGAGAAGTGCCAGCTGGATGCCACAGGCCCGTCTTTTATGCTACTCACACAATGCAATCCAATGGTCCCTACAATCTCATTGTCCATTGGACGCAGGAATTCGGCTTCGCATTATAACAAAGGTCATAGGTTGATTCATACAGGTGGGCTGTGTTGTATCAGTGGCCTTGGTTATGCAACACAATGGGTGATGACCAACACATTCCTGTCTTCTGGAGAGCTATTGTTTGACGAATACAAAACAGAATCCTGTTTGGGTTTTGTTCTATATTCATGATGTCCACTTTCAGTTGAGACAATGACATCTCAGCCCTCATTCTCCTGGATACAAACCCTAATCCATTCGAAAACACAGGTGTTGGCCCTCCTCATTGAGTCTCAAAGCTCAGTGTAATTAAAGACTATTGTACTCCGTCTGCGGGAAAGATACTGATTTGGAGTACAATTGATCTTCAATTACTATTCCGGTGCTTACCTTATGCATGTAAAGTTATGAGGCCCTCCCAACATGCAAACTATTGTTTGGGGGATCTCTGAGGTCAAAGAGCCATTTGAGACCCACTGATACCTGTCTCCACTGTTCAGGTGCATGACTAAGTAAGAACAAATAATAATAAATGGACATAACTTCTTATGTCCATAACTATTCGCACGAGCGATTAATCCGCTCCAAACCAACACCGGAATATTGCTATTTAAATACTCTTCCGATGGGTACCAAACACTGCTGTATGACTCCTGTTAGACCCTTCGCACAATACAAAGAGGGATTCCTCCGTTCAGGGACATTCTATATTAACCAAACTTTCAGAATCTATCAAAGGGACCATGATCTATAAAATACATTATTTATAAAAATGTGTAACGAATGAGTCGCACGCTACGACTACATACTCTTTACCGTAAATACGCATACCGAGTGCGAGCGAGTGCACACAGTAGCGGGTATGCGCCTTCACGGGAAAGCGCACGCATGCGCAGCGCGTACCAGGGTGAGGTGCAAATATGGCAATGTGTATAGAAACATTTTTCTGACTTTGACAATATATATATTTAAATGTAAGCAAAATTATAAAGAGGAACCACACTAATTCCCTAACAGACATTATATTCATATTTATATTGGGTACAGTTTATGCCTAATTGCACAATTTGTAGTTGTTAGATAAGTTCCAGGTGTGGGCTTATTCTTTCTATTTATTTATCTATCGTAAGTGCTAAAGCTGACCCTATCATGATTCCTAGGTATCAGTTGGTGAAGGTCTTATAAAAATGTCCATAAATCCAAATGTATGTTCAAGCTTTATGGTGACTTTAAATTATAAATCCACCTCGCTTCTTCTCTTGCTATACTTCTTATTCTATCACCTCCTCTCCAGGAGAGTTTGGTTTGGCTATGCCTAAAAATGTAAGACCTGAAGTATACTTAATTTTATTTTTGCAAAAATGCGTTGAGACGATGTGTGTGTCCAGTCCCTTTCCATATTATGAATATGCTCTGATATCTTTGTTTCTAGTGCCCTTGTGGTTCTTCCTACATACTGCACACGAATGCCCATCGGTTTCAACCTGTATTCTGTATTAAGCTGTGCACATTATAATGTACCTGCTGAAGTAATGTTTAGTACCAATTAACAACTATAATTCGTATCACTCGCAGATATTTAATGTCAATATATTAAATGCTATAGCCTTGGATACCTTTTTCAGTTAGAAATTTGTCCAATCCATTTTTAAATGTATTTACAGAGTCCGCCATTATCACCTTTTCCGGCAGGGAGTTCCAAATCTTTATTGCCCTTACTGTGAAGAACCCTTTCCTACGTTGTGTACGGAATTTTCTCTCCTCCAGCCTCAGAGAGTGCCCACGTGTCCTATACAAACTTTTATTTATAAACAAATCCGCTGCTAGCTCCTTGTAATGACCCTTTACATATTTGAAGATATCAATAATGTCTCCTCTTAGACGCCTCTTTTCTAGTGTATACATATTTAACCTAGTAAGTCTTTCCTCGTACTCCAGTGCCTCTAACCCTTTGATCAATTTAGTAGCTCGCCTTTGAACTCTTTCGAGTTCCCCGATATCTTTTTGTAATGTGGTGCCCAAATTTGAACACAATATTCCAGGTGCGGACATACCAATGATTTGTGCAGCGGCAGGATTACATCCTCGTCCCTTGTCTCAATACCCAGTTTTATGCACGCAAGGACTTTACTTGCCTTCTTTGCTGCATTTTGACATTGTGTACTGTTATTAAGCCTATTATCTATGAGCATTCCCAAATCTTTTTCCAGTGTAGGATGTAAGTTTGTTTTTTATCCCAAAATGCATAACTTTGCATTTTTCTATATTTTTCTATATTGAACCTTCATCTTCTATGGGTATCATGGATACCCACGAGGGGAGAACAGCCTGTGTCGCCGGTATTCTGGTGCCGGCATTTCACCGCTTGTCGGGATTCCAGCATCTGTATTGTGATCACCGAAATCCTGACTGGCGGTATGCTAACCACTTCCCCTGCAGACCACAAGTGTATTCTAGCAAGATTCCATTTTGATCACATAGGATCTTATTTTTTCCATTGTTGTTTTTAAAATCCATCTCAGGTTTGCAGCTGCTCTTACTCATATTTTTACACCTCATACATTGGGGGAGATTCAATTGTTTGAAAAGTAAGTTGGGTGTCTGTTTTTTCCTATCTCATAGACAGAAAAAAACAGACACCCAACCGACTTTTCAAACATTTGAATCCCCCCCATTTAGTGCAAAAATAAAAGCATATTTTATTTTCTCTTAAACCAAGTCATGCTTTTCTCTTTTCTTAATGGCGCAATAGAGCTACTCACTAATTCTGATTTTAGATTTCTTGCTCTTTTGTATACACATTTTTACCAAAGTTTTTAGAGTTTTAGAGCTTCATCTTTCAAGAGTATCGAACAATATATTTTGAAAACCGCTTCTACTTTTGGGGATTTGCTTGTGTACTGCGTTATAATGCTCTTATTCTCTCTTTACCCTTTTTCCATTTTATTCTCCTTTTCTTCTGTTTTCTCTTTAGGTTGGAGCAGGGATTCTGTATTCAAGTTGTTCATTTCTTTTCTAATTTTCTGTTTACCAAATCTTTATTATACCCTTTTTAAACTTCTTCATTTCCTCAGCTTATCTGTTGTATTCCATTGTTTGTGAACAGTTTCTCCTTATTCTTTAAACTGTCCTTTGGAAATGTTGGATAGCCAATGGAAGTGATGATCGCTTGGCCAATTTATAAAATTGTTGCAATCTACCTTTTTGTGATGAGTTCTTGTTTTCAATGTATTATTTTCAATGTCAATTTCCAAATCCAAGAATATTACTTTTTCTTTACTGGTGTTGAAGGTGAAAAGCAAGTTTATTGTGTTATAATTTGTGTGTTCGGAGAAACATATAAAATATACATTATACATCAGCAACGGAGAAAAGTTTTCTTCACAGTAAGAGTAGTAAGGATTTGGAATTCTCTGCCAGAGAAGGTGGTAATGGTGGACTCAATCAATAAGTTAAAAAATGGACTAGGTAAATTCCTAATTGAAAGAAATATCCAAGGATACAACATTTAAATGATATAAAATGTTATAATACAGGTTGAACTCGATGGACATTTGTCTTTTTTCAACCTCAACAACTATGTAACTATGTAATTATGTAACAATGTTCAATGAAGTCCATTAAGTTTTTTTCCGCTCTTGCCCAAATGAAAATGACATCATCAATAAATCTTTTCCATGTTACTAAATTTTCCAGAAAGGGGTTGTTTGTCTAGATACAATCTTCCTCCCATTGGGCTACAAAAAGATTTGTGTAACCTAGCACAAATTTAGTGCCCATTGCTGTACCCCATATCTGTGTAAAGAATGTGTCTGCAAACCAAAAGAAATTGTGTTTGATAATGAAATCATGTGCTTCAATTATAAAGCTTACTTGTTCTCCTGGGAGACTTTCACTGTTTGATAGCTTCCTAACAACTTTGTATAAACTTATGTATATATAAAACTTATTTAATCTACTACTCAGGGCAATTTTGTAGCTTTATTTAAAAGGTGAACTTGTGGGTGGGTCCTCTGCTTCACTGCTGCCTCTGAAGCCTGCACAAAGATGTGGGAAATCACACTTTTCTTCCTCCAGCCTTACTGAATTCACACTGATTACTAGGACCACACTTCACATCGTGCAGATAGGGGCTAATTCAGATGGGGACAGAGTGGCTATCATTGCTGCTTCCTTGGAAACAGCAGTGATAGGCCCTCATTCCGAGTTGATCGCTCGCTGCCATTTTTCGCAGCGTAGCGTTCAGGTTACCACTGCGCATGCATATGCACCGCAATATGCACGCGCATTGTACGGGTACAAACAGCATTGTTGCTGTGCAATGGTTCTAGCAACGAATCTATTCGCACAACCGATCACAAGGAGATTGACAGGAAGAGGGCGTTTATGGGTGTCAACTGACCGTTTTCTGGGAGTGGTAGGGAAAATGCAGACGTGTCCAGGCGTTTGCAGGGCGGATGTCTGACGTCAATTCCGGGACCGGACAGGCTGAAGTGATCGCAAGGGCTGAGTAAGTCCAGAGCTACTCAGAAACTGCAAAAAACGTTTTCGTCCCGCTTGGCTGCATAAGCATTCGCACACTTGCAAAGCGAAAATACACTCCCCTAGAGGCGGCGACTGTCTGATTGCTGCCTGCAAAAAAATAGCTAGCGCGCGATCAACTCGGAATGAGGGCCATAGCTCTGTATGGTAGTGCAGCAGGAGGAGTCTATTACAAGTAGACGCCTCCTCCTGCAGTAGTGATCCGGCCTGGGTCGTAAAACGCAGGCATCAGATCACTGATTCACCATTGGGCAGCTTATGGCACACATGGGAACGCGCAAGCCACCCTTCACAGTGGCCAGGAAATCTCTGTGCAATGACAGAGATCTCTGGCCTCTTCCTCCTCCTAAACAGCAGTGACACGCCTCCATTTTCACAGACGGAGGCTGCCGCCGCTCCTTCCTGCCCCCATAATGGCATCAGACTGTCAATCACTGACAGTCTGAAGCCGCCCTACTTCCTACATGGCAGGACCCGTTTGCGCACACGCAGAACAGGTCCTGCACATGCGTAAAGTACTAAACATCGGTACTTTGTGCATCAGGGACCACAGCCAATGGGATCTGAATGAGGGCCATAATGAGGTAATGGGACGCGTCTGCAGGTCCTCTCCTTAGTCACCAGTGTGACATCGTAACACTGCTTCTGCTCCCTGCCAGGAGCATGTTTGGTGGGACCAGTCTCCTGTTTTCAGTATTTATGAGTAATGCTAAATATTTTTCGGCTCAAGATCTCTTTCTTGTGCAAATAAATCCCTGGTAAATAGTGGTTAATCCCATGATATTAAGTCCGCACAGAAGGTATGATTCAGCGTTGTATGCAATGTTGAGTTTGTTTGCAGTGGAGTGGGGTTTTTTGCTTCTAAGCTGCACAGCGCATATGACACAATGATCTTGCACCGGGGGGTGGCAGTGAGGATTTATTTGTGATTGACAGTCAGGGAATGTTTGTGGGTGGTTAACAGGGGGTCACCACTCAAACGCAGATGCGTTGCAACCATTTTGTAGTCATGTTTTTGCTTTCAACTGTGTTCCCACATGCAGTAAAAATAGCTCTGGCATCTTACTTCTGACGGCCATGCTGCACAACCATAGGATTACTAAGATGGCCGTTGAACAACCGATGTGTTGCCGATGGTTGTCTTCATGCACAAACAGTGAATCTAAGATGCTGCCAGTGGAATTCTCATTAAAAATCCCTGCAGGTGTGACATTTGTATATTTTAGCACAACATCTGTATACGGGATTGCAGCTGCAACATCATTTGTGACCAAATGGGACAGAGATGAGGCGACAACGGGCAAAGTTGGAGAAAACCAGGGCGAGTTCCATTTTCTGGCTTCACAGACATACAGAGTAACCTGTGGGTTACTCAGATGACCGATCCATTCTTCTTGATAGGTACATCAGCAAGAATCCCCTCACTGACAGCGTGGACCACTACAACAGTCTCTTGTCTCACAGACTCAGGACTGCTGTAGCTCCCACAAAATCTTCCTCACTTGTGACCTTTAAATTTTCAAGAGAAGACGAAAAGGAAAGATCTTGAGCTAAATGTAATAGGCTCTGAGTTGCCGGACGTGGGGGACTTTCTGTGAGCAAAACCAGGTTAAAACGTCACTTTTGCTAATAATATAAGTGAATATTTCATTTAATCTTTAGTGTGCCATTTAAAAGACATCTTTCCTTTTCTTTTTGTCTTGAATATTTACTAGTTGTCATGAGGTAGCACCCCTGATATAACAAATATTAATTTTGTTAATAATATGGGGACGTAATTAATTATCTACATTTTATTATATGAGTGCAGAAGAAGCTGTCTTTTTTGTGGTGATTTGACATTTAAATATTGCAACGTCCCTATCTTGGTTTTCCAAACACACCAATCAGATTTTGACTTTGGCTTCTGGATTTCTTGAGGCTCATTGATTGAATGCAGATTCGATAATCTGTAACCTTTATTTTCGTGGCGGCCCGTTAGCTACCTCCTCCGTTTGGACCCCCTCCTCTCTGCCGACAGCGCTGGAGGGTCTGAGCACTAGAGGGCTCAGACTCTACTGTGCATGCGCAGATCACCGTGAAAATGGCCTGCAGCCATTTTCCCAGTGATTTCTCTACTGAGCATGCGCAGAACACAGTGAAAATGGCAGCTGTGCCACTTTCACGGTGATTCCATAGCACTGCTGACGTTGGCGCGGGACTCCGGAGGGGTAAGTATTAAAAAAATGGGTGCAGCATGTGCGGGGGCCTTCCTCTGGACTCAGGGGCCTGTGTGCACCACACACACTGCACCCATTATAGATAAGTCAGTGGCTTCAGCCCAATACTGCGTGTCTAGGCATACATCCTTCAGCATACATCTTACTTCCTCCACCAATTTTCGGGTCACTCGATCACTTACACCATTTTGCTCAGTAGTGCAGGCAATTGATGCTCTAATCCCTAATTTCTTAAGAATTGTTTTACCTCTGTTTAAATATTCTCTTCTATTATCAGATCTCAGGGCCTTGAATCTGCGACCTGTTTCATTCTCCATAAAATCTTTTGTACTGTAGCCTGAATCTTCTTTGCTGCTTCAGATTTCTTTCTGATGAACTATATGTCTCATCCCTGCATCATCTATGAAAACCACAAAGTATTCACTTACTGACTTCACTTCCATTGGACCACACATATCCGACTGCGCTATCTCACGTGGTTTTGTAGTTCTGCTTGCTGACTTGGGAAATAGATTGCTTCCCTACTATACAGCTAGTTAAGTGGTAAATAAGAATGTAGTTTAATAACAAGGTTCAAGAATAATCATTGCAGGAATTTTACTACTATAGGGTCAGTGCCAGATTACCATTGGGATGCCTGGGGCAGTTGTACTGAGCCACATCACGTAGACAGGTACCCACCAGAACCCACAATTGATTGCCTGCTTCCAGCTGCACATAAATTGGGAAGGTGGGCATGCAGTCTCGGTCTCGTCCCCCTCACAAGTGGCATCCATCATGTTTTTTTTCAAAGTTGCTACTCCTGGGCTTAATAGGATACAATTTTAGCAGGGGAGTATAATATTATAATCCAGAATCGGATTACAAACATGCCTGATATATCACTTGGACACACATAAATTAAACACCACTCTCTGCTCACCTCTGGTGTACAGTTGGTGACCTCATCCATGTTGATGAATATTATCCTTTGAAATGATGTATCACATTGACAAATTACTTCTAATCCAACTTTATTGACAATACAGTAAAGTGGTCTATGTCCAAACCACCACAAGACTTTGGAGAACTGCACAAGTGTGTCTTTACTAGCTGCAAGTCATGCTGAACAATAGCTGCAGAAGCACTTCCTGTATAACAAGGGGATGGCAAAGTATTGCAAATATATGTGTACAGGCTTGAGGATGTAGCAGAGTTTCTGTACACACCAGTGGATGCCTTACAACTACAAACAGCTCAAGTGGAGTGCTTTTATTGAAGATAAAGCAGGTATAGCTGTACTCACTGTTATACACACTCAGAGATGGGGCTGAGCAGGGAGTCATACAGCACACCAGCTGGTGAGTGTATGTAGATACTAGCTTGCAGTGTAGTATGCTGAAACAGTGTCTATAACTGCAGGTCTGGCTAGGGGTAAATTTAAGGAGCAGGTCACCACTAGGCAGCAATAATGGATGCCCCCCCTCCCACCCCCAATTTGACTATTTTCATTGTTTGGTTAAAAGCACTTATTTGGTAATTGGTAGTTTAATAAAACATATTGATAAACTTAGCCATGAGCTGTGGCTTTTATTTTACATTTAGTTGTATATGCATATTTACTACAGCTTGTGGTTGCAGTCTGCACATGTCCTTCCTGTCCGACCCCCACTCAAGGTGGCACGTGGCACAGTACAGTGGAAATATTTAGTAGTTACTGGTAAATTTCGGACTGACAGTAATACAAGTGTCCACATGCCTAGGCATGTGCCTCGTGTGACTAATGGGAAATTCACCACTGGGTCTTACTTGAGCTAAGTGAAAAACTTTTGCCTTCCGCTATTCTCTGCACATGCTCCATACTAGCCTCTGCAATCATCTTGGTGCAGACCATGAAGCTACCCTGGAGGAGCAACAATATGGATTCTGCACAGTAGTGCATTCCACCTTCAACAAGAAGTGTGATGGGTGGGTCCTGATCACACCCCTTGGATCTACCACAGATGTTTCCTGTCCCATGTTGGTCCCACCCCGCAGTGAGACCAAGTCACGTGTCTGTGAAGTCAAATCAGAATTAGTGAACTGAAGTCTGATTAACTATTAAATATCTTTTTTTGTCTTATTCTAATCATTTTTATAGTCAAAACTCTGAAGTAAAAAGTCTATGGCAGGTGAGGCGGTGCCTCCCCTGCCTATCTTTTCTGCACATTCCTGATTAAAACTTCCAGCATTGTATACTGGTGCACCAAAGAGAGAGATGATCCGGCACCAGTCTAATTAGCTTAAACATTGTAATAGAAAACCAAAAGTGGACAATCAAAATTGGATGAGTCCCAGAATAAGTCCTTGTTGGTGGTGCGCCCAGAGTCAGATAAATACACGTTAAACAAAAGAGGAAAAGAAGATTCTTGTGTGGACGCACTCTTGTTCTAAGTATTAGATTCTATAATGTATAGAAAAAACAAAACATCATTTTTATTATTGATTATTTAAAAGCAAGCAAATAATTACCCAAAAGCCAATGCCTCACACAGACAGATAGTATACGTAAAAATACGTTAAAATGTTCTTGTCATACTACATAATCAATAATAAAAATGATGTTTTATTTTATGTATACTGGTGCACCTGTGTATAATGTCCACATGACCCATTGGAACTAGCCAGTGCCTCCTGAGCCATTTACCTCACCGCAGGTCCCTGGACTGCAACATCAAGTTAAGCAGCAGCATATTGTCTATGGGGCCTTAAAATTCTATCCATCATTCTTTGAAAGGTGGCAGGTGTCCCATGTAACCCAAATGGCAACATGTGTATTGGAACTAAAGGTAGTTTAGGCAACTGGACTGACCAGAGTTGCTGACAGAGCCACTCGGTCCTTCCCAGGCTTTTTCCACAGTATCAAAAGGTTGTTGCCATTTTGCCAAAAACGTACTTTCTACCGTGGGCACTTCAGGAGCAAAAGGGAATAATTGGGCATTACTATTGTACACCTTTTGTTGGTCCTGTTGTACTTGCTCCAGGTGTTCTCTCACTATTGACATCACTGCGGCTATTCTCTTCTGCATCTGAGATACATGTTCACTAATTGCCTGGTTTGCCCCTACCATGTCCCTTTTGCAATATTCAGCAAAACCCTTGATTGTCTCCCATATAGAAAGACAAAATGAGAGAGCCCTCTGGGGGATGATGGAACTTCTCTAATGGCCAGCAATAGATAGGGTATTCGGGTGT
Source organism: Pseudophryne corroboree (assembly GCF_028390025.1). Classification (NCBI taxonomy): domain Eukaryota; kingdom Metazoa; phylum Chordata; class Amphibia; order Anura; family Myobatrachidae; genus Pseudophryne; species Pseudophryne corroboree. Next base: position 198,645,237 of record NC_086448.1, read on the forward strand.
GGTATTGAAAGTCGACAGTAACTAGGTCGACAATGTCTAGGTCGACCACTATTGGTCGACAGTAACTAGGTCGACAGGGTCTTTAGGTCGACATGTTCTAGGTCGACAGGTCAAAAGGTCGACATGAGTTTTTAATGTTATTTTGGTGTCGTTTCTTCGTAGAGTGACCGGGAACCCCAATTAGTGCACCGCGTCCCCTCGCATGGCTCGCGAGCTTCGGGCATGGTGCCTTCGCTCCGCTACCGCTTCGCTCGGCACAGATTACCGTTCCAATCGTAGTCCACGTGGATCGTTAAGTATGAAAAGGTTCAAAAAAAGAAAAAAATTGTGAAAAACTCATGTCGACCCTTTGACCTGTCGACCTAGAACATGTCGACCTAAAGACCCTGTCGACCTAGACACCCTGTCGACCTAGTTACTGTCGACCAATGGTGGTCGACCTAGACATTGTCGACCTAGTTACTGTCGACTTTCAGTCCGGATCCCAGGGTATTCAGTGGCGGAACTGTGGGAGGCAGTGGAGCCGGCTGCCACCGGGCTACTGACCTCAAGGGGGTACATCTCCTCCAGGGCAGGATGTACTAAAGGGAAAATGCAGTAAAACCCCATTTTCGGGGGTTTTACCACATTTTCATATGTACTAAGACTCAGCCGCCGGGTTTTCGCTGCCAAGGGTATCACAATCTTTTTCTGGCGATACCCTATAGAAACCTATGGGCTTCTTTCGCACCCGCTGCCACCGAGCGCCGTACCCGCCGACCTGCACTACACCAGCTGACCATCACCGCACCCGCCGTTTCCCCCCTCACCTGTGTCCAGACAGCAGGCACTGATCCCCTAGCTCCTTCTCCCCCGCAGCACAGCCATTTCTGCTTCCGGCTGCAGGCGTGAGGAGGAGGAGCCCGGAGACTCCCAGCACATGTCACCTCCTGGGGCTGGGAGGTGATGGACCCCACAGAGACCCCCCGCACACCATCTGACAGGTATCGTGGGGGGGACTCTGTCACCGCATTGCGATGCTAATTATATATGTTAGTACATATGCGATTAGCATCACTTCGGTGGGCGGCGAGGGGCGGTGATGTATTTTCTTCCGATGCCTGAAACGTTCGCTGCAGAGGAACTGTGTCAGTTACACGGAAGCTGCCTCCTCGTATATACAGAGCTGGCACTGGTTGCAGCTACAGGGAGCTCCAGAGAGCAGCTCCTCCCAGGCCTTTCCAGTTGAGCTGGCCGAGTGAAGCTCTCTGTTCCTCCATTGGGCTGATAGCAGCAGATAGGCACTGACAGCACTTGCCTCAAGCTGTGTTGGGGGTGTGTGTGTGTAGGTGGAGGGGGGATGGGTGGTGGAGGGGACTTTAATAAATGTTGTCAGCACTGTGTGTTGTGTGTGCATGTTTTTATGTGAGATGCGTGTGTGTGTGTGTGTGTGTGTGTGTGTGTGTGTGTGTGTGTGTGTAAGTGAGAGGCGTTTGTGTGTGTTTAAGTGAAAGAGGCATTTGTGTATTTCTAAGTGAAAGAGGAGTTTGTGTGTTTTTAAGTGAAAAAGGCGTGTGTTTTTAAGTGAAAGAGGCGTTTGTGTGTCTTTAAGTGAAAGAGGTGTTTGTGTGTTTTTATGTAAAAGAGGCATTTGTGTGTGTTTAAGTGAAAGCTGCATTTGTGTGTGTGTTTAAGTGAAAGAGGCTTTTGTGTGTTTTTTATATATATATATCAGCACACCACTGTGCCAAAGCATCTCCATTGGGACCCGCTGGTGGGTGAGGGAGTACTGTAGGTGTGCTATAAAGGTATGCTGGTGTCTATTTTATTGTGATGACTGACTTGGAGTGCCATCCACATTGCTTGTGTATCTATACTACTATTGGGAAAGGCACCTGAGCATGCTGCTACTGTTCACCCTCAGTGCCGGATAGCTACGTGTGTGTGTGTGTGTGTGTGTGTGTGTGTGTGTGTGTGTGTGTGTGTGTGTGTGTGTGTGTGTGTGTGTGTGTGTGTGTGTGTGTGTGTGTGTGTGTGTGTGTGTGTGTGTGTGTGTGTGTGTGTGTGTGTGTGTGTGGGCAGGAGGCAAAATATTCCTTTACATCCTCATGTATCCCTGGCCAGAAAAACACTGTAATATTTTCTCAACAGGTTTCTCTTTCCCTAGATGTCCAGCTGTTATGTGACTATAAGCCAAGTCTAACATAGTTCTCCTGTACATCTTAGGGACTATCAATTGTTCCACAATATCTTTTGGACGAATATATACAAATACATGCCCTCAAACACAATTCCACTGCTTTTATCACAACGTGTACCACATGCCTCATTATTATTTATTTTATTATTATTATTATTACCAGTTATTTATATAGCGCACACATATTCCGCAGCACTTTACAGAGAATATTTGCCTATTTACCTCAGTCCCTAACCCAGTGGAGATTCCCTATCACATGTACACACAGACACATTCACTAGGGTTAATTTTGTTGGGAGCCAATTAACCTATCAGTATATTTTCGGATTGCGGGAGGAAACAGGAGAACCCGGAGGAAACCCACGTAAGAAGGGGAGAATATACAAACTCCACACAGTTAGGGCCATGGTAGGAATCGAACCCATGACCTCAGTGCTGTGTGGCAGTAATGCTAACCATTACACCATCCGTACTGCCTCATGTGAAAGCACATCAACAGAGGTTCATCATGATTATACAATTATAAATATTGGGCCTAATTCAGACTGATTGCTAGGCTGCATTTTCGTACAGCCTGCGATCAGGTCTAAACTGCGCATGTGTATGCACCGCAATGCGCAGGCACGTCGCACGGGTACAAAGCGGATCACCGCTCAGCGATGGGTTTGTGCAAAGAATCCATTCGCATGGGTGTTCGCAAGGAGATTGACAGGAAGAAGCCGTTTGTGGGTGTCAACTGACCGTTTTTTGGGAGTGGTTGGAAAAATGCAGGCGTGTACATGCATTTGCAGGGAGGGTTCCTGACGTCAATTCCAGTCTTCGACAGGCTGAATTGTTCGCAGCGGCTGAGTAAGTCCTGGGCTACTCAGGGGCTGCACAAAATCTGTTTGTACAGCTCTGCTACACATGCGTTCGCACAATTGCAAAGCGAAAATACACTTCCCTATGGGCAGTGACTAGGCGAATGCAGGACTGCAAAAATCCTCTAGCGAACGAACAGGTCTGAATTAGGCACATTAATAGAAGTTTAGGAACAGGGCAAAATGGGACTTTCCCTGATCAAATATCCTGATGAGATGTCACCTTCCTACATCTTTCCAGCACCATCCGCCTCTGCATCTCCACCTGCATCTCCATAGCGTCATCCCCCCTGTGTGTCACAAGTGTCACTCCCCCCCCCGTGTCTCTCCAACACCAACCCCTTGTGTCTTTTCACAACCATCTTGCTGTGTCTCACAAGCATCAACCCTCCCTTGCGTTAATTCAGCACCATCTTACTGTGTCTTACCAGCAGCATCTTCCCCTGCATCTATCCCCTGCGTCCTTTCATCATTACCGCGTAAGCATTTCACCAGCGTAACCTCCACTGCGTCTCACCAGCACAATCTACCTGTGTCTCTCCAGCTCACCTCACCTGTATCACTCCAGCAACCCTCCAGACCTGTGTCCCTCCAGCAGCAGATCATCCCACCTGTGTCGCTGCAGCAGCCCAACCCACCTGTGACCCTCCAGCATCTCCCCTTACTGACATAACTTCTGTGACAGCCTGGAGTCCTGAACTTTCCAGTGTACAGTGACTGGCTCTGGAGCACTTGTGCAGTGACTGCAGACACACACACACAACACAAATGCTATCGACGTCCACTCCACACGGGTCCTCCTTGATTCAGCTCATCTCTCTCTGTGCACTGTGAACGGTGCAGCGGGATGGAGAGAGACATCGCCTGGTGATGTCACTGCATCTCATTCTTGTCAATGATGTAGCAAAGAGAGGCGGGGCTTGGCCATCACAGTAGTGCTGCCCGCCCGATCTATTGATATTGGTTGTGTCTATGTTACCTTCGTGATCAGGACCTGGAAGTGACATAACGAGAGGGCAGGAGAAAATTTCCGCACTTACAGCACCTAAATGTTTTCTCCGTTCTCTGTTCGTTTGAGGTTATTTTTTTTCTATGCACAATTGGACCCTCGCGGGCTTGCTTCGCTCGCCACGCTTCGGGCTCGTGTTTCGCTCCGCTCGCAACAGGTTACTATTCCAAATAGTTTGTGACATGGACCCAGGGGCTTATGGGAAAGGTCCTCTCCACGAAGGGAAACTAGACGCAACCCTATTTGATGTAGGTGGGTGGAGCACAACGTGGCAGGTGAGAGACTGCAGGAAACGGTAACTGAGGCTGGGTGAGGTGGGCCGGTGGAGGGCCTGTTCCAGCCCTCTTCAACTATAAGCTGCAAATAGGTTCTTCTTTCCCTAACGTAGAGTCTAAATATTTTTTGTGACTTTATATTCTTATGCAAGTTATGTGGGTTTTGTGGCCCTTCAAGCTAGTACAATCTTCAAAGCCCTTGGACGAAAAAGGTGGCATATCCTGTGTTAAAACAACAATTCATGTGCTTTGACATTTTTCATTTTTCCATTTAAAGGTTTCAGGGGCAGATGTATTAACCTGGAGAAGGCATAAGGAAGTGATAAACCAGTGATATGTGCAAGGTGATAAAGGCACCAGCCAATCAGCTCCAATATGTAAATTAACAGTTAGGATCTGATTGGCTGGTGCCTTTATCACCTTGCACATATCACTGGTTTATCACTTCATTATGCCTTCTCCAGGTTAATACATCTGCCCCTCAGTTTCTAATTGCATTACTAAGTGGTTATGTTCAAGAAATTATTATGTTCCTGAAATCATTAAATAGTTGCAGTACTGCTACTGGTCGCTTGGTGGACTCAATGACAATAGGATTATAGCACAAATGAGCTTGAATCACCCTGATACATAAAAAGAACCATCAAAATAATTTCATTATTAATTAGAATATACATTTCCCCTATTTCATCAAAACAGCTTGGTCTAGGGAATTCTTACTCAAGTGAAGTAATTTATATTTATTCTATGTAGCAATATGTAAATAAATAAATGAATGAACAAATAAATTAGAAATAAACAGTGTGACCCTCTTAAAACCTCAGGGCTGTGCACCTACAATGTTAGCCAAAAGTCTTGCATCATTAGCGTTTTCATCATTTTCTTGTGGCTTGATGCAGCAATTTGTGCATTCAGCTTTGAGTTATAGTATAATGGGGGTGATTCCGAGTTGTTCGCTCGCTAGCTGCTTTTAGCAGCATTGCACACGCTAAGCCTCCGCCCTCTGGGAGTGTATCTTAGCTTAGCAGAAGTGCGAACGAAAGATTAGCAGAATTGCGAATAGAAATTTCTTAGCAGTTTCTGAGTAGCTCGAGACTTACTCAGCCATTGCGACCAGCTCAGTCCTTTTCGTTCCTGGTTTGACGTCACAAACACACCCAGCGTTTGCCCAACCACTCCCCCATTTCTCCAGCCACTCCTGCGTTTTGCAACTCGAACGCCTGCGTTTTTCCGCACACTCCCATAAAACGGCCAGTTTCCGCCCAGAAACACCCACCTCCTGTCAATCACACTACGATCAGCACAGCGATGAAAAAGCTTCGTTATGCCGTGAGTAAAATACCTAACTTTTGTGTAAAATAACTAAGCGCATGCGCTCTGCGAACCTTGCGCATGCGCAGTAAGCGACTAATCGCAGTATAGTGAAAATCGGCAACGAGCGAACAACTCGGAATGACCCCCAATGTTACATACAGTATTGTTGTGTAGTGACTGTTTCAGATATTAATAATTGGGACAGTTGTTTTATATAAAAAGGTGTTTAAAACTTACACAGTGCCAGTATAAAATAAGAATTTACTGACCGGTAATTCTATTTCTCGTAGTCCGTAGTGGATGCTGGGTACTCCGTAAGGACCATGGGGTATAGACGGGCTCCGCAGGAGACTGGGCACTCTTAAAAGAAAGATTAGGTACTATATCTGGTGTGCACTGGCTCCTCCCTCTATGCCCCTCCTCCAGACCTCAGTTAGGGAAACTGTGCCCGGAAGATCTGACATTACTAGGAAAGGATTTGGAATCCAGGGTAAGACTAATACCAGCCACACCAATCACACCGTACAACTCGTGATAACTATACCCAGTTAACAGTATGAACAATAACTGAGCCTCTCTCAACAGATGGCTCATACAATAACCCTTTAGTTAAGCAATAACTATATACATGTATTGCAGAGAGTCCGCACTTGGGACGGGCTCCCAGCATCCACTACGGACTACGAGAAATAGAATTACCGGTGAGTAAATTCTTATTTTCTCTGACGTCCTAGTGGATGCTGGGTACTCCGTAAGGACCACGGGGATTATACCAAAGCTCCCAAACGGGCGGGAGAGTGCGGATGACTCTGCAGCAACGAATGAGCAAACTCAAGGTCCTCCTCAGCCAGGGTATCAAACTTGTAGAATTTTGCAAAAGTGTTTGAACCCGACCAAGTAGCAGCTCGGCAAAGTTGTAAAGCCGAGACCCCTCGGGCAGCCGCCCAAGAAGAGCCCACCTTCCTCGTGGGAATGGGCTTTTACTGATTTAGGATGCGGCAGTCCAGCCGCAGAATGTGCAAGCTGAATCGTGCTACAGATCCAGCGAGCAATAGTCTGATTTGAAGCAGGAGCACCCAGCTTGTTGGGTGCATGCAGGATAAATAGCGAGTCAGTTTTTCTGACTCTAGCCATCCTGGAAACATAAAGTTTCAGGGCCCGGACTACGTCCAGCAACTTGGAATCCTCCAAGTCCCTAGTAGCCGCAGGCACCACAATAGGTTGGTTCAAATGAAACGATGATACCACCTTAGGGAGAAATTGGGGACGAGTCCTCCATTCTGCCCTTTCCATATGGAAGATCAGATATGGGCTTTTACATGACAAAGCCGCCAATTCTGACACACGCCTAGTCCAAGCTAAGGCCAAAAGCATGACCACTTTCCACGTGAGATATTATAGCTCCATGGTCTTAAGTGGCTCAAACCAGTGGGATTTTAGGAATCCAACACACGTTAAGATCCCAAGGTGCCACTGGAGGCACAAAAGGGGCTGAATATGCAGCACCCCTGTAACAACGTCCAAACGTCAGGCAGTGAAGCCAGTTCTTTTTGAGAGAAAAAGGGATAGGGCCGAAATCTTGGCCTTTATGGTGTCACGATCCGGGTATCTGGACGCCATTTCTTACCCATCAGATGCCTCCTAAGGCTGGCTCAGCGCTCCAGGACCGGATCCCATTTGTTATCCTGATGTGTACATTCCTGTATCCTCTCCTGTCACTCTGGGACGCTGTCACAGTAAACGCCATATTACACCGGGCATGGCATCTCCCGCGGCCTCCGCCGCCGTCCCTGAACTTCTGCATGCAGAGTGTCTGAGTGGCGATTACGTCAGCCGCGGCCTCCGCTGTGTCCGCGTGGTTGGATGTGCATCTGTCAGCCTGGCGCCTCCTGTCTCCGGTGGCCGGCGCCGCCATTCCTGTTTTCATTACCACATGGATTACAAACCAAACTTCCCTCCAAGTGTCTGCATGGGCGCAGCCATCTTGGATTCTGTCAGCTGATCATTTCCATCAATCTGTTGTCAGTATTGATAATCTGCATAATTGCCTAGCCAATCCCTTCCTTGCTGCAGGTATAAATACACTGTGCCTGAGCAAGGAAGGCGTCAGTGCTTTGGTTGTCAAACCTAGTTCCTGTTTGTCTCTCTCCTGTGATTGTCTTCCAGGTTCCAGCTCCTGTCTCAAGACTTCCACCATAGAGACCCGCACCAGCATTCCACCTGCGGTGTAGCCTGACTCTCCAATCCATTGTGGATCCATCTGTTTCCAGCTACAACATTACCTGCTTCCAGCAGAGTACAGCTTCCCTTAAAGGGCCGGTGTCCTTTCTACACTTTACCACTCTCCACCGGTATTATTATTTCTCCGCTCTCAAGTTCTACATTTCAGTTCATATTTCATCGCTCCCAAGTTCATTTATTATTTAACTGGTTCCAGCCAGTATCCACTCCGTGCTAACAACAGTCTGGTTCCAGCCAGTATCCACAGCAGCTGTTTTATCTTCAGCAACCCAGCTTTTCCTGGAACACCAGCTGGCACAATCCTGGGTTATCTCCATTGCTACAGTCGGGCCTGGTAAGGACTTTCCATCTAGAAGATCATAAGAACTATCTCACACTACCAGTGCCCTGTGGCTCCTGCCATCCTGTAGTACCCAGGAACTGCATTTATTCTTTGCTGACTTTTATGTTTTCTTTTACTGCTGCTGTGTTGCGGAGTTGTCATAATAAACATCATTGACTTTTATCCAAGTTGTCGTGGTCACGCCTTCGGGCAGTTATTATTCATGTTACTTACATGTCCAGGGGTCTGATACAACCTCCCAGGTTCCGGTACATCTCAGCCCCTACAACTGAGGCTGCCTCCCGTCAGCTCAGGCCCTCAGTTGTGACAGTAAGCACTGACCTAATGAATCCAGCCGGAGACCAGGATCAAGCGGCCAGGCCGATGCAAGAACTGGCAGCCCGACTAGAACATCAGGAGGCTGCACAGGGCCACATCATCCGCTGTCTCCAGGATCTCTCTACTCGGCTGGATGGGATTCAGACAACTCTCCGTGGATCAGGCGCGTCTGGTGCGTCAACCACAGTGACTCCAGCTATAACCCCACCCACCTTACCCATTTCTGCTCCACGTCTTCATCTTCCAACGCCAGCAAAATTTGACGGATCTCCAAGATTCTGCAGGGGATTTCTCAACCAGTGTGAGATTCAGTTTGAGCTACAACCTGGCAATTTTCCCAGTGACCGTACAAAAATTGCCTACATTATTTCTCTTCTCAGTGGCTCAGCCCTTGATTGGGCATCACCGTTATGGGAGAGGTCCGACACCCTGCTATCTTCCTACACTGCCTTCGTGTCAACATTCAGGCGCATCTTCGACGAGCCAGGCCGGGTAACCTCAGCTTCATCCGAGATTCTCCGTTTACGCCAGGGGTCACGTACTGTAGGACAATATCTGATACAGTTCCAGATCCTGGCATCCGAACTGGCATGGAACGACGAGGCCCTGTATGCTGCATTCTGGCATGGCTTATCTGAGCGTATTAAAGATGAGTTAGCTACCAGAGACTTACCTTCTAAGTTAGATGAGCTAATCTCACTCTGCACGAAAGTTGATTTACGTTTCAGAGAGAGAGCAACTGAGCGTGGAAGATCATTTGCTCCAAAATCTTCTGCTCCTCCTCCTCGTCAACTGTCACCATCTAAAGATGAGCCCATGCAACTTGGCCGTTCCCGTTTAACTCCTGCTGAGCGCCGAAGACGTCTCTCCGAGTCTCTCTGTCTCTATTGTGCAGCTCCGTCTCACACCATTAATGCCTGTCCCAAACGTTCGGGAAACTCCAAATCCTAGCTCGCCAAGGAAAGGGCCGGCTAGGAGTAATGATCTCCTCTCCATCTCCTCAAGATTGTAATCTCCCAGTCTCGCTTCAAGTTGCTCAACGTTATCGGAACGTCATTGCCCTCCTTGATTCCGGAGCGGCTGGGAACTTTATTACCGAAGCCTATGTTAAACGGTGGTCCCTACCCACCGAGAGACTTCCTTCGTCCATTTCTTTAACTGCCGTGGATGGCAGCAAAATTTTTGATGCAGTTATTTCTTTAAGGACTCTACCAATTCGTCTGAGAGTGGGAGTTCTTCATTCCGAACTTATTTCTTTTTTAGTGATTCCAAGAGCCACACATCCTGTGGTCCTGGGCCTTCCATGGCTCCGTCTTCACAATCCTACAATTGATTGGACGACTACGCAAATCCTGGCATGGGGTTCCTCCTGTGCTGAGACATGTTTGTTTAAAGTATTGCCTGTCTGTTCTTCCTCCCCCAGGTCGTCTGATGTTCCACCTCCTCCATATCAAGATTTCACGGATGTGTTCAGTAAAGCTTCTGCTGATATCCTTCCTCCTCATAGAGAATGGGACTGTCCGATTGATCTCGTTCCAGGGAAGGTTCCACCTCGAGGCCGAACTTATCCGTTGTCTCTGCCTGAGACGCATTCTATGGAGGAATATATTAAAGAGAACCTAGCAAAGGGGTTCATTCGACCTTCTTCTTCTCCAGCCGGCGCAGGCTTCTTTTTTGTAAAAAAGAAAGATGGTGGTCTGCGGCCGTGCATCGACTACAGAGGTTTGAACGACATTACCATCAAGAACCGTTATCCTTTACCCCTGATTACTGAGCTCTTTGACAGAGTTAGCGGAGCTACCATCTTTACAAAGCTGGACTTGCGAGGTGCATACAATCTCATCCGGATCCGTGAGGGTGACGAGTGGAAGACCGCCTTTAACACCCGTGACGGACATTATGAGTACCTCGTCATGCCCTTCGGATTGAGCAATGCTCCAGCTGTCTTCCAGCATTTTGTCAATGAGATCTTCAGAGACATTCTATACCGTCATGTCGTGGTCTATCTAGACGATATCCTCATTTTTGCCAACGATTTAGAGGAACATCGTTTTTGGGTTAAAGAGGTTCTGTCCCGTCTCCGTGTCAATCATCTCTATTGCAAATTAGAGAAATGCGTCTTTGAAGTCAAGTCCATTCCGTTTCTAGGGTACATTGTGTCCGGTTCCGGACTAGAGATGGATCCTGAGAAACTACAAGCAATCCAAAATTGGCCGGTACCCTTAACCCTCAAAGGGGTCCAGAGGTTCTTAGGGTTCGCCAACTATTACCGAAAGTTTATACGAGACTTTTCCACCATTGTGGCGCCTATTACTGCTTTCACTAAGAAGGGTGCTAACCCGTCCAAGTGGTCTGAAGAAGCCATGCAAGCATTTCATCTTTTAAAACAAAGGTTCATCTCTGCGCCTGTTCTGAAACAGCCTGACATCGACTCTCCTTTCATCTTAGAGGTGGATGCCTCCTCCGTTGGAGTAGGAGCGGTGTTATCTCAGAGGGCTAAAGATGGCCATTTACACCCTTGCAGTTTCTTCTCCCGGAAGTTCTCCCCAGCTGAGCGCAACTATGCCATTGGCGACCAGGAGTTGCTAGCCATCAAGCTCGCTCTAGAAGAGTGGAGGTATCTGTTGGAGGGAGCTTCTCATTCAATCACCATACTTACAGACCACAAGAACCTTTTATACCTGAAGGGCGCACAATGTCTCAACCCTCGTCAGGCCAGATGGGCACTTTTCTTTTCCAGGTTCGACTTTAAACTCCAGTTCTGTCCGGGCTCTCAGAATCGCAAGGCCGATGCCCTTTCCCGCTCATGGGAGCAAGAAAATGAGTCAGAGTCTTCAGACAAGCATCCTATTATAAATCCGTTGGCATTCTCCACGGTAGGGATGGACTCTACGCCCCCATCAGGGAAAAGTTTTGTGAAGCCGATGCTAAGGAAGAAGCTCATGCATTGGGCCCATGCTTCCCGTTTTGCCGGACATACAGGTATCCAAAAAACCCTGGAGTTTATCTCTAGGTCCTATTGGTGGCCAACTCTGAAAAAGGACGTCTTGGAGTTTATTGCATCTTGCCCAAAGTGTGCCCAACATAAAGTATCCCGCCAGTCGCCTGCGGGGCAACTGGTTCCACTATCCGTTCCCCGTCGACCATGGACCCACTTGTCGATGGATTTCATTACAGACTTACCCATGTGCAACAAGTTCAATACCATCTGGGTGGTAGTTGACCGGTTCACCAAGATGGCACACTTCATTCCTCTCACCGGTCTTCCGTCAGCTTCCAAGTTGGCTCAAGTATTCATACAAGAGATCTTCCGACTCCACGGTCTTCCTGAAGAAATTATCTCAGATCGAGGAGTTCAATTCACAGCCAAATTCTTGCGAAGTTTATGTCAAGTCCTCCAAGTCAAGCTAAAATTTTCCACGGCTTACCATCCTCAGACCAATGGTCAAACCGAGAGGGTGAATCAGGACTTGGAGGCCTTCCTCCGCATCTATGTGTCCTCCTCTCAAGATGACTGGGTTCAATTACTTCCCTGGGCCGAGTTCTGTCATAACAACCAGTATCATTCTTCATCTGCTTCAACACCATTCTTCACTAACTTTGGATTCCACCCTAAAGTCCCTGAGTTCCAACCGCTTCCAGCAACTTCTGTTCCCGCAGTGGATATCACCTTGCATCAGTTTGCCAATATCTGGAAGAGCGTACGATCAGCTCTGCTCAAGGCATCGTTCAGGTACAAGAAGTTTGCGGATAAGAAGCGTCGAGCAGTTCCTGCTCTCAAGGTGGGTGATCGGGTATGGTTATCCACGAAGAATTTGAGGTTAAGAGTTCCCAGTATGAAGTTTGCACCTCGCTATATCGGTCCTTTCAAGATTGAACAAGTCATCAATCCTGTTGCTTACAGACTCCAGTTGCCTCCCTTCTTAAAAATACCCAGGACATTCCATGTTTCCCTGTTGAAACCGCTGATCTTGAATCGGTTTCATTCCTCACTTCCTCCAACTCCGAAAGTCCAAACTCAACGAGGCGTTGAGTATGAAGTGGCCAAGATCCTGGACTCACGTCACCGTTACGGTCAACTACAATATCTTATTGACTGGAAGGGTTATGGTCCTGAGGAACGTTCATGGACCAATGCTTCTGATGTCCATGCTCCTGCCTTGGTCCGGAGATTCCATTCCAAGTTTCCTCAAAAGCCAAAGAAGTGTCCTGGGGCCACTCCTAAAGGGGGGGGTGCTGTCACGATCCGGGTATCTGGACGCCATTTCTTACCCATCAGATGCCTCCTAAGGCTGGCTCAGCGCTCCAGGACCGGATCCCATTTGTTATCCTGATGTGTACATTCCTGTATCCTCTCCTGTCACTCTGGGACGCTGTCACAGTAAACGCCATATTACACCGGGCATGGCATCTCCCACGGCCTCCGCCGCCGTCCCTGAACTTCTGCATGCAGAGTGTCTGAGTGGCGATTACGTCAGCCGCGGCCTCCGCTGTGTCCGCGTGGTTGGATGTGCATCTGTCAGCCTGGCGCCTCCTGTCTCCGGTGGCCGGCGCCGCCATTCCTGTTTTCATTACCACATGGATTACAAACCAAACTTCCCTCCAAGTGTCTGCATGGGCGCAGCCATCTTGGATTCTGTCAGCTGATCATTTCCATCAATCTGTTGTCAGTATTGATAATCTGCCTAATTGCCTAGCCAATCCCTTCCTTGCTGCAGGTATAAATACACTGTGCCTGAGCAAGGAAGGCGTCAGTGCTTTGGTTGTCAAACCTAGTTCCTGTTTGTCTCTCTCCTGTGATTGTCTTCCAGGTTCCAGCTCCTGTCTCAAGACTTCCACCATAGAGACCCGCACCAGCATTCCACCTGCGGTGTAGCCTGACTCTCCAATCCATTGTGGATCCATCTGTTTCCAGCTACAACATTACCTGCTTCCAGCTCAGCTTCCAGCAGAGTACAGCTTCCCTTAAAGGGCCGGTGTCCTTTCTACACTTTACCACTCTCCACCGGTATTATTATTTCTCCGCTCTCAAGTTCTACATTTCAGTTCATATTTCATCGCTCCCAAGTTCATTTATTATTTAACTGGTTCCAGCCAGTATCCACTCCGTGCTAACAACAGTCTGGTTCCAGCCAGTATCCACAGCAGCTGTTTTATCTTCAGCAACCCAGCTTTTCCTGGAACACCAGCTGGCACAATCCTGGGTTATCTCCATTGCTACAGTCGGGCCTGGTAAGGACTTTCCATCTAGAAGATCATAAGAACTATCTCACACTACCAGTGCCCTGTGGCTCCTGCCATCCTGTAGTACCCAGGAACTGCATTTATTCTTTGCTGACTTTTATGTTTTCTTTTACTGCTGCTGTGTTGCGGAGTTGTCATAATAAACATCATTGACTTTTATCCAAGTTGTCGTGGTCACGCCTTCGGGCAGTTATTATTCATGTTACTTACATGTCCAGGGGTCTGATACAACCTCCCAGGTTCCGGTACATCTCAGCCCCTACAACTGAGGCTGCCTCCCGTCAGCTCAGGCCCTCAGTTGTGACATATGGATCCTAATTTTAGGCCCATAGTCACTCCTGACTGTAGGAAGTGCAGGAATCGACCCCCCTGGAATTCCTCTGTAGGGCCTTCCCGGCCACACACCAAGCAACCTATTTTCGCCATATACAGTGAAAAAGTCTTGCTGTCACGTCTTTCCTAGCCTTTATCAGCGTAGGAATAACTGCATCCGGAATGCCCTTTTCCGCTAGGATCCGGCGTTCAACCGCCATGCCGTCCAACGCAGCCGCGGTAAGTCTTGGATCAGACAGGGTCCCTGTTGCAACATGTCCTGACTGAGAGGCAGAGGCCATGGGTCCTCTGAGAGCATTTCTTGCAGTTTCGGGTACCGAGTCCTTCTTGGCCAATCCGAAGCAAAGAATATTGTTCACACTCCTCCGTTTATTACAATTCTCAGCCCTTGGGTCTGAGAGGAAGAGGAGGGAATATATAGACCGACTGGAACACCCACGGTGTTACTAGTGCAACCACAGCTATCGCCTGAGAGTCCCTTGACCCAGCATAAAACCTTTTTTATCTTTTTATTGAGGTGGGACGCCATGTAGTCCACCTGAGGCAGTTTCCATCAATTTGCAAAACTGCGTGAAGACTTCCTGATGAAGTCACCACTTTCCCGGGTGGAGGTCGTGTCCACTCCCGGAATGAACACTGCTGACAGTGCGCTTACTTGATTCTCCGCCCAGCGAAGAATTCTGGTGGCTTCTACCCTCGCCACCCTGCTCATTGTGCCGCCCTGGCGGTTTACATGAGCCCCTGCGGTCTGACTGGATGAGAACCGGTTGGTCGCGAAGCAGGAACTCCGCTTGACTTAGGGCGTTGTATATGGCCCTTAGTTCCAGGATATTGATGTGAAGGCAAGTCTGTTGGCTTGACCACAAACCTTGGAATTTTCTTCCCTGTGTAACTGCCCCCCACCCTCGGAGGCTTGCATCCGTGGTCACCAGGACCCAGTCCTGAATGCCGAATTTGCGGCCCTCGAGAAGGTGAGCACTCCGCAGCCACCACAGGAGAGACACCCTGGCCCTGGGGGATAGGGTGATTAACCGATGCATCTGAAGATGTGATCCGGACCACTTGTCCAGTAAGTTCCATTGTCCTTGCATGGAACCAGCCGAAGGGGATGGCCTCGTATGATGCCATCATCCTTCCCAGGACTCGAGTGCAGTGATGCACTGACACCTGTTTCGGTTTTCAATGGATTCCTGACCAGTGTCATGAGCTCCTGAGCTCTCTCTATCAGGAGATAAACCCTCTTCTGGTCTGTGTCTAGGATCATGCCTAGGCGAGGCAGATGAGCTGTAGGAACCAACTGCGACTTCGGAATATATAGAATCCAGTCGTGTTGCCGTTTCACTTCCAGAGAAGGTGATACGCTGTCCAGCAACTGCTCTCTTGATCTCGCTTTTATGAGGAGATCATCTAAGTATGTGATAATAGTGACACCTTGCTTCCGCAGGAGCACCATCATATCCGCCATTACCTTGGTGAAATTGGTAATGACAATCCCGTACCGCAATTCTGAGGTACGCCTGATGAGGTGGATAAATGGGGACACGAAGGTATGCATCCCTTATGTCCCGATTCATTTCAGGCTTGCAATGACCGCTCTTAGCGATTCCATCTTGAACCTGAACCTTTTCAGGTATATGTTCAGGGATTTTAATTCAATATGGGTCTAACCGAACCGTCTGGTTTCGGGATTATAACATGATCGAATAATAACACCCTCTTGTTGAAGGAGGGGACCCTTGACCACCACCTGTTGAAGATACAATTTACGAATTGCAGTTAACACTGGCTCCCTCTCTTGGGGGGAAGCCCGCCGGGTCCTCGGTGAGGGGGCGTCTTCTCACAGTCCAGCCTGTATCCCTGCGATACAATTTCTATTGCCCAGGGATCTAACAGGGAGTGAACCCACTTGTGGCTGAACTTACGAAGGCGTGTCCCCACCGGGCCTAGCTCCGCCTGTGGAGCCCCAGCGACATGCGGTGGATTTTTGTAGAGGCCGGGGAGGACTTCTGTTCCTGGGGACTAGCTGTGTTGTACAGCTTCTTTCCTCTGCCCCCGGCTCTGACAAGAAAGGACGCACCTCAGACTTTCCTGTTTCTTTATTGGAAAAGCTGCATTTAATAATGTCGTGCTTTCCTAGGCTGTGCAGGAATATAAGGCAAAATATCAGAATTACCAGCTATAGCTGTGGAGACCAGGCCCGAGAACCTTTCTCCACACAATCCTCAGCCTTCCATATGCCTCTTAAGTCGGCATCATCTGTCCAATGTATATTCTACAGGACACGTCAAGCAGAAATCGACATAGCTTTTGTCTCTAGGACCCAGTATACTCATGTCCCTTTGGGCATGCTTTATAATTATATATCTATCACTTAAGACAGCATCTTAAAATATTTATATGCATACTAGGGTCTCAATCTCTGCTGATAAGGTACCTGTCCACGCTGCCACAGCGCTATAAACCCATGCCGACACAATCGCCGGTCTGGGTAGTATACTAGAATATGCACACTATCTGCAGGATCCCTGAGAATAGCTAGTGCAAACAGGACACCCAAGGGGAAGATTCTCAACCCATCCTGGCCCTAGTGGGGAAAGGATACAGCCTGAGAATTCTCTTGTGGGAAGCTGCCGTCTCTTGTCTGGAGATTCCCGCTCTTTTTCCTCATGAGAGGAGGGAAATTTACCTCAGCATTCTTCCACTTAACATGTGTACTCTCGTGTCAGGGACAGATGAGTCATCAGTGATATGCAAATCATCTTTTATTCCAATAATCATATATTGAATATCTTTTAGCCCTCTTGGCTGTAACTTTGCATTATCGTAGTCGACAGTGGAGTTAAACTCCGTGTCAATACTTTGTTATTTTGGATAGTGAACATAGAGAGACTCTGAAGGACTCTGTGACATAGGGACAGACCAGGGTAGATTTCCTTTCTGTTCCCTAACCTTTTGTGCAATAATTTTACCTCAGCACTTACACATATCCAAACAGGTGTCGGCGTTGTTGACGGAGACACCCTCCCACACACTTATCCGCTCTATCACCTCCTTAGAGGAGCCTTTTACCTCAGACATGTCGACACACGCGTACCGACACACCACACACACAGGGGATGCTCTATTTGAAGACAGTTCCCCCACCAGGCCCTTTGGAGAGACAGAGAGAGAGTATGCCAGCACACACCACAGCGCTATATAATACAGGGATGTACACTATGCGAAAAAAGGGAGAGAAGAAGACTCTTTTGTGGGTGCACTCTCACCCCTATACACAGACACATTTTCCTTTCCACCCGCCAACCAAACCCCCCCCCCCTTTCCCCCCCCCCCACATTTATAGTATTTATCTCATTATTTCACTCCAAAAAATCCACCCCCCACAATATACTTTTCCCCCCCAGTCTTTCCATAGCGATTCCCACCACCTCCATCCACGCCACTTATACACAAATATATATATATATTTACAAATATCCTCTTATAATGTCTCTAGCGTCAGAATATAACTTAGGTTAAGATATGCTGTCTCAATATATGTACATTTTATGTATCAATTTGATTATTCCTTATTTACATATATTCATAATCTATTCTTACTTATTATCATAATCTTCTATATTTATATAATAATTTTATTTATCAATTTGTCGACTTATCTTTTCCTTATAACAATAATTGTTATGCTCATTTATATCCAATTGCCTTGTATATTTCTCATATATTTCTTCTTTCCTTTTGTGCAATGGGCCACTATTTGCAAGTTTAATAGGGAACCAATACAAATCAGAACAGCAATTCCACCTGTGCAGCAATTGGCAACGTAGGACACACCTCCCTTTTGATTGGACATTGACCAGCCCCCTTGCAAGATAAAGCCCGCACGATCCCCTCCATGAACAGGAAGTGATCAAGCCCGGTGAACGGGTGAAACGCGTCTTCCGTTCCATACCCCACTGCCTGGGGGTGACAGCCGATTCCGGACAGCCTGAACCACGAGCCGCTCATTCTCCAGCAGCCGCTACATCAACCCGCCGCCGCCACACACTGCCGCGACGGGACTTTGAACATTGCGTCCCTTCCTCCTTCAGCCGCATCAGCCCTGCAGATATTATTGGACATTCCACCACCTGCCCGCAACGGACTTAAACAGACCACGTCTCCGTAACATATCAGGCAGACCGGTCTGCTCTGCGGCCATAACGAACTGTTCAAACTTGACAACCACTGTATCCTGCATCTTTAATATGCTTGGACTCTGATACGGACATCCCATACTCATACAGCACTCTGCCACATACCAGTGACCGATCGCCCCCACAATTCCGGGTAATATCTGCATAACTGCAGTATTTTTCTTGCACCTTTATTTGTATTCAACTTCAGATGCTTATTTCTCAATATTATTCATCAAATCTGTTTTATGCAAGTACTCGCTTTATAGGCAGTCGGCATCCAGCGGCATTATACTGTTATCACTTAGGATATTGCTAAACCTTTGATGTTCAGTTATTAAACTGACATATTCTTTTGGCTCAGCAAATTATCAATATTTTTTTGTATCTCATATCTTTATATTATTTCAAGTTTTCATTTTCTACTATTATTATCATCTAGCATTTCTGTAGCTCTGTATACAGTGGGACATAATTAATCCCAACATATCTTGTTAGAATCGTTGATATTATTTCCTCATCTTCCCAACTGATACCATTTTGGCACAAAGGATAATAATCGGATAGCATCAAATTAATGGTGTTGCATGGTTCAAATCAACTTAATTGTCTGCTAATTGTGTACAATTTGTTCTCTATTACATCAAGTACCTACATTATAGGTACTATCAGCACCCCGCAATTAAGCAGCCTATTGACTATCAACCTTTCTCAAACCACTACATATCAGCATTGTTCTTCTTCCTTTTTTTCCCTTCCTTCTTCCAACTTTTTACTTTTTTCAGGACTCTCACCACTGATTCAGGGGTAATTATCCCGGTCTAACGGTGGCAGCAGATCCCCTATTTTCCTCTCCAACTTATTCTTTTTCTTCTCCATTTTCGTGAACTCTCATCAGTGATTCTCGAGCCCTCGATATCAAATATGTCTTCTACTATCATACCACACTGGTAACGCCCGAATCCTTCCGATCTTGGAAGCTAAGCAGTGTAGGGCTGGGTCAGTACTCGAGTGGGAGACTCTTGAGGAATACTCAGTTTAGTAGAAATTCCTGGACGGTTTTGCTCAGCGTCTAACACTGACAGCAGATTCATCTTGCTTATTCTATCTTTACCCATCCTATCTGTCTCCTCATTATCACTCACAAGAGAATAAAATTGCCTCATCTTTTCAGGCCTCCAGCTGTTATTTTCGCACCCAGGCAGCTCAGAACCAATATTCAGTATTTACACTGTAATTAAATTTTGTTCTGTGTTTCCTTCTTTCCCAAAAACCCCCTTCCCCCCCCCCCCCTAACCCCCACCTTGATTTTTGACAGCTTACTTTACTACTATTTTACTAATTGTTGTTAATAAAATTTATATTTAAAAATTTATATTTAATTTCTACCTATTGTTTCTTCTGAGACTTCCAAACATACAAGAGTGCACCCACAAAAGAGTCTTCTTCTCTCCCCTTTTTTCGCATGTTTTACCACTGACTCAGGGTGCACCACCAAACTCAAGATCAAATTAGAAAACATTGGTTTTCTCCTTGTATTTAATATTTTGGTCCAACAATATCTACTAGATACATCACTATTTTCCAGTGCGGTATACCCCCAATACAGGGATGTACACTATACTGAGTGATTTTTCCCCTATAGCAGCTTATATACACAGTTTTGCGCCTAAATTTATGTGCCCCCCCTCTCTTTTTTACCCTTTGTGTACCAGGATACTGCAGGGGAGAGCCTGGGGAGCTTCCTTCCAGCTGAGCTGTGAAGAGAAAATGGCGCCGGTGTGCTGAGGAAGAAGGCCCGGCCCCCTCAGCGGCGGGCTTCTGTCCTTTTATGTACTGTAATGGCGGGGGTTAATGCACATATACAGTTTATCAGACTGTATTATGTGCTTTTCGCCAAGTAAGGTAATCTAATTGCTGCCCAGCGCCCTGCACCCATCAGTGACCGGAGTGTGTGGTGTGCTAAGGGAGCAATGGCGCACAGCTGCAGTGCTGTGCGCTACCTTAATGAAGACCGGAGTCTTCAGCCACCGATTTTCAACTTCTCTTCGTTCTTCTGGCTCTGCAAGGGGGACGGCGGCGCGGCTCCGGGACCGGACGACCGAGGACTGGGCCTGTGTTCGATCCCTCTGGAGCTAATGGTGTCCAGTAGCCTTAGAAGCCCAAGCTAGCTGCAAGCAGGTAGGTTCGCTTCTCTCCCCTCAGTCCCACGTAGCAGTGAGTCTGTTGCCAGCAGATCTCACTGAAAATAAAAAACCTAACAAATACTTTCTTTTCTAGGAAGCTCAGGAGAGCCCCTAGGGTGCATCCAGCTCTGGCCGGGCACAGATACTAACTGAGGTCTGGAGGAGGGGCATAGAGGGAGGAGCCAGTGCACACCAGATATAGTACCTAATCTTTCTTTTAAGAGTGCCCAGTCTCCTGCGGAGCCCGTCTATACCTCATGGTCCTTACGGAGTAACCAGCATCCACTAGGACGTCAGAGAAAACCCTTATACCTCTGCCCGGGCGTTATACGGGATCCCGGTGGTCGGGATGCCAGCGGTCACATGACCGACATCGGCATTCCGACCATGAGAATGCTGGCAGTAGACGGGGTAATTATTATACCCCTCCCCTGCCCCCTACCCTTACCCTACTGGGGTGGTGGCTAGGGGTAAGATAGTAGGGATGGTGACTAGGTCTAAGATCCAGGGTGTTGCAGCTATGGCTAAGACTCTGGGAGGTGGTGGCTATGGCTAACCCCCCCCCTCTCCCCCTCAGTGCCTAACCCTCACCTACCCCCTGGGTCCTAACCCTAGCAGGGGACCCTCAGGATGTCGTTGTTTGCTGTTCCAGTGCCAGGATTCCGGGTGGTATTCGGATCCAAGCGTCGGTCACATGACCACCGGCATCCAAGTATGGTGCTCTGTCTGTCCGTCTGTCTGCCCAAGCCTCTCTCCGTCCGTCCGTGTCCCTCCCATCCTTCTATACCCTCATATTGTGCTGTATCCATCCATTTGTCTGTCTATGGCCCCTCCTGTTCGTCTGTCTATACTCCATATGGTGTCTGCCCGTCTGTCCACCCATGCCCCCGTCCATCTACCCACCCGTCCATCTGTCCATCAATGCCTCCACCCCTGTCCTGTGCTGTAGTCAAGTAGTGTCTCTCCTGCTTCCTCCTTCTCCCACCCCCCCTCTCCCTAACTCTCTCTCTCTGTCTCATTTGCTCCTCTCTTTTTCTCTCTTCCTGACAGTGTCTCTTTCTCTCATTCCCTCTTTTTCCATGAAAACCCTCTCTCTCTTTCTCTCACTCCCTCTCTAACTCGTTCCTCTTTCTCTTTTTATCTCTCTCTCTCTGACATCTCCTTTCTCTGTCACTCCCCCCTCTCTCCTGCCCTTAAGGGACATTAGTAACAAAGGACCTTATTTAAAGATGGGTGCAAATTGCTGTATACGCAGCAAGTTCTGCGTCCATCTCCTACGGTATTATTAACCTCAATAACATTCATTTCCACTCATTTCCAGTCTATTCTGAACAACTCACACCTCACAATATTGTTTATAGGCCAAAAGGTTGCACCGAGGTCGCTGGATGACTTTGCTAAGCGACACAAGTGTGCGGCACAAACACCTGGCCCATCTAGGAGTGGCACTGCAATGGCAGACAGGATGGCACTTTTAAAAACAAGGCCCCAAACAGCACATCATGCAAAGAAGAAAAAGAGGTGCAATAAGGTAGCTGGATGGCTAAGCTAAGCGACACAAGTGTGTGGCACAAACACCTGGTCCATCTAGGAGTGGCACTGCAATGTCAGTCAGGATGGCAGATTTAAGCAATAGGCCCCAAACAGCACATCATGCAAAGAAGAAAAAGAAGTGCAATGAGGTAGCTGGATGGCTAAGCTAAGCAACACAAGTGTGTGGCACAAACACCTGGCCCATCTAGGAGTGGCACTGCAGTGTCAGACAGGATGGCAGATTTAAAAACTAGGTCCCAAACAGCTCATCAAGCAAATAAGAAAAAGAGGTGCAATGGGGTACCTGGATGACTTTGCTAAGCGACACAAGTGTGCAGCACAAACACCTCGCCCATCTAGGAGTGGCATGCAGGTTCTGAATGTCGAAAGTGGCCTGCAATTTTTCGGGCCACCGACAGCATCTCCTGCACGTCCCTGTCTTTTTAAAAAAAATTCTGCACCACCAAATTAATTGTATGTGCAAAACATGGGACATGCTGGAATTTGCCCAGATGTAATGGACACACAATGGGCCTAAACCAGAGTTGCTTGCAGCACCAAATTTGGGCAAAACCATGTGTACTGCAGGGGGGGCAGATATAACGTGTGCAGAGAGAAATTGGGGGCGTGGCTTCATGGAAAAGGGGTGTGGCCACATAGTAGTGCCAATTCACATTACACCACACAGTAGTGCCGCTTATACACATTGCACCAAGTAGAACCTCCTATACACACTGCGCCAGGTAGAACCTCCTATACACACTGCGCCAGATAGAGCACGTTATACATATTGCGCCAGATATGGCACGTTATACACAATGCGCCAGGTAGAGCACGTTATACACATTGTGCCAGGTAGAGCACGTTATACACATTGCACCAGGTAGAGCACGTTATACACAATGCACCAGGTGCAGCACGTTATACACAATGCGCCAGGTGCAGCACATTATACACAATGCGCCAGGTGCAGCATGTTATACACAATGCGCCAGGTAGAGCACTTTATACACAATGCGCCAGGTAGAGCACATTATACACAATGCGCCAGGTAGAGCACGTTATACACAATGCGCCAAGTAGAGCACGTTATACACAATGCGCCAGGTAGAGCACGTTATACACAATGCGCCAACTAGAGCACGTTATACACAATGCGCCAGGTAGAGCACGTTATACACAATGCGCCAGGTAGAGCACGTTATACACAATGCACCAGGTAGAGCACGTTATACACATTGCGCCAGGTAGAGCACGTTATACACAATGCGCCAGGTAGAGCACATTATACACAATGCGCCAGGTAGAGCACGTTATACACAATGCGCCAAGTAGAGCACGTTATACACAATGCGCCAAGCAGAGCACGTTATACACACTGCGCCAGGTAGAGCACGTTATACACATTGCACCAGGTAAAGCACGTTATACACAATGCACACAGTGTAGCCTCAGCCCCTCAGTCGTCCACCGCAAACAGCAACGCTGGAACCCCCTACAGCACGCCCATCCACCACCCCACACAGCCTGCTGCAGTGCGGGCACACATGCCGCTGGGGGCACAGGGCAGATGCACTCACCATTGCGCAGGTCAGTCTCTTGGTGCTTGCGGCGGCGCCCAGGGTCAGCATGCAGGCAGGCTTTTCCTCAGGCTCTGGCTCAAGCCGCAGGCAGTCCTCCCCACGCCCCGTAGGAAGACAGCTCAGGAGGGAGGGGTTCACAGCACAGGTGCAGCACGTTATACAAAATGCGCCAGGTGCAGCACGTTATACACAATACGCCAGGTGCAGCACGTTATACACAATGTGCCAGGTATTTATTGAGACACAAGAGGGGGAGTTTAAAGCTCGCTCTCTCGCTTTCTCTCTCTCTCCCTTTCTAACAATTATCTATGTATTTGAAGTCTGTTGAAAAGACTGATCAGGTACTGTATGGTAGCAAATTTCATAAGTTGGTAGAGGGCACAAGAGAAATCTCTAGGTGAGAGTAAGAGGGGGTTACCATAGGTGAAATAAGGTGCAGCAGGTTAGAGGTAGATCGTGAGATGAGATGTGTGTAACAGCAGCTCAGGAACAGGCAGCCTCAGACAGACAGAGCCGCGTATTTGGGCGGCCAGCTTAGTATGGCCGCAGTTACGGACCGCAAGAGGAGAGAGCCACTGGGAGCGCGGGCGGACGGACGGGAGCGTGGGCGGGCGGATGGACGGGAGCGCGGCCGGGCAGGAGTCAGACAGCAGCTTAGGAGTGCGGCTGCCGGCGCCTTCCAACTGTGGCGCCTTACTCGTACGCGTACCCCGTGTAACGGGCGGGCCGGCCCTGACTGTGTAACCACAAATTACAGTTAAAGGGCCCAGGGCTGGATTAGGGCTGGTGGGGTCCCTGGAGCAATGAAGTTGTGGGAGCTTCCACTGTTAAGAGTGATGTCAAATCTGACTGCCCCTGTCGCCCCTACCTTACTCTGGCCTTGAAAGGGCCACTGTCGCCATATACAAGTGTATGATACTTCATCTACGCACACCACCTACATTAACCCTTAAGGCCAGTACTGACGGGAGACATCTTAACACAGACCGCTCAGCACACATCTCTCCCCCCGCTCAGCACAGCGCGATGTGCTGAGCGAGGGGGGATGACAATGGGGGGCCGCTTACTTCACACAGCGCTGTATTGAGTGACCCGCTAGATTGAGCCTGCATGCAGGCTCAATCTAGCATCGGCGATAGCAATGCGGCTATCGCTGGGGGGCATACATACAACAGATCCGTGCTTAAAATGTAAGCAATCTAGTCAGATTGCTTAGATTTCAAACACGGATCTCTCCGTGTGTACCCCCCTTTAAGCTTCTGGCTGGATCTGTCTCTTACTACTGTATGTGCATACTTCCATTAACCCTGTGTTATGCTGCATCCTGTTATCTGCTGGTTAATTACTGATAAGCCCGGTTAGTTATCTGTTGTGTGGACTAACCTCTATCGCACATTGGTGACATTTATCAACACCATAGGTTCTAATAACAGTGTGGTCTTTGCAACTCTCACCCCCTCAACTCACAGGGTACTTACTCTCACAGCGCTGGATCCTTCTAGATAAAGGACGGAGCTTCCATCTGGTTGATGGCCATGTAGAGCATCCTCATCTGGTACCTATAAGTCCGTCTCTCCTAGAAACCAAGTTCTTGCAGTACGGTAGATTGTATATGCACACACCGCTCTTGATTTTTTTTATTATTGTATATGGATTCACAGGGTAATGAAAACCTCTTGTATATTATTTGAGAAGATATTTCAGATACAGTTTTTACCAGTACCAAAGTTACCTGATTTTCCTGATTATCCATTAACAAACGTAAATGGTTGTTGCATTGGGCTAGATTTACTAAGCAGCACTTTTCAAAGCCGCTGCATATTCGGCAGAATCAGCAGCTGGATTAAAAAGAGCAAGAGTATTACATACAAACCACACCTGGTTTTGTATTTAATACTATTGTTCTTTTAAATCCAATGGCCAAACCCACAGAAAATATGGGGGCTTTGATAAACACCTCTTTGTAAATGTAGTCGCTAGTGTGAGGCAGGAAGAGAAGAAAGTGTAAAAAAACGTAAATGGTTCTGGGAGTTGGAAGAAGCGTGTGTGTTTTTTTTGTTTGTTGTATGAAGAAGGTCTTAATGAAAGAGTTAAGTTTATATAATAATAATAATAATAATAATAATAATCTGCAAAACATCACCACAATCTCCCAAGAATGCAAAGTTCAAGCTTTTATTTATTGTAACATTATTTATGAATGATTAACTTTTAATACTTTGATTTATTATCATTACTAGTTTTATGTTAGTTTGTTGTACATGAAACAATAAGAAAATGCTATTTTAAATTGTTTACTATTAGACATTTTGACAGAAACACACAAATCAAGCCTTAGAGAAGGTGGAAGGATACAATAGGTTGACGATTTTGCTATGCTACATCTTCTGAGGTTTGGGCTGCTGGATATAAAGGGGCACTAAAATGAAATACAAAGGGTGTGTGGTGTAACTGAGAATAGAGGAAGACGTGATCTCCAGAGGTCCTGTTGCTGCTGGCACTGTCATTGCTTTTTTTGGGGTCCCTCCCACTCCTTGCAGCCCACCGATTACATCCCACAACTCTCTCCCCTCCCCTGGACAGCCTCCCAGTTCTTGGCTCCAAGCTGCTGTTTGGTGCATGGCCTACTATAGCTGGGAAAATCATAAGCCTGAGTGGGGCCTTGCTCTGTCCTAGTTCACACTGTGACTCTGGAACTTATGACCTGCATTCACTCTGTTCCCAATGGGAGCCTTACCTGTCTGGGAGCCCTCTTGTCTGACAATCTGACACTAGTGGGCTTATAAACTTAAATCTTGAGGGCTAGAGTTCCTGTGGCCCCGCAGATGGGCAGCCCTTATCAGCGTCACCTGCAGGCTGCATTTTCACAGCTTTCAGCCCACATGCCATTGCTGCTTCAGTAATATAGGGCTATTTCTTTGCTTTCCAATCTGACAGGCTGTCTAGAGCCTGGTAGAGCTGACTGCGTAGTTTCTCTCTATGATAGACATCTGGGTCTGGAGCACTTGGAGTTTACAAGGTGAAGCTCAGCGTCTCCTTTCTGTGCCTATATCCAGTACTGTTCTTCAACCTGCACCAATTCTTTTGCCTTCAGCAACATCACCTATTATTTTTAGATTATATTTGCTACAGTGTCGCCTGCTGTTTCTACCTATCTCTAGGGTACACTGTCAATGAGGCATCCTTGTGAGGGAGATGGGAGGCAGTCAACTGACCACCTGTCGGGGTCCCGGCAGTCAGGATACCAACGCCAGAATCCCGACACCAGCTGAAATACCGGCGGTCGGAGTCCTGACCGCCGGCTGGTTACCCCTCTTGGGTAGTGGTCCATGCCACCACCCGGAGGGGAATAGAAACCTGTGGCGACCGAAGGTTGCCCCTGGGCCAAAGCATGGCAAAAGCAGCGAGCCCACGAGGGGAAACACTGCACTCGCCACTGGGATCCCGGCTGTCAGGCTCCCGGCATTGGTCTCCTGACTGTCGGGATTCCGACCGCCGGGATCTCGTACTGATCCCAGGAAGACACTGGCTGGATACTTAATTGTTGGTGACTTGCTCCTGTGATTGTTTTTCTCCTATTTATGGTGCCTGTGTTTCCTTTGGTCTCTTCCTCCCACTAACGCCATTGACAATGGGCTATATTTATGAAGTGGCAGTTTTTGCGAGCTGACACTTCTTACCAAGTTGGAGCTGAAAATGTAAAGGGACACTATTATTCAGTGTAAAGCCCAGAATGCCTTGTAAGCCTTTTCCTGGGGGCATTGTAAAGACTGGCCTATGCTGATGTAAATTCTACTTTTCCATCTTCATATTCTTTTTGAGCCTAGACTTTCTGATACTCCTCTTCTGTCCTTCGCAAATGAGAAAGAAGATCCGCTACTTCCACCTATTGCCAGTCCTGTGGCTGTAAGAGTGACTTTAGTGCTTACCTTGAATCACGAAAAAGATGACCTAGGTCAGGAGTGGTGACTCCAGTAGTAGGTGACTGTTAAACTTTCCACTGTTCAGCGTGAAATTGACTATGTGGCATACTGCATTGTTGCACTGGAAGATGCTGAGGAATCTATAGCTTCCTATCACATTCTTCTCAAGATTTCCTTTGTCAGCAGGTCAAAAAAATCAGTAACCTCCAGGGCTACTTTGATGATCCTGATAATCATGTGTGATGTGGAATCCCTGAAGATGTTCCATGCATGTGTAAATCTAACTCAAATTACCATTCCATCTCTCAGCTCTCATGCCTCTCCAAGCTACTTGCGTACACATGCCTCACACACTTTCTTGACTTGTACAACTTATCGGACCCCATCAGCCCAACACTCTACAAAGAAAGCACTGATCAAAGTAGTGAATGATTTGATCAATGCTATGTCTAAAGACCAGCACTCAATTATTCTACTACTGGATCTCTCTGCTGCATTTGACACTGTGGACTCTCTTCTCATACAAACACTACAACCTGGTTCTCATTCTACTTATCAAATTGCTCTTCCAGTGTTTGTTTCTCTGTATTCCCCTCCTCTTCACTTTCTCTGTCAGTTGGAGTACTGCAAGGATGAGTCCTAGGTCCTATGCTTTTCTCAATCCATAATCTCTTGCCAATTTTATCAGCTCTTTCAGATATCAATATTATCTGTATGAAGACGATACTCAAATCTATCAATCTTCTCCACATTTCTCACCATATGTGTCTATGTGTTGTAAGGAGATCAAGGTAGGAGTACCT
The DNA here is from genome assembly GCF_028390025.1 of Pseudophryne corroboree. Classification (NCBI taxonomy): domain Eukaryota; kingdom Metazoa; phylum Chordata; class Amphibia; order Anura; family Myobatrachidae; genus Pseudophryne; species Pseudophryne corroboree. The sequence continues at coordinate 198,673,556 of NC_086448.1, forward strand.
CCTCCTGGGGTAGATGGCCACCTCCAAATACACAGCAGCTAGGAACACAGCACACCAGTCCAGTGTTTTCATGCAATCTAGTCATAGCTAGGATTATTATGCAGTACAGATATACTAAACATAAAATATATCCTAGCCCATCTGGGAACTAACTGCACACAGATTCACTCTTTCAGAGTCATAGGACCTAATGCCCCCAGCATAACAAAGGAATATACATAATACTCATGGTCAGTACATCACAGTGTCCCTGAACAAGCATGCTACCTGCTCCCCCAGGAAGTGAGACCATGACTAATGCCCTCACACAGCTTTATTGGTCTTTACATGTTCAAACACTAATTAGCCTGATCTCAGGCTGAAGGCCTAAAGACTTGAAATGGGCCTCTTGGATGAAGCCCTCCTCTTTCTCCATCCACAACCCCAGGAATCCTTAGCCTGCTTTTACTAATACCCAAGACCATTTAACCAGTCTGTTTTCTAATCACAGACATTTTCCTGGGGATTTAAACCATATAGGTCAAAAACTTGGTAAAAATATATCTCCAAAGTACAACCTGACCAGGGCTTTCATCACATCTTCCCCCCATCCTTCTTGTTTCGACCAGTGGGGTGGTACAACTGCAGCTGTCAAACAAAAACACGAGACAAAGCATGTGCATGGGCCAGTTGACTTCCTGGCCTGTGCTCTACTAAAAACAAAGTTTTGCAATGCCAAGTACTACCTTGTTATTCTCCCATTGCTTGCTTTATTCTCAGAAATTCATTTTAAAGAGGCCTGATCATGGAGCAATCTAAATTTCTTTCCAAGTACCTGAGACTTTCTAATGCCCACTTGATTGCCAATGCTTCTTTCCCGACAGTAACATAGTTTCTCTTATGTACACTTAACTTACAGCTTAGATAAATAAGAGGATTCACCTCATTTGTTCGGGGACAGGACCACACCTATCCCTACATTCAATGCATCAGTTTGCACCACACATTCCCTTTAAAAGTCAGGCATCAGAACTGGTTGGGTACACAATGCTTCTTCAACTCCTGAAAATCCTTTTCTGCTTCAGGATTCTATTTCACTGTAACTTTCGGTTTGCCCTTGGTATTGTCTGTCAGTGGGACAGCAATGGTGGAAAAATTGGGTAAAAACCTTCTATAATAACCCGTGATTCCTAAGAAAGCTCTTAATTGCTACTTATTCAGGGGTCATGGACAATTTTATTAAGTTGGGGCTTTATAAAACCACTGATGATGGTGTATCCCAGTTACTTTACTTCTTCCATGCCTAAACAACATTTGTTTGGGGTTGGCTATCAATCCTGTCACCACTGCTTGTATCCTGGGTAAGTGAGACTGCCAATCAGGATTGTAGATGACTACATCATCTAGATAAGCAGCAGCATACTGTCTATGGGGCTTTAGAATTCTATCCATCATCCTTTGAAAGGTGACGGATCCCCCATGTAACCAAAATGGCAACATCTTGTATTTTAAACAACCCTTTACGGTGTAGAAAAAGCTGTCTTTTCTTTGGCATTCTCTGTTAATGGCACTTGCCAATGTCAGGTGGCATAATTCTTTCATAAATATGGGAACATTAACAGTCAGGATTTTCTTAGGTATTCCTAATCTTCTGAAGACGTATATAGCAAGGTCTTGTTGAACTATTGTGCAATGGTATCGCTTCCAGGTCTCTTGTGTAATCTATTATCACCAAAATATATTGAGTGCCCCAGGGAGATTTTATTAGAGATCCAACCAAACCCATAGCTATTCTCTCAAATAGAATGTCAATAAAGGGTAATGGGACAAGCTGACTTTTAAAATTTGGTTTTGGAGCATGGACCTCAGGCCAGAAAAATCTCTCTAAAATTCTCTCAGTGATTTTGTCTACCCCTAGGTGACGTGCAGTTATGTGACCATGAGTTAGGTCTAATACCGTTTTTCTATATACAGTACCTTGGGGACTACCAGTTGTTCTACAATATCTTCCCCTTTCTTGGTCACCTGATACAAAAAATCCTGACATACTGCCATGTGAGGATATGACAACCTACTATAAGGTTCTACTGTATTTCCATCAATCAGTCTAGCTTTTACCACAGTAGGGTCATTTAACTGCTCTAAGGCAAATATCTCTTTACTGATTTCAAGATCAGGCAGACTTGGATTTGCCTCGGATGCCAGTCTTACTAGTTATTGCCCTTCTCCTTTCTCAGAGGAAGAATCTTAGACTGCTGCATTATCAACTTTCTTGTTTCCCCCTTCTTCCTGATAAATACAATGTTGATTTTGTTAGAACTTTAAGTAGAGTGCGTTACTGCGTAGTCATGAACAAAATGACTTCTCTGAGAAAATGTAATTCCCCAATCAATTGGTGTTCAAACTGGAATGTGCTACTGTGCGGTCTCCTTTGGGGAGACTTCATTCCATAATCAGAATGGGTCCCGATAGTGTTGCTGTGCATGCACAATGCCATTTTGTGTCTGTGTTTGAGCAACATGGTGTAGGACAGATACCCTGCTCTTAGCTCCTGAGACCTATGACTTCACCCGACTGTAATTGCTGTTTCCAGAACTATACACCACTACCTTGGGAGAAGAAGTCACTAACTATTATAACAGTGAGTACAGCAGTACGGCTGTATATTCACTTGTGCCACAAGTAACTTGACTGGTCATTGCCTACACAATATCCAATGGTGTGTAAAGACTCTGCTCACCCCCAAGACTGCACATACAATCCCAAAAGATTTACCACTGGGTCTTGTAGCTAAGGTCTTTCTGAATTGGTCTCGTTCCCACCAACTGCTGGTCTGCCAGCTGTCTAGTAATGAGTGGATTCATTCTTTTACACTTCTGCGTGAAGTCCTCTAACTCTTGGACAAGGACCACTGCACTTATCTCCAGATCAAACATTACCTCAGGAGGGTCCGTGGCTTGGCCGCGCATGCAGTAGGATGCAGGGAGCCGGAGCTCCGCTAACATCCTGACTAAATCTCCTGCTGCCCCTGGGTGTTGCAGCCGCACAACTAGCAGCTGCCTTGGGAGTGTGTCCTGACTGCAGGGAGCCGAGGACCGCGTCTCCCGCTGCCGCACCGACCGGGTTCTTGACTTTTGCAGCTTGGACGCCAACGCCATCTTCCACGCTACGCATGCTGGCGCCCTATGCCCGCCGGGAGAGGAGAAAGCCTGCATTGGTGAGCAGGTACTGACTCCCCTTGCTCCCTGTCAGTCCCACCATCTCTCCTGCAATTGCTCACACCCGTATATAGTGTGGGTACCTGGGAGCACAGGGAGGCATATTCCAGCGCTGGACACGGATCTGGCTGTGAGGAGTGGTGCACTCCAGCTTGGCAAGCTCCTGCTATCTGCCATTTAGAGGCTTTTCATACTGTACCTGCTACAGACTAATACCCACCGGCTCCTTTATCCCTTATTGCTGCATTAACTTTGTAAGAACTTTGCGGTCTCTCATAAACCCAGCGAGTCTGTGACGCAGGGCACTGAATATCAGTGCACGTTAACCAGTGACTGTTCTGCTTCTATCTTACATTGGCTGCTGCTTCCAGCCAGCATGGTTAAATCGGGCAACTCAGCTGCAGCTAAATTAGAAAAATATGCTAGAGGCTCACAATCTGCTTCCCAGCCGCAACAGGCTGCTGGCTCTCCCCTACCTGCCTCACCATCGGGAGTTCCTCCTGCTGAGGTGACGCCACAGTCTACTCAACAGATTTTATTGGCTGTTACGGCATCAGAACAGAGAGTTACGGACAAAATTGGACAGGTTCAGTCTGACATTTCCCTGATCATGCATGACATGCAAAAAGTACGTGAGAGGATAGGGGAGGCTGAACAACGCATCTCTGACCTAGAACGCATCTCTGACCTAGAAGACCTTGCTCACCCTCTCAAAACGAAGGTCTCAGATTTGTCTTCTCAAATGGCGCTGGTTCAAGCTAAACTTTCGGACATTGAGGGACGCTTGAGACGTAACAACTCCTGAAAAATTACTGGAGGACTGGCTCTTAAAGCTATTTGATAAGGCGGAATTTAGCCCGCAATTTAATGTTGAACGTGCACACCATCTCCCCTTCTGGCCTCAGGTCCCGGGTGCGCCTGCACATACGTTTATAGCTCGCTTCCTCCACTACAACGACCGGGATACAGTCTTCCGTTAGCCAGAGTTCATGGTCCTTTGAAATTTGAGAATCAAGAGGTGTTGGTGTATCCGGATTTCGCATTGGAGGTCCAGAAAACACGGGCACAATTTCTTAAAATCAAGAAACTGTTGCGAGACCGCCAAATTCAATATTCCATGCTATTTCCAGCTAGGATCAGAGTGATTCACAATGGCACTACGCACTTCTTTAACACAGCTCGGGAGGCTGAGGCATGGCTGGAGCGAGGGCTTCGGGCTCCTAATTGAGGACTCCTGTGGTGACTATGTTTCATAGTATGTGTATTTATTCATTTTTCTTCCTGGTTTTCGGTATTTTGTTCATTATTGATTACTGTCAGGTACGCATTACCCATTGGCAAATTAGCATTTGGCTGCTGCACCCGTGCTGATATCCGCCTGCGGAGCTGCATGCCAGGATATAGTTTAATGGGGTTTTCTCTTTTCTTCTAAACCTCTGTACCCTTGGGTTTATAATTGCTTACTTTCTCTTTGTTTGTTCCTTTTGTTAGGTTATCGGTTAAGGGGATCCAAGTGTATCTAAGTTTAAATGGATATACCGGGTGGGAAAAGTGTAGGTTGTTTGTTTGTTATTTTCTTTATGTACATGTCTGGGTCACATATATTTAGTATGTAGTGTTTCCTAGGTTGCAATGCTTTCGAACTTCATATACTGACTTGGTTGTGTATAAATAATATGTGCCGGGGCCCTGCGAAATTTGACCACATATATTTGTCACTGTTGCTTATTGTACCTCCACCTGTGGTTTTGCACTGTACCGGAAGGGCATGGTGCTTCTTTAACTCCTGTGCCTCATTTTATATTATTGGTCCATCTTCTATGGAACAGGTTAATGTACACCAATGGCTGTAGACCTTACAGGGGCTCCGCATGCTCGGTTAGAACGTGCGTGGCCTAAATGATCGAATTAAACGCACATTGGTTTTGACACAGGTGAAGAAATATAAGGCAGATATTGTCTGCCTTTCAGAGATCCACTTAACTGGCTCAAAGACCTTGGCTCTCGAGAAATCCTGGGTGGGCTTGCACTACCACTCCGCTTTTTCTAATAATGCAAGGGGAGTTTAGGTCCTTATAAAAAAAACTGTACATTTTCACTTGATACATAGTCAAATTGATCAATATTACCGATATGTTTTTTTAAGAGCATATTTTAATAGGGTGCTTGCTTATGCATCTCCTTGCAGTGTATGTACCCCCTCCTTATAGTAACAAAGTCTTGAGACATGCTATGGCTTTTGTGGCCACTTCTCCTTCTGCTCCTATTCTATGTATTGGGGACTTTAACAATGTTTTAGACCGGTCGCTGGACAGGTGGAGCGAGATCCCGAGTATATTCCCGGTGCCCCCAGCGTCTCCTACTCCATTTTCCAAGTTGTTGCAGGAACTGGGTTTACTAGACATATGGAGAATCAGACATCCGTCCACGTTACAGTACTCCTGCCACTCGGCAAGTTTTCACTCCTTTTCAAGAATAGATCTGGCCTTAGTTTCTCCTGACCTAGTCCCTAAATTGACAGACATTTAGTATTTGCAGAGAGGCATTTCGGATCACTCCCCTATCATGGTAATTGTAGATAACGCACTGGCACAGGCAGAGCCGGCCCTAACCAATATGATGCCCTAGGCAAGATTTTGGCTGGTGCCCCCTAGCACCGCCGCTAGTTCTGCAGGAGATGCCTGGCATGAGTCAGTTGGCAGCTCTGCTAAGGTTGGGCACCTTTTGTTTATGAAAATGCATCTTATTTGCATTACTATGTGGCTAGGACGCACAAGCAGCTTTTGCTGATTAAAATTATATGCAGTATGGCTATATTCTGTGTGCGACTGCTGCTATATCTGCATATGAAATGCTACATTACAGTGATTTCCAGGAATACACTGCAACGTAGCATTTCGTATGCAGATACAGCCGCAGTCACACACAGAATATAGGCATGCCGCATATCATTTTAATCAGCAGAAGCTGCTGGTGCCCCCAAGCATACCAAATGCCCTAGGCATTTGCCTAGTTTGCCTATGCCTAAGGCCGTCTCTGGACACAGGGTGCCAGGATGTGGGAACTTAACCCGTTCTGGTTAACTCTACTGTCTAAGGCAGGGGTGGCCAGACTTTTGGAGTCGGCGATCTACTTTGAAAGCTAAAAAGCTTTTGTGATCTACCTTGGAGGAATAATAGCGCGCGCCACAGGCGCGCGTGCAAAAAAAGGGTCATGACATAACAAAAAGTGGGCGTGGTATAACAAAAAGTTGGCGTGGTATAACAAAAAAAGGTACGTAGCCTTGCTGCACAGAGTGTAATGACTGCCTCACACGAAATAACACATTGGACCCGACAGGTAAATACCTCAAACACATATGCCCCCACAGTGCCATTATTTATTTATTATTTATTAGCAGTTTCTTATATAGCGCAGCATATTCCGTTGCGCTTTACAATTAGAACAACAGTTATAGAACAAAACAGGGCAAAGACAGACATAGCGGTAGGAAGGCCCTGCTCGCAAGCTTACAATCTATAGGGAAATAGGTATTGATACACAAGGATAGATGCAACCTGTTACATAATGTTTCCCCAGATTGCTAGGTTCTTAGTGGGTTGTATGATATGATCACCCAGCAATGCTGGAAGACAAAATGTGAGGTTATGGGGACTGTGCAGAGGGAATGTAACTGGATAGGGAAGCATTGAAGGTTATGTGTGTGGGTCAGGAATTTGATAGACTTGTCTGAAGAGATGAGTTTTCAGGGAACGTTTAAAGGTTTGGAGACTAGTGGAGAGTCTTATTGTGCGTGGGAGGGCATTCCACAGAGTGGGTGAAGCCCGGGTAAAGTCCTGTAATTTTGAGTGGGAACAGGTAATACATCTGGATGAGAGACGCAGATCTTGTGCAGAGCGGAGGGGTCTGGTAGGGAGATATTTTGAGATGAGTGAGGAGCTGTATGATGGTGCAGTTTGGGTAATAGCCTTGTATGTAAGTAAAAGTATTTTATATTTGACACGGTAGAATAACGGTAACCAATGGAGGGACTGACAGAGCGGATCAGCCATGTGCCCACAGTGCCAGATATGACCCCACAGTGCCAGATATGACCCCACAGTGCCAGATTACAGATATGCCCCCACAGTGCCATGTGCCCACAGTGCCAGATATGCCCCCACAGTGCCAGATTACAGATATGCCCCCACAGTGCCATGTGCCCACAGTGCCAGATATGACCCCACAGTGCCAGATACAGATATGACCCCACAGTGCCAGATATGACCCCACAGTGCCAGATATGACCTCACAGTGCCAGATACAGATATGACCCCACAGTGCCATGTGCCCAGTGCTAGATATGCCCCCACAGTGCCAGATTACAGATATGCCCCCACAGTGCCATGTGCCCACAGTGCCAGATATGCCCCCACAGTACCAGATGACCCCACAGTGCCAGATATGCCCCCACAGTGCCAGATTACAGATATGCCCCCACAGTGCCATGTACCCACAGTGCCAGATATGACCCCACAGTGCCAGATATGACCCCACAGTGCCAGATACAGACCCCACAGTGCCATGTGCCCACAGTGCTAGATATGCCCCCACAGTGCCAGATATGCCCCCACAGTGCCATGTGCCCGCAGAGCCAGATATGCCCTCACAGTGCCAGATATGCCCCCACAGTGCCACATATGACCCACATTGCCAGATATGCCCCCACTGAGCCATGTGCCCACAATGCCAGATATGCCCCCATAGTAGAGCTCACCATTGCTGTGTGGTGAGCGCAGCGCAGCGCGCGCTTCTCCTGCCTACCGCCCTGCTTTTCAGTCTGATCTCCGGCGGTGACGGCAGCGTGTATGTCTCAAATCAGGCGCCGGTCCGCGAGCTCTCATTGACTAACGAACCGGCACCTGATTTGAGCCATACACTCCGCCGTCACTGCCGGAGACCAGACAGAGGGGCAGGGCGGCAGGCAGGAGAGGCTCGGCTTCGGGTGGCTGGGCGGAGGATCGCGATCGACTGGTCGCATGTCCGTGATCGACTGTTTGGCCACCCCTGGTCTAAGGACTCCGACATGACTGTGGAGTGGAGGGAATTTGTACACCATAATGCCTCATATGAGGACCCTTTAATTAAACACAACGCCTTTAAGGCCACATTGTGAGGATCCTTTATTCAGCAAATCGCTAAAGTTAAAAAGCACACAAGGGAAGAGGAAAGCTGACTAGAAAGGGCCTGTCAGGACATTGAGAATTTATTCTTGGCGGTCAGTACCCCTGAAAATAGACTAAGGTGGGATGTGGCGAAGAAGGCATAGACAGATTGTCTGCTGTATAAGTCCAAGAGCAAGTTGCTCTTCTCAAAACATGCCCAGTACTTCCATGCAGATACTGCTGGCAGTTATCTAGCTTATTTATCCAGGGGTGAGAGAGGGAGCATTTCAATACAACAGATGAGGGACCCTCAGGGTACTATACATACCACCATACCGGATATTGCCCAGGTTTTCCTTTCTTATTTTTGGACTCTGTATGCATCTAGGGTGACTTATTCTCTGCAACAACTGCGATCGTATTTAGCCCTCATAGAACTGCCCTGCTTATCCCAAGAAGCAAGAGACTTTCTAGAAGCAGACATTGCTCTCGATGAGATAGAGTCCGCAATTGCCTCGTTTCCTATCCAAAAGGCACCTGGGGGGATGGGATACCGGTTGAGGTATATAAACAATTTAAGGATTTTTTTGCTCCATATTTACTAAAACTATTTAATGATTTATTTGAGCGCAATAGTCTCCCCTTCTCCATGCAAGAGGCCATCGTCATAGTACTGCCTAAGCCAGGTAAGGACCCTACTATCCCTGACTCGTACAGCCCAATCTCATTATTAGCTACGGATATTAAAATTTTGGCTAAGCTGTTGGCGGTCTGCCTCAGTGCTGTTATAGCATCAATTGTTCATGATGATCAGACTGGCTTTATGCCAGGAAAGCCAATGGTTCAAAACCTGCGCAGACTGTTTTGCCATTTGCAGGGGGAGGGCCGAGCAGAGTCGGAGGCAGTGGTGGTGTCCCTGGATGCCGCCAAGGCCTTTGACTCGGTGGAATGGATATACTTATGGGAAATACTCCAGAAGTTTGCCTTTGTTCCTAAATTTATACAGTGGGTTAGATTGTTATACTCCACGCCTAGGGCCAGTGTTTCTGTAAATGGGTATGTTACGCCATCCTTTTCTCTAGAGCGAGGAACTAGAAAGGGCTGTCCACTGTCTCCTGCCCTATTTGCTCTGGCCATTGAGCCCCTCGCTGCATGCTTTTGAGGGTCCCCTGACATTAGAGGTATTCTGATTGGTGACCATACTGATGTTATTGCACTATATGCGGATGACATGCTGCAGATGCCTCTCTATTAAAGTTACTTGAAGTGATGAACACTTTTGGGACCTTCTCAGGCCTGCTAATAAACTGGAACAAGTTCAGCATCCTCCCATTTTCAGGGGTCCTCCCTACAGCCGCGAATGTCACCAGCCCGTTACAATGGACCCTCTCCTTCAAATACCTAGGAGTTAATGTTTCATCAAGGGTTAAAACATATATTCAGCAGAATCTAGTCCCAGTTACTGATGAATTCAGGCGTCGGATCCATCAATGGAAAAAAAACTCCCCTTAACGGTTACAGGCCGTATAAATTTAATTTAGATGGTGGTGCAGCCCAAATTCCTATATATCATTCAACATTCGCCTATTTATATTCCTAAACAGTGTTTTGATAAAATTAATAGTGTGATCTCCTCCTTTGTTTGAGGGGGAGGGGGGGGGGTAGAACGCCTAGGGTGGCATTGAGAGCCTTGGTCAAAGCCAAGACAGATGGGGTTTAAGCTTGCCCAACCTGCAAATTTACTACCTGGCTGCTCAATTGGTACATATGTCAAATTGGGCCCAGGGTAGGGGAGGACCTACAGTGGCGGGGTTCCTGGCCGAGCATGTGGGGCCCCAATTTTTCCTAGTCCACTTTCTCCTGTCTGGTTTGTCCACAGGGAATCTCCCACCTATGTTGCGTCAGACCCTACTTGTGTGGAGGCATGTTCATTCTTACTATGACTGGACCGACATTGATACTGAAACCCCTATATGGTTTAATGTTACATTTAATGAGCTATTACAGTTGTCAGACGACAATGTCTGGATACGAAATGGCCTTACGGAAATCGCTCAACTATACAAGGAGGGTGTCTTTTCAGCATATACAACAGGACTTCCCAGTCCCTAATTCGGCCTTCTTCAGATATTTGCAACTACGACATGCAGTAACGGCACAGTTTGGCCCCTCCCCCCCGCAATCTCTGACTCCCTGGTCAAAGACCTGATTCTACGCTTGGGCATTGAGGGCCAACTCTTAATTAACTAATTAATTAATTAATTAACTCTTAATGCCCGGATGAACACATATTTTTGACCCGTTAGGAGTACGATGGCAACAGGATATAGGCACACTGGAGGAGGATCAATGGGTGCAAATATTGTGTACTACTAAATATTTGACCCCATCTGTAAAGTACCAACAAATCTCATTTTATATTCTGCATAGGGTTTATCGCACTCCCCACTGAGATCAGAAACCACCTGTCCTAGATGCGCTGCCCTTGATGCAGACTTCTGGCACTTATTATGGTCCTGTCCAGGAATATATGGCTTCTGGGAGGCCGTATGGGCGGATATTTTGCTCACCGAACCTATTTTACTGCCCATGACACCTGCATTATGCATCTTTGGTTTGAATCTTGCAGAGTCCCACACGCCCATAATTTACAAATACGTAGTATGGGGGTCATTCCGAGTTGATTGTAGCTGTGCTAAACTTAGCACAGCTACGATCATGTTCCCTGACATGCGGGGTGACGCCCAGCACAGGGCTAGTTCGCCACGCATGTCAGTCCGCCCCCCCCCCCGCACAAATACAAACGCACCGCACAGTGGCGATGCCTTTGTATTTGAGGAGTAACTCCCGGCCAGCGCAGCTCCTGCAGCTGGCCGGGAGTTGCTTGTCGCTCCCGCTGGCCGCAGCGACTGCGTGAGACGTTACGCAGCCGCCGCGGCCCACCCCTCCAACGGTCCGGCCACGCCTGCGTTGGCCGGACCGGGCCTACTAAACGGCAGCTTAACGCCGCCGTTCAGTCCCCTCCCGCCCAGCGACCGCCTCTGTCTCAGAGGCGATCGCTGAGTACCGACGACTGCCATGCGCCGGCGCACTGCGGTGATGGCGCATGCGCAATTCTGACCCGATCGCTGCGCTGCGACAAACTGCAGCAAACCATCGGGTCGGAATGAAGCCCTATGCCTCACTGCTCTTGCTAAGGTTTTAATAGCCCGTAACTGGTTTGCTCCATCCTCACCTAACATTTTCCACTGGAGAGCGCTGGTGAATGAGGTAGCGGGTCATGAACGATTCATGTATAGGGCCAGAGGTACACTCACCCAATACTTTAATAAATGGGCTTGCCACAGAATTGAATATGATGGCAGTCCTAACTTAATACTGTTGTTAACCGTGACTGCTTTGGTCTCGCAGAGAATTATGACACGATAATACTATGTAAACGTTATTGCGATGTTATGTAATTGACACCCTTCATGCATTCCTAAGAGGACATATGTTTGCAATAATACGCACACCACTCAAATGTCTGTATGCTTGTATCCATTTCTTTTTATTTTTGGCTCATGGACATATACAAGTTTGTTTTGTTGTATGTTTGTATCTTGTTATAAATTTGAAAAGCATTTCAATAAAAAAGAACACAAGTGAAAAAAAAAACCCATTACCTCAGGAAGTTGGAGAAGGAAAGGTGAGCACTACCATCAGCCATGTGTCATGCTAACAGTAAAGCATTCTGAGACCTTTCATGTGTTGGATTGCTTCTCAGCCAAGTGAGTGGGCTCACTCACAATTTTGCCTAAGAACCCAGCCATGAATAAAGAATGGTACCAAAACATCCTTCAAGAGCAACTTCTCCCAACCATCCAAGAACAGTTTGGTGACAAACAATGCCTTTTGCAGCAGATGGAGCACCTTGCCATGAGGCAAAAGTGATAATCAAGTGGCTTGGGGAACAAAACTTCGACATTTTGGGTCCATGGCCAGAAAACTCCACAGACCTTAATCCTATTGAGAACTTGTGGTCAATCCTCAAGAGGCAGATGGACAAACAAAAAAAACACAAATTCTGACAAACTCCAAGTATTGATTAGGCAAGAATGAGTGGGCATCAGTCAGTACATACCTCCCAACTGCCCTGATTTTCGTGGTACAGTCCCGTTTTTTGAGGACTGTCCCGTTGTCTCACCCGCAGGCCGCAGTGTCCCGCAGTGTGTGTGTGGGGGGCATCTATTCACTGGAGTCAGAGGAAGAGGAGGCATGCCAGCGGCTCGCGAGTCATGCCCCCTCAGTGACGAAAACGGGGGCATAGCTCGCGATCGCGGGTCCTCCATGAAGCCACGCCCCCTTTTCCTTAGGCCATTCCCCTTTTTCGGGAGCATGCGCGGCTTCGCCGTGCGTGTTCCTCTTTGAAGAATTGAAAAGTTGGGAGGTATGGTCAGTATGTGGCACAGAAGTTGACTGACAGCATGCCATGGTGAATTGCAGAGGTCTTGAACAAGAAGGGTCAATATTGCAAATATTGACTCTTTGCATAAACTTAATGTAATTGTCAATAAAAGCTTTTGACACGTATGAAATGTTTGTACATGGTACAAGATGAAAACCTAGAAAAAGAACACTTCTATAACAAATAAAATTTTTTTAAATGCACACCAGTGAATAATAATAAAAGGGGAACTAAACTTTCATACAGGAAATAGTGGCCTGCCTCAGACTTACAGTACAGATATGGAAATATGAATATATATCATCATCATCATCATTTATTTATTTACCACAAAGGGTCTCCAGTGATATACAATGGGGGGTACAGCAGAACAGCTACAAATTACACAATGAACAAACAACGAGTTACATACAAGAGCAAAAGAAATATAAATGTCACAAAGAATAAACAGTTACAAGTTGCATACTGAGTAGAGTTCAAATGAGAGATGCAGAAAAAACAGGGAGCACAACAGCGTCAGGAAAACCTGTGCCTAAAATCATGGGTCTAACAAACAGTAGGCGGAGACAATGCAGAAGGTGCCTGACATGGGTTTAAAGACTAGTGTAAGCATGACAACATGACAAAAATGGGGTCTGCTTGTGAGAGCTTACAATCAGTAGGGGAGGATCTCATCATACAAGCACCTGGCCACACAACACAGGTAAGTTTACTGTTTGCTGTTTGAGCGTGTGTTGTTTGCACATTGCACACTCAATGGCCCTCATTCCGAGTTGATCGCTCGCAAGGCGATTTTAGCAGAGTTGCTCACGCTAAGCCTACGCCTACTGGGAGTGTATCTTAGCTTCTTAAAATTGCGACCGATGTATTCGCAATATTGCGATTACAAACTACTTAGCAGTTTCAGAGTAGCTTCAGACTTACTCGGTATCTGCGATCAGTTCAGTGCTTGTCGTTCCTGGTTTGACGTCATAAACACACCCAGCGTTCGCCCAGACACTCCCCCGTTTCTCCGGCCACTCCTGCGTTTTTTCCGGAAACGGTAGCGTTTTTATCCACACGCCCCTAAAACGCTGTGTTTCCGCCCAGTAACACCCATTTCCTGTCAATCACACTACGATCGCCGGAGCGAAGAAAAAGCCGTGAGTAAAAATACTATCTTCATGGTAAATTTACTTGGCGCAGTCGCAGTGCGATTATTGCGCATGCGTACTAAGCGGAATTTCACTGCGATGCGATGAAAATTACCGAGTGAACAACTCGGAATGAGGGCCAATGTTTCATATGTTTTCGCAAAATACAATAAAGCAGCAACATTAGGCGTGACATAATAAAGACATCAAATTCCTGGTATAAATGTGATGGTGATAATGTTACCAAAATTCAGCAATTGAGAAAACAAACTGGTTTCAACTACTCATGTTACTTACACAATACACATGTGAACCTCCCAGGGTGTAGCTACTATTACCTTCTAACCTTGATCAGAGTGCAAGCTGTCAGCAGTCTCAGTAGTTCCCCACCCCCAGTCATCAGAAGGATTGAACTAACATAAGTAAAGAACCAGTCATTTTTCCAATAGTTATCCCTCTCTACCAGTGGTCGGGGAACAGGGGTAAATTACCCCAAATGGGGTAAAAATGAAATTCCTGGGGGTAATGGATGGTCGCGCTGCCGTGACACAGCCCCGTCCAGCACCGTCCGGATCGCGATGTGATGTGCAGACGTCACACCGCGCTCCCTCCTGCCCGCCCTGTGCTGTGTTCCTGGCTGCTGTGTGATGTGCTAACGTCACACCACACTCCCTCATGCCCGCCCGTCCTGCGCTGTCCTCCCGCCAACGGACCGCCAATCCACACACAGAACTTGAAGTGTTCTGTGGCTGACCGCTGACGGAGTTCCGCAGGATCAGACAGTGGCCCACATAACTGGGAAATTCCCACTGACATTACTGAGGTGAGGATGTGACCATCTGTCTCCTAAACGTCGTGTCCCCCACCCTTCCCTCCTCATCCATCTTTCATACATTCAATCTGGTGTTTTGGGGGAATAAGTGTCAATTAACCCATTCATTGCCAAAAAATAATTGGCGAAAATAATAATAAAATAAATAAAAATAAATAATTTTATATATATATATATATATATATATACAGCTGCAAGAAAAATATGTGAACCCTTTGGAATTTCCTGGATTTGTGCATAAATTGGTCATAAAATGTGTTCTGATATTCATCTAAGTCACAACAATAGACAAACACAGACTGCTGAAACTAATACCACACAAACAATTATATGTTCTCATGTTTTTATTGAACACACCATGTAAACATTTACAGTGCAGGGTGGACAAAGTATGTGAACCCCTAATTAATGACTTCTCCAAGAGCCAATTTGAGTCAGGAGTCAGCCAACCTGGGGTTCAATCAATGAGACGAGATTGGAGGTGTTGGTTAAAGCTGCCCTGCCCTATAAAAAACACACACCAGTTTTGAGTTTGCAATTCTCAAGAAGCATTGTCTGATGTGAACCATGCCTCGCAGAAAAGAGCTCTCAGAAGACCTACAATTAAGAATTGTTGACTTGCATAAAGCTGGAAAGGGTTACAAAAGTATCTCTAAAAGTCTTGATGTTCATCAGTCCATGGTAAGACAAATTGTCTATAAATGGAGAAAGTTCAGCACTGTTACTACTCTCCCTAGTAGATGGCCTCCTGTAAAGTTGACTGCAAGAGCACAGCACAGAATGCTCAATGAGGTGAAGAAGAATCCTAGAGTGTCAGCTAAAGACTTACAGAAATCTCTGGCACATGCTAACATCTCTGTTGACGAATCTACCATACGTAAAACACTGAACAAGAATGGAGTTCACGGCAGGATACCATGGAGGAAGCCACCGCTGTCCAAAAAAAACATTGCTGCACGTTTGAAGTTTGCAAAAGAGCACCTGAATGTTCCACAGCACTGCTGGCAAAATATTCTGTGGACAGATGAAACCAAAGTTGAGTTGTTTGGAAGGAACACACAGCACTATGGCCCTCATTCCGAGTTGATCGCTAGCTGCTTTCGGTCGCAGTGCAGCGATTAGGAGAAAAAGCGGCATTTCTGTGCATGAGTATGGTGCGCAGTGCGCACACGCGACATACTTTCACACAAAACTATGCTGTTTCACACAAGGTCTAGCGACGCTTTTCAGTCGCACTGCTGATCGGTGAGTGATTGACAGGAAGTGGGTGTTTCTGGGCGGAAACTGACTGTTTTCGGGGAGTGTGTGTAAAAACGCAGGCGTGCCCGATAAAAACGCAGGAGTGGCTGGCCGAATGCAAGGCGTGTTTGTGACGTCAAATCAGGAACTAAACAGTTTGAAGTGATCCCTATATAGGAGTAAGTTTCGAGCTGCTCAGAAACTGCACAATCTTTTTTTGTAGCACTTTTGCGATCCTTTCGGTCGCACTTCTGCTAAGCTAAGATACACTCCCAAAGGCCTAGCGTTTGCACTGCTACTAAAAGCAGCTAGCGACCAATCAACTCGGAATGAGGGCCCATGTGTGGAGAAAAAAAGGCACAGCACACCAACATCAAAACCTCATCCCAACTGTGAAGTATGGTGGAGGGGGCATCATGGTTTGGGGCTGCTTTGCTGCCTCAGGGCCTGGACAGATTGCTATCATCGACGGAAAAATTAATTCTCAAGTTTATCAAGACATTTGCAGGATAACTTAAGGCCATCTATCCACCAATTGAAGCTCAACAGAAGATGGGTGATGCAATAGGGCAACGACCCAAAGTACAGAAGTAGATCAACAACAGAATGGCTTCGACAGAAGAAAATACGCCTTCTGGAGTGGCCCAGTCAGAGTCCTGACCTCAACCCGATTGAGATGCTGTGGCATGACCTCAAGAGAGCGATTCACACCAGACAACCCAAGAATATTGCTGAACTGAAACAGTTTTGTAAAGAGGAATGGTCCAAAATTCCCCCTGACCGTTGTGCAGGTCTGATATGCAACTACAGGAAACGTTTGGTTGAGGTTATTGCTGCCAAAGGAGGGTCAACCAATGATTAAATCCAAGGGTTCACATACTTTGTCCACCCTGCACTGTGAATGTTTATATGGTGTGTTCAATAAAAACATGAGAACATATAATTATTTGTGTGGAATTAGTTTAAGCAGACTGCGTTTGTCTATTGCTGTGACTTAGATGAAGATCAGAACACATTTTATGACCAATTTATGCACAAATCCATGAAATTCCAAAGGGTTCACATACTTTTTCTTGCAACTGTATATATATATATATATATATATATATATATATACACAGAAAATTCAGCACTCACCATAGCAAGCTCACTTATCCTCACAACAGCAGGGATAATCTATGGTTAATTCTTATTAAATGTGGCCACAAGCTTTTTCATGCACCCCTATGTAAATTCAATTGTCCTAAACCTGTGTCAGCTGTTCCTTAGTAATTTATCAGCCAGTGTTAGGTGACTAGTGTACCTTTAAAAGCCATAAGGTATGTGGCAGGTGCACTTTAAATCAAGTAGGCATATTTGCAGTTATAGTATGTGTGATACAGTTACCAGGTTTTAATTTTTAAGACTCTGTGATAGTGTAGGACCTGCATGAAGGTGGGGTACCTTGGCGAGCGGTATGCAGGCTTCCGTGCATTGGCCAATTCACTAACTAAACCCCCATCATTTATTTATTGATGTTGTGAGGATAAGTGAGCTTGCTATGCTGTTTGTATATATTTAAGCAGGTGGCCATGGGCTACACGCACCCCACCCTATGAGTGGGGTGGCGAGTGCTGTGGTTTTATATTTATTTGTTTGTGTATATATATATATATATATATATATATATATAGAACAATGTAATGGGCGGCACTCCAATGGATTTCAAGAAATCATACAGCTTACCAAGCCAGTTTCGTTCAACGTTTCAGGTGCCTTTATTTACACCTTTCGTCAGGATACAAAATTACAAAACAAACATACCTTTTATAACACCAAACGTGTGAGACACGCCTCGCACCTCCTGCTTCCGGCCCCACCGGCGCCGACGTCATGGGCGCCGTCCCCTACTGCAACGTAGAGAGTAGGCGGGATAGTTGTCATAGCAACAAACGGAGCTTTAGACGCATAACGTCCTGCTCAAGCAAGCCGCTCTAACCCGCCTGATAGGCGGAACAGTTGTCATAGCGACCAGCCTAACATACCGCCTGCACGCCGGGCTGCCGGAGCACGGGGCCCGAGGCATACCATGTGTGGAAACACCGCTGTAAGCGGCGGATCATTTCCCATGCAGCACTAATGGAACTGAATGACATCACACTCAGTCCAAGTTGCTCCAATGGTAGTTACAAAGTGAAAAAATCAAACCTGCACCAGACACCAGCACCAGAGGGAGCAAGATACAATAGTAATCAAACTAGAATGATTTCTCCAACATAGCAGTGCATTCTGTATTAGGGCCCAACCCCACAGAGTTCAAGACATTAAATATACATTAAAATATACAGGTAGTTGCCATTCGGACTCAAATAGGGATTCTACAAACAAAATATATAGTCATTTCCCATAAAAACGGGAACAAGATGACATAAATAATTTAACATTATTTTAATAAGAACCCAAAACATGCCAAATAAGCATAATATCTAGACTAGAAGACAACATCAATAATTCAGATTTCTAATCCTTATGGCAACCCCTGAGAAAAGATGGACACACTGAGGCAAAAGAAGAAGAAGCAGATAGACGAGGACAAAATCTTTTGCCAGTTGGGACTATTTGTATGCACATTTGTGTATAGACTCATTCAACATGGAAGCAGGTGCTGGTATTTCTAAGACCTTGGGTTTTCATGCTGTTAATTTACCCACAGGCGATTTGCTAAGTTTTTCTGTGTCAGAAGCGGAGGCATTATTAGTTAAAGATACCTTTCAGTTTGCAGCAGGAGGTGAATCTGCAGAAGATGTATACTTTGCTTTACTGAAGCTACGCAAAAGAGAGATTGACTACCATTTACATGGGGTCACTATCTCTGATTATTACAGGGAACGGAAAATCCCCAGGGGATTCAGGATAACAAATATCCCCACAATTGGAAGAACTAATCCTGAATTTTGCAGGCGGTGGGCGGCAGTGTTGAACAAATGCTCGCTAGACCTGATGATCTTGGTTGTGGAGGAATCCACTAGAATTTTGAATGAAACCAAATAAAAAATTAATGAGATAGAACGTGCTTCTAAACATCTCCTAGTGAATGACACTAAGGAAGATTGGCTGCAAAAACTACAGGCCAAAATTGATTCCCACAGGCATGAGCTAATTAAATATAAAAAAACGAAATTGGCGACTGTCAACAAAGATTATGAAGATCAGACAGTGTACCCCTGGGCTACAGGGAAATTTCCATCAAGAAATAAAAAGTTTTTCCCTAGACGTAACGCAAGAAGGTTTTTGACGGACACTGAGGGGTCAGCTGTGGACAGCTCTGCCACCGATTCTGATCAGGCGACAACTTCTAACTCTGGTAAGCCCCCTTTAGGGGCCATGACACGTGCAAAAGTTGCCCCACGAAAAGTTGCCGCGGTAAAACAAGGCGGAGCAAGCAAGGGGAGAGGCAGAGAAAAACGCTAAGACCCAAAGGTGATCTTATTATTAACCTTTCCTCCCATGTTTTAACTCCAGAGGAAACCTCATTACTTAATAAGGGGTTATCTTTTGTACCGGTAACTAAGTTCAACGGATTTGATTGGAAAGTGGACTTCTGGAAATACCAGAGAAACATTAAATTAAAAGAATTTTATGGGAAAGGCACGTCCGTGGAAGAAACAGACTTTAGTAAACATTCTATACGGCCCAAATCTATATTCGAACCACAAACTCATAATGCGGCCATCAAAAGTTACGCTCGCATGCTGGAAGGTGGTGTTGATTATGAGGCTAGTAAATTATCCAAGGTACCTACTAATCTATCTAAGGGGGAGTTTCAAGCGATGCAAGACCTAAGTAAAAATAGGTCTGTGGTTATAAGGGCTGCCGACAAGGGGGGAGCAATAGTGCTACAAGATCTACCAGCATACAACGCTGAGGTTTACCGTCAATTAAATGATCAAGCTGTATATTGCAAATTGGGCTCAGACCCAACGATCAGGTACAAGCAAGAAATTGATATGATCCTGATACAAGCTCATCAAAATGCCATCATTGACAAGCAAACCCTGAAAGCATTGACGGTTGATCATCCAATAACACCACTTCTGTATACGCTGCCAAAGGTCCATAAAAATTTGGACGCCCCCCCGGGACGCCCTATAATATCGGCTCGTGGATCCCTCTACAGCAACATCTATAAATACTTGGATAGTTTTCTACAGCCTGTTATTCAAGCGGAACCTACGGTCCTGTTGGATACAACTCAGCTACTATTATTACTACAGAATCTCCCGCAGCTTCCGGAAATATGCACGCTTGCAAGCGTGGATGTAGTGAGTTTATACACGAATATCCCTCATTTGGAGGGTATTGAGGCCGTCAGGTCCCTACTGTCTGGCAACTCCAATTATAAAGGGCCAGATGTGGGATTTTTCCTTGAATTGTTGGAGAAGACACTCACACGAAATTTCTTCTACTTTGATGGACAGTTCTACCTACAGCGGCTCGGTTGCACCATGGGTAGCAACGTAGCCCTGGCTTTCGCGAACGCCCATATGCTGAATATAGAGAAACGGCTATTCCTGCAAAATCCATCTTTTGCTGAGGGACTAATACTTTTTACACGCTACATAGACGACCTGCTGCTAATTTGGGCTGGCACTCCAGAAGAATTCAAGGACCGGATGCAGGCCATTAACCACCTGGATGCCTACATTAAATTTACGTTCGAATGTAGTGCTGACGTTATTCACTATCTGGACATTCAGATTACTAGACAGGAGAACCGCCTACAGACATCGGTGTATCATAAACCCACTGATAAAAATACGTTACTGCATGCCAATAGCTTTCATCCTATGGCCATGAAAAAGGGTTTACCCTTCTCACAATTCCTTCGTGCAAGACGTATTATTAGCAATCAGGATGATTGTGAGATGGAATTAGACAGAATGATTGGGAAATACCTTGAGAGAGGTTACCCAATTGAGGATCTTGAAAGTGCCAAAAGAAAAGCGTTAGCACTTCCACGCACACAATGTCTGCAGCGGAAAGAAAAAACTTCAGAGAAGGTGATTCCGCTAATTACCACCTTCAACACTGCAAGTACAGTAGTGGGGAAGAAAGTTAGGAAACTGTGGCCAATCATCAAGACGGATAAATCTTTGCCATCCTTGAACCAATACAGGGTGTTGAATTGTCATCGGAGGGGACGCAACCTCAAGGACTGGCTGGTCCACAATGATACCACGGCTGAGAAAAGGGAATTACGTTCACACTTCCTTACAAAAAACCCAGGTTCATACAGATGTATAGGCTGCACCACATGTAGGTACCTTGAAGTAGGTCCAGTAGTGCTACATCCGCACTCAGGAAAGAAAGTTCCCATCAAGCATGTTCTAACCTGCACGTCTAAATTTGTGATCTACATTATCAAATGTCCTTGTGGTCTTGCCTATATTGGTAAGACCACCTGTACCTTTAGAGAACGGGCAGCTCAACACAGGTCGGCTATAAGACAAGCCTTGGAAGGAAAAGAGATAGAACAGCCTGTTGCTAGACATTTTAGGGAGGCACAACATACGATGGCAGCCCTACGGTACAAACTTATCGATCATGTCCCTCCTATGTCTAGGGGAGGTGATCGCAACAGGAAACTATTACAGCTGGAGGCGCTGGATCTTTGAGTTCAACACTGTCGCCCCATCGGGATTGAATGAAAATCTCTCCCTCCTATGCTTCTTATGAGATTTTGTCCTCGTCTATCTGCTTCTTCTTCTTTTGCCTCAGTGTGTCCATCTTTTCTCAGGGGGTTGCCATAAGGATTAGAAATCTGAATTATTGATGTTGTCTTCTAGTCTAGATATTATGCTTATTTGGCATGTTTTGGGTTCTTATTAAAATAATGTTAAATTATTTATGTCATCTTGTTCCCGTTTTTATGGGAAATGACTATATATTTTGTTTGTAGAATCCCTATTTGAGTCCGAATGGCAACTACCTGTATATTTTAATGTATATTTAATGTCTTGAACTCTGTGGGGTTGGGCCCTAATACAGAATGCACTGCTATGTTGGAGAAATCATTCTAGTTTGATTACTATTGTATCTTGCTCCCTCTGGTGCTGGTGTCTGGTGCAGGTTTGATTTTTTCACTTTGTAACTACCATTGGAGCAACTTGGACTGAGTGTGATGTCATTCAGTTCCATTAGTGCTGCATGGGCAATGATCCGCCGCTTACAGCGGTGTTTCCACACATGGTATGCCTCGGGCCCCGTGCTCCGGCAGCCCGGCGTGCAGGCGGTATGTTAGGCTGGTCGCTATGACAACTGTTCCGCCTATCAGGCGGGGTTAGAGCGGCTTGCTTGAGCAGGACGTTATGCGTCTAAAGCTCCGTTTGTTGCTATGACAACTATCCCGCCTACTCTCTACGTTGCAGTAGGGGACGGCGCCCATGACGTCGGCGCCGGTGGGGCCGGAAGCAGGAGGTGCGAGGCGTGTCTCACACGTTTGGTGTTATAAAAGGTATGTTTGTTTTGTAATTTTGTATCCTGACGAAAGGTGTAAATAAAGGCACCTGAAACATTGAACGAAACTGGCTTGGTAAGCTGTATGATTTCTTGAAATCTATTGGAGTGCCGCCCATTACATTGTTCTGTTTGCTGGGCCCTGTAGTGCCATGGGAGGGCACCCGGGTATTTGTTCTTTGCTGTAGGAGTGCCGGTCATAGCTGTTGTCGTTTTATATATATATATATATATGTGTCCCACATCCAACAAGCAGCGGCACTCGGAGACTCTTTCGTGGTAAAAAATCAAGTGTGCATTTTAATTCATGTCACAGCAAGGCCTTGCTGTGACATGAATTAAAATGCACACTTGATTTTTTACCACGAAAGAGTCTCCGAGTGCCGCTGCTTGTTGGATGTGGGACACATATGCTATGTTTCCAGAGGGCACCGGAGCCTAACAGCATTTAAGGGTGAGTGCCGGTCCAATAGACAATATATATATATATATATACAGTATCTCAGAAATGCCATATAAACAGTGATAACCAGTATATATGCACAATAATGTATGATTTCCTTCGTCGGCGTATCTTAATATATTTTGGGGTAAAAGGTAAAAAAATTCCCTGACCCCTGCTCTATACCAAGGGTTCCTATCCACGTTCCTCAGGGCACACTAACAGTCCAGGTTTTAATACTTGAGCACAGTTGACTTAACTAGTACCTCAGTTAGTTTGATTTAGCCATCTGAGTTCAAGATGGATATCACTAAAATTGGACTGTTTTACACCAAAGTCCCGTGTCTGCCCAAGGATTTGGAACAATCCAAACTGGGTCAGCCTGGGACAAACCCCTTTCACACCACGGCACTGACCCAGAGTTATTCCCGGTTCGGCGCCACTCACACTGCACCTCTGGGCAGTGTCGGCACTTGGAGATGACAAGCGTTGTGAAATCCGGATCTTCCCATGCTGTAAACTGGACCCGGATCGTATGACCCAGGTTACCCATTTACACTGCACGGGGCCATCCTGGGACCAACCCTGCAAGCTACAAGGTTGGATTCCCAGGTCACTGGACCCAGGTTAACCCTTCTACATCGAGCCACGACCTGGACTAATCCAGCAATAGCCCAGGTCAGAAGCTTGGTGTAAAAGGGTTAACCTTGAGGACTGAGGTTGGGAAACACTGCTCTATAGATAATCCATATTCTGTATGTCAAAATTACATATGTCATCACAATAAATGTGTGATAAAAGATATTGCTGAATGTAACACTAGGTTATTTTTTTTACAGCTTTGGTTACTCATTTCTGTCCTGTGCAAAATGAGCCAATAACGGGTCATTTACAGGAAAAGTATAATGGGTGGTAAAATAAATAACTTCAAAATGGTGCCAGACCCACTTACAGGGGAATATTTACTAATATTTACTAATTATTGAGTTTTAGACCCAATAATTATAATTTCTTATTGCTGCTATTCGCTGCAATAAGATATTATAAATCACTCGGATGTACTATTAACTACCTACAGCGTCGGCTGCTCCAAAAAGAGCCCATCCCTGCGATGTGTAACAAGTGAAACGAATGCAGTAGCCGTTATTTCACTTCTACTTTGGGAATCGGGGCTGTTCTGCACATGTATGTTCTGTCAAACAGAGGAACCCTCTCCTGGTAATCTCTGCGGAATGTATCCTGTAGGTGTTAGATGCCGGGGCCAAAGTCCTGAATGCAAAGGTAAACCTGACAGATTTGCAGCCCACATAGAAAATTATGGGGACTGTGGCTGTTGTTGGAAAATGGAGGAACTATGGCAACAGGGCTACCATCAGAAATCGTGGGGCCCTGTGCAAATGAAAAAGGCAGGGTCCTCCACCTCCTCTGTTCCTCCCCCCGCCAAAGACCTGGTGGACGCAGAGGTGTGGTTTAAGCATATGCAATGAGCTCCCTCCATGGTACTGATGTGCCCCACACGGAACAGAGACACAGATGTCGGAAGGGGGCAGAGACACAGAAGTAGAGAGAGGGCGGATACAGATACTGGCAGGGCCAGACTGTCCACCTGGCACTTCTGGCAAATGGCAGAAGGGCCGATGGTCTGGTGGGCTGGTACGGCCACAGACAGCTGGAAAGGGCACGCGCAGCGCAGCTTCCGACTCTCTGGTTTGTGTGTCGTCTCCCCTCCTGCCGCCTAAAGTGCCCGTTTCTAAGAAATATGGGGGCGTGCCACAAGTTTATTTTTTGTGCTAATTGTGCCCATAAAGGTTGGATTTAGCCACATAAAGCAGCGAAACCTGACCAAAGTGCTGGGCGTGATCACGAAAAGTGCTGTTTTTGAATGGAACAACAATTCAGTTGCTCCGTTGGGCGCCATTTAGCTGCTGCCGGCGCGCGCCACAATTGAATTCTGTCCGTCGTGGGGTGAAGGGGGCAGAGGCAGGAATAGTAAAGGGGACAGTGGGGCAGACTGTATAAGACAGAGGGGCAGAGACACCTTTGTGCACCACAGCCGCAATCTCACACTTCCCTCTTTATAGAGGGCACATATCCAGCCAGTGAGAGCAGGGGGGAGGACATGCGGAGAGCTGCTGGTGGAGCAACTATATAGGCAGAGCTGAAGAAGGAAAGCTTATTTGGTGGGATCCTGAGAGCCTGAGACGCGAAACCTTGCTGTGAGAGGGGGGGCAAGTGATCCTAACTTTTTATATTGTGGTCTGCCGAATGGGGTTCTGATTCACAGTATCAGAAGGTCACGATCCGTGTGCTGCTGCTGCTGGCGCTGGCTGGAAAGTTAATTAGTTAATGAATGACTCATCGCACAGCTTAGCTGTGTGATGAATCGTTCATATCACTCTTCGGTCAGCACTAGCAGTTTATGCTGTGCTGTGTGAGGGTGATTAATAAACAATAAACTCTGCCGGCGGCTGGGCCCCCTTAGATATTGGGACCCAGCACTGCAGTCCTGGCAGTCCCCCCATGATGACGGACCTGCATGGCAGATATGCAGATATCTGCTGCAGTCCTTCCTTCATGCATTCGACGGATCCTTAATATATACCGCAAATATTTTTTGATAAATGGCCTCACAGTATTTTGGAGCAGTTCCCTTGCGATTTTTTGGCCCTGTATATCACCATGTGAGTCCACTGAGAACATTACTTGATATTGTTAATAATTATTTAAAGAGAATTGGCAAAACTTATGGCAGCTCTTGCAGTCACTGCTTCGCTAGGCAGAAGAACAATCAGAAAGCTACCTTCCATCTGACCTATGGAGCCTGTAGCTGGGGAAGAGTTGTTGATATGTGTTAACCTGATGAGTGGCCCCAACTCTGGTCTTCTGTCCACCAAATATTGCTATGGGGCCAGTTCATTCCACTTTACCCTGGAACAGAAGTTTTGGGTGAAGAAGAAGAGATACAGAGTTTTGACTTAAGGGGGGTACACACGGAGAAATCCGTGCTTAAAATCTAAGCAATCTTGCTAGATTGCTTAGATTTTAAGCACGGATCTGCCGTGTGTATGCCCTCCAGCGATAGCGATGCGCGGCCCCGCGCATCGCTATCGCCGATGCTAGATTGAGCCTGCATGCAGGCTCAATCTAGCGGGTCGCTCACTTCACCGTTGTGTGAAGTCAGCGGCCCCCCATCGGCTTTCCCCCTCGCTCAGCACATCGCGCTGTGCTGAGCGGGGTGAGAGATGTGTGCTGAGCGGTCTGTGTTAAGATCGCTCAGCACACATCTCTCCCGTGAGTACCACCCTTTAGCCTGTAGCTGGAATGAATGTAGGGCTAGTTAGTGGTGGGGAGTTGTGTTGTAGGTGTAAACACAGACTATATAGAAAGGGATGTTTAGACCAGTGTGCTTTAGTAGGGCCATCGAGACTTGACAAAGGCCTGGTTACTGGGGAGGGAGCGTGGCCAATTCTAGGAGGCATGGCCACGCCGCCTTCTTTTATTTTTATTTTTTAATATCATGTTCCCTTCAGCAGCACTGGGCCCAGGTAATCAGTATCTTCCCCCGACCACCGCCACCCTTTTAGCACCACTCAACTCAAGTGACAGGGCAGCTGCTTGTTAATTAAATCTTATGAGTAGGGAACACTTGTACATGAGCAATTGTCTTAAAATTATTCACCATTAATCAGTGTAGATAGCAATCAAATAAAATAAAATACAGGATGTTGCTGCCTTCCTAGTGGCTATTAGGGCCACTCTTTTATTTTCCCAGAATAGTTATACAACTGTACTGAGTATAAGCTTCCACGAAGAACCCTCTGTAGACATAGTGGCTGACACAGTTGCTCTGTTTGCATGCGGCAGCGGCACCTGTTTTATTACCTTATGCTAATGCGAGTTTCCGTCGGCCTAATGCGAGGATCCGTATGGCTTCTAGCAGGAAGCCCCTCTGCCCACTCTTTTTCCTTCCCTAGCCACAATTGTCATTATCAATGCCATAAGTAGAAGACTAGGCACTCCTGGAAAAATACATGACAGGCTCCCACCTCTGAAGGCCCATAAGGAAACAAACAAAAAAGTAAAATACCTTTAATTGATGCAAAGGCTCTGATTATGTCCTCCCAATCCAGCAAAGAGATGCAAAGCAGGGAAGCACCAGGTTGGAAAGTCACTCTCTCTGCTCTGTAACCCTGCTGATGTCCTCTTTTGCTGCCGGCTGCCACTGCGCCTGTCACACTGTATGACAGGCAACAGTGCCGGAAGCTTTAACTTAGTGTTCACCCTCCATCAGTGATAAGGGCCTCAAAAGTGGGTGAAACCGCACTGAAATGAGGGGGTGACCAGGGTTGCTGCATGTCAGAGGGTGAGGATGAGCTGCTATAGATCCGGCCAGCTAGACTTTGTTAGGTAAGTGGAGGGATACAGAAAGTATGTGAGAGAGAGTATGTGTGTGTGCGTGTGGGCATTATGTGCATAAGCCGCACTACTACTATGGGCATTATGTGTATAAGTGGCGCTACTACTTTGGGCATTATGTGCACATGCGGAACTTCTACTGTGGGTATTATGTGTATAAGGGGCTCTACTACTGTGGGCATTTTGGGCCTCATTCAGGTATGTTAGCATATCAAAAAGCGCACTGCAGGTAGGGCAGATGTAACATGTACAGAGAGATTTAGATTTTGGTGGGGTGTGTACAAACTGAAATCTAAATTGCAGTGTAAAAATAAAGCAGCCAGTATTTACCCTGCACAGAAACACTATAACCCACCCAAATCTAAATATCTCTGCACATGGTACATCTGCATAACCTGCAGTGCAACATGGTTTTGCCCATTATTGTGCTTTTTGGTATGCTAAGAAACCCATAATACCCTCAGTAGTAGTGCCCCTTATACATAATAAACCTGGGTTGCTACTATTGTTGGCATTATGTTTGTAAGCCGCACTACTACTGTGGGCATTATGTGTGTATGCGGTACTATTACTGGGGGCATTATGTGTATAAGCATTACTACTACTGTGGCATTATGTGTAAGGGATACTAATGTGTGTTGTAACATAAATAAGGGGCACTACTATGTGGTGTAATATGAATCAAAGGCACTATGTGTGATGTAATGTGAATGAGATTATGCTACTATGTGGCATAATTTGAAATAGGGGTACTATTGTGTGGCCACCTCCCTTCCTTCGGAGACCACACCGCTTTCAGCAATCACCTTGGTTGTGTGCAGTCCCTTTGTAAAGTATGGGAGGGTGCACATTTATAGTTTGCAGGCGGAGGCTGAACATCCTAGCACCGGCCCTGTATAAGGAATAATTCAGTTTACTGCATTAAGTTAAGATCTTACCCATAAGCATTTCTATAATTGGTGCAGTGTGTGCGGTGCACACGGCACCTAGGTCCGGGTGGGCCCACACTGCACACACTGCACCCATACAATAAACTTACCCCTCTGGAGTCCCGTGGTGGCGACTCTGCAGTATGGAAAAATCACTTAGTAAATGGCCACCGACGCTGTGAGATTTCCGTGAGATTTGCGCATGCGCACTGGAGGTGTCCCCGGGATCAAGGCGTGGGTGCCATGTTCCCAGTGACCTGTGCATGCACAACGGGGGCTGCACGTGGGTCCCCTCCTCTCTTAAAACGCCCCTAGTCTTACCGTTGGTCAACTTGATGCCCAAACTGCAACCTATTTTCCTGCAATGCTTGCTATTTAAACAGGAAATGCTTAACGTGGCCCATGTGATATAATTCTGCAGTGCACAACTTGGGAAAACTGCATAAAAAAGTGGGGAAATAACACTGAACTCTAGAAAGATGACAAATAACACTGGATAACAGTATGGAAGGCTACTAGTGACCATAAGCAGCGTATATGAGGAACTTAAAAGGTGTGAAATAAGGAGTTATGGTAGACTTACCATTGTTAACTCTCTTTCTGCCAGGTACACTGGGTTCCACAGGAAAACATCAGGGGCGTAGAGTGGATCTTGATCCAGAGGCACCAACAAGCTAATGCTTTAGGCTGTCCCAGGATGCATTGGGGCCTCCTCTGTAACCCCGCCATCAGGCACTGTGAGTTCATTTTCGTTAACCAGTTCAATGTAGGAGCAGGTAAGAGAGAAGGCAGATGTTAGTCACATAGAACCACATTCTCACGACAGGAGAAGGGACCAGCGGCTAATGCCATACAAACCCATAGAAGCTTGGTGCGTCAGGGTGGGCACCCTGTGGAATCCAGTGTACATCGCAGAAAGAGAGTTAAGAATAGTAAATCTACCAAAACTCTCCTTTTCTGCAGCAGGGTATGCTGTGTTCCACAGGAAAACATCGGGGATGTCCTAAAGTAGTTTCTCAAGGGAGGGGGACGCGCTTTAGCAGGTATGAGAACCCGGCATCCAAAGGAACCATCCTTGGAGGCGGAAGTATCAAAGGCATAGAACCTAATAAACATGTTCACAGAGAACCACGTATCCGCCTTGCACAATTGTCCTGCCGCCCAAGAAGGTCCAACAGACCGAGTAGAATGGCCATTAATAGCAGCAGGAGCTGGGAGTCCAGCCTGCGCATAAGCTTGTGCAATCAACATTCTAATCCATCTGGCCAAGGTCTGTTTATTCGCAGGCCAGCCACATTTGTGAAAACCAAACAGTACAAAAAGGGTATTTGACCTCCTGATAGAGGCAGTCCTCTCCACATATATACGGAGAGCCCTTACAACATTCAAAGACCACTCTTTGGGGGACAAATCCGATGAGATAAAGGCCGGGACCACAATCTCTTCGTTAAGGTGAAAAAATTACACCACCTTAGGTAAATAACCTGGGTGAGTTCTAAGAACTGCCTGGTCGTGATGTAATATTAGGATGGGTGGACGACAGGACAAAGCACCTAGGTCCGACACCCTTCTAGCATAGGCAATAGCCAACAGAAACAGGATCCTGTCTGTGAGCCATGTAAGGTCCACTGACTTAAGAGGTTCAAATGGAGACTCTTGTAGGGCATTCAGGACAACAGACAGATCCCATGGAGCCACCGGAGGGACATAGGGAGGCTGAATCCTTAACACACCCCGAGTGAATGTATGAACGTCAGGTAGAGACGCAATTTTTCTCTAAAACCATACCGACAAGGCAAATTCGTGAACCTTGAGGGAGGCCAGATAAAGGCTTAAGTCCAGGCCTTGTTGCAGGAAAGCCTGGATTCGGGATGTTTTGAATCTGTACACATCATACTGTAGTTCTTATCTGCACACCAGGTGAAGCAAGAATTCCAGACCCTGTAATAAATCCAGGCAAATGCCAGTTTGCGGGCTTTCAACATAGTTTGGATGACCGCCTCAGAGAATCCTTTGGCCCTCAGAATTAATGCTTCAAGAGCCACGCCGTCAAAGCCAGTCTGGCCAGGTCTGTACAAGGAGGTCTGGTCGTTGAGGAAGTAGAAGAGGACACTCTGTCGATAGACCCTGCAGATCTGAGAACCAATGCCACCTGGGCCACGATGGAGCGACTAGCATTAGTATTACTCCTTCTTGCTGGAACATCTGCAGGACCCTGGGCAGGAGTGACACTGGAGGGAACACGTAAGGCAGACGAAAGTTCCATGGAATGGCTAGTGCATCCACGAACACTGCTTGAGGATCCCTGGTCTTGGATCCGAAGACTGGAACTTTGTGACTGTATCGAGGTCTACATCCGGTAGGCCCCACGTGTCCACTAGGAGTTGAAAGACTTCCGGATGAAGACTCAACTCTCTGGCATGTACATCCAAATGACTGAGGAAGTCCTCTTCCCAGTTTAGGACACCCGGAATGAACACTGCTGATATTGCTGACAGATGGTGTTCCGCCCATCGAAGGATTGTTGACACGTCCAACATTGTCTGACCATACTTGAACAGGCCTGTTCTGTACCAGACGCAGGGCAAAAGGTAACGTATTGAACACCGCCCACAGCTCCAGAATGTTTATTGGGAGGAAAAACTCCTTGGTCCAACAACCCTGGAAAGAGTGTTGCTCCAACACCACAGCCCATTCCCGCAGACTGGCATCCGTCATCAGCAGGACCCAGTCGGGGATCTAGAAGGGATGGTCCTTGCTCAATTGCTGGTCCTGTAGCCACCAGGTCAGCAATTGACGAACCTTCGGAGTCAAAGTAATCATGTGAGATTTGATCCGATGAGACAGGCCATTCCACTTGGAAAGAATTTACCTCTGCAGAGGGTGGGAATGAAATTGAGCGTACTCTACCATGATGAATGCCTACACCATCAGGCCAAGTACTTGCATCTCCGAGTGCAGCGATACTCTGGGGCGACAAAGGAAGCATCTTATCCTGTCCTGAAGCTTCAGGACTTTCTCCGGAGACAGGAACAGACGTTGACTGTGTGTGTCCAGGAGTGCCTCCAGGTACACCATGCTCTGAGCTGGGACTAGCGAGAAATTCTTTCAATTTTTGAGCCACCCGTGGCTTGTAGGAAGCTTATCGTCAGTTGTAGATGACTGAGAAGGACATAGTGGGAGTTTACCAGGATCAGCAAGTCGTCCAGATACAGCAGGATCCTGACTCCATGGCGGCGGAGATGTGCCATCGTTATGGCCATGACCTTGGTGAAGATCCGAGGAGCCGTAGCCAGTCCAAATGGCAGCACCTGGAACTGATAGTGTAGGTTGCCAATAACCAACTGCAGATACTGCTGATGTGACCTGGCAATAGGTATATGCAGGTATGAGTCCTGAATATCCAGGGATACCATATAGTCTCTGGGTTCCATCGCCAGTACAATTGAATGCAGTGTCTCCATACGGAACTTGGACACTCTCACAAACTTGTTTAGTGATTTGAGGTTGGAAGGACCCATCGGGTTTTGGGACTAGAAACAGGGTCGAGTAGTAACCACTGCCCCTTTGGGACAGAGGTACCAGCACTACCACTCCTGTATCCAGGAGAGAACTCACAACTTGCTGCAGAGCTTGCGCCTTTAGTGGATCCAAAGAGATGACCATAGTGCAAAAACTGGCAAAGGGGACGTCTCTTGAAAGAGAGTGCGTACCCGTGAGAGACAATTTCTCGACCAGACCACGGTGAACTGCAAAAGTCGGCCTCCCACCCTGGGGTCTCCCCGGGGGAGGCCCGCCCCATCATGCGGCAGAGTTGTCTTGTTTAGAAGCAGGCCGCCCAGGACTGCTTTGTCTTGGGCTTAGTGGTTTTGGAGGCACGAGATTGTCTCGGGTATGCTGACCTTTTGCTTTCCCTTGGGGTCGAAAGGAATGAAAAGTGGTACCTTTTGCCTTCTGTGCTGAAGGATTAATATTCGGGAGAAAGGCAGTTTTGGCAGCCGCCACTTCAGACACAATTTTATTTAGGTCTTCCCCAAACAATATGTCTCCCTTAAAGGAGGTACCTCCAAGGTCCTTTTGGAGTCCAGGTCCACCTTCAATTACCTCAACCACAGAATACGGCGAGCCAGGACAGACGTAGTCGATGCCTTGGCCGCCAACATACCCGCCTCAGAGGACGCCTCCTGAATGTAATAGGTGGTGGCAGCGCTGCTAGGGCTTTCAGCGGCGGTGAGGGGAGGGAGAGACGGTGCGCTCTCCTCCCCTCACATTTCGGGTTGACGGGGGCGAGTGGGGCATGATGCCCTGGCCGCCGGCGGCGCCCCCCTCTCCACGTGCCCCACTCACCCTACCCTAGATACGCCTCTGGGTCCCTGTTTGGTGTCAGTGTCCACGCCAGCGTCGCAGTCCGTCTCCCTAGACTGTGATCAGGAACGCAAATTAGTGGCAGGTCCCGCCTGGGGGACCCTCTTACCTCCTCCCTGTAGCAGCCACGCGAACTAGGAGAGCGTCTGCGACCGTGTGCCTAAAGCCGTAGCGTCTCCGCCGCAAGTACCCGGGAACTGAGCTGCGGGAGTATGCAACGCCGCTTGGGAGATGATGGCGCTGCAGCACTGAAGTGTCAAAATGACATACAGAGCTGATAGCCCAGTTTTGAAGACATTTTGTGTCAGGAAAAGCTTTTTCAAGGCTGCCCAGTACAGCCCTCCTGTTAGGTAACCTGCTGCTACAGGCACCAACTCGAAACTGAGCTCACAGAGCGGAGGCCCCAATGCATCCTGGGGCAGCCTAAAAGCTTTAGCCTATTGGTGCCTCTGGACCAAGCTTCACTCTACACCCCTGATGTTTTCCTGTGGAACACAGTGTACCCCGCTGCAGGAATCTTGTTTTATGAAATGTGAAAAAAATGATAGTGAGCAATTGTTTTTCACTAAATTAAATCATCTAGTTTTCTCTTACGTCCTAGAGGATGCTGGGGACTCCGTAAGGACCATGGGGTATAGACGGGCTCCGCAGGAGACATGGGCACTACAAATAACTTTTAGTATGGGTGTGCACTGGCTCCTCCCTCTATGCCCCTCCTCCAGACCTCAGTTGGATTTTGTGCCCAGAGGAGATAGGGTGCATTACAGTGGAGCTCTCCAGAGTTTCTCTGAAAAAGAATTTTGTTAGGTTTTTTATTTTCAGGGAGCACTGCTGGCAACAGGCTCCCTGCATCGTGGGACTGAGGAGAGAGAAGCAGACCTACTTAAATGATAGGCTCTGCTTCTTAGGCTACTGGACACCATTAGCTCCAGAGGGAGTCGGAACGCTGGTTTCATCCCGCCGTTCGTCCCAGAGCCGCGCCACCGTCCTCCTCGCAGAGCCGGAAAATAGAAGCCAGGTGAGTATGAGAAGAAAAGAAGACTTCAAGGCAGCAGAAGACTTCAGATCTTCACTGAGGTAAGCGCGCAGCGGTAACGCTGCGCGCCATTGCTCCCACACACTACACACACAGAAAGGCACTGATGGGTGCAGGGCGCTGGAGGGGCGCCCTGGGCAGCAATAAACCTCGGGACTGGCAATAAGGGCACATTAGGCTGCGGAGGCAGTAAATGAAGAGATCCCCCGCCATTTTTTGTATATTGAAGCGGGACCGAAGCCCGTCGCTGGAGGGGGCGGAGCTTGATCGCTCAGCACTAACAGCGCCATTTTCTCCACAGAACGCTGCAGAGAAGCTGGCTCCCCGGACTCTCCCCTGCTGAACTCGGTGACAGAGGGCTGAAAAAGAGGGGCGGGGGCATTTTTAAGGTGCAGTGAGTGTTATACACATTGATTAATAATAAAAAGCGCTATCTGGGTTGTATTCCAGTATCAGTGGGCGCTGGGGGTGTGCTGGCATACTCTCTCTCTGTCTCTCCAAAGGGCCTTGTTGGGAATTGTCCCCTTATAGATATATCCCTGTGTGTGTGGGGGTGTCGGTATAGTAGACACTGATATCGACACGGATTCTGATTCCAGTGTCGACTACGATGATGCAAGATTGCACCCAAGGGTGGCTAAAGGTATTCAGTGTATGATTATTGCAATGAAAGAGTTTTTGCATATCACGGATGACCCCTCTGTCCCTGACACGAGGGTGCGCATGTATAAGGAGAAAAGACCTGAGGTAACCTTCCCCCCTTCTCATGAGCTTAACGAGTTGTTTGAAAAAGCTTGGGAAACTCCAGATAAAAAACTGCAGATTCCCAAAAGGGTTCTTATGGCGTATCCTTTCCCTGTTCAGGACAGGGTGCGTTGGGAATCCTCTCCCAGGGTGGACAAGGCTTTGACACGCCTGACCAAGAAGGTGGCGCTACCGTCTCCGGACACGGCAGCACTCAAGGATCCTGCTGATCGCAAACAGGAGATTACTTTAAAGTCTATTTATGCGCATACAGGTGTTTTGCTCAGACCGGCAATAGCATCGGCATGGGTATGTAGCGCAGTTGCAGCATGGACAGATACCTTGTCAGCTGGACTTGATACCCTAGACAAGGATACTATTTTATTAACATTAGCCCACATTAAAGACGCAGTCTTATTTATGAGGGACGCTCAAAGAGACGTTGGGCTGCTGGATTCCAGAGCCAATGCCATGGCTATTTCTGCGAAACAAACTCTATGGACCCGCCAATGGACGGGTGATGCAGACTCCAAGAAGCATATGGAGGTTTTACCTTACAAAGGCGAAATGTTGTTTGGGGAGGGGCTCGCGGACCTGGTTGCCACAGCTACCGCGGGTAAATCTACCTTTTTACCTTTTGTTCCCCAACAGCAAAAGAAAACTCCACAGTATCAAATGCATTCCTTTCGGTCGCATAAGGCCAGAAGAGGTCGGGGCTCCTCCTTCCTTGCCAGAGGTAAGGGTAAGGGAAAGAGTCCGCACCGGTGGGGGCACGTCTTCGACTTTTCAGCCAAATCTGGCTTCTTTCAGACGTGGATCCTTGGGCACTCGAAATTGTTTCCCAGGGCTACAGGCTGGAATTCGAAGAGGTGCCCCCCCCCCCCCCCCCCCAGGGCCGGTTCGAGGGCCCTCGGCGCCCCGGGCAGGGAATGGGGGCGTGGCTTAATACAGAGGCATGGCCAGTTACGCCCCCTGTACAGTAGAAGCGCTGCTTAAATGCTGAGCGGTGCGCGATGACGTCATCGCGCACTGCACAGCAAAAGGTCCTCTCCACGAAGGGAAACTAGACACGTAGCGTCTAGTTCCCTTCGTGGAGAGGACCTTTGCTGTGCAGTGCGCGATGACGTCATTGCACCCTTCACAGGGGACCACAGCCGCAGAGCCGGGGGACACAGCGGGCAGCGGAGGGCACAGCAGTGGCGGATCTTGCCATGGTGCGGCGCCCTCCGGATGGCGCCAGCGCCCTCCGGAAGGTGGCGCCCCGGGCAAAAGTCCTGCTTGCCCGTGGCAAGATCCGCTACTGCCCCCCCCACCGCCGTTTTTTCAAGTCGGCCTTGCCAGCTTCTCCACCAGAGAGGGAAGTAGTGTTAGCTGCAATTCAAAAGATGTGTCACCAGCAAGTGGTGGTCAAGGTTCCCCTGGTCCAACAGGGAAAAGGGTATTATTCAACCCTGTTTGTGGTCCCGAAGCCGGATGGTTCGGTCAGACCCATTTTAAATCTGAAATCCCTAAACCTGTACTTGAAAAAGTTCAAATTCAAGATGGAATCGCTCCGAGCGGTAATATCCAGCCTGGAAGGGGGGGGGGGGGGATTTTATGGTGTCACTAGACATAAAGGATGCATACCTTCATGTCCCCATATACCCCCCTCATCAGGAGTACCTGAGATTCGCTGTACAGGACTGTCATTACCAGTTTCAGATGTTGCCGTTTGGGCTTTCCATGGCCCCAAGGATTTTCACCAAGGTAATGGCAGAGATGATGGTGCTCCTGCGCAGGCAGGGAGTCACAATTATCCCATACTTGGACGATCTCCTGATAAAGGCGAGATCGAGAGACAAATTGCTGGAGAGCGTGTCGCTCTCCTTGAAAGTGCTGCAACAGCACGGTTGGATTCTCAATCTGCCAAAGTCACAATTGGTTCCAACGACTCGGCTATCGTTCCTAGGCATGATTCTGGACACAGAACAAAAGAGGGTTTTTCTCCCATTGGAAAAAGCCCAGGATCTCCAGAACATGGTCAGAGACCTGCTAAAACCAAAAAGAGTGTCTGTGCATCAATGCACTCGAGTTCTGTGAAAAATGGTGGCAGCCTACGAAGCCATCCCCTTCGGCAGGTTTCATGCGAGGAATTTTCAGTGGGACCTTCTGGTCAAGTGGTCGGGGTCTCATCTACAAATACATCAGAAAATAACCCTGTCCCCCAGGGCCAGGGTGTCTCTACTGTGGTGGCTGCAGAGTACTCACCTTCTAGAGGGTCGCAGGTTCGGCATTCAAGACTGGGTTCTGGTGACCACGGACGCGAGCCTCCGAGGATGGGGAGCAGTCACACAAGGAAAAAATTTTCAGGGACTATGGTCAAGCCAGGAGGCTTGTCTGCACATCAACATACTGGAATTGAGGGCCATATACAACAGCCTACAACAAGCGGAGAATCTTCTTCGGGGCCTCCCGGTTCTGATTCAATCAGAATACGTCACAGCCATGGTTCATGTAAACCGCCAAGGCGGGACAAGGAGCAGAGTGGCGATGGCGGAAACCACCAGTATTCTTCGCTGGGCGGAAAATCACGTAAGCGCTCTGTTAGCTGTCTTCATTCCGGGAGTGCACAACTGGGAAGCAGACTTCCTCAGCAGACATGATGTCCATCCAGGAGAGTGGGGACTTCATCAAGAAGTTTTTGCAGAGATAACAAGTCTTTGGGGAATTCCTCAAATAGACATGATGGCGTCACGTCTCAACAAAAAGCTTCAGAGGTATTGTGCCAGGTCACGGGACCCTCAGTCAGTAGCTGTAGACGCCCTAGTGACACCATGGGTGTTTCGGTCGGTCTATATGTTTCCTCCTCTTCCTCTCATCTCAAAAATATTGAGACTCATAAGACTAAGGAGAGTGCAGGCAATACTCATTGTCCCAGATTGGCCTCGAAGGGCCTGGTACTCAGATCTTCGGGAAATGCTCACAGAAGATCCGTGGCCTCTTCCTCTCAGGGAGGACCTGTTACAGCAGGGGCCATGTGTGTTCCAAGACTTACCGCGGTTACGTTTGACGGCATGGCGGTTGAACACCGAATCCTAGCTGAGAAAGGTATTCCGGAGGAAGTCATCCCTACTCTACTAAAGGCTAGGAAAGAAAGAGGTGACGGCAAAGCATTATCACCGTATCTGGAGGAAGTATGTATCTTGGTGTGAAGCCAAGAATGCTCCTACAGAAGATTTCCATCTGGGCCGATTTCTCCACTTTCAGTTTCTACAGACAGGAGTGGATATGGGCCTGAAGTTAGGCTCCATTAAGGTACAGATTTCGGCCCTATCTATCTTCTTTCAAAGGGAATTGGCTTCTCTCCCAGAAGTCCAGACGTTTGTGAAGGGAGTGCTGCACATCCAGCCCCCCTTTGTGCCCCCAGTGGCACCGTGGGTCCTTAACATGGTCTTAAAATTCCTGAGTTCTCACTGGTTTGAACCTCTTCAAACAGTTGAATTAAAATTTCTCACGTGGAAGGTGGTCATGTTATTGGCCTTGGCATCTGCAAGGCGGGTGTCCGAGTTGGCGGCCTTGTCCCACAAGAGCCCCTATTTGATTTTCCATGTGGATAGAGCTGAGTTGAGGAAGCGTCCTCAATTTTTGCCTAAGGTGGTTTCTTCATTTCATATGAACCAACCTATTGTGGTGCCTGTGGCTACGGGGGACTGGGAGGACTCCAAGTCCCTGGATGTAGTCAGGGCTTTAAAGATTTATGTAGCCAGGACGGCTAGGGTTCGGAAAACAGAGGCTCTGTTTGTCCTGTATGCAGCCAACAAGGTTGGTGCTCCTGCTTCTAAGCAGACTATTGCTCGCTGGATCTGTAACACGATTCAGCAGGCTCAATCTACGGCTGGATTGCCGTTACCAAATTCCGTAAAGGCCCATTCCACTAGGAAGGTGGGCTCTTCTTGGGCGGCTGCCCGAGGCGTCTCGGCATTACAGCTTTGCCGAGCAGCAACTTGGTCGGGTTCAAACACTTTTGCGAAATTCTACAAGTTTGATACCCTGGCTGAGGAGGACCTTGTGTTTGCTCAGTCGGTGCTGCAGAGTCATCCGCACTCTCCCGCCCGGTTTGGAGCTTTGGTATAAACCCCATGGTCCTTACAGAGTCCCCAGCATCCTCTAGGACGTAAGAGAAAATAAGATTTTAAACCTACCGGTAAATCTTTTTCTCCTAGTCCGTAGAGGATGCTGGGCGCCCGTCCCAGTGCGGACTAAATCTGCAAGACTTATATATAGTTGTTGCTTTCATAAGGGTTATGTTGCAGCTGGAATCGGTCTTTGACTGATACTGTTTTTTGTTCATACTGTTGACTGGTTGCGTATATTCCAGGTTATATGGTATGATTGGTGTTGGCTGGTATGAATCTTGCCCTTAGATTAACAAAATCCTTTCCTCATATTGTCCATCTCCTCTGGGCACAGTTTTCTAACTGAGGTCTGGAGGAGGGGCATAGAGGGAGGAGCCAGTGCACACCCATACTAAAAGTTCTTTGTAGTGCTCATGTCTCCTGCGGAGCCCGTCTATACCCCATGGTCCTTACGGAGTACCCAG
Source organism: Pseudophryne corroboree (assembly GCF_028390025.1). Lineage (NCBI taxonomy): Eukaryota > Metazoa > Chordata > Amphibia > Anura > Myobatrachidae > Pseudophryne > Pseudophryne corroboree. The sequence continues at coordinate 198,712,554 of NC_086448.1, forward strand.
CATCCTCTACGGACTAGGAGAAAAAGATTTATCGGTAGGTTTAAAATCTTATTTATTGCGGGATACAGAAAAATGGCTGTAATATTGTTGATCTCAGTTACTATGAATGTTTTATCAGTTCCAGTACTGTAGTTTTGCCTATGGCCAGGATGGCACCTCCCTTCAGCCAGCACCCATCTTGGCAAACCTCTAAATTATGGCTCTGGTCATAATTAGTGTCAGGACTTGCACCTGCCCCATGCTAGGTGTAAGATCTCTGTCTAAAGCAGGATTACCTGCTCCTGTGACTCCTATATGTCTATGACACTGCCAAGTCAGAACAGTCCCCACCCAGTCTCCATCCCAATACGCCCATTACATGCAAAGAACTACTTGGAGGAATCCATTCCATTCAGAATTGGATGAAGATATGCAAAACTCCACACATGCGCCATATGCTAATAGTCACCCTCTACATTCTTTAAAAGTTAATCAGCCCCTCAAACTTTGTAGCATTTCCATTCAGAATCAGAGACCACAGCTAGCGTGCGATATATTGTTTGTCATGTGCACATTACTTTCTATAGTTAACAAAAAAATATATATCTTTGATGTGACAGTTGCTCTAATGCTTTAAATGATTGTTTACAATACCGGTTTTCAACTATAGACAGACTGTAGGATCAATTACAGGGAGTGCCCAATTATTACAATGTATTCCATTTGTACTGAACCTGAGGGTTATCTAAAAAAAATCACACAAGAATTAAAGAAAGTAGATTTTTGCTCAGCAGAGGAAGATAGGTTTACAATATTGACTAAACTTGGCATTCAGTTCTAGTAAGCTTTAATTACTTACACTTTGTATGCTCATAGTGTTTATCCAAAGGGCACAGCTAAATGCTTGTCCCAGAAAGGTAAAGGAAACTCCCTGTTCATCTTGAGTCCACTGTAATGTGCTAACAGGGCAATGTCACATCAGAGGTATAGCACTGTGTTAACTAGAGAAATAAATATATTTATGGGTATATAACTAAGCAGGGGCTGTCGGGATGCCGGTAGTCACATGACCAACATTGAGAATGCTAACAGGGGACGGGGTAATTATTTTACCCCTCCTCTTACGTCTACCCTAACCACCTGGGGTGGGGGCTAGGGCTAAAACTCTGGGTTTGGCGGCTAGGGCTAAAACTCAGGGATGGCGGATATGGCTAATCCCACCTCTAGTGCCTAACCCAAACCCCTCCTTCGGGCCCTAACCCTAACAGTGACCCCGATACTTAACTTCAGTGTGTAAGCAGTTGGTGTTCCGGATCTGGGATTCCAAGTGGTGTCAGGATTCCGAGTGGTGTCGGGATTCCAGCGACGTTCACCTGACCGCCGGCATCCCGACTACTAAACGCATCCCATTTTATAATAGTCATAGAGCAATCTCCATTCTAAAAATGTGTTAGAAAATCACCACTGCACAGAAATATGACAATGCCAGGTGCTAGACCTTGAAAAGCTTAAACAGAAGCCATACAATATGTGTCTCTATCTATCTATCTATCTATCTATCTATCTATCTATCTATCTATCTATCTATCTATCTATCTATCTATCTATCTATCTACAGCTATAGATGTGTGTGTGTGTGTGTGTGTGTGTGTGTGTGTGTGTGTGTGTGTGTGTGTGTGTGTGTGTGTGTGTGTGTGTGTGTAAATATTTACATATATACAGGTTGAGTATCCCTTATCCAAAATTCGAAATCCCACATTTTTGGGTCCCCTACTGAGGTAATGACATATATGTGCGGCGGGCACTTTTCGTGTTTTGGTTTTGGTTCTGGTTCCATCCTCATGTTTTGGATCTGGTTTGGTTTTGCCAAAACCACCCTTTCGTGTTTTGGTTTTGGATCTGGATGATTTTTGAAAAAAACATAAAAACAGCTAAAATCACAGAATTTTGGGGTAATTTTGATCCTACGGTATTATTAACCTCAATGACATTCATTTACAGTCTATTCTGAACACCTCACACCTCACAATATTGTTTTTAAGCCAAAAGGTTGCACCGAGGTGGCTGTATGACTAAGCTAAGCGACACAAGTGTGCGGCACAAACACCTGGCCCATCTAGGAGTGGCACAGCAGTGGCAGACAGAATTGCAGATTTAAAAAATAGGCCCCAAACAGCACATCATGCAAAGAAGAAAAAGAGGTGCAATGAGGTAGCTGTATGACTAAGCTAAGCGACACAAGTGTGTGGCACAAACACCTGGCCCATCTAGGAGTGGCACTACAGTTGCAGACAAGATGGCACTTAAAAAAACTAGGCCCCAAACAGCATATCATGCAAAGAAGAAAAATAGGATTTTAATTACCTACCGGTAAATCCTTTTCTCGTAGTCCGTAAAGGATACTGGGGTCCATTTAGTACCATGGGGTATAGACAGGTACACTAGGAGCCATGGGCACTTTAAGAATTTGATAGTGTGGGCTGACTCCTCCATCTATGCCCCTCCTACCAGACTCAGTCTAGGAAACTGTGCCTAAGGAGACGGACATACTTCGAGAGAAGGATAGATAAAGATAGTGGTGAGATTCTGAACCAGCACACACAACAAGAGGAAAGCCAAGCTAACCAAACTTGAAACAGGAACAGCAAAGGTTGAACCAACATTACTTAACCAAGTAACAGTGCAGGAAGAATGAAGCACTGGGCGGGTGCCCAGTATCCTCTACGGACTACGAGAAAAGGATTTACCGGTAGGTAATTAAAATCCTATATTCTCTTACGTCCAAGAGGATACTGGGGTCCATTTAGTACCATGGGGATGTACCAAAGCTCCCAAACCGGGTGGGAGAGTGCTGAGGTTCCTGCAGAACTGATTGACCAAACTGAGGGTCCTCAGAGGCCAAAGTATCGAACTTGGAGAACTTAGCAAACGTGTTCGAACTTGACCAAGTAAGCCGAGACACCGCGGGCAGCCGCCCAGGTAGAACCCACTGACCTAGTAGAGAGGGCCTGTACAGATTTTGTACATGGCAAACTTGCCGTGGAATAAGCATGCTGGATAGTAAGTCTGATCCAGCGTGCAGTTGTCTGCTTTAAAGCAGGACACCCAATTTTATTGGGATCATAAAGAACAAACAGAGAGTCCGTCTTTCTGTGACAAGCTGTTCTTTTCACATACACCTTCAAAGCCCTCACAACAGCCAAAAACTTTGAAATAGCAGAGATGTTGGTGACAACCGGAACCACAATAGGTTGGTTGATATGAAATGCGGACACCACTTTAGGAAGAAATTGCTGTTGAGTTCTGAGTTCAGCTCTGTCCTCATGGAAAATTAAATAGGGACTTTTGTGAGACAAAGCCTCCAGCTCCGACACATGTCTTGCTGAAGCCAAGGCCAACAGTGTGACGGTCTTTCACGTAAGATATTTTACGTCCACCTCCTGGAACGGTTCAAACCAGTCCGATTGGAAGAACTGCAGCACCACATTGAGATCCCAAGGCGCCGTGGGAGGCACAAAAGGAGGTTGGATGTGCAGAACACCTTTCAAGAACGTCTGGACCTCAGGGAGAGAAGCCAATTTTTCTCAAAGAGAATGGACAAGGCCGAAATCTGGACTTTTATGGAGCCCAGACGCAGGCCCACATCCACGCCTGCCTACAGAAAAAGCAGGAAACGTCCCAGATGAAATTCCACCGCAGAATAATTTCTGGTCTCACACCAAGAGACGTATTTCTTCCAAATACGATGGTAGTGCTTAGACGTTACCCCTTTCCTTGCTTGGATCGTAGTCGGGATAACCCTGTTAGGGATCCCTCTCCTGGCATGAATCAGCCGTTCAACTTCCTTGCCGTCAAATGTAGCTGCGGTAAGTCCTGATAGACGAACAGGCCCTGTTGCAGAAGATCCTCGCGAAGAGGTAGAGGCCACGGATCTTCGAGGAGCATCTCCAGAAGGTCCGAGTACCAGGCCCTTCTTGGCAAGTTCGGAGCAATGAGTATTGCTTGTACCTTTTCCCTTTATATTCGTTTTAGAATTCTTGGGATCAGAGGAAGTGGAGGAAACACGTACACCATCTGATAGACCCATGGAGTCTTCAGGGCGTCTATCGCCTCCGTCTGTGCGTCTCTCAACCTGGAACAATACTGCCTGACCTTCTTTTTGAGATGAGAGGCCATCATGTCGATCTGTGGATATCCCCATCGACTTGTCAAGCACCTGAGCACTTCCGGGTGAAGTCCCCACTCCCTCTGTTGCAGGTCGTGTCTGCTGAGGAAGTATGCTTCCCAGTTGTCTACTCCCGGAATGAAGACCTCTGACAACGCCACAGCGTTTTTTACTGCCCAGAGGAGAATTCTTGACACTTCTGACATTGCTGCTCTGCTCTTTGTTCCGCCCTGTCGGTTTATGTCGGTTACTGCCGTCACATTGTCCGACTGTACCTGAATTGCCCGATTTTGAAGAAGATGTGAGGCCTGCAGAAGGGCATTGTATATGGCCCTGAGTTCCAGAATGTTGATTAGAAGGAGGACTTCCTGACTTGACCATCTACTCTGAAACTGCACCCCCTGGGTGACTGCTCCCCAACCTCTGAGGCTTGCATCCGTGGTTAACAGAAACCAGTTCTGAATTCCGAATCTCCATCCTGCGACGAGGTGAGAAGACTGTAGCCACCACAGAAGGGAGATCCTGGTGTTTGGCGACAGACGGATCCTCTGGTGCATGTGAAGATGCAATCCGGGCCATTTGTCCAACAGATCGAGCTTCCGTATTGAAGTGTCTCGTAAGCGGCCACCATTTTCCCCAGAAGGCGAATGCACAGATGCACCGACACCTGGGTTGGCTTCAGGATATCCCAAACCATCGCCTGGATTACCAATGCCTTTTCCAATGGAAGGAACACCTTTTGTGACTCCGTGTCCAGTATCATTCCCAGGAATGGGAGCCTCCGTGTTTGCTCTAGGTGAGATTTCGGAAGGTTCAGAATCCACCCGTGATCCTGGAGGAGTTTGGTTGAGAGAGCAATGCTTTCTTGCAACCTTTCCCAGGACGGCGCTTTTATGAGGAGATCGTCCAGGTACGGAATTATGTTCACTCCCTGTTTGCGGAGTAGAAACATTATCTCTGCCATCATTTTGGTGTACACCCTTGGTGCGGTGGAGAGACCAAATGGCAGGGCCTGGAACTGGTAGTGACAGTCCTGCAGTGCAAACCATAGGAAAGCCTGATGAGGCGGCCAGATTGGAATGTGAAGGTACGCATCCTTGATATCTAGAGACACTGTGAATTCCCCCTCCTCCAGCCTTGAGATCACCGCTCTCAGAGACTCCATCTTGAATTTGAACACCCGTAAGAATGGGTTCAAAGATTGGAGGTTCAGAATAGGTATTACCGATCCGTCCGGCTTCGGTACTACGAACAAGTTGGAATAGTATCCCTTGTTTAATAGATGAGGTGGAATTGGAACAATGACCTGAGTTGGTACCAGTCTTTGGATGGCATGCTGTAAAGTTATACTTGCCTCTTGTGAAACTGGCAAGCCTGATATGAATAGTCTGTGAGGTGGGAGCTTTTGGAACTCCAGTCTGTAACCCTGGGAAATAAGATCTATGACCCAGGGATCCTGGCACGAATTTGACCACATCTGACTGAAGAATTGTAGTCGGGTTCCCACCTGACAGCCTTCCAGGCATTGCGGTCTACCGTCATGCTGAGATCTTTGAGGAAGCAGAGCCTGAGCTCTGTTCCTGAGCACCTGCTGTTGCTGGTTTGCGTAGTTTACCTCTTGCGCCACTGGAGGACGTAGAAGCACCTCATGATTTGCCCTTGAACTTGGCCGTCTGAAGGACTGTAACTTAGAAGCTGAATAAGGCTTCTTGGTTGGGGGGGCTGCGGAAGGAAGATACGTAGACTTACCCGCAGTAGGTGCGGAGATCCATTTGTCCAATTCATCTCCAAACAAGGCCTGTCCAGTGAATAGTAGGCCTTCCACGCCTTTCCTGGAGTCCGCGTCAGCAGTACACTGGCGTAGCCACAAGCCCCTGCGTGCCGACACCGCCATAGCGGTGGTGCGTGCGTTAAGCACTCCTATTTCCTTTATGGCTTCAACCATAAAGTTTGCAGAGTCCTGTATATGCTGCAGGAGTAAGACAACATCCCCCCTAGATATGGAATCTAACCCCTCAATTAGGTTACCTGACCATTTAGCAATGGCTTTAGTGATCCATGCACATGCAATAGTGGGTCTTTTGGCCACCCTAGCAGCTGTGTACAATGATTTGAGTGTAGTCTCAATTTTACGATCGGCCGTGTCTTTCAGGGAGAGAGTGAGAGAGTGAGTGAGAGAGTGAGTGCGCTTTCAACGGCAGCCTGTATAGGGAAAGTCAATTCCCTGGGTTATATATGAAAAATGGAAGAAATATATACTGGCGCCGGCTGTTAATCAAATAATGATAAACTCATGGCTCATCTTGTAGGACCACAGGCACTGCATCCATTTACCAACATCTCTGGCGATCTATGGACTTTTTTGCATCCACCAGATAATATCCCAGCACAAGTCATCTACAGACCTGGACTCATCCCTGTTTGCCATTTGGATCTTATTGCATGAGATACCTAGGGGGACTTTTCCGGAAGCAAGTCTGGTAATAATCCATGTCATCAATTGAACTTGTGAGCAAACAGAAAAAACAGCAATAAGGCAGCGCTTACTAAGATGGATTGTCAGATTATCAATATGATTTATTACACTTAAAAAACATCACTAAAACATGGTTAAAAACTAAGCTCATTGAAATAACACTGCAGTAGATAGCTTCTGGTCACCATATATGTAATGCATATGCTTGTTCCAATATTTCCATAAGACCCTTTTTGGCTGAGAACCAAAATTATCCTGGGGCTATATCGTAGTCCCTGGACCGGAGAAATGTGATTCTGACGCTGGAGGATTAACAGTTCCAATATTGAATCATTATATAGGAAAGTCCTCACCAGTTATGCGTGTTTGTATGCAAAGTCCAGTCCTTGTTTCACGGATATGGTTCAATGCTAGCAATGAAATGGGGTCCACAGTGGTCCAAGCAGTGATGAATAAATTGTAAATGGATGACACAGAGGCTCACACCTGACGCGTTTCACAGCTGTCTTGTCAGCGTCTGTGTCCACTGCAGAGGGAAAATGGCGCTGGTGAGCTGCTGGATCCTCTCATAGTGAAGCCCCGCTCCTTCAATGGCGCGCGGTCTTCCCGCTTTTTTTATACCTGCTGAGGAATCTGGTGCTTAAAATGGAGAGAACCGTTTTAAGGCTGTTGTGCCAGTATGGGTACTGTGTACAGTGTACTGGGACGCAGTTGTGTACTGTATCTGGAGACAAATTCTGCCCCGTGTAAAAGCCATGCATCTCCGTACCTTCATGCAGCCATAATTGCCGGCGCACCGCTAGCTGGGACACCGGCTCAGTACTCACCACTCTTCATTCTTCTGGCTATGTTAGGGGTGGTGGCGTGCTGCGGGAATGTACGCTCGCCGTGGTGGGGCTTGCGAATAGTTCCCTCAGGAGCTCAGTATCCTGTCAGCGGGGAACAGGACCATTAACCCTTCAAGAGGTTGGGTCCCCTTCCCCCAAGTCCCACAAAGCAGGCAGGCTGGTGCCAACCAGCTCTGCCTGAAAATAACAAACATAGAAAATAAATGCAGAAGACTGTTCAGGAGCTTCCTTCAGCGTGACCGGCTCCTCCGGGCACATTTTCTAAACTGAGTCTGGTAGGAGGGGCATAGAGGGAGGAGCCAGCCCGCACTATCAAATTCTTAAAGTGCCCATGGCTCTTAGTGTACTCGTCTTAACCCCTTGGTACTAAATGGACCCCAGTATCCTCTGGGACGTAACAGAAAAGAGGTGCAATGAGGTAGCTGTATGACTAAGCTAAGCGACACAAGTGTGCGGCACAAACAACATGGGATGTGCTGGAATTTGCCCAGATGTAATACACTCACAATATTGGTGACACAGGAGAGCGTTCCCTTGGATTAAATGTTAATAACCCCTTTATTTGGAGAAAATAATATACAGCACAGGACACTACCACTGGTCTGATGCAGGACAACACAGCGACACTGTAAGGGACTTATTATACAGCAGCACTGGACATATGAGGGCACCACCACTGTGTTTGGTCACTGGACTGACTGATGCACAGGACACTACCACTGATCTGATGCAGGACAACACAGCAACACTGTAATGGACTTATTATACAGTCCGCGTGAATCCGACAGCGGGATGATGACGTTTTGCCTCGTTCTGGTTTCTGAGTCAGGCGGGAAAACCCGAGCCGGACTTGGATCCGAGCTCGGGTAGTGAAGTTTGGTAGGGTTTGGTTCTCTGAGAACCGAACCCGCTCATCGCTAATATATATGTTATATTATGTGTATATATAGATATATTGTATAGATATATAATATACTATACATATATATGTGTCATTATCTCAGTAGGGGAACCAAGAATGTGTGATTTTGAACTTTGGATAAGGGATACTCAACCTGTATATATATATATATATATATATATATATATATATATTTACATGTGTGTGTGTGTGTGTGTGTGTGTGTGTGTGTGTGTGTGTATGTGTCTGTTGTGTGAGTGTGTGGTTGCTGGGTGAGCAGCTGCAGGCTACATACAGTGCTGCGCGAGTGTGTGTGTGTGATTATGTGAGTGAGAGGGCACTGACGAACCGCTGCTACCGCGGCTTGTGGATTGTGTGTGTGTGTGAGGAAGAGGGAAAGATGAGTGCTGCTGCTGGGTGAGTGACTGGGAGTGAGCTGCTGGGGGTAAAAAAAAAAAAAAAGTGTGAGTGCTGCTGCAGGGAGAGAGGAGTGAGAGAGTGCTGCCAGGGGAGTGAAAGTGTGTGAGGGCTTCTGGTACTGGGAGTGAGTGTGTGCTGCTGCAGCCACAGCCTGCGCAAATGAGGTCTGTGGTCTGTGGACGAAGTAGGACCCGGAAGCCGAGTGAAAAGGAGGTGCAGAGAGCTGGAGCAACTGCAACTGCAAGGTGGAGTATCGGTGCCGCAGGAGAGGTCCCACTCAGATAAGTATTGATTACTTACTTATTGTGTATTGATTGTATTGGCTAGTTGGTTTATTTTCTTTATTGTGCTTTCGAAAGGTAATAGGGAGTTAATTTTTCAAACTGATGGGAGGGACCGTGATTGAGAGTCTCACTCAGTGCAAGTCGTGCAAGATGTATGCGCACCTGGAGCAGCCGACCCAGGACGAATACATATGCGCGAGATGTGAGCGAACGGTTGCCCTGGAAGCCCAGATAACTGATCTAGAGCAGACCGTTACGCGACTGAGGGATATTCACAATCTCGAGCGAAGTTTAGATAGAACGGTGGAGGAGTTGCAGCAGGGGTCTCTGGTAGACGAGGATAATCAGGTAGGCAGTTGGGTCACTGTTAGAAGGAAGAAAAGGAGGGGGAGGCACGACATCTCAGATCTATCAAACCTGAACAAATTTGCCCGATTGGACGATGATTCGGTGGATGATAGCGACAAAATGACGGAGCTGGAGGAGACTGCTCCCTCTAGCAACCGGAGGAGTGGTCCCTCTGGCTCAGGTGGGATGAAAGCTAGAGAGGCGCCCAGGCAGATGGTGGTGGTAGGGGACTCTATCATCAGGAAGGCAGATAGGGCAATCTGCTACCGGGATCGTGATCGCCGTATGGTATGTTGTCTCCTGGGTGCTCGGGTGCGGCACATCACGGACGGGTAGATTGTTGGGAGGGGCTGGGAAAGACCCGGCGGCCTTGTGCACGTTGGCACCAACGTCAAAGTTAGTGGTAGGTGGGATGTCCTGAAGAAAGATTATAGGGACTTAGGCCAGAAACTAAAAAAAAGGACATCTAAGGTAATTTTCTCCGAAATATTACCAGTGCCACGCGCTAGCCCAGGGAGACAGAGGGAGATTAGGGAGGTAAATGTGTGGCTCAGCGACTGGTGTAGGAAAGAGGGGTTTGTGTTCTTGGAACACTGGGCGGACTTCTCAGTTAGGCGCCATCTTTTTTCTCGTGATGGATTGCACCTGAATGAGGAAGGAGCTGCGGTGCTGGGGGGTAGAATGGTTAGTAGGTTGGAGGAGCTTTTAAACTAGGAGTCTGGGGGGAGGGTTTAGCTAGAAACTATGGGTCATGCGGCGAGTATAGTAGGGATGGTGGTAGTGAGATAAAAGGGGGTGGAGAAGGGGGGAGGGAAAGTAAAGCAGGTAAGGGTATTTAAATGGGTTCTAATAAGGGTATTAAGGAAGGTATTGCCAAAGCATTAAATAATAACAATTATGTGTCATCATTACAGCCTATAGAATATGTTGTACGGGACTTAAGGGAAAATACTTATGTCAGGGCGGTGAATTTAGACGGGAACATTTGGTTGACCAAAGAGAAAAGTAAAGTGGGCAATACTAAGTACGGTGGGGTTGGAGAGGGAGCGAGAAGGACAGTCTGTATCAGTAGCTCTAGGGATGCACTAGTAAACCAGGATGGGATATCTTTAAAAAAAAAAAAACGAATAAAGGAACCGATAAACTAAAATGTATGCTTGCAAACGCAAGAAGTCTAGCAGGTAAAATGGGGGAATTGGAATTGTTAGCATCAAAGGACGTTATATGTATTACGGAAACATGGTGGAACGACTCTATCACGACTGGGTTGCAAACTTGGAGGGGTATTCTCTTTTCAGGAGGGACAGGTCAAACAAAAGAGGAGGAGGTGTATGTCTTTATGTTAAACCATCACTTAAACTATACTTAAAGGAGGTTATCTATGAGGAGACTGGCGATAATGTGGAGTCACTATTGGTTGACATCTCAAGTGGAGGTATTGATGCAAAAAAACTAGTCATAGGCACGTGCTACAAACAGATGGATATTAGCATAGATGAGGAAGAACAACTCTTGCAGCAAATCAAAACGGCTGCGGGATTGGGGGACATCCTTGTGATTGGGGATTTTAATTACCCGTATATAAACTGGAGTAACTATTTATGTGCTAAAGCGAGGGGCAACATGTTTTTAAATATGTTAAGGGATCACTACTTGTCTCAATTAGTCGAGGACCCAACTAGGGTCCGCAATTCCGCTCTATCCATATGGAAAACCAGATACGGGCTTTTATGTGATAAAGCGGCCAATTCCGAAACTCGCCTAGCCGAAGCCAAGGCTAACAACATGACCACCTTCCAGGTGAGATATTTCCACTCCACTGTCTTAAGTGGTTAAAACCAATGTGACTTAAGGAAACTTAACACCACGTTAAGGTCCCAAGGCGCCCCCAGAGGTACAAAAGGAGGCTGAATATGCAGTACTCCCTCCACAAAAGTCTGTACTTCAGGTAATGAGGCCAATTCCTTTTGAAAGAAAATGGATAAGGCCGAAATCTGAACTTTTAATGGAGCCTAATTTTAGGCCCAAATTCACTCCAGTTTGTAGGAAGTGAAGAAAACGGCCCAGGTGGAATTCTTCCGTAGGAGCATTCCTGGCCTCACACCAAGAAACATATTTTCTCCATATTCGGTGATAATGTTTAGATGTCACGTCCTTCCTAGCCTTTATTAGCGTAGGAATGACATCATCCGGAATACCTTTTTCCGCTAGGATCCGGCGTTCAACCGCCATGCCGTCAAACGCAGCCGCGGTAAGTCTTGGAACAGACAGGGACCTTGTTGTAACAAGTCCTGCCTTAGAGGAAGAGGCCACGGAACTTCTGTGAGCATTTCTTGCAGATCCGGATACCAGGTCCTTCGTGGCCAATCTGGAACAATGATAATTGTTCTCACACCTCTTTTTCTTATTATCCTCAACACCTTGGGTATGAGAGGAAGAGGAGGAAACACATATACCGACTGGAACACCCACGGTGTCAGTGTCACTAGGGCGTCCACAGCTACCGCCTGAGGGTCTTGTAGCTTTTTATCGAGACGGGATGCCATCATGTCTATTTGGGGTAGTCCCCACCGACTTGCAATCTGCGCGAAGACTTCCTGATGAAGTCCCCACTCTCCCGGATGCAGATCGTGTCTGCTGAGTAAGTCTGCTTCCCAGTTGTCCACTCCCGGAATGAACACTGCTGACAGAGCGCTTACATGATTCTCCGCCTAGCGAAGAACTCTGGTGGCTTCCGCCATTGCCACTCTGCTCCTTGTGCAGCCTTGGCGGTTTACATGAGCTACTGCGGTGATGTTGTCTGACTGGATCAGAACTGGTCGATTGCGAAGTAAGATCTCCGCTTGACGTAGGGCATTGTATATGGGCCTTAGTTCCAGGATGTTGATGTGAAGACAAGTCTCTTGACCAAAGTCCTTGGAAATTTCTTCCCTGTGTGACCGCTCCCCAACCTCGGAGGCTCGCGTCCGTGGTCACCAGGATCCAGTCCTGAATGCCGAACCTGCGGCCCTCTAGAAGGTGAGCACTGTTTAGCCACCACAGGAGAGATACTCAGGCCCTGGGGGACAGGGTGATCCGCTGATGCAATTGCAGATACGGCCCGGACCATTTGTCCAATAGGTCCCATTGGAAGGCCCTTGCATGGAATCTGCCGTATGGAATGGCTTCGTATGTTGCCACCATCTTTCCCAGAACTTGAGTGCAATGATGTACTGACACTTGTTTTGGTTTCAACAAGTTCATGACTAGAGTCATGAGTTCCTGCGCTTTTTCCTTCGGAAGAAAAACCCTTTTCTGGTCTGTGTCCAGAATCATGCCCAAGAAGGGCAGACGAGTTGTAGGATTCAGCTGCGACTTTGGAATATTGAGAATCCAGCCGTGTCGCTGTAACACATTCAGTGAAAGTGATACAATGCTCAGCAACTTCTCCCGTGATCTCGCTTTTATGAGGAGATCGTTTAAGTATGGGATAATTGTGACACCCTGCTTGCGCAGGAACACCATAATTTCCGCCATAATCTTGGTGAAAATTCTCGGGGCCGTGGAAAGCCCAAACGGCAACGTCTGAAATTAGTAATGACAATCCTGTACCGCCAATCTCAGGTACGCCTGATGAGGAGGATATATGGGGACATGCAGGTATGCATCCTTTATGTCCAGAGATACCAAAAAATCTCCACTTTCTAGGCTAGCGATGACCGCCCTGAGTGATTCCATCTTGAACTTGAACCGTTTTAAGTAAAGGTTCAGGGATTTTAAATTTAAAATGGGTCTGACCGAACCGTCCGGTTTCGGAACAACAAACAGAGTTGAGTAGTACCCCTGCCCTCTTTGAAGCAGGGGAACCTCTACCACCACTTGTTGCAGACACAATTTGTGAATCGCATGTAACACTATCTCCCTTTCCAGGGGTTGTTTCGGTAGGGCCGATTTGAAAAAACGGCGAGGAGGCACTTCTTCGAATTCCAGCTTGTAACCCTGGGAAACAATTTCTATTGCCCATCGATCCTCCTGTGAGTGGACCTAGACGTGGCTGAACAGTCGAAGACGTGCCCCCACAGGAGCTGACTCCCTCAGGGGAGCCCCAGCGTCATGCGGTGGATTTAGCAGAGGCCGGGGAGGACTTCTGTTCCTGGGAACTAGCTGTGTTGTGCAGCTTTTTCCCTCTGCCCTTACCTCTGGCAAGAAAGGACGATCCACGTGCTCTCTTGCTTTTATTGGAACGAAAGGACTGCATTTGATAATGAGGCGCTTTCTTAGATTGTGATGGAATATATGGCAAAAAATTTGATTTACCTGCCGTAGCCGTGGAGACGAGATCCTAGAGGCCCTCTCCGAACAATTCCTCACCCTTGTAAGGCAACAACTCCATATGCCTCTTTTAGCCGGCATCACCTGTCCATTGCATGTTCCACAGGACACGTCTAGCAGAAATCGACATAGCGTTGACTCTAGAACCCAGTAGACTAACGTCTCTTTGGGCATGTCTTATATATATATATATATATATATATATATAAAAGCAGAAACCTAGGCGCTGTAGTACAGATGTGCAGTGGAAGTTATAAAGAACACTCTTTAACCCTTTTAAGAGTAGCAGCTCATATTACAAGATCAGTGTATGGTGTACACATAGATAAAAATAGGTAGTGGAGAAAATAAACGCTAATGAGTGTAATAACAATTATAACGGAAATACTCAGGTGGGTGAAGTTATGGCCTTGGACACTTATCTGGTAAGTAAGAACTTCCAGCCGATGTTCATCATTTAAGATTAACATGTAAAAAGAAAAGAACAGCGAACATAGTGTGTATCGTTCATGGATTAAAATGATGTCATTTGCAATATAGGGCAAGAAATTAGGGAACTTGCTTATTCCCAATAAAATGTAATCTGTAGCTCAGACTTCACAACGTAAAATACAGATTTAATGAACAATAACATAAAAACGGCTAGACAACACACGTACAAGATTTAAAATTATAAAAGCTTATCTGTCCATCATAGGAATAGGGAGGTCAGCAACAAACTATCCCAAGGACACAAGATAGCCAAAGATTATGCGTACAGGATAAATCAAGGGGAGTTCAGCAGCAAACAGACTGTTTAAAATTTCTTTTAAAACCAACATCCAAATGTTCATTAAACATTTTATGGCATTCTTCATTTCTCAAATTTCTCCTATCACTTTTTGAGTAAGCCATCAAGCATTAAATCGGATACAAACAACCAGTGTATACTAATGCTGAGATATTAAAAAACAAATATCTATATATGTATATATGTAAACAATATTTCTATTAATGCAATATAACACACGAAATGCGGCTGCAGCTGAACAAATGGCAAGTACAGGTTGAGTATCCCTTATCCAAAATGCTTGGGACCAGAGGAATTTTGGATATCGGATTTTTCCGTATTTTGGAATAATTGCATACCATAGTGAGATATAATGGTGATGGGACCTAAATATAAGCACAGAATGCATTTATGTTTCATATACACCTTATACACACAGCCTGAAGGTCATTTTAGCCAATATTTTTTATAACTTTGTGCATTAAACAAAGTGTGTCTACATTCACACAATTCATTTATGTTTCATATACACCTTATACACACAGCCTAAAGGTCATTTAAAACAATATTTTTAATAACTTTGTGTATTAAACAAAGTTTGTGTACATTGAGCCATCAAAAAACAAAGGTTTCACTATCTCACTCTCACTCCAAAAAGTCCGTATTTCGGAATATTCCGTATTTCGGAATATTTGGATATGGGATACTCAACCTGTAATTGTGAAACAACAATATTCAATCCCTGCGCTGCATGTCCGTGTTTTCCAGAGTATCTTTGAAACAATTGTCCCAGTGCTACTCAATCCAGCTCCCAGCCAGGTAGCAAACGGTATTGGTGCTAAAACAAATCAGGAGAGCGCACTGGTAAATGTAAAATCATTCACTTTATATAGAGAAAAGCAATGAAGAAATGAAAGAATGAAGAATGCCATAAAATGTTTAATGAACATTTGGATGTTGGTTTTAAAAGAAATTTTAAGGATAAAGATAATAGTTTAGATTTGGATTCCCTATGGAATAAGTTAGAAAGAGTATATATAAAGGATATGAAACTCAGTTGGGAAATTACGACATTAGAAAAATATGTTGAGCATAAAATGGTACCAAGAGGTCTTAGGCTATTTAAAAAACCGACATTTGGTAATGAGAGGCAGACGTTTATGCAGGAATGGAACCAGATATTAGAAAATAGCTCAATGGATTTAATGAGGCTTATTATTCTAGAAAGAAAGAAAGAAAGAAAGAAAGAAAGAAAGAAAGAAAGAAAGAAAGAAAGAAAGAAAGAAAGAATTGGTTGATATAGATAACGAGATTAGTGAACTAGAGAAACAATTAGAACCCATTAAAGATCTAAAAGAGTTGAATGACCTTAAAAGTTAGGGGGATATACGTATTAAAAAATTAGAGAGTGAGATTTTAGAAACTAAGGTTAGCAAATTCAAACGGGATACTATTGATTATAGAGAGGGAACGATTAGAAATTGG
Organism: Pseudophryne corroboree; assembly: GCF_028390025.1. NCBI lineage: Eukaryota > Metazoa > Chordata > Amphibia > Anura > Myobatrachidae > Pseudophryne > Pseudophryne corroboree. Next base: position 198,728,540 of record NC_086448.1, read on the forward strand.
CCTAAACAAAGGAGGGATTGGAATACCAATGACAAAGCAAACCGTCAATATAAAACACAGTATACAAACAGAAGGTATTATAGAGGTAATGAAAGAGAACCCTTCAGGATTCCAGTGACAAATAGATTTGAAACATTGGCAACACCTGACTATAGAAAACAGAATACACATTTTTTTCAGAGAGATTAGAATTGGAGGGAACGGAGAAACTTATACAGCAGGGAGACGATCCCCAGTCCAATATTTGGGACAAAAAGAAAGAAAGACGAACAAAAAGAGGCAAGAGAGGAGGAAAGAGGGGTAAAAATGAGGAAACAGAACTCCCATTAAAAACAGATGTTTTCAACCTATCAGATCATGTGTTAAGTAAATATTGTCAAAAGGGCTGTCTTTTGCTCCTAATACTGCTCCAAAAGGTTTTGAACTGTTTATAGATATAAACAAGTTCACTAGAAACCTTACTTTGAAACGTCATTTTGTTAAAAATAAAAAAATCATTGAAACGGGAGAGGTTGCAAATACTTCCAATATTTTTAAAAAGAGATCAAATTTTTATCCAGTGGAATCGAGGGGGAATTTCATTGATACGTTTTCTAATTTAGTTAAAAAGGATTTGGATAAAATGTGTAGTAATGAATTTAGATTTAAAGACAACTTAAATAAAGGGGAGAGAGCAGCTCTAAAAAGTTTGGAGAATGACCCCCTCTTTGTCATTAAGATGGCAGACAAGGGGGGTGGCGTAGTTCTATTAAATAGAAGGGATTATTTGATGGAATGTGATAGACTCCTGAGCGACAGTAAAACATATAAAAAACTAATAAAAGATCCCACTGAACGAATTGTTGCAGAGATCAGGTTACTTTTGGAAAAGGGTGTAAAAAATGGTAGTATAAGTATGGATGAATTAGGATTTATGTTTATTCCACACCCTAGGGTTCCTTTATTTTATAGTTTACCCAAAATACATAAGCGACAGGATAAACCTCCCGGTCGCCCTATAATCTCTGGAATTGGGTCCGCCTCATCTAACATGTCAGAATTTATTGATGCGCATATAAAGGATTATGTTTTAGGTTTAACATTCTATATTAAGGATTCCACACAGGTCCTCAAAGAAATAGGTGACTTGGAGTGGAAAACTGAGTATAATTGGGTGACGATTGACGTCGAGGCCCTATATACGAGTATTCCGCATGATGGGGGAATTAGTGCTGTAAAAATATTTTTGGAGGAAGATCCAGAAATGAGTGATAACAAGAAAGGGTTAATTTTGGATTGGATTGAATATATACTTAAGAATAATTACTTCAATTTTCACGGTACATTTTTTAATCAGGAGTGTGGCGTAGCTATGGGGACGCCTTACGCTCCTAGTCTAGCAAACCTGTATATGGGGAAATGGGAAAGGGAGTTTATTTGTAATAACAACCCATTTCTGAAATATATACATAAATATAAGCGCTTTATAGACAATATTATTGTAGTGTGGTCTGGAGGTATAGATCTGTAGGATGAATTCATGGTTAAATTAAATAATAATGAATACAATCTACACTTTACTTATAAGTATAATAATGATACTATAGAATTATTAGATCTGGTATTGGATAATAGAAAATCCAGTGAGGGAACAGAGATTGGTACTTATACGTATATTAAAGAAATAGATCGCAACAGTTATATACATTTTCAAAGTTGCCATTATAAGAAATGGATTGAGAATATTCCATATTCTCAGTTTGTTCGTTTGAAACGTAATTGTTCGGAACAAGAGAAATTTAAAGAACAAGCCCAGATCTATAGTGAAAGATTTAGAGAGAAGAAGTACCCAGATATGCTCATACAGAAATGTTACGAAAAAGCGTTAAGTAGAGATAGACAAGAACATATGGTATATAAAGATAGAACAAAAGATAAAGAATTTAATGATAAGTTTGGAGTACTCTTTGTGACCCGGTTCAATAAAGGTGGGGGGGAGATTAAGAAAATCCTAAATAAGCATTGGGGCATATTATGTCTTGATCCTTTACTTAAGAATGTGATTACACAACATCCTAGGATCATATACAAGAAGTCATGCTCTTTGAAAGATCGCTTAGCCCCCAGAAACATGAAAAAAAATTAGAGATTGTAAAAGTTAAAATAAATTAGAAGGTTTTTATGCCTGTAACAAATGTAAAATGTGTCAATTTGTAAGTAGAGATAATAAACAGTTCTTTGATTCATGTAATGAAAAGTCCTGGAAAATTAAAGGTAAACTAAGCTGTTTAAGCACTCATGTGGTTTACATGCTGGAGTGTAAATGTGGGAAACGTTATATTGGAAAGACCAAGCGCATTTTAAAGTTGCGTACATTAGAACACACACGAAATATATTGCACAAGGTAGAGAATCATAGTGTTCCCCGTCATTTTGCGGAATGTACAAAATCCAGTTTAAATGGATTCTCCTTCAAGGCAATAGAGAAAGTTTGTATGGATGAGAGAGGGGGGATTTGTTGAAGAAACTATCCCAAAGAGAGACATATAGGATCTACACACTAAATACATTTGTAACCTTCGGTCTTAATGAGGGTTGTGATATAGTACCCTTTCTGCACTGTTAGTATGGAGGTCGGGACCCCTTTGGTGATCTATGAGCGGCAGTGGAGTAGTCCCGGCGAGTGGATCTCAGAGAGGGATTACGGCTGACACATTGTGTGTGTTTTTACAGCACTAAAATTTTCTCCTTAGTTAGATGATTGCGGTATAAGCTGATCCCCGTTTTAAAACCTTTGATAATGTGTTGCTTTGGGAAAAGACAAACATAAAAATTAGCCTTGGGATTAATTAGAATATAGCCCGTTGTAACAGTAGATATATAGCCTCCGTATCCAGTAAGAGGAAACTGGTTCTATATTTAGGTCGTTTTTTATATGGCATTCTTGTTTTAAAATGTATATATCATATCAACTTCAATTGTTATTAGTAAAGGTAGAATTTGATTTTGTGAAGTGAAAGGTGTCAATCCCGCTCTCTGCTTTCAAATGGATAGCTATGATTAATTGATTCCACTAGCAGACAGCTAGATTGTGGGAGACCGTTTTTTAACTATTTAGTAAAATCGGACACTTGTAATATAATAAAATATGAATTAAATTATGTGGATTGAATGGGATAGACACCTCTTGCTAAAAAGCCTGTATAGATATTTTGTTTTTGGTGAGTTTTTATATTGTTATATTATTATCAAGCTTAAATGCATTACGAATCAGTATAATTAATGAGTAACAGCTGTTTTGAATCGGAACGGGTATATAACATCTTGCCTATGCACATCAACCACATCCCCTGACGAAGACAGTGATTGGTCGAAACACGTTGGGGGTGGCTACTTGCTGTGGACGTTGTGACGTCACCCGCCGGGTCCAGAGCCGGCGAGAGAGTTCCAGCTCGACTGAGCACAACGCTGACGGTCTTGTGAATGTTACTGAGCTTGGAAGTTTTAACTGCAATGTATGTGGATATTGCTTTTTTCTATATAAAGTGAATGATTTTACATTTACCAGTGCGCTCTCCTGATTTGTTTTAGCACCAATACCGTTTGCTCCCTGGCTGGGAGCTGGATTGAGCAGCACTGGGACAATTGTTTCAAAGAGACTCTGGAAAACACGGACATGCAGCGCAGGGATTGAATATTGTTGTTTCATATATATATATATATACAGAGTGTGGTCCGGCTCTCCCTTAGATTCTCTAAGCGCCGGGTGCCCGAACGAGGAGACAGCAACAGCAGGAGGTAGAAGGTACGGCACTCCAGGCGACTTGAATAAAACACTCTTAAGCCAGTATGAAGTTAAGACAACGTTTCAGGGCTTTTATTCTAGCCCTTTCGTCAGGTCAACATATACACAAATGATTTAAACATACCTTTATAGAAGTCATGTATCCCCCAGTGATTCGCGTCTTCCGGAAGGCGGATCACCCGCCCGCCCCGGCCGGCGCTCTAACAACGACGAGCCTCTAAGCTACGTCATCAGCGTGCTCCCCATCACCATAGCAACGCGGTACAATCTATTGAGACAGAATCCACAGCTAAACAGGAACTGTAGTGTACCATCCATAAACTAGATTAGACTAGCCTTGATTGCTAATCAAAGACAATAATAAACATATGATAAACACATAAATAACAATATGCTAAGCAATGAAAAAAATAGAATATAATCCTGGCAGTAAATAAATCATGTTTACGATTAACAAAACCAATTAGGTCCTACCAATTTTAGTTTTAATATTTACGAGTTATGTTAGTTTATTGGTAGATGTACTAATAGTACTGCTAAAGAGGTACAAATTTTTGAAAGCATAAAAAACATTTATTTCGGAACCAATTTTTTGGTATATCCTAGAAAAAACAACTAAGACCAATATGGTCATTCAGCCCTCGCGGATGTACCGTATCCAGTCTATGAATCCATTGGGATTCAAGCTGCAACAAACGCCTACCCCGGTCACCTCCCCTAGGTAGCGGTTGCACCTGGTCGATCATTCTGTAACGTAGTGACACCAGGGGGTGACGTGCCTGGCAGAAATGCCTGGCCACTGGTTGCTCACTGTCCCCCTTGTTAATGGCAGCCTTAATTGCTGACCTGTGGGCTGCCATACGTTCCTTGAACATACGCTCGGTCTTACCAACGTATGACAGCCCACAGGGGCACACAAGTTGGTACACCACAAATTTTGAAGAGCAAGTAAAATGGTGTTTAATGTAAAATGTACGACCAGAATGTGGATGCTGGAAAGTCTCCCCTGCAATCAAAAACTGGCAGGTGGTACAGGTGCATCGAAAACAACCCTTCTTTTGACCATACCTTGCTTCAGATCTGGGTGTTATGTCTGTACGAACCAGAATATCTCTAAGGTTTTTTCCCCGTTTGTAGCATGACATTAATTTAGTATCATTTAATTTCAATTCTGGATCACTTTGGACAATATGCCAGAGATTTTTTGATATTTGATTAATTCCCTTACTTGCGGCATTATATTGGCCTACCCATGGGATAATGGGACCTGATTGAGATGTTCCTAATTGTTTACCTAATAATTCTGCTCTATCCAAACTAAGGGCCCTAGTTTTTGCTTGTTCCAAAGAGTTGATATTATACCCTCGCTCAATGAATTTTAACATCATCTGGTTCATCTGGGTCTCTGCCAGATTGAAGTCAGACGTAATACGTCTCACTCGTACAAACTGTGAGTATGGTAAACCATGCTTAAGAGGTATTGGATGAAAACTGGAAAAGTGTAAAAGGTTATTTCGATCCGTTGGTTTAGAGAATATTGAAGTTTGAACATACCCTGCCTCCAGAGAAATGTTGACATCTAAGTAATTAATACTACTATCCTCAATAGTGTATGTCAACTTAACTGGGTGATTTTGTTGATTATGTAGCTCAATGATATTAATCAGATCATGTCGGGGTCCTTTCCAAAAGAGAAGCAAGTCGTCTATATAACGACAATAGAATAAAATTCTATTAGCTATCTCTGGGCTATCAAAAAAAATTTTTGTTCTACTTCAAACATAAAGATATTGGAGTATGCAGGGGCCACTGAGGACCCCATGGCACACCCCGTGCATTGCAAATAGATAGCTCCATCATGTAAGAAAATTTTTTTTTTCAATATCATATTAAGCAGCTGTATGCAGAACTGCACATTCGGACGCTTGAACTCAGGATGACCCTGCAAAAAACGTTCCACCGCTTCTACCCCCATCTGATGTGGGATAACTGTATATAAACTCTGCACATCAATACAACAAAGTAAAACATCATCATCTAATTTAGGTAATTGTTGTAATTTTTTAAGTAATGAAGTATTGTCCAAAAGAAAACGGTCATGTGACTGAATACATGGTTGAAAAAAAGAGTCCAGAAAAAGTGCTGTAGGTTGAAATAATGACTGTCTTGCCGAAATTATAGGACGTCCGGGGGGGTCAATCATAGATTTGTGGATCTTCGGTATGGTATATAATACGGGCATTACCGGATGGTTTGGAACTAGTGCCTCACGTATTTTGCTTGAAATAATGCCCTCTCGTACTCCATCGTCCAACACAGTGATAAGTTCTTTTTTATATCTAACTGTCGGATCATGAGACAGCTTTTTGTACGTGACTTGGTCTGCCAGTTGTCGTTCAATTTCCACTTTGTATTGTTCCAAATTTTGGATCACCAGTGCTCCCCCCTTATCGGCCGGTCTAAAAATAATATTTGGTTGTGCTGCCAGATGTTTTAAGGCTTGAGTTTCCAATTTTGTCAGATTGTTGCGGACAGTGGGAATGTTTTCCAAAAATTCCTCTGTCTGTTTGTCCAACAAGCGCATAAAAGTGCGGACTGATGCATTAGATGATAATGGATCGAATGTAGATTTTGGCAATATTTTCTGTACTTTTGCTGGAATCTCAAACGTGGTTGGTGCAGTAAAGATCTGTTCAGCCTTTTGTCTACACGCCCGTAGTTGTTTCGGGGAATAGCCACGTTCTAAAAAGCGTGTGGTAATCTCGTTGCATTGATCGTTTCTACGCCTCGGTTCGGAATTCAGCCTCATTACCCTCAAGAATTGTGAAGTCGGCAGACTCTCTTTTAAGGCTGATGGATGATGGCTGGTAGCTAATAATAACTGATTACGGTCTGTTGGTTTCCGAAAGAGGGTGAAACTCAGCTGTGTAATTGACGACAAAGAGGTAGAGCAATGGACTACTGTACCGTACTGCTATATATATATATATATATATATATATATAATATATATATATATATACTGGTGGTCAGCAAAATTCTGCACTGTCCTCCTACTATATACTGCGCACAACTACAATGCAGCACAGATATGGAAAGTATACTTGATGACACAGAGGTAGAGCAATGGACTACTGTACCGTACTGCTATATATATATATATATATATATACTGGTGGTCAGCCAAATTCTGCACTGTCCTCCTACTATATACTGCGCACAACTACTATGCAGCACAGATATGGATAGTATACTTGACGACACAGAGGTAGAGCAATGGACTACTGTACCGTACTGCTATATATATATATATATATATATATATATATATATAAATATACTGGTGGTCAGCAAAATTCTGCACTGTCCTCCAACTATATACTGCGCACAACTACAATGCAGCACAGATATGGATAGTATACTTGACGACACAGAGGTAGAGCAATGGACTACTGTACCGTACTGCTATATATATATATATATATATATATATAAATATACTGGTGGTCAGCAAAATTCTGCACTGTCCTCCAACTATATACTGCGCACAACTACAATGCAGCACAGATATGGATAGTATACTTGACGACACAGAGGTAGAGCAATGGACTACTGTACCGTACTGCTATATATATATATATATATATATATATATATATATATATATACCATAGAAAGTTCCAAAGAATTTGGAAGGTGCACTCTCACAAATAAGTAATCGTAGATACTTCTTCATAAAATCACCAATTGCTTTTATTGTCGACGTTTCGGTCTGGTCACAGGCCTTTATCAAGACAGGTGATGCATCGTATCATCAAATCACAGTTAGGGACAACATGAGCATAATCTGCAAATGAACAGTAATATACAGTCACAAGCAATATGCCTCACCGGCCCCTATGGGTACCTACTGGCTACAATAATGGACCCACCACCAAAAAACACTTATTAAAACAGTGCCATCAAGAACATTTCCATCCAAAGGAAAAATACCAATTACCTGGGATACCTGTAGGTGTCCACGCAGGGCATCTCTCATATAGGGATATAGGAACATATAAAGCGCATGGAAAAATACACTAAAAAGCGTACTCCATTCTGCCAAAAAGATAATGAGATAATAATAAACAACTTCAAACTCCAACCTCCACTAGTGAAACTAGTATCAGGAAAATTAACTCCATACCTTATTAGAGTAGCCATAGAATAAATGAACAGCAGTGCAGGTGGTTTAGCATCTAAAATAGTCCAACCTGCTAAAACCAAGTTAGGGATACAATCAGTGAATTCAAATGTGAACAAGTCATCATATATAATAAAGATGGTCAATACTCACTTCAGCCAGGGGACAAAGCAAACATCGCTGCATGCTGTCCCTGTGCACAAGTGAGCTATTTAAACAGAAATTACCGGAAGTGACGTCCGTTCCGGGAGCCACCCCCCGCAAACACAATTCTACTCATGGTTAAAACCTCATATGAACTCTATAACACCCCAACACACTGAGAAAGACACCACACCTATGGGACAGGCCACTCGGCCAAATGAGCGCCAGCTCCGGCCAGCCGCAGCGCCCCGGTGCAGAACGCCACAGGAACGCGTCATCATACGTTCCAGTGGCTACACTTCTGTGCGGTTCAGCAACCGGAAGTGTTCGGAAACACATCACTGCCCTGTTACTAAGCAACCAGGACGCAATGCTGAACACGTCCCAGCACTGAACTAGGTAATACAGTGTACCAATCGCGACAATCTACAAACAGCCATAAATAGAGTAAGAAATCATATTGAGACTTTCATCTAGTGTGAACACACTTCTGACAGGTTCCACAGTTTTCTTATAGGCACTGCTAGATCATGATAGAACCGTACTAATACAATACAAAAGGCTCAATTCAACAACTGAAGAAATAAGCAATCTAAGAGGTGCATACTTAACTATAGTGCATCCAGCACAAATCCCTACGTTAATGCATATGTATATACATATACACATATACATCTACATAAGTATAAAGACCTATAGCTTATCCGGTCCAAATGTATGCCAAAGACCCGAGAGTCCGATGAGTCATTAAAAAAAAATGGTCCTAAAGTCAGCAAAGAAAACTAAACAGACAGATACCTGACATATACAGATAACTTAAATTAATGCACAAGCTTACACATCAAAATGAAGTCGCCCCTACTGTGTGCCGTATTAAAGGGGGGCCCATCCGAAACAAAACGGGAGAAAGACTAGCTACTAAAGAAAGGGATGTAATGTATTTGCATCATTAAGACCTCTGGGTGCGACGGTATCAAGAGTGTGTATCCAATAACACTCTCGTTGTTTGAGAGCCAAAGTTTGGTCCCCTCCAATCAAGTTTGGGGGGATCCATTCGATGATTTTGCACTTGAGGCTCGCCACTTGGTGCCAAGCTTCCAAGAAATGGCGGGCTACTGGCTTATCGGTCTTACCCGTAAGAATGGCCGTGTGTATTGATGACCTGTGGTTGGCCATCTGGTCGCGAAACATTCGGGTAGTAAGGCCGACATAGTACAGCCCACACGGGCACTTCAGCATGTATATAATGAAATCAAGGCGACAATGCAGATGGTATTTCAATCGGATAGTTCTTCCAGTGTGCGGATGGCTAAATGTAGGTCCAGTAATCATGGACCGGCACGTAGTGCAACTACCGCACGAGAAACACCCTGGTTTAGACTGCATCAAAGCAGTCCAAGGGGTATTGATAGTTTCTTCTTCAGGAAATAGTCTTGGTCTCATGAGGAGCTGTTTGAGATTAGCTCCCCTTCTATACACCATCATTGGTACCCCTGTTTTTGAAAACGGTAAAGTTTAATCTGATTTAATAATGGGCCAATGATAATGTAATGCCTTTTTCATCTTAGCAGAGTTGCCATCAAACTGGGTAGGAAAGATCAAACGATCTTGGATTTTGTTTTTAGGTTTGGTACCAGTAAAGATCTGTTCAGCCTTTTGTCTACACGCCCGTAGTTGTTTCGGGGAATAGCCACGTTCTAAAAAGCATGTGGTAATCTCGTTGCATTGATCGTTTCTACGCCTCGGTTCGGAATTCAGCCTCATTACCCTCAAGAATTGTGAAGTCGGCAGACTCTCTTTTAAGGCTGATGGATGATGGCTGGTAGCTAATAATAACTGATTACGGTCTGTTGGTTTCCGAAAGAGGGTGAAACTCAGCTGTGTACCTGTATTCATAAGAGTAACATCCAGAAAATTAATTTCTGAATAGGAACTCGTATGTGTAAATTTTATGGGACTAGCTAGTGCATTCAACTCCTCCACCATCGTATTGAATTCAACCTGCGTACCTTGCCACAATAAAAAAACATCATCAATGAATCTACGGAAAAAAAATGATATTGTGCCCGTATTGCGGAAAAATATATGTACTCTCGTACCATGCCATGAACAAGTTTGCGTATGCCGGTGCCAAATTTGACCCCATTGCTGTACCGGCAATTTGCAAATAGAAATCCTTTTTATATACAAAGTGATTCTGTGTGAGTACCAGTTCAATCAACTTTAAAATAAATTTTGTGGGGTACTCGGTACAGGGTGTGCGTTCAAATGCTGATCTTAAAACTTCTAATCCTGCCTGATGAGGTATTACGGTGTACAGTGAACAGACATCAAGGGTAGCCAAAAGGGTTCCATTGGTCACCTTGATGTCCGTTACATGTTGGAGGAAATCCCCAGTATCCCTCAAATAACTAGGGATTGAGTGAACCATGGGTTGCAATAGGCTATCCAAAAAAATGGCAAGTGGTTGAAGGAGAGACCCCTCAGCGGCAATGATGGGCCGTCCCGGTGGCTGTGTAAGTGTTTTGTGGATTTTTGGCAGTAAATATATAATAGGGCACCTTGGATGTTCTACAGTGCAAAATCGTGCCAAGTCGTCAGAGATCCATCTCTGTTCGAGGCCTCTTCTGATAGTAGCATCAATCTTCCGTTTTATCATTGGAACAGGGTTTATGTTAAGTTTAGCATAAGTAGTGGTGTCGGAGAGCTGCCTCATGACCTCACGGTCATAACCACACCAGTCCTGCACCACAACTGCTCCGCCTTTATCAGCAGGCCTTATTACCAGATGGTTAGCCTCTTTAAGTTGATTCAGGGCTGTGCGCTCGGAGGGTGAGAGATTGTCGTACAATCTTTTAGATGTTTTACATTTAGTTTCACATTGCAGCAAACGTAAAAACGTCTTGATGCTGGAATTGGTGGACAGTGGGTCAAACGTAGATTTAGCTTTAAATTTAGGTCGTTCTTTACTAGGAGTAGCATCTTTGAAGAACTCGCGTAGACGCATAGTCCTTCCAAATTTGAATTGATCAATCGTTTGCTTGAAAGAATTAACTTCACAAGTCGGCACAAAGGAGAGCCCTTTAGAGAGGAGTCTCAACTGTGCCTCGTCAAGGGCCGTGGTTGATAGATTAAAAACCATATTTAGATCCGTCTCCGACGGCACCTTCTTCGGCCAGTGCCCCCCTCGCCGCGTGTGCGGTCTATGCCGCTTCGAAGTGGCCGGCTGTGCAGGGTATAATGATCTACTTTTTGTTCTAAAAAATCAGATTCGTATTGTCCCTCATTATACTCCGTGTCGGAAGTGGAAGCAGAAGAGCCATAGTCTCTCGACACCGGAGCGGCTCGTTGTCGCCTGTTAGGTCGATTTTGTCTCTCATTTGCATTATTGCCTAATTGCCACCTATACACAGCATGGTTTGTATAATCATTGGCAACAGTTGCAAATTTTTTTCCGCTTGAAAGAGATGAGATCCTGTTTATATTTATCAATTTGCGTCTGTAACCTCTCGGTCCAGTTTTGAGACTTATCTTCCATAAGTGTGGCTGTGTTAACTTTAACCACAGTTTCTGCATCAACCCGTAATTTTTTAAGCTCTTGCCCCACTTCTTCCACCACTAAAGCTATAAGGTCTAAAGAGCACTTATTTAGAACCCCGCAGCAGCGGCTACAAAAGACAGGGTTATTTCTACCCAAAGTAGGAATGTTATTTATTCGAAAACCACGCGGTATTTGTTTTTTCCGCACATATTCGGACAAAAATTGCCCATGTAGGGTAAGGTCAACTTCTCTTTGTCTGTGTTTTAACAATTTAAAGAAAATATCAGCCGATGTCTCGGCTGGTAATGCCTCAAAGTCAATTTTGTCAAACAGTAATTTTTCTATTTCGTCATCCGTAAAGGAGACCGTCTCTATCTCAGCCTTAGCTAATAGCCCATCGTCCATTAAATACACCCCTCCTTGTGCCATATTGGTTACCCCAAATCAAACTGTTCGCACTAGTGGTATAAACTCAGCTTCACACATGTGGGAACAATTCAATAAACTTAACATATCATAACAGAAAAAGCAAACATCTATGTATAGACAGAGACCATTTGTAATGTGAATGCCTGTAAAATGCACAAACTGTCCATGCCTGGGGGGATGGGTGTCAGGAAATGAGAGCTACCATTGGTAGACCTCACAAAAACAAACAACGATGATCCTGCACTCTCATCAGTAGAAGTTCATCAAATGGTGGGTGCTCCTAATGGGCCGGATAGGTCCACACATATACCATAGAAAGTTCCAAAGAATTTGGAAGGTGCACTCTCACAAATAAATAATCGTAGATACTTCTTCATAAAATCACCAATTGCTTTTATTGTCGACGTTTCGGTCTGGTCACAGGCCTTTATCAAGACAGGTGATGCATCATATCATCAAATCACAGTTAGGGACAACATGAGCATAATCTGCAAATGAACAGTAACATACAGTCATAAGCAATATGCCTCACCGGCCCCTATGGGTACCTACTGGCTACAATAATGGACCCACCACCAAAAAACACCTATTAAAACAGTGCCATCAAGAACATTTCCATCCAAAGGAAAAATACCAATTACCTGGGATACCTGTAGGTGTCCACACAGGGCATCTCTCATATAGGGATATAGGAACATATAAAGCGCATGGAAAATACACTAAAAAGCGTACTCCATTCTGCCAAAAAGATAATGAGATAATAATAAACAACTTCAAACTCCAACCTCCACTAGTGAAACTAGTATCAGGAAAATTAACTCCATACCTCATTAGAGTAGCCATAGAATAAATGAACAGCGGTGCAGGTGGTTTAGCATCTAAAATAGTCCAACCTGCTAAAACCAAGTTAGGGATACAATCAGTGAATTCAAATGTGAACAAGTCATCATATATAATAAAGATGGTCAATACTCACTTCAGCCAGGGGACAAAGCAAACATCGCTGCATGCTGTCCCTGTGCACAAGTGAGCTATTTAAACAGAAATTACCGGAAGTGACGTCCGTTCCGGGAGCCACCCCCCGCAAACACAATTCTACTCATGGTTAAAACCTCATATGAACTCTATAACACCCCAACACACTGAGAAAGACACCACACCTATGGGACAGGCCACTCGGCCATATGAGCGCCAGCTCCGGCCAGCCGCAGCGCCCCGGTGCAGAACGCCACAGGAACGCGTCATCATACGTTCCAGTGGCTACACTTCTGTGCGGTTCAGCAACCGGAAGTGTTCGGAAACACATCACTGCCCTGTTACTAAGCAACCAGGAAGCAATGCTGAACACGTCCCAGCACTGAACTAGGTAATACAGTGTACCAATCGCGACAATCTACAAACAGCCATAAATAGAGTACGAAATCATATTGAGACTTTCATCTAGTGTGAACACACTTGTGACAGGTTCCACAGTTTTCTTATAGGCACTGCTAGATCATGATAGAACCGTACTAATACAATACAAAAGGCTCAATTCAACAACTGAAGAAATAAGCAATCTAAGAGGTGCATACTTAACTATAGTGGATCCAGCACAAATCCCTACGTTAATGCATATGTATATACATATACACATATACATCTACATAAGTATAAAGACCTATAGCTTATCCGGTCCAAATGTATGCCAAAGACCCGAGAGGCCGATGAGTCATAAAAAAAAAATGGTCCTAAAGTCAGCAAAGAAAACTAAACAGACAGATACCTGACATATACAGATAACTTAAATTAATGCACAAGCTTACACATCAAAATGAAGTTGCCCCTACTGTGTGCCGCATTAAAGGGGGGCCCATCCGAAACAAAACGGGAGAAAGACTAGTTACTAAAGAAAGGGATGTAATGTATTTGCTTCATTAAGACCCCTGGGTGCGACGGTATCGAGAGTGTGTATCCAATAACACTCTCGTTGTTTGAGAGCCAAAGTTCGGTCCCCTCCAATCAAGTTTGGGGGGATCCAATCGATGATTTTGCACTTGAGGCTCGCCACTTGGTGCGTAGCTTCCAAGAATTGGCAGGCTACTGGCTTATCGGTCTTACCCGTAAGAATGGCCGTGTGTATTGATGACCTGTGGTTGGCCATCCGGTCGCGAAACATTCGGGTAGTAAGGCCGACATAGTACTGCCCACACGGGCACTTCAGCATGTATATAATGAAATCAAGGCGACAATGCAGATGGTATTTCAATCGGATAGTTCTTCCAGTGTGCGGATGGCTAAATGTAGGTCCAGTAATCATGGACCAGCACGTAGTGCAACTACCGCACGAGAAACACCCCGGTTTAGACTGCATCAAAGCAGTCCAAGGGGTATTGATAGTTTCTTCTTCAGGAAATAGTCTTGGTCTCATGAGGAGCTGTTTGAGATTAGCTCCCCTTCTATACGCCATCATTGGTACCCCTGTTTTTGAAAACGGTAAAGTTTCATCTGATTTAATAATGGGCCAATGATGATGTAATGCCTTTTTCATCTTAGCAGAGTTGCCATCAAACTGGGTAGGAAAGATCAAACGATCTTGGATTTTCTTTTTAGGTTTGGTACCAGTAAAGATCTGTTCAGCCTTTTGTCTACACGCCCGTAGTTGTTTCGGGGAATAGCCACGTTCTAAAAAGCGTGTGGTAATCTCGTTGCATTGATCGTTTCTACGCCTCGGTTCGGAATTCAGCCTCATTACCCTCAAGAATTGTGAAGTCGGCAGACTCTCTTTTAAGGCTGATGGATGATGGCTGGTAGCTAATAATAACTGATTACGGTCTGTTGGTTTCCGAAAGAGGGTGAAACTCAGCTGTGTACTTGACGACACAGAGGTAGAGCAATGGACTACTGTACCGTACTGCTATATATATATATATATATATATATACTGGTGGTCAGCAAAATTCTGCACTGTCCTCCTACTATATACTGCGCACAACTACAATGCAGCACAGATATGGAGCGTTTTCAGGCAGAGAACGTAGATATTTGCAGCACACTGAGCAAAGATATTTGCAGCACACTGAGCACAGATATTTGCAGCACACTGAACACAGAAACTGAGAGAATGCAGCCACGTCCTCTCGCTATCATCTCCAATGCACGAGTGAAAATGGCGGCGACGCGCGGCTCTTTATATGCAATAGAAATCTCGCGATAATACGACAGCGGGATGATGACGTTCGGGCGCGTTCGTGTTAACCGAGCAAGGCGGGAAGATCCGAGGCTGGCTCGGACCCGTGTAAACCACGTTAAGTTGGGGGGGGGGTTCAGATCTCGAGGAACCGAACCCGCTCATCTCTAGTGTACAGGTGCGCTGGTGATTAGTTAGCCTCAGTCCACAGGTATAAGCACAACACTGGGCTGTAGCACTTGGAGTATATTCACAACGCAGCAGTTCTCCTCATGTAGCTCTGACTCTCAAGAGCAAAGTATCTGGAAATAGCAAAAGAAAGAATGCGCTCAATTTAATTCATAAACCACATATATGCACAGGATAGGTCAAATGAATAGCAGTGGACTCGTACCCTGCTAGCCCACTCTGTTAGCTGTGTATCACATGAAAAGTAAAACCACAAGGCAAAAGCTGCAGCCCGCTGCACCTGGTTCTGGGACCACGCACCGCTGTACCGGGTGAAGTCGGGGATGACAGCTCATGTAGAACAAAAAGCGCCTGGTAAGCCCCACCTCAATGCATTTCGTAATCACTTCATCAGGAGGTTCAACTAGCCAAACTAGCGAGGACAAGTGCACAACCCGTGATTTTAAAGGGGCGGAGCCAAATGCCAGATGGGTGGGACTTAATTAGCAGGCACTGGCTCCTTTACATGAAAAATATAATTTGCTCTATCGGGGGGGGGGGGGGGGGGGGGGGTTGGTTGCCTGGGTACTCAGAACCTCCCCTGCATGCGCTAGTGACTAGGGGTAAATAAATAAGGGATTCAGAGGTGGACACAGTTTAGATATGATCACAAATTACCAATGTGTTGTGGTCTGCGCAAGCATCCATCGGAGCCTCATTGTGCATGCGCTGCGATACTGGTGCTGTGCTGATCGTAGTGTGTTGATAGTCACAGTGTAATTGACAGACTGCAGGCATTTGGGGATGACGACAGGGAGTATCGTTGAAAACAGAGGCGTTTGAGCACCGTTTAGGGGTGTGCCAAAGACATAGCACATACCTGACTTCCGTCCACTTCTCAATAATGCCCATACTTTGTTAACAATGGAAACATATTACAGTTGCTGGTGGGGTACCACAGAGGTTGTGCTCTGTTTTTGTTAAGTATGGTCATTTTAATAAAAAAAAAAAAAGGCACAACCCACAATAACAAACAACGTAATAAAAACACAAACATATAGAAGAGTGCATAATAAAGATACAAGTGCATATAAGTCAGAGTTTTTGGGGGCAAGTACACAGCATTGGCCCATGAAAGTTGCCCATCCTTAAAAGTAGTTTTAGGCATATAACTGTGGAGATGGTTTATTGATAGCCAAAAATAACTTTAATTGGATAATGAGTGTTTTTGCTTATGTTTGTCTTTTATAATAATAGGGTTACTGCTGACTTACAGTATTTATCTAGCATTAAGGGAGTAATGTATTCAGATAATTCACTTATTTGTGTGTATTTATTTAAAAAAGAAAAAGAAAATTACTTGTTAATTGTATGGGCAGGGCACCAGAACCATAATTATGTCATCACAGAAGGGAATAAAAAAAAAAACAGTGTTTCAAAATTAATAATCAATATGGAGCTTCCTTATAATTATAAGGATGGGGGCATCCTTATAATTATCAACTATCAAACACAAGACATTAAACTTTATTAATTTAAATAAGTTCAAATCCTATTAAAAAACAAATTTTTACAGCATATGTTACATATTTTCAAGATGAGATATTCCAATAAGGCGAAACTGATTATACTTAGAAGAGTTTCAGCATTGGTGTGAGTCTTCTTTTAATTTTTTTTAATTTCTATACATTTTATTGTGATCACAAAGAATAACATTAATCGTAACAAGCGAATAGTAAAATTACATACAGAATATGTGTGCTAAGTTCCAATTCTAACATAGTGTAAGCATACCAGTGATCCAAATTTTATAAGGAATGTCAGAGAAGATAAGAGAGGAGTCTTCCTACCGAAGCCGAAGGGAGGAAAAAGCAAGAAGAAAGAGAAAGAAAAGGTATAGCCAAAAAACCCTTGGGGTGAGATCTCCAGTTGTCGAGCAGGGAGAGGAAGGGGGGGGGGGGGGGGAGTGTATTAAGCTGTTACATGGAACATAAAGAAGGATGTTTTGGGAGGTCAACCAAGGACCCCATGTTTTATCAAATGATTGGTGTAAGCCTGCAGAGAACTTTTTGCCTTACAATATCTACAGATGTAACATAATCTAGGGAGTGCACTCAGTACAGCACACCTTTTGATACATGTTGCTGTATTTGGTAGCGAAAACTAATGGACAGGTGAAAGTCCGGCTCAGGTAGTTCTTTTATATTCTCTCTCGCTGGCCCTCTGTGTTCCTGCTGACACCATGAGGCAGGTCTAGATTTTTCTGTGCTTGTACAGTCACTAGCTGTGCCACTAAGCATATATGACCCCCCCACTCCCCCTCACCTCCGCCTCCGCATACCGTGTACTTGAGTTAACCCCATCACTGCCAACTCTAGTCCACATGAGGCAGCAGGAATGACTTCTTATCCAGTTCTGACAAACACAATAGCTCTATCATCATACATTCCTGGTGGTATAATCCTCCCAATAATAAGATTACATATCATGGACAGCAGTGGTACAAGAACTGCCACTCTCCTGCGATTTACTAATGTCATCTTAGCATGATCTCAGTCGAGGATGTCCATAAAATTTGTATCAATATAAAGCATTATATCAGTTTTTATTTTTAAAGAAGTTTGTAATTTTTTTTTTTAAAACATACTTTCTTTGTAGTGTTTTGTTGAATTTGGATCCCTGATTCAGGCATCCAGATCCAGTACACATGTGAGAGCCGTGCAGCCGCACATGCTGTTCTGATTAAAAACTGACATGCAGTGGCGTATCTAGACAGGTGCAAGGTGTGCACACTGGCCCCTGTGTCACCATATGCTTGAAGAATAGTGTGCCTCCAGAGTTCTCTCTCCTGTTCACTCCAGCAGTGCCATCTTCCATGTAATCTGTCCAGAAAGATGGCACAAGCACAAGTGATAGTAAAGACTCTGGAACTACTGCACTGCAGTAGAAGATGGAGGGTGGGGGGCTTCTATATGGGGTGCACGACACATGTGCCCCCCAGGCTAATTTATTTACTTTTATTTATTGAAGGTTATTTATATAATGCACACATATTCCACAATGTCTGTAATCACCTCCAACTTCATTATCCAGGTTGCTCCTCAGAATGTACACCCTTTATTCAGAGGCAGCTCAAGGATAGGCAGTGGTGCCGAGAGAGGGGGGAGAGGGTACAAGTTACCCGGGCCAAGGTCTGATGGAGGGGCCCAGTGAGGATCCAGTAGGGGCTCAGGCCCCCTCCCCCTTACCTGGCAGCTGCAGCTCTTCTCCTCAGCCCAGCACACGCTGCTGTGTACTGGGCTGCAGTGTGACCATGGAGGTGCTTAAAATACTATTTTTTTCAGTATTATTTTTTACGGGTATATGACCACACCTCCTGTGAATAGGCCACGCCTCTTGAAAAGTACCTGGGCCCAGCCCGGTTTTCAACTGCCCTGAGGATAGGACTCACAGGGCCATAACCTGCAGATCTGTAGCCTCGAAGGGCACAGCCGCAATCAGGGACTAATTCAGACCCCATTGTTTTTTCGCATATCTACGATCAGGTCTGAATTACCCCCTCGGCCCTGAATTACCCTCTCAGCCCGGCCCCTAAGTTTCTGCATCATTCTGCTTCCCCTCCTGGTCCATGCAGCTACTGTTGGAGGCACACTCTGTGCTGCCTTTCTTGACATGGCTGCAAGGCACTAGGACCCAGAGGCACTCCACAGAGGCTCAACCTAAAACTTGGTGCTTCTGCACATGGGCAGCTCCCTGTGTATCTTTGCTCCGGTATCTTGTAAGCTGAGATACTCCATATAACGGAGTGTCCTGAGACCCCCGCAGCATATATGTATAGATATATATATATATATATATCCTTGCAAGACAGTCGGCACTCTCAGGCCCTTTCAGACAGCATGCTCCGTGCCAGATATATATATAAACATCCAAAAGAAACGACACTGGAAGCTTGTATCAAGTGAAAAAATCTTGTATTGCAGGGTAGACGTTTCGGAGCTCACGCCCCGTCCTCAGTACCAGATACAATATAGTCTGTGTACTACCCTGCACACCACAATGCGCACCATAAATCTAATGCTCCTGGCTGAAGCTGTACAATCCTTGTAACCTGTACTTGCTGTTAACACTGTGTTACCTGTTCCTGCTTCTACCTGGTGAATAAATCACCCTCTGGTTAAGTCCTCTCATGTGTGTACTAACTTCCGTTTGCACACCACTGCCACCTACCACTGTAGTATCTGCCAACAGCTGCTGAATCTTGCCCTGATCCAGTGTCAGACTGGGACATGTAGAGCCCACCGGGGGGGATGCAGTGGTAGGGGCCCATGTTTAGAGGTGTGGCCAGTCTGCGGAGGGGATGTGGCCTGCCACCTCATTGATTTGACCAACTATTAGAGAGTGCAACGTTTGGGCCCTTTCAGAAATATATACAGTACATTCAGCTGCTGCATACATGATAATGTACCAGATTACTTATCAGCAATGCACTCTAGAAAATACACTATAGTCCAGTATAAGTTAACGTGTTGTAACACTGTAGGGGTGCAAGGTACCTTTTCCTGGGGAATATGGCAGCCCGCAGCAGCTGAGGAACAACACAAGTCCAGTTTCTGGTACAACTGACCCCGGCCAGTTTTATTGAAACAGAAAATAAAACAAACCCCAAAATAAAAATACCTTGCCTGTCCGGCACTAACTAAACATAAGATGTTCCTAACTGTCACTAAACAAAACACAGAGTTCTTCAGTACATACTGTATAGCTTACTTGCATCAGAAAGCGTGTCTCTCACACACAGATCCTGCAGCCTTCCCAGGCAGTCTGCCCATACTAATCAGGTTAGAAGCACTATATCACTCTTACACAGCTGAAACCCTGATTAGCCCTCTGTGAGGCCAAAGACCCGAACTGGGCCCAATGTCTAGAACTCGCCTTATCTCTCTCTCAGAGCCTTTTCCCAGCTTTTACAGCAAACTGAAAAGGTTCAGACAAAACAAAAAGCATTTTTCCTAGAAGTTAACATTTTCTAAAACATGTAAGACAAGAACCTGGGACAAATATACCTGCCCTCAAACACTATCCCAGTGTTCTTGTCACATATCCCCCTCCCCTGTTTCGACCTAGGGGCCGGAACACTTGTAGCCCCCAAACAGAAGATGCGAGACAATGCATCTGCGTTGGCCAATTGTGTTCCCGGTCTATGTTCGACAGTAAACTTAAAGTCCTGCAACGCTAGAAACCATCTAGTTACACGAGCATTCTTGCCTCTATTTACATACATCCATTTTAAAGGGGCATGGTCTGTCACTAGTCTGAATTGTCTACCCAAGAGGTAATATCTCAAGGTATCTAGTGCCCACTTAATGGCCAAAGCCTCCTTTTCCACAATGGCATACCTTTTTTCATGCTCATTGAGTTTCCTACTCAAATAAATGATAGGGTGTTCGTCCCCATCTCTGGTTTGGGACAGCACAGCACCTATCCCTACCTCTGAGGCATCTGTCTGTACCACAAATTCTTTTGAAAAATCTGGTGTTATCAACACCGGTTGTGAACACAAAGCCACTTTTAATGCTTGGAACGCCTTTTCTGCATCAGGGTTCCATTTCACAACATTTGACTGCTTCCCTTTGGTAAGGTCTGACAACGGCACCGCTGTGGTCGCAAAATTAGGAATAAACCGTCTATAGTACCCAGTAATTCCCAAAAAAGCCCTTACCTGTTTTTTATTCACTGGACGAGGCCAGTTTTGAATAGCATCAACTTTATTCAATTGGGGCCTAATCAGACCTCTGCCTATGGTGAAGCCCAAGTATTTGACCTCCTCCATTGCGAGGCAGCACTTCTTTGGGTTAGCAGTTAACCCTGCCTCTCTGATTGAGTCCAGTACTGCTTGTACTTTAACCAAATGGGACCCCCAGTCTGTACTGTGAATTACCACATCATCCAAATAGGCAGCTGCATATTTTCTATGGGGCCTCAAAATTTTATCCATCGCCCGTTGAAAGGTTGCTGGAGCCCCATGCAACCCAAAGGGTAACATCTTATACTGGTACAGCCCCTCTGGAACCGAAAAGGCTGTTTTTTCTTTGGCGCTATCAGATAAAGGTATTTGCCAGTAACCTTTGGTCAGGTCCAATGTGGTGAGAAACCTGGCTGTTCCCAGCCTTTCTACAAGCTCATCCACACGGGGCATGGGGTATGCGTCAAACTTGGACACCTCATTTAACTTACGAAAGTCATTACAGAAGCGTATGCTACCGTCGGGCTTCGGGATGAGCACTATGGGACTGGACCACTCACTGTTAGACTCCTCTATGACTCCAAGTTCTAACATGGTTTTAACTTCCTTAGAAATAGCTTCTCGCTGAGCTTCAGGAATCCTATATGGCTTTAAATGAACCCTGACCCCTGGTTCTGTGACAATGTCATGTTTTATTATGGTCGTTCGGCCAGGCAGCTCTGAAAATACCTCCCTATTTTGGATGAGAAATTCTTTAACCTGATTGTTCTGATCAGCTGATAATGTCTCTGACACCTTCACTGCGGGAAGCAACCGGGGTGAAGACACCGAAGGGCAAGGCTCCGCTGACAGAGACAACCTATCTTTCCAGGGTTTGATTAAGTTAACATGGTAGATCTGTTCGGGTTTTCTCTTTCCCGGCTGGTATACTTTGTAATTAACCTCATTCACTTTTTCCCTAATCTCAAATGGACCCTGCCATTTAGCTAGGAATTTGCTTTCCACAGTGGGTACCAAAACAAGAACTCTATCTCCAGGAGTAAATTCCCGTATCTTGGCACTCCGGTTATAGACCCTCTGTTGAGCACTTTGGGCCTGTTCCATGTGCTCTCTGACAACAGGTACCACGGCTGCAATCCTATCCTGCATTTGTGTTACATGCTCAATAACGCTTCTATAAGGAGTGGGCTGTCCTTCCCACGTCTCTTTGGCAATATCCAACAGCCCTCTGGGGTGTCTACCATACAACAAATCAAATGGAGAAAACCCCGTAGAGGACTGAGGGACTTCTCTGATGGCCATTAACAAGTAGGGCAACAAACAATCCCAGTTTTTCCCATCTCTCTCAACAACCTTTTTTAACATACTTTTTAATGTTTTATTAAACCTTTCCACCAACCCGTCAGTTTGGGGATGGTAGATGGACGTCCTGAGGTGAGTGACCTTAAATAACTTGCACAATTCTTTCATGATCCTTGACATAAATGGAGTACCTTGGTCAGTCAAAATTTCTTTTGGTATTCCCACTCTACTAAATACCTGCACCAGCTCCCTAGCTATCGCCTTGGTTGTGATAGTGCGTAAAGGGACAGCCTCAGGATATCGAGTGGCATAGTCCATAATTACCAGGATATACTGATGGCCCCGAGCAGACTTTAACAAGGGCCCCACGAGATCCATGGCTATTCTGTCAAACGGGACCTCTATAATAGGCATGGGAACTAGTGGGCTCCTGAAATGGGGTCTAGGGGCATGATACTGGCATTCAGGACAGGAAGAACAATATTCAGACACTTCTTTATAAACCCCTGGCCAAAAGAACCTTTGTAAAACTCTTTCAGTGGTTTTTTCTGCCCCTAAATGTCCTGCGGTAACGTGACTATGAGCTAAATCTAGTACCGTTCTCCTATAAGGCTGGGGAACTACCAGCTGTTCCACCACATCCTCACCCCTTTTGACAATGTGGTACAAGAGCTCATTACAGATGGCCATGTGGGGATACGTAACCCTGTCACCTGGTACCACAGGTTCCCCATTAACAATCTTAACATTCTCTCTAGCCTTTATTAAGGTAGGATCCTTTAACTGTTCAGACGCAAACAGATCCTTCTTTACCTCCAGGTCAGGCACGCTTTCAGTTCTAACTACTATGTCTCTGTTCCCGGCAAGAGGGTCCTCACTGGACTCCCCATCTGTCACTTCCCCAGCCAAACTAGCAAAAGGCAAAGGGACAGAAAGTTCCGAAGACCCACGTACATCCATAAAATCACCGGTATTATCAACTGTTTTTTTACTTCTCACATCTGTTGATAACCGTGATTCCCACAGTTTCCAAAAATGAGGAAAATCCCTCCCTATTATGGCCTCATGCACCAAGGTAGGGACCAGTCCCACTTTAACCCTTGCTGACCCACAACAAGTTTCTATATTCACCTCAGCAGTGGCATAATATTGGGTATCCCCGTGTATGCAAGTTACCCCAATAGGTATTTGCTGGACCTTTAAGGGGTTCACTAACCCAGCTTTCACGAGGGTAACTAAACTTCCTGAATCTAGCAAGGCCTCTACCCGGTTACCTTCTAAGAACACATCACACATTTGTTTTTCCAGCTCAGGTGAAGGTACCACAGTACAGGCTAACCTAGCAAAGAAAGACATTCTGCGACATTCAAAGGCAGCATCACATTGCATGGGTTCTTGCGTGACTGGGCAATTGGCAATAACATGACCTGGCATACCACACCTAAAACATTTAACCACACGATTATCAACCCATTTGGGCAGCATAGACCGTTCTAGCCCCATTGGCCTGTTTCCAGGGCCAGTGTTTACAGTCTCTCCAGCCTTGCGTTCTCTTAACCGCCCAGCAACGTTTTCCCACGGAACAGTCTTACCAGTCTTTACTGAAGGGCGCTGTCGAGGACCTATGGGTTGCTGGGTGGTCATCAGTAGTTCCTCTGCTGCCAAATACCTCTCTACCATGTCCACTAATTGGTCAGCAGTACCCGGGTTTCCATGGCTCACCCACTTGCGCAGGACCATGGGCAAAGATCTCAAGTAGCGGTCCATGACGACTCTTTCCACCATCTGGGGACCAGTTAATGTCTCTGGCTGCAGCCATTTTTTTGTTAGCTGAATAAGGTCGTGCATCTGGGAGCGCGGAGGCTTCTCCATGGCGTACAGCCAACGGTGCACCCGTTGTGCTCGTACTGACAGCGTGACTCCCAGGCGGGTCAGGATCTCAGTCTTTAGTTTATCATAGTCCCGAGCCTCAGCAGGGCTTAAATCAAAGTAAGCTTTTTGGGGCTCACCTGACAGGAAAGGTGCTAGCAGACTGGCCCACTGTGCTTTCGGCCAGTTCTCACGCTCGGCAGTCCTTTCAAACGTGGTCAGATAGGCCTCCACATCATCAGCCTCTGTCATTTTCTGCAGGAAGTGACTGGCTCGTATAGAACTAGAGCTGGTTGGAGCACTGACGGCCACATCTCCAACCCGAGCTGCAAGTCTCTGCACCACTTCTGTTAAGGCCTCTCTATCCTGACGCTGTTGCCTGTAAAGTTCATCAACAACTGCCTGCTGTTGTCTCTTATTTTCCTCCATTGCCACCTGCTGTAGTCTCCAATTTTCCTCCATTGCCACCTGCTGCTGTCGGTTGGCCTCCTGCTGAGCCGCTGTAGCTTGCAGCAAGGCTTTAAGCAGATCCTCCATGTCAACAGATTTTTCAGGCGGCTTTGCAGCTGCTTTCACCCAGGACATATATCAAACCCTCAGGGGTGAGTCTCAGTAACTTCACACTGGGCTGTATCTGCATAAACCACCGTTTTCTGCAGGCCTCACAAAGCTGCTGCTTTCACTTATGCGCAGAACGGCCTGCTCGCATTCTCCACCAAGTTGTAACACTGTAGGGGTGCAAGGTGCCTTTTCCTGGGGAATATGGCAGCCCGCAGCAGCTGAGGAACAACACAAGTCCAGTTTCTGGTACAACTGACCCCGGCCAGTTTTATTGAAACAGAAAATAAAACAAACCCCAAAATAAAAATACCTTGCCTGTCCGGCACTAACTAAACATAAGATGTTCCTAACTGTCACTAAACAAAACACAGAGTTCTTCAGTACATACTGTATAGCTTACTTGCATCAGAAAGCGTGTCTCTCACACACAGATCCTGCAGCCTTCCCAGGCAGTCTGCCCATACTAATCAGGTTAGAAGCACTATATCACTCTTACACAGCTGAAACCCTGATTAGCCCTCTGTGAGGCCAAAGACCCGAACTGGGCCCAATGTCTAGAACTCGCCTTATCTCTCTCTCAGAGCCTTTTCCCAGCTTTTACAGCAAACTGAAAAGGTTCAGACAAAACAAAAAGCATTTTTCCTAGAAGTTAACATTTTCTAAAACATGTAAGACAAGAACCTGGGACAAATATACCTGCCCTCAAACACTATCCCAGTGTTCTTGTCACAGTATGTATAATGTATAATTCAAGTGCACAGTCTGGAACCTGATCCTTAGAGCAGGAGGTGAGACCCCAGGCAGTGTGGCCCACCGGTGGTTTCCCTTCTACCCTGTGGGCCAGTCCAAGCCTGCCCTGGTCCGTGCAGTTTCTGCCTCTCTGCTCCATCCTACCGCCTGGTCTATGCTACCTCCCCCTGCTACATACTGCCTCTCCTCTGCTCCATTTTCCCCCCTGGTCATTACTGAATCCCCGCACCCCGCTGCATACTGCCTCATCTTTGCTCCAACCACTCTGGCTCTGCCACTACATACTACCTCTCCTTTGCTCCATACCGCCACCTGGTACGTGCTGCCTTCACCCTAGTATATACTGCTCTGTGGTTCTGCCCCCTGTTTATCCCGCCTTTCCACCTGATCGTGCTACCTTCCCCCCGCTGCACACTATCAGCTGTTTACACCCCCCCCCCCTTTCTTACCCCTGCTCCCTGCGGCTGTTGCCGTTTCTCTGGTCTCTGACCAGTGCCTGATCTTCCTGGGCTTTTCCTTTGGTCCAGCAGCCCAAGTGATGTAATGGGGCTACTAAAGAAATACAGGAGCCATGCCGTGTAGAGAGCAGTAATGCAGATCATGCATAGATATAATAGATTTGCATTTTTTCTTTAGCCCCCCCACCCGTGTTATCTGTCTTGTCAGTATCTGTGAAGATATGGGGTCCCAGATCACTCAGGCACGGTGGTAGATGAAAACTAGCAATGGGTTATTGAACTGAATGGGTGATAACCAGCTCAGCACACTTCAGTAATACAATCCAATATACCAGTCCCCACAATGAAACCTCGGCAGAGCATCACTCTTAGCCTAGGGTCAGTGACTCAACACCACAGTAGCCCACCTTTATTACACTACTAATTTCCCAGTGGGAAAGCCCTGCCCAGGAAAGTTACCAAAGATTCAGATTGATTGGGGTCTTTCCAATATACAGCCCCTACTACCTCCACTAATACCCCTTTTCCACTACTGAGCACGGGTCGCAGCCAGGAGCCTGACACGGGTGCTACCCGTGTGCGGCCCATGCTCATCCCCCTTTCCCACTGCGCTCACCAACCCGGCATATTGCCGGGTTGGTGACGCTGCTAGTGACGCGGCACATGATCTCCCAGCGCCGCCCTTTCATACAGCGTAAACGGGAGCCACGTTGCATCGACACGGCATCTGTTTACACTGCAACCCTACCCGGATCATTCCCGTGTCCTACCCAGGTAGTTACCCAGGTAGGATTCACGGGTCACTTGATCCGGGTTTTTGCGGGGGGACCCTTTTCCACTAGCAAAAAACACGGGTAAATGCACGACCCCGTGCATTTACCCGTGTTTATTGAGCTAGTGGAAAAGGGGTGTCAGTGTCATCTCCCAGGTGACACTCTGGTGGGACTGACTACTGGCTGTCTAGAATAGCTTAAGGGGGGTACTCACGGAGCGATCGCTGCTTAAAATCTAAGCAATCTGACTAGATTGCTTAGATTTTAAACATGATCGCTCCGTGTATATGACATGTAGCAGGTCGCTCATTTCACCTGCTGGGTGAAATGAGCAGCCGCCCCCCCCCCCCCCCCCCCCCCCGTCACCCCACGCGCGCTCAGCACACATCTCGCTGTGCTGAGCGGCGGGAGAGATGTGTGCTGAGCGGTTCGCTCAGCACACATCTCTCCCACATCTACCAGTGAGTCCTGGCCTTTACTGTTGGACAGTAGGGAGTACACAGAAGGAACAATGGTACCTTAAGTCACTCAACCTTTAAGTGTCCCCTGTGGTTTAAGTAAACAAAGAAATCTAGGGCTAAGATAAATACATCAACTACAGTGTAACAGATAACATTACACAAGTGCATATATTACTAATAATAAGGCTAGTTCAAACGCAGTATGGGGGTAAGCAGCAACATGCTATGGGGGACATGGAGATAAAAAGTTCATATTCAACAGGTTTTGTTGACTTTGGAAATGATGCATAACTATATTGTCACAGACCTCTCATTTTCTCACAGTATCCTTTGCCAACTTTCCCCCATACTTGCCTTCTCTCTCGGAACAGCTAAATCTTGGGTGGCGTTCCCGGCTTCCCAGCGGAGCATTCAAGTTTCCCAGAGCTTCACCAAGTCTGCCCAGTGCCGCCCACTGAAGCCACGCCCCCTCCACCTTTACTATACCGGTAATCTCAGCACTGTATAGCAGGGTTGGGGTCACGATGATGCAATTGTGTTGTCATGCCACCCACTTATGCCGCATCACACCATGCCCCCTGCTGTGACGACATGATTGACCCCTCTTGGAAGAGGCAGCCAGAATATCAGCAAGTAATCTTGTCCCCTATGTTTTACTTTTTCTAGAGTTTCTTTTTATCCTCCCTCTTTCTGTCTGTTGCCCTAGAAGTGACCCACGCCATGGTTTGCATCATGTATCATTATGCTTAAACTGAAATGAGTACATTTTTTGTAAGGGGTGTGCCAAAGGAAGTTTTCACCCTGGACTCCGCTTGGTCTAGAACCGCCCCTCACTGTCTACCCCATCTGTGTCACCCTTGTCTGTCTGCCCCTCCCCTATAGAACAGAAGTTCTCACGAGCAGGGCCCTCTTACTGATGGCACCTAATCCCACGGTTTTCTGCCATCCTGATACTTATGTCAGGGTTTATTTACCCTTTACTTGTCCTATAGCATCTTCAACTATAAGTCACTATTGTTCTATTTTGAGTTCTCATTTATGTACTCTGTAATTGGGCGCTGTGGCTCCCTTGTGGTGCAATAATAATAAAGGATAATAATGATAATACTGCTTGCTTTTCCTATTGCCTGCATTCTCAACCTGGAGAACATGGGTGCATCTTTAATGGGTACAGGGTGTGTGGTGTACAAGGGACCCTGTGTCCAGGTGAGCCCAAACTGCATGTGTGCCATACATGATATGATACTTACATAGCTCCCAACTGTCCCGATTTTTGCTGGACAGTCCCGTTTTTGGGGTCTGTGGGGGGGGGACAGTTGGGAGGCTCCTGTCATCGCTGCCCTGCTTAGCAGAGCAGCAATAACTAGACGCTGTGCACATGCATATAGCGTCTATTCAGTGACGACAGAGGGAGGGGGGGCAGGTCAGCAGCTCACTGGGCGCTGGTCATGCCCTCTTTAGTGATGACAAATGGGGACATGACTCGCGACCGCGGCACTGCTGTGAGCCACAGGCACGGGAGTCCCGCTTATGGATCCCCAAATGTTGGGAGGTATGTACTTATATGTCCGGTGGTGCCACAAAATCCCCGGGAAAATGGTGATGGTGTCAGGAGATCTGTGCATTGCCAGTTGAGTAATCACAGGGAAAAAGGGTGGAAGCCATATTCCAGGAGATCAGCGCATGTACAGTATACTCTGGCTCTATGTCTGAGTCTAGTCAGCACATGTGCCGGCAAGAAAGGGGGAGGTCCACAAAGGCTACACACACATCCTGTCCTCTCAATCCACCCCTGCTTGAGAACTTGAAATATGAATGTCCTAAAGAAAGTTAGAAGCTGGCTGGACATGCTGCAAATTTTACTTTTTATTACTTTTTTTTTTTGCTTCTTTTTGTGTCTATGAGTTGATATCAGCAGATGGAATTGTTTATTCTTGTGCATTCGTGTCGGGATATGATGCACTTTCAGCATTAGGTAGCACGTTATTGAGAGGCAAGTTTTGTGTCTATATCCCATGGCAACGGAAATTAATACTAATGTCTACTGATAAAGACATAGATGAAAAGCATGAATGGTAGCTATAAAGAGAAAGAAAAACAGATTTTTAAAAGTTGCCATTAAAACCTCTTTAAGAGGCCTATTTATCATCATCCGTATCCAGGATGCGGATGACAGGTGATAAATCGCCCCAACTCCCACTGCGATAATTGACTACATTGCAGGGGTGTATCAATTAGTGCGTGCAGGGACAGAGCTTGCGGTCAAGCTCTGTCCCTGCGATGATACTCCGCAGCATCATCGAGGTATTTTTTGGAAAAAATACCCTGATGTCCTGCTGCGCATGCGCCGTCCACGCCGACATCGCCGCTACCCGCCGCCGCCTGGTCGAATCCCCCCCCCGTCACGACTACCCCAGCGCTCACCGGAGCAGCGGACACCGGCTCTCTGGACAGGTGAGTATGGATTTTTTTTTTATTTATTTTTTTTATTTTTTTACACTGTGATCAGCTTGTGTGTCCATCGGACACACATAGCTGATCACTCTGCCGGGTCCCCGCTCAGCTTTCTCTGCCAGGGGCAGAGAAAGCTGGGCAAATGGCACATTATCGCAGTGCTGCCCATTGAACTTGCCAGCCTGAGCTGTTTATCACAGTTTATCACAGGGCAGCACTGTGGTATTTTTTCACATTTTTGTTTTTTTAGTAAATTCAGCCACATCACATTTCCCATTATAAGTATGGGGAATGCGATGTGGGTTACTAAAAAATAGTGAATTAAAGGGTTTGGAGCAGTTTTTCATGAAAACTGCTCCAAATGCCCTTTAATACATTCAGGTGATACTAAAATAATGTGAAAAAGGGTGTTTTCACACCCTTTTCACATTATTTTAGTAAAAATTATTTTAATAAATAAACCCCTAAGTGCTTAATTCCCACATAGAAGTGCTTATGACCTCCTTGACTGTCCCCGCCACACATAATGCATCTGAAGAACAGACATGTACATATAGCTCTGTGATCATATGAAGTGTAGGGAATGGAAACATCAATAAACAGGATATGTTAAAGCAAACATAACCTATGGGAGGGCAAACAGTCTATAGCAATGCACAGTACACCTGTTACACTATGCTACGTTCTCAGCGTGCTAGCAAAAACAAGAATCTATTTGTAATCTCATACACCAGAACAAACCTGCAGTTTACACCAACAAATATCTCTTATTGCCAAAGTATTTATCACTGTGAGGCTGATTCAGAGTCAAATGCAAAGTGGCTTCTGTGTGATTCCGCGGAAGCCTCATTTATGTTATTCTGTTAAAACAAATTTCTGTAGGGCTATGGCATAACATAATGGGTGCAAGGTGTTTGGTGCACCCGGGCCCACACTGCACATTTCTGATATATTTACCCCTCTGGAGTCCGTGTTGGTAGTAGCAGTGCTGCCCAAATCACCAGGAAAATGGGGCGGTGACAATTTTTCCAGTGTTTTGCACATGTGCAGTAGGAAAATCATCTGGAAAATAGCTTCCGATCCATTTTCCCGGAGACTTGTGCATGCGCACTAGACTCGGGCACACCGCTAGGGTCCAATAGTGATTCTAGTACTCAGAGTCTGGCTAGAGAGCCCTGCTGGCAAGAGAGGAGTGGGCCTAGACAGAGGTTGCACACTGGTCACCTCCTCTATTAATGCACCCCAGTGCACCGCCCACTGGCGCTCATTCCGAGTTGTTCGCTCGCAAGCTGCTTTTAGCAGCTTTGCACACGCTAAGCCGCCGCCTACTGGGAGTGAATCTTAGCTTATCAAAATTGCGAACGAAAGATTCGCAATATTGCGAAAAGACTTCTCTGTGCAGTTTCTGAGTAGCTCGAGACTTACTCTTCCAGTACGATCAGCTCAGTGCTTGTCGTTCCAGGTTTGACGTCACAAACACACCCAGCGTTCGCCCAGACACTCCTCCGTTTCTCCAGCCACTCCCGCGTTTTTCCCAGAAACGGTAGCGTTTTTTCACACACACCCATAAAACGGCTTGTTTCCGCCCAGAAACACCCACTTCCTGTCAATCACATTACGATCACCAGAACGAAGAAAAAACCTCTTAAAGCCGTAAGTAAAATTCCTAACTGCATAGCAAATTTACTTGGCACAGTCGCACTGCGGACATTGCGCATGCGCATTAGCGACTAATCGCTCCGTTGCGAAAAAAAAAATAACGAGCGAACAACTCGGAATGACCCCCCACTGTGTTTTTGTCTACTGTCGCAATCATCATTGTTAGTATCTGCACTTGCACGTGCCATATGGTAGGTACAAGTGGTCCGTCTGAAACATGCTTCCCTCCTCTGCAAGCACTACTCAGAGCAGCACAGACTCTAGCTGCACACCCATGGCACTATCTTGACATTCCCACCAGACAGAATATTTTTGTGCAATCACATTGCCGTCACCCATTTCAGGCAAAGTAAGATCTGGCAAAGATCTGTCTAACTCACAGGGACAGACTGCCCAACTGCCACAAAGAGAGCCGGGAAGGCCGCGCGCAGCGCAGCCTCCGGCTCTCTAGTCTGGCCGCTCCCCTTCCACCCGTCCGTCTCTATGGAAATGGAGGCGTGCCACGATTCCACACCCCCTGACTCGCGGAACGCCCTTTTGTGCCATGTCGCGCGCCCCCGTCCATCTCATGGAAGTGTGGGGGGGAAGTGCTGCGAGTCCATGCTACCCTGACTCGCGTCACGCCCCCGTTGGTAGTGTCCGCGCACCCCCATTCACAGTGTGTGCACCCCTTTCATGTGCGCTCACACATGCCCAATGATTGTCTATCTGACTCCAGAACTGCACGGATCAGGAGAGAGAACCTACTGATTCAGACCTGATCGCTGCCGTGCGTTTTCGCACAGCGGGTGATCAGGTCTGAACTGCGCATGCGTATGCACCGCAATGTGCAGGCGCGACAGTCTGCAGCTTCGGGGAGCATCGGGCAGTGCCGGGATGGTGCGAAAAATCCCATCTCACCGGCGAATGCAAGGAGATTGACAGGAAGAGGGCATTTGTGGGTGGCAACTGACCATTTTTGAGGAGTGTCCGGAAAAACGCAGGAGGGACCAGGCGTTTGGTGGGATGATTCTCCGGCCCCGATCATCGCAGCGGCTGAGAAAGTCCTAGGCTGTGCAGAGACTGCACAAACTTCTGTTTGTGCATCTCTCCTGCACATGCGATCGCACACCTGCATAGCAAATTCCCCCTTCCCCTGTAGGCGGCGACTACCTGATCGCAGGGATGCAAAAAAGGCACCCTAATGATCAGGTCTGAATTACCCCCAATATTGGGTGTTCTCAATTGTCTTTATATTTATCTTGAGCATTAGCTTGAATATCAGTTATACACTAGATGACCAACGTTAATATACAAACAAAATAGGCACTCCCTAAGAAACACCACTTGCATCAAACTTTCTTCAACATCAAACTTTCATCAACAAAACATCAAACCACAAACATCAAACTTTCTTCAACAAAATTATCAAAATAATGCAGGATTCCCTGTGACAACCCCCCCCCCCTCTGGGCCATCTTTCGTATGGGCTCAGTGGGACGGGCAGTTGTTCAAGGGCCCCAGGAGTATAAGGGCCTCATTCTGATAGCTGAGGGTCTCCTTTTTCCTGGGGTACCAGATTTTTTAAATCGGTCCTGAGGAACTGGAGATATCCAACTTCAAAGCAGTGGGCCCCATCCGAGACAGTTTATTGCTCTTCCCAGCCAGATATCTCGGGTTCTGTCTGAGTTTTTCTAAGGGTATGTCTCTACTATGCCCAGAACCAGAGATATCAGCCTTCCAACAGCTGGTCCCCTCTCCAGATCCACACGCCTGGTATGCAACTTTATATTTTCATCTGTGGATTTCTCTGACTCCTGGTCTCTGATTTCCAAGTCCTCAGTACCTCTAGAAAGGAGGGACTCTCTAGTTTTTTTTATCTATTTAAAAGCTAAGAAATCTATTTCCAGGAACTGGAGATATCTGCAGTCAAGCAAGCTACCCTCCCACCAGAAAATTATGAATATTAAGCCAAATCCATTATCCATCCCTCCCCTGCGTATTAAACACCCCCTACCTCCCTGGAAGCCATGTACCGGGACCCCTTCATTCAGTCCAATGCTCCTTCTACAGTTTACTGTTCTCCCTCCTGCCCCATCTCCCACCATCTGAGCAGGAAGAAGTAATTAACAGAGATGACTGCTCCAGGTCCTACATGCTGAGCAGAAGATACAGTAGAACACCCCCTACCGCCCGCGGGACATCAAAGCTGCCGCAGAGAGCACCCTTTACCCCACGACTGTAGGATGTGTAGGGGCCCCAGTGTATTGCTTTGCCCAGGGGCATACATTACTGTTAAGACGGCCCTGCCCCCACTCCCCCGTAACATCGCATTTAGCAATTACCTTACAGCTTTGACCCACTGGCTGTCATCCTAGGACTGTGAGGAACGTTTGTACCTCCTAATGCGCCTCATAAACAGCGGGTACAGGAGGAGAGAGCGCACAATGTGACGTCTTCAAGTCACATGCAGGCGGGTTCCCATTGGTTACTAGGCAGGAGCAGGCGGAGCACATCGCCGGCAGCTGTATCAGCTGTCAATGGGGAGCACAGCACTGCAAATCGGTAATAGAGATCCGATCTGTGGCGGGTGGCAGGAGGGCCATCTCAGACAGGGTTGCCCAGGGTACTTACCCCTTAGAGCCTCCCCTTAATCTGGCTCTGGATCCTGCTCATAAACTATGGAAAGGGGGGAACTGAAGGTAATGTGCAGCAATTCTGAAGGTTAGAGGTCACTTCATCCAGCTCCTGAACTGTATCAGGTTGCTTATCATTGATCTATACATTTGTTCTAAGAAAATGTATGCTGAAATCTTTGTGCTGGAAACATTGGCAGAAAACACTAACACACTATAATTTTACTAATCATGTAATTGTTTGCTGTTTTGGCAGCTTTCACTTCCTTTAATTTAATTCTGGAATGTCAGTGACTGTCATTGCACACTACAAATGTTCCAAGGAAGCAGTTTTGCAATGAAGAAATAAAAGTGTAGTTTAGTATATTATAAACGTAAAACAAAAAAAAATCTAAAAATGATTTATAAGCTTAAAACAAGTCTCACGCAGCAATGAATATAAGCCTTTGTAAATAGGTTTCTATCTTTAGCAAGATATACATTTTTATTAACCAATTTCTACAAAAGATTTTATGAGTAGGCACTGCCGTATATAAATTGTAGTGATGGTGGAAGTGCCAACGTAATGGAGGCCGGCACCGCCCCCAAACAGCCGCAGTCTGTCTATCAGGTTGCGGCTCAATGGGCGCTGCATGCGCCGATGCAGGACCTGCTCTGCACATGTGCAGAACAGGTCCTGTGCATGCACAGATACCCCACCATTGGAAATGTAGGCAATCAGGTTTGCGCAAATCTCTATTAGATATACCGGGAATCTGAAAATATAAAATGTAACCAATGCATTATAAATGCATATGTACTATAAATTATATGTACTATATAGTGTGTAGCATACAGCTGATTCAGAGGAGAACACAAATCTGATGGTTTATATACTACTCCGATGGTGGGGGGACTGCTCATGCGCAGGATCCTGCATTGTCACTTGCAGCTCCCCAAAGCTGCAGGATGACTGACATACATATTACAGCTGTTTGGGGGGTGGAGCGAGGGCGACGATGGGGACCATTCTAAAAAATGGGGGCATGTCACCCCATTTTGTAGGCGTGCCTTGGTCAGGGTCTGTGTCTTTCAACGTAGATACCCTGGCCCAGGCAGCGTGTGAAAACACCGTCATCCTGCATAACTAACCATACCTCCCAACTGTCCCGATTTACGCGGGACAGTCCCTTTTTTTTGTGACTGTCCCATGGGCCACAGTGTCCCGCAGTGGGGGGGGGGGGGGGGGGGCAGTTTGGAGGCTCCTGCACTTGCAGAGCAGCTGTGAATAGACACTCTGCGCATGCGCACAGTGTCTATTCAGTGGAGACAGGAGGAGAGGGGGCATTCAGTGGAGACAGAAGGAGAGGGGGCATGCCAGCAGCTCGCCGGGCACGCCCCCTCAGGGACGAAAATGGGGACGTGGCTCGCGATCGCTGATCCTCCAGCAAAGCCATGCCCCCTTTTCGATATTCCACGCTCCCTTTTCGGGCGAGCGTGCGCAGATGTCCCTCTTCACGGCAGCCAATAGTTGGGAGGTATGTGCATAACATAGTGGTTACTCAGATGGACAATGCTTTTGCAGATGATCCAAAGCTGCGTCCTGGGATGTAGCAGCAGATCATAGAAGCTATTTACACAAGACGCTTCCTGCAGTATTTTTATAGTTACACGCAGCAACTGCGTTCAGTGATGCAGCTGCTGTGTGTGCTGCGTCATTCTCTGAATCAAGCCCTCTACTGGAAAGTAAGAAGTCACCAGCGATTGGGTTCTGCATTATATTTGTAGCAAGTAACTGAGTTTTGGGGTCTTTAGTTTTAAAGCAAATACCTACCAAAGATCTGGGCCTGTTTCTCATAATTCAAGAAAAAACAAAGATGGTTTTACTTTGGGACCGGATTGAATTTAAATCTTCTATGAAATCTTGTAGCAATAATGTCTACCTTTACATAAGCAAAGACTAATAATAAAAAATATAATATAATATTTGCATGAAACTCGAACAACTTTGTGATGGTGAATAAAGAAAAGTGAACTAAAGGGGGATACACACGGAGGGTTCCGGTATGAATGGTCGGCCATGTTATGATGAGACAGTCATTAGGTCAACCACTATTGGTCGACATTGACATGGTCGACATGGAGACATGGTCGACACGTGAAATGGTCGACACATGAAAAGGTCGACATGGATTTTTGGTGTATTTTTTTCCGTAACATGACCAGGAACCCCAATTAGTGAACCGTGTCCCATTACATAGCTTTACCATTCCCAATCGTAGTCCATGTGGATGGTAAAGTATGAAAAATTTAAAAAATCTATTTTTTTAAAAGCCATGTCGACCTTTTCATATGTCAACGTGTCATGTGTAGACCATTTCATGTGTCGACCATGTGTCCATGTCGACCATGTCAATGTCGATCAATAGTGGTCGACCTAATGACTGTCGACCATAACATGGTCGACCATCCAAATGGATACCCACACGGAGAGATCCATGCTAAAATTCTAAGCACACTGTCACACTGGCTAAAGGATGAAATCAGTCCAAACAAGTCCCGGAAGTTTGTTAGCTGCTGTTCTTCTTCCATGTTGGTGAAGTCCTCTGATGGTCAGTTGAAGTTCAAAATCGGCGACAGTGAGAACCACTGGCATGAAGAGAAGGCTCTTAAGCGCACAGGTCTATCTTAGGACAAGCGTGCAAGACATACCTTCATAAGTCTGGAGGTCCTCCCAACATATAAGATGGTATGAACATTCAGCATATGAATTACAAGATATAACGTCTTGTATTAGATATTTCTTCTCATTAACATAAAATGCAGTATATTTGCTTGTATTAGTTTTTACTCCATCCTGTCCCCTCTCTGACTGCTGCTCTATCCCACATGCTCCACTGTACTCTCTGTCTGCTGCGCTGTACTGCCCCCCGCTTTGTCCTGCTCAGCGCATCCCCGCTCTATCCGAGAGGCAGCGCACGCCACAGGCATGATAGAGACCGGACAGACTTTACAAGGAGAGATAGATAGATAGATAGATAGATAGATAGATGGATATGGTGTTAAAGAAGCAGTGTAAGGTAGTGCTCGCTCCCCCTCCCACTCCCTCCCTGACACTCTCTCTTTTTCTCTCTCCGACACTGTTCTCTCTCTCTCTCTCTCCCTGATTACACTCTCTCCCTCACTGTCTTCCCGACACACTCCCTCTCTCTCTCTCTTCCCTCCGACACTGTCTCTCTCCCTCTCTCTCTCCCTGACACTGTTTCTCTCTCCCTCTCTCTAACACTGTCTCTTTCTCTACCTGACAGTTTATCTCCCTCTCTCTCCCTGACACTGTCTCTCTCTCCTGATACTCTCTTTCTCTCCCTGACTCTTTCTCTCCCTGATACCCACTCTCTCAACCTCTTTCTCTCCCTGACACTCTCTCTTACTCTCTCATTTGCTCCTCTCTTTCTCTCTCCCTCCCTGACATTCTCTCTCACTCCCTCTCACTTCCATCTCTCTCTCTCTTGCTCCTCCCCTCTCTCTGACACTCCCTCCAACACCATCTCTTCCTTATGCCCACTCTTTCTCTCTCCTCTCATCCCTTTTTCTCTTTCTCATTCCCTCTTTTTCCATGAAACCCTCTCTCTCCCTGACCCCCCTCTCTTTTCCTCTCTTCTTCTTGCACCTCTCTCTCTCTCTCTCTCTCTCTCTCTGACTCCCTTTTTGTCTCACACTCCACTCTCTCTCTCTCTCTCTCTCTCTCTCTCTCTCTCTCTCTCTCTCTCTCTCTCTCCTGCTCCCTTAAGGGGCATTGTAATGACAACAGCAGGAGGGGTCTTTCAAGATTGTGCTTTGGGGCTCACAAAGTTCTAGTTACGCCCTTGTTCCTCACCTTCACTCTTGCAACTGTGGTGCTGGCTCTGCTGGGATCAGGGAACCCAAAACCAGGGTAAGTTCACTACTGGTGTCCACCAAGGTTAATGTGGACTGTCACCCGAAACAACCCATTCCCTTCTCGGGTACACTCATGGTACAATAGCTTGGGTACAATGGCCCCACTTCTTGGGCTAGGGAGCCGTCCATAGACTTCTGCAGTGTCAAAAACTCCATCCAGATGTGTCTGGGCTCGTCGCATTGAAAACACATTAGCTTTCCCAGCCTCAGGTTCACTTCTTTATCCACATGGTTTTTCACCATTGGTCCCGGGTGGATCCCGGATAACCTTGGTTTCTGTCTTGGAATAGGTTTTGGCACAAAGCCAAGAAACCCCAAATCTCTCCACCAGTGTGTAGAGTTCCTCGGGTTTGGAGCCTGCCTGCATCACCCACTTTTGCAGACCCTCGTCCAAAGTCTGTAGGCATCGGTAAATTACTAGCAGCGCCACCATCCAATGGGTGAGTTTTCCTCCATTTTCAACCACTTCCTTGTATTTTAACCAAAGCAGCCAAGTTCTGACCAGAATTTCCTTGGAGAAACGCCACTCATGGAAGCGCTAAGCTCAGCCTGGCACAGTAACGCTGACACATCCAGAATCTTGGTATTTAAGGTCGAGTACATTACATTACAGTGATTCCCAAACTGTTTGGTGTAGTGACATACGGCCTAATCCAGAGGTGTTCTTAGTTGCATTCACAACTGTGATTTTTGACCAGCAGACTTTTCTAATGACTGGCATCTCAGAACCGCCTCTTACATACAAAGGAAGCAACATTGGGAACATCGGTTACACCATTGAACTTCTGAGAAACCCTATGATGTCTCAGACACACCTGCCTACTATTGAAAAAAGCATATCATGGAGACCGTGAAAGTGACACCTTTCATTGGCGGCTCCTACCTAGGTGGAGAAGGAGGGCTGCCACCGGCAATGCTGCAGGGTCTCCGCTGCATTGTCCCTGCCGCCACCTGGACTCCAGCACCTATACTATCTACAGTTCACAGACGCTGGGACCCAGCACATGCACAGTAGCGCACGCACAAAACCACAGCTTCTATGGAGTACATTGGGTGCAGTCCATAGAAGCCAGCTAAGGTTGACGAAGCAGGGAGTTGGTTTCCTACAAGAAGCCAGTTCTCTGCCTATTGCAGCCCGGTCTGGCAGTCCCGGAGGGAGGAAACACCTCCCAATGGAACTGCCTGTAGTGTCTGTGACTGGCAGGTAGGACTTCCAATAGGAAGTCACTGCCAGCCATAGTGAACCCAGTGCAGTCTCACGCATTGCATCTGGCTTCACTGACAGTAAGCTTGGTGATGGATTTTTACCTGGGGGGGCTGCAGCCCATACACATATAAGAGTGGATGAGTCCCATAGCAGGTAGTCAGATCTACTTGTTGATGAAAAGACACTGATAATTTTAAGGGCTTGCTCATATATTGTGCTTCACACTTGGTTCTATGTCAGTGGCCACAATAAGCTTTATTTAAAAATGCAAGTAGCCATAGGGATCATTATGCCTTATAACTAATGCAAGGAAATAGCACTGATGATCCCATACAGTATATATTCTTTTTTTTCTCAAGTACATAAAAATACCTCCCAACTGTCCCAATTCCAGCAGGACAGTCCCGCTATTTCGGACAATGTCCTGCTGTTCTGCCTGAGAGACACTGCGGCCTGTGGGTGGGACAGCAGGATGGGGTTGTAGGAGCCTGTGATCACTGCTGCTCTGCTATGCAAAGCAGTCGGTGATCACTGAATAGATGCCGTGCACAATGTACATGGCATCTAACAATAAGGTCAGCCGTGGGCTCGCCCAGCTGCTCGGGGAGCACTGGGCATGCCCCCAAAAGGCCAATAACGGGAACTGTGTAGTGAGCCCATGCCCCTTCACAAGAGGCCACGCCCCCTTCATCCTAGACCACACACCCTTTTCAGGCATGAGTCCTGACTTCATACCTTAAAAAGTTGGGAGGTGTGCATAACAGCTACATAATGGTGGTAAGGTGCAATCATGGAGATTGCTAGACTATTCAATGAGTCAGGGAGATTGCTGCTATTTCAGGGAGTCTCCCTGACAATCAGGGAGAGTGAGCAAGCATAATGTCACAGAACGCCCGGCTCAACTAAGATGCCGAGGCCAATACAACTGCAAACAAAGTTGCAGTGACAGACTAGGACACCACCAGAAAACAATGGCGATACGCCTGCATTATTGTAGCCACCCCATTATATTACCCAAATGGTCAGTGCCTGTCACTCACTTTGCAAAAAATCCTCACTTCATCAGCTATCACTAATCAATCATTGCACATGCGCAGGAAAAGAGTGAATCAGACAATGGAATGGAGGGAGAATTATTTTTTGGTGAGTGTAGATGTATCGACCCTCTACACAATAATTGAACCGGAAAAGGGTATACAAGCTGTCTCATATTTTCTGGAAAAAACTGACTTTTCATCAGATTTAAAAGATTTTCTGTTAGAGGGTATTAGATTCATTTTAAATAATTATTATTTTTATTATATTGGATTTTACTATATGCAGCAAATTGGAACTGCCATGGGCACCAGGTTTGCCCCCAGTTACGCAAATCTATTTATGTCCTTCTGGGAAGAACAGCTGATATGGAAGGATAGCGAGCTGGGGGCAGGCCTGGTGTCATGGAAACGTTTCATAGATGACGTTTTATTTATTTGGAGAGGGTAAGCTGTTCAACTGAGATCTTTTTTGTGACTCTTTAAATCAGAATGATTTTAATATCTTCTTAACATTTGCTGTGAGCCAGACAGAAATATCATTTTTAGATTTATCCATATATGTTAAGAATAATTCTTTACACACGAAAACCTTCAGGAAACTGATAGACTCAAATAGTTATTTAGAGAGAACAAGCCAACACCATAATAACTGGCTGGATGGTATACCGTTTGGACAACTATTGAGAGTAAAAAGAAACTGTACAGAAGAAAATGTGTGTCATAACCAAATGGAGGAAATGTGTAAGAGATTTATAGAAAAAGGTTATGATAAACAAAAAGTTGAAGCAGCAAAAGAGAAAGTAACCAAAACAGA
Source organism: Pseudophryne corroboree (assembly GCF_028390025.1). Lineage (NCBI taxonomy): Eukaryota > Metazoa > Chordata > Amphibia > Anura > Myobatrachidae > Pseudophryne > Pseudophryne corroboree. The sequence goes on from NC_086448.1 coordinate 198,769,582, forward strand.
AAGAAAATGTTTATTAGAAGAAAAAATGGAGAAGAAATCTGATCAAAAGAATATAGAATGGTCTTTTATAAGTAATTTTAGTTCACAATATAAAGAACTTGAGGCAGTTATACGGAAGCATTGGAATATCCTAAAAAATGATCCAATCATTGGAGAGGAATTACCAGAAAAGCCATCATTTATCTACAGAAGGGCCCCATCTTTAAAAGACAAACTAGTAAGGAGTGCCGTTGATATACCCAAAAGGAAGAGCAATAGAAGTTGGGGTTTCCATAGGTGTGAGTTATGTACAATGGGGGTAATTCCAAGTTGATCGCAGCAGGATTTTTTATAGCAATTGGGCAAAACCATGTGCACTGCAGGGGAGGCAGATATAACATGTGCAGAATTAAATGGGGAATTTGAGGTTAAATTGTTTTTATAAAAGTCTCCCATTGATGTTTTTATGCTTTTTGATATATATTTATGTTTCTAAATGTGCATCTTAACACACCTCCTCTTATGTATTGTTCCTGTTTTATATATATATATATATATATATATATATATTTATAACAGTTCGGGGGTCCGGCACTCCATAGTAAGAAACATGCAGCTGCGCCGGTGCCCTCGCAAGAGGGAAAGATGCAGAGACTCGGCGGCGCGGCACTCGGCTTCACAACAGATAAATGGACACGGACACCTTTCCTTTTGGTCAAAAGGAAAGGTGTCCGTGTCCATTTATCTGTTGTGAAGCCGAGTGCCGCGCCGCCGAGTCTCTATATATATTTATATATATATATATATATATATTTACAGCATACATGTGATCCGGCTCTCCTTGTGGCGAACTCAGCACCGGGTGCCTCCGTGATAAAGAAGATACACAAGGCCTTTTCTATAATGCCTGCCTGAGAGATTTATTGGTATAGTCACCAGGAGTGCCGCATCTGTTGCTTGTGTATATATATATATATTTATATAGATAGCGGTGTGGGGATCGGCACTCACAATGGGGGCTGCTGGAATACTTGCTGCGGTGCCTTCTGTGATCCTGTGCTGGATCCAATACAATAGAAGAAGAAATCAGCGGCACTCAGCAGTCGAGAATAAATGGTATAGAAAACTTTTAATCCAGTCCAAACCACACTATGGATCAAATGGTAACTAGATTTGAGGAGCGTGGATATCCACGCACAGATCTTTTGGCCAGTAAAGACAAAGCCCTTAGACAGACCAGGGAATCTTTATTGAACAGTACAGCTACATCCCAAGTACTGACTAATGATACACCTAGAGTCCCGTGGGTTAATAAATTCACGACTGCCACCACCCCATTGGTCAGGAAGGCTAAACAACTCTGGCCAATGATTAATACTGACAAATCTTTACCAGCGTTGGTAGGCACTAAGTTACTCCCAAGTTACACTAGGGGTAAAAGTATAGCAGACTCGATTGTTAAATTGGATATTTCTCTATCGTCCTAGTGGATGCTGGGGTTCCTGAAAGGACCATGGGGAATAGCGGCTCCGCAGGAGACAGGGCACAAAAAGTAAAGCTTTAGGATCAGGTGGTGTGCACTGGCTCCTCCCCCTATGACCCTCCTCCAAGCCTCAGTTAGATTTTTGTGCCCGGCCGAGAAGGGTGCAATCTAGGTGGCTCTCCTAAAGAGCTGCTTAGAAAAGTTTAGCTTAGGTTTTTTATTTTACAGTGAGTCCTGCTGGCAACAGGATCACTGCAACGAGGGACTTAGGGGAGAAGAAGTGAACTCACCTGCGTGCAGGATGGATTGGCTTCTTTGGCTACTGGACATTAGCTCCAGAGGGACGATCACAGGTACAGCCTGGATGGTCACCGGAGCCTCGCCGCCGGCCCCCTTGCAGATGCTGAAACAAGAAGAAGGTCCAGAATCGGCGGCATGAAGACTCCTCAGTCTTCTTAAGGTAGCGCACAGCACTGCAGCTGTGCGCCATTTCCTCTCAGCACACTTCACACGGCAGTCACTGAGGGTGCAGGGCGCTGGAAGGGGGGCGCCCTGGGAGGCAATGAAAACCTATTTTTGGCTAAAAATACCTCACATATAGCCTCCGGGGGCTATATGGAGATATTTAACCCCTGCCAGAATCCGTTAAGAGCGGGAGACGAGGCCGCCGAAAAAGGGGCGGGGCCTATCTCCTCAGCACACAGCGCCATTTTCCCTCACAGAAAGGCTGGAGGGAAGGCTCCCAGGCTCTCCCCTGCACTGCACTACAGAAACAGGGTTAAAACAGAGAGGGGGGGCACTAATTTGGCGTTAGAAATATATAAAAAAGATGCTATAAGGGAAAACACTTATATAAGGTTGTCCCTATATAATTATAGCGTTTTTGGTGTGTGCTGGCAAACTCTCCCTCTGTCTCTCCTGACAATGCTAAATTCCCTTGTCGTATAAACAACCCTTTATGAAGTCTAAGAACACTGTACGCTGTTTACTTAAGAAGTACCGTAATGGTACGCTAGTTGCGTAACGATCGCTCAGCCGTAGGCGAGACGCTCAAGCGTCACGTTCGCTCACGGCCCAGTGATCACAGGACACGTTATTGGCTATGACTAGAGTAATGATTCGCTATGGCGTAGCGGACGCTCGAGACCACGAGGAGATCACCAGCGGCGCAGACGCTCACAACGCTATACCTTTATGTCTAAACCTTATACCAATGAAATACACGGAATACCTTAATGTGAGTACAGGGTGTAAGTGCAACCTTGTGTAACCTGACTAACTACAAAGCTGCTTGAGCGTCACCGACGCTCAAGTGAACACTTAACACTATAGGAAATACACAGATACTGGTTTAGGGTCCAAAGCCTATTAACTGTATTATATCTAGTATACTTGTAAAAAGGGGATAACAGTACAAATGATACACTACAATATAACAAAGACTTCCTAACCAAAATACAATACTATCTAATACAATACAATACTAGTCTAGGGGAGATACGAGAGAAAGAGAAGGGAAAGAGAGAGAGAGACGGAGAGAGATGAGAGAAATTGGCTCACAGAAAGACAATGATTACGGAGAGAAACTTACGCACAAGGGTAAACGATCGCATGCGCCTGGACATCCAGCACCCGATTTTCAGCAATGAGAACCGTTGAAGAGTGAGAGCTGGATGTGGTCGGCCTGCCTATTTATGCCCCACACACAATGCAATCTCATAGTCCCTACAATCCCATTGTCCATTGGATGAAGGAATTCGACCCTGTATCACAACAAAAGGTCATAGGTTGATTCATACAGGTGGGCTGTGACGATTTCCAACAGCTCAGGTGGGTGGGAAACTAGGTTTCCCGCCGCATACCTGAGTATGAGTAAATAATAGAAATAGACATAAACTTCTTATGTCCATAACTATTCGCACGAGCGATTAATACGCTCCAAACCAACACCGGAATATTGCTAATTAAATACTCTTCCGATGGGTACCAAACACTGCTGTATGATTCCTGTTAGACCCTTCGTACGATACAAAGAGGGATTCCTTAGCTCAGGGACCTTCTATATTAACCAAACTTTCAGAAACTATCAAAGGGACCATGATCTATAAACTACATTAATTGTGAAAATATGTAACGAATGAGTCGCACGCTACGACTACATAAACTCTACCGTAAATACGCACACCGCGCCTGCGAGTGCACGCTATTGCGGGTATGCGCCTTCACGGGAGAGCGTACGCATGCGCAGCGCGGACCAGTGTGCGGTGCAAATATGGCAACGTGCATGGGGATATTTTTCTGACTTTGACAGTCCACCCTTTGGCAGTCAATAATAACTGCCACAAAACATTTAAGGAGAAAAATGCAAGTCAGGGGTTAATTGATTTCCATGGTGGGGTAAGGAAGAAGAGAGGAGTAGGTGTGAAGAGGGTATGACCTAGTGAGAAAGTAGAAGCATGTGTGTATGAGTCCATGTTTGGAGGGTCATGTATCATCGTGCCGTACGTGTTGTAAATCAAGCTTCGAGGTATTGCGAAGTATACATTTGAATTCCTTCTTATCCTGTGGTACAGGTCTGTGGATGGGCTGTCAAACTTTACCGAGCTCTTTTCGGATTTTGAACAAAATGGGGAGCACATTTTAGTTGATGATACATGAATGGGGGAGGTATGTGGTTGCTGATATCTGTGCCTGTATTCCCTATCGTCTATGTGTGCCATTACCTGAGGGTTGTAGAGATGAAGATAAAGAACACTTACGAAAAATGCAATGATATTCTATGTCAGGGAAATGTACATCTGTTGTTGAAGTTGTGTTCGGTATCTGTTGAGAGTCGTCTTCTTTGCGCTGTATTGCTCCTTGGGCATGAGCAAATAGCTTTGTCAGAGCCATCGGATTTACAAAAAAAATGTTGGGCTAGCGTGAGTTTAAATGTACTAGGGAAACTGGGGATCCATGGCAAAGTTCATCAAGTGTCCATTTCTCAAGTGGTCAAAACTTCATCTTTGGTGCTTGTCTGTTGTCTGTATAGCGTCTCGTCAACTTCCTCGTCCAAGGGGGTCTTTGTATCTTGGAGAAAAGCAGAAAAACAGGTGAAAGAAACGGACCGTATAATCGCATTTTCATCCCATCCTGGTTTCTATCATTGGGTCATAAATCAAATCCAGGTTAATTACAGTTTCCTCGCTCCTCAAGCTCATCACTCTTGTACTTTGTTTGCACCTCATTAAAGCCTGCCCGCATCTAGATATCAATCCAATCGATATAACGACACCCAAGATACATAGTAGAAACTTTCCAACATCCATTATGACTCCTTGAGCCCAGTCTCCCAAACCGGAGAACCAATTTCGCGGGTTCAACCATGACACCCAACCAGTCAGCTCATTTCCTACAGCAGCAAGGGTGAGATTGTGTTTCCGACGAAATTCCCACTTCAATTGGAGAATATCATCCATCTTTTGGTCTATGACCTCTACCGGATCCTCGGTGCTATTTGTGATATACGTGCAACACTTTATGCCGTACTGTGTTGCCAATGTAACACAATATCCGCCTGTTACTGCTGTAAGATAATTAAGAAGCATCCTATGCTGAACTAGTTCCGTTTTGTAAGCTTGAAGTTCTCTTCCAGTGTATCTAAACGTGTCATCATACATTTCAGTGATATTATCTAACAAATTGGCGAGTGCGGAAATGTATCTATAATTCATCACTCCTCGAGCGGTGCGAGTGAAATCTAACGCTACCAGAACCTGAATCCCGGTGGATTCATGGATAAGATCAGAGGCCGGATGCTCTAACCTTTCTGACAGTTGTCTTTTAACTCGGTGCTCGTAATGAGTGTGAGTATAAGGAGCTTGGGCACCACGGTGTATGTCTTTCATTTTGTCATGTGTTACAGTCATCACTTCAGGCAATACTTTTCCAATATAACACAATCCTTCAGAGTTTGGGGCAAGCCACTTGTACGCCTTTCTCCCGCATATGAAATATGCATCATCGGGGAGAACATATGGGACGGAGAAGGACATGACCATGTTACAAACCTTCCAGGTGAAATCTCCTGACCCTAATTCTTCCATCTGTTTAAGGCACGTATCAGTTTGTACGATATGTGCACAGTATCCTGGTGATACCTCTCCAACTCTAGTAATCCTATTTCCTAAGGTATATCGATACCGGAAAGATTTTCCTCTACTGGCTATGTGGCGTACAAGCTCTGTATCTGTAGGCATTCTATCTGCTCTGTGTGAAAAGGTCATGGTAAGGTTGCTCCATGTCACTTCCCAATTTCCCGGCTTTCGGGGATTGGAGATGTTAAAACATAATAGGGACCTATCCACATGGTATTGGTGGAGCTTCAAACTAGGAGGGCTGGAGATATTAAACCTCCTGTCCACCGGTCTCCCACCCTTTAGCTCAAGTACCTCCCCTACCGTTAAAGGAAATGGTACTAGCCCTGATTTACTATGACCCTGAGGTACTTGAGAGCATACCCAACAATCTGTTTTGTTTAACACATTACCCACTAAAGAGTGATAGTCACTCAATGGATGCCGGTCCATATGGATATTAAAACTGGATTGGCATTTCTTTATGCATCCATCTTCAACCAGATTATCACAGAGCCTACAGATACAATTTTCTTTTTGAGCTAACAATCCTTCAAAGAGAATGTTTACAGATAACATGGTTGTTAGATCGTGCCCGGTACTCGCCTTTGCTTGGTGATTGGGTTGCTATTGGAAATTTACACCTCCGTCTCAGTCATTAGAACCTTTCTGGATCCTTTCTCGACCTCACTGGTACTCTCACCGAAACAGACTGCTCTGGTCAACATCCTGGTTAACGGGAAAATCCATATTGCAGTCTCTTGGGGCAAGTCCATCTTACAGGAGGAGAAAAGAAGAAATTTGTAAAGGGGGTATAAGAAAACAGTTTGAGGGGGGGGGGGGAGAACTTGTTACGATAATAAGTTCTCTCGTCTTGTTGTTCTTCTTGTTCTGCTGTCCTCTCAAAGGTGCTGTCTCTCAGTCTTCCAAACGAACATTCTGGTGATGCAATATTCCTTCCCAACCGACGATCTTTCTGTAAGGAGCAAAAATCTGGCATTACCATTGGTCCAACTGAGGGGTGACATACCATCTTTAAACCATGGAAACATGAGTGGGAAGAGAGAGACAACAACAAAAAAAAAAAAAAAAAAGAGATAGAGAACAATTCATGTGCATATATACATTACATAACTCGACAATAACCATCAATAAGAAAAGAGAAACAAAGCATTTTTAAACATTGTCAACATTAAGAAAACATTGTTAGCATTAGAAAATCATTGTCAGACTTATTAGGCTGTCATATCTATGTGTCTAATGGTCTCCTTGAGCAGTCCCTTCCCACCAGCACCTGCATTACTCCACTGTCTGTATCTGGCCAGAAATACATTGTGGCGGAGGTCATGCTGGGGTTTGGTAGACTTCTGCAAGGACCAAGTGGATATGCAATGTGTGAATTCTTACCAATACTAGTCAGAGATGGGGATAGAGAGAGAGAGAGAGAAAAAAAACATTTTTCACAAATACATTTACAACTTTTCACCTGGTCATTCCTGTGTCTTCAGTGAATGACCTCCCACTTCATTAACCGTTACCTCAGGCTTACCATCAGTCCTAATGATCACCTTTCCTGACTATGTGATCCCTGATTATAATGGTGTGTATTGTAATTTTGCTCATTTCTTGGTCTAGGGGGTCTAACTTTATGTGGGTTATTACAGTTGCTAGCATAATGCCCTTCTCTCCTACAATGATAACAAATCCTGGGCTTCCTCCACGTGTCAATGACCTGAGGTTTTGGTTGATTTGATGCCTCCTCAAACGCTCGGATGCTCATCATCATCAATCGTTTCCCCTGTACTTCCCTGATTCCTTGGATTTTATGATTATGGTGTTGTCTTTCTCTTGATCTACAATCTCTTGCAAAGTGTCCCTTTTTATGACAATTGTAACAGACTTCCATATCTGGATTTCTCACAGGGGTGTGGGGCTTTTGTTGGGGTGGTCTTGTGTTTTGGGCCTGTATATTTGCTGCCATTAACTCATCTCTTTGTGACTCTCTGTATCTGGTGATATTCTGATCATGATTGATGACGGCCTCTCTTAGTGCGGTCACCGAGATATCTCTCCAGTTTGGGTTGGTGGTCTGTACCCTTGTTTTTAATTCATCTTTTAAACCATTCATTAATACCTTAACCGCTATTTCTTTATGTTGTGCATTTGCCTTGATGTCTGCGATCCCAGTGTTTCTAGCCATTATTTGCAGTGCTCGATTGAAATAATTAGAAACATTTTCCCTTTCGTTTTGCCTTATGGAGAGAATGTCATTCCACTTGACAGCAGCTGGGAAATATATTCCTAACTGTCGGTTAATCTGCCTAATACATTCCTGATTGTGTTCTTCCATACAAGGTACCTCCGTGTTTAATTTACAATCAGCAATGAACTTTTCAGGGTCAACACTGGAGGGCAAACATGCCCTCAGCACTGTCCGCCATTCTTTGTTGGTGGGTTCTGTGGCGTTTCCTAGTTCTTTAATAAACTTTTGACATTTGACTAGATTTTTCCTAGGATCAGGAAATTCAGACACAATTGATCTCAATTCGGTCCGGGACCAGAGACAGCGCATTGCACTGTCCTTGACGGGAATGATTCCCTGATCGTCAGTCTTCCCATTGGGGACTGAGATCACCCTGGCCAGATCGAGCTCAGTTACATCATCTTGTGTTGGTCTTACAATATGGGGTACATTTGTTTGTGCGTGATATAAAACATTGTACGTACCTGTGGACACGACCTCACCTGACCCTCCGTTAGGGGGTTCGATTATTGCCTTTACCAATTTGGTCGCGTCCACCTGGATGGCTTTTGTGATGGTTGCTGGAAGAGGTGCTGACATCGTTCTGGGCTCGCTTTCTTGTTTGTATTCCTGAGGGAAGTTTGACATGGGGTGCAACTTGCATAGGTTAATAGTTGTACATTCAACAGTATTACAATAATCATTGTTACAGTTATTACACTTATTCTTATAATCTATACTACAGTTGCTAAGAGCGTTTTTATTGTTCAACCTTGTGCTTTTCTCCGCAACCATAATCCTCCCCGATGCCATGTCTCTCCTCTCAAGATAAGATTCAGAAAAGTCAATTGAATCTCTTTGTAATTCACCTTCCTGTTGCCCTAACTGCACATAATCATAATGTTTACTTCGTCTCTTTGTTGGTTCAATGAGACATATCCTCCTCCTTAAATTTTGTAACACGTCTGGACTGAAGCTACCTATTCTTGGGAATTTGTCCCTGTCTTGTACAGTCATTCTCTCCCATTCATCACATAAAGATTCTGTGTGACTTCCGTATTTTTCACACATGATGTACCTTGCCGACCCAACGGGTCGGTTCTCTGAATCAACCCGAACCGAGGTTGATCGCCCCCTACCTGAACAACTGGCCCCCATAATTCTGCAGGTGTTGCTTATTCCTCCTTGGATCTTTATCTCAAGGTTTTCAGCGAACCCTTACAAACAAACCAAGATGTCCTGGGCAGGCCGGCGGTGGCGGTTTACCAAGTACCCCACTTACTTCTCGCCCACGTTGGCCAGTACTGCAATAACTGTAACCAGAGCTGCTGTACCCAACCCAGGGCCCCTGTGAACCTTCTGTTTACTGGAACATATGAGGGTTACCCGAAGGACACTTACTCTTTCCAGTAAAGTTGGGGTTGTTAGATAGTTCCTGAGTGACCAGCGAACTTCCCTTTAAAAATAAAAAATTACACAAATCACGTCAGAATGTACAGATAGCGTTTGTGACCACTTTACTCTAATGGTATTAGGTCAGATTACTAACTACTGCACACAATTACGTGCGGTCCAATCGTTCAGTACACAAGCACTACTTGTCATGTACTGAAAGATCAATGGAATCGATGTTTCCGGCCGCGATTCCTTCAGCAAGAGCTTGTGGCCTATATGGGTTCTGCACCAACACCCCAGGCGTTGTGCCACTGGAATTTTATAGCGGACCTCTTTGTCTATTTTACCTGTTACCTTATGACCTCCTGGTCTGTTACCGTCTGTTAATGACCTCCTGGTCTGTTACCTTATGACCTCCTGGTCTGTTACCTTACCTTATGGTCCGCTATACTCTAATGCTCAAATATTATTTAACCAAGGATGCCTCCCTAGCCACCGTATATGTCACTTACACGTGTGTCCCTTGACGAGTACCCGACTTTCCTTTTGGTTCAACCTCTTAAGTTATATAAACTTATGTAATAAAAACACACTCACTCAACACATGTACACTTTGTTTCTATATCTATTTCTGCGCAGAAATTGTCTTCAGTCCAACTGTGTTACCAATTAGGAGCAGGATCTGTTAAACTAAATTTCAGATTTTTCCAAAAATAGATTTGCGTTATTTACCGCGTCGCGTTATTTACCGCTGTGCGTTACTTATCGCCTTTGCGCTAATTATCGCTTTGCGCTAATTCAACTTTTCGTGACTTGAGCTACGTGGGCGTAACCAGACGCTACGTTGCGTAATGTACGCTGCGTGCGTCTGCCGTTTGGATTGCGTACGCAAGTCTTTTGTTAGGGACACGTGTACGCAAAACAAAGATCCACCGTAACACAATTTCTACCTTTATCAATGTAGATGATCCCTGATCATCTACCGCACCCCACACTGACTGCCTTATCTCCCAGGCAAACCGTGTGTTGTTCTATACTTTAACTATTACCTCTACTATGAACTAACAGCAAATCTCTTTTAGCACTTTCTATCAACTATAAAACTTGGCAAACAGGAATAGTGATATACGAAATTTGAAAAAAAGAAATGCAGATAAATGTATGCGTGCGTGTATACGCAAGACAGAAGAGAAATAAAACAGTTTTAAAAGACACAAGCGTTTTGTTCTTACTTCCGGTTCCCGGATTCCTTCAGCACTCTTTATCTAAGCGAAGCAGACGCTTATCCCGTCAGCACTGCGAGACAACCTCCCACCCTTTGCTGGGGGGATAATGTCTGCTGATCTACCTAGTGCAGATATGAGAAGGATAGGACGAGTCCCCAATTGACAATGCTAAATTCCCTTGTCGTATAAACAACCCTTTATGAAGTCTAAGAACACTGTACGCTGTTTACTTAAGAAGTACCGTAATGGTACGCTAGTTGCGTAACGATCGCTCAGCCGTAGGCGAGACGCTCAAGCGTCACGTTCGCTCACGGCCCAGTGATCACAGGACACGTTATTGGCTATGACTAGAGTAATGATTCGCTATGGCGTAGCGGACGCTCGAGACCACGAGGAGATCACCAGCGGCGCAGACGCTCACAACGCTATACCTTTATGTCTAAACCTTATACCAATGAAATACACGGAATACCTTAATGTGAGTACAGGGTGTAAGTGCAACCTTGTGTAACCTGACTAACTACAAAGCTGCTTGAGCGTCACCGACGCTCAAGTGAACACTTAACACTATAGGAAATACACAGATACTGGTTTAGGGTCCAAAGCCTATTAACTGTATTATATCTAGTATACTTGTAAAAAGGGGATAACAGTACAAATGATACACTACAATATAACAAAGACTTCCTAACCAAAATACAATACTATCTAATACAATACAATACTAGTCTAGGGGAGATACGAGAGAAAGAGAAGGGAAAGAGAGAGAGAGACGGAGAGAGATGAGAGAAATTGGCTCACAGAAAGACAATGATTACGGAGAGAAACTTACGCACAAGGGTAAACGATCGCATGCGCCTGGACATCCAGCACCCGATTTTCAGCAATGAGAACCGTTGAAGAGTGAGAGCTGGATGTGGTCGGCCTGCCTATTTATGCCCCACACACAATGCAATCTCATAGTCCCTACAATCCCATTGTCCATTGGATGAAGGAATTCGACCCTGTATCACAACAAAAGGTCATAGGTTGATTCATACAGGTGGGCTGTGACGATTTCCAACAGCTCAGGTGGGTGGGAAACTAGGTTTCCCGCCGCATACCTGAGTATGAGTAAATAATAGAAATAGACATAAACTTCTTATGTCCATAACTATTCGCACGAGCGATTAATACGCTCCAAACCAACACCGGAATATTGCTAATTAAATACTCTTCCGATGGGTACCAAACACTGCTGTATGATTCCTGTTAGACCCTTCGTACGATACAAAGAGGGATTCCTTAGCTCAGGGACCTTCTATATTAACCAAACTTTCAGAAACTATCAAAGGGACCATGATCTATAAACTACATTAATTGTGAAAATATGTAACGAATGAGTCGCACGCTACGACTACATAAACTCTACCGTAAATACGCACACCGCGCCTGCGAGTGCACGCTATTGCGGGTATGCGCCTTCACGGGAGAGCGTACGCATGCGCAGCGCGGACCAGTGTGCGGTGCAAATATGGCAACGTGCATGGGGATATTTTTCTGACTTTGACACTCCAAAGGGCTAGTAGGTCCTGTCCTCTATCAGAGCATTCCCTGTGTGTGTGCTGTGTGTCGGTACGTGTGTGTCGACATGTATGAGGACGATGTTGGTGAGGAGGCGGAGCAATTGCCTGTAATGGTGATGTCACTCTCTAGGGAGTCGACACCGGAATGGATGGCTTATTTAGGGAATTACGTGATAATGTCAACACGCGGCAAGGTCGGTTGACGACATGAGACGGCCGACATACCGGTCCAGACGTCTCAAAAACACCGTCAGGGGTTTTAAAACGCCCGTTTACTTTAGTCGGTCGACACAGACACAGACAGGGACACTGAATCCAGTGTCGACGGTGAATAAACAAACGTATTCCTTATTAGGGCCACACGTTAAGGGCAATGAAGGAGGTGTTACATATTTCTGATACTACAAGTACCACAAAAGAGGGTATTATGTGGGATGTGAAAAAACTACCGTAGTTTTTCCTGAATCAGATAAATTAAATGAAGTGTGTGATGATGCGTGGGTTCCCCCCGATAGAAAATATGGGCGGTATACCCTTTCCCGCCAGAAGTTAGGGCGCGTTGGGAAACACCCCTTAGGGTGGATAAGGCGCTCACACGCTTATCAGAACAAGTGGCGGTACCGTCTATAGATAGGGCCGTCCTCAAGGAGCCAGCTGACAGGAGGCTGGAAAATATCATAAAAAGTATATACACACATACTGGTGTTATACTGCGACCAGCGATCGCCTCAGCCTGGATGTGCAGAGCTGGGGTGGCTTGGTCGGATTCCCTGACTAAAAATATTGATACCCTTGACAGGGACAGTATTTTATTGACTATAGAGCATTTAAAGGATGCATTTCTATATATGCGAGATGCACAGAGGGATATTTGCACTCTGGCATCAAGAGTAAGTGCGATGTCCATATCTGCCAGAAGATGTTTATGGACACGACAGTGGTCAGGTGATGCAGATTCCAAACGGCACAAAGGTGTATTGCCGTATAAAGGAAGAGGAGTTATTTGGGGTCGGTCCATCGGACCTGGTGGCCACGGCAACTGCTGGAAAATCCACCGTTTTTTACCCTAAGTCACATCTCTGCAGAAAAAGACACCGTCTTTTCAGCTTCAGTCCTTTCGTCCCTATAAGAGTCATATCTGCCCAGGGATAGAGGAAAGGGAAGAAGACTGCAGCAGGCAGCCCATTCCCAGGAACAGAAGCGTTCCACCGCTTCTGACAAGCTCTCAGCATGACGCTGAGACCGTACAGGACCCCTGGATCCTACAAGTAGTATCCCAGGGGTACAGATTGGAATGTCGAGACGTTTCCCCTGCGCAGGCTCCTGAAGTCTGCTTTACCAAGGTCTCCCTCCGACAAGGAGGCAGTATGGGAAACAATTCACGAGCTGTATTCCCAGCAGGTGATAATTAAATTACCCCTCCTACAACAAGAAAAGGGGTATTATTCCACACTATATTGTGGTACTGAAGCCAGAAGGCTAGGTGAGACCTATTCTAAATCTAAAAAAATTTGAACACTTACAAAGGTTCAAGTCAAGATGGAGTCACTCAGAGCAGTGATAACGAACCGGGAAGAAGGGGACTATATGGTGTCCCGAGACATCAGGGATGCTTACCTCCATGTCCCAAATTTGCCCTTATCACTAAGGGTACCTCAGGTTCGTGGTACAGAACTGTCACTATCAGTTTCAGACGCTGCCGTTTGGATTGTCCACGGCACCCCGGGTCTTTACCAAGGTAATGGCCGAAATGATGGTTCTTCTTCGAAGAAAAGGCGTCTTAATTATCCCTTACTTGGACGATCTCCTGATAAGGGCAAAGTCCAGGGAACAGTTGGAGGTCGGAGTAGCACTATCTCGGATACTGTTACAACAGCAGGGGTGGATTCTAAATATTCCAAAATCGCAGCTGATCCCGACAACAAGTCTCCTGTGCTTAGGGATGATTCTGGACACAGTCCAGAAAAAGGTGTTTCTCCCGGAAGAGAAAGCCAGGGAGTTATCCGAGCTAGTCAGGAACCTCCTAAAATCAGTGCATCATTGCACAAGGGCCATGGTAAAAAAATGGTGACTTCCTTCGAAGCAATTCCAGTCGGCAGATTTCATGCAAGAACTTTTCAGTGGGATCTGCTGGACAAATGGTCCGGATCGCATCTTCAGATGCATCAGCGGATAACCCTATATCCAAGGACAAGGGTGTCTCTCCTGTGGTGATTACAGAGTGCTCATCTTCTAGAGGGCCGCAGATTCGGCATTCAGTTTTGGATGTTGGTGACCACGGAGGCCAGCCCGAGAGGCTGGGGAGCAGTCACACAAGGAAAAAATTTCCAGGGAGTGTGATCAAGTCTGGAGACTTTTCTCCACATAAATATAGCTAAGGGTAAATTTATAATGCTCTAAGCTTAGCAAGACCTCTGCTTCAAGGTCAGCCGGTATTGATCCAGTGGGATAAAACATCACGGCAGTCGCCCACGTAAATAGACAGGGCGGCACAAGAAGCAGGAGGGCAGTGGCAAAAACTGCAAGGACTTTTCGCTGGGCGGAAAATCATGTGATAGCACTGTCAGCAGTGTTTCATTCCGGGAATGGAAACTGGGAAGCAGACTTCCTCAGTAGGCACGACCTCCACCCGGCAGAGTGGGAACTTCATGGGGAAGTTTTCCACATGATTGTAAACCGTTGGGAATTACCAAAGGTGGACATGATGGCGTCCCGTCTGAACAAAAAACGGGACAGGTATTGCGCCAGGTTAAGAGACCCTCAGGCAATAGCTGTGGACGTTCTGGTAACACCGTGGGTGTACCAGTCGGTGTATGTGTTCCATCCTCTGCTTTTCATACCTAAGGTACTGAGAATTATAAGACGTAGAGGAGTAAGAACTATACTCATGGCTCCGGATTGGCCAAGAAGGACTTGGTACCCGGAACTTCAAGAGATGCTCACAGAGGACTTATGGCCTCTGCCGCTAAGAAGGGACTTGTTTCAGCAAGTACCATGTCTGTTCCAAGACTTACCGCAGCTGCGTTTGACGGCATGGCGGTGGAACGCCGGATCCTAAGGGAAAAGGCATTCAGGAAGAGGTCATTCCTACCCTGGTCAAAGCCAGAAAGGAGGTGACCGCACAACATTATCACCACATGTGGCGAAAATATGTTGCGTGGTGTGAGGCCAGGAAGGCCCCACGAAGAAATTTCAACTCGGTCGATTCCTGCATTTCCTGCAAACAGGAGTGTCTATGGGCCTCAAATTGGGGTCCATTAAGGTTCAAATTTCGGCCCTGTCGATTTTTCTTCCAGAAAGAATTGGCTTCAGTTCCTGAAGTCCAGAAGTTTGTCAAGGGAGTATTGCATATACAACCCCCTTTTGTGCCTCCAGTGGCACTGTGGGATCTCAACGTAGTTCTGGGATTCCTCAAAACACATTGGTTTAAAACCAGTCAAATCTGTGGATTTGAAGCATCTCACATGAAAAGTGAACATGCTCTTGGACCTGGCCTGGACCAGGCGAGTGTCAAATTGGTGGTTTTTTTCTCAAAAAAGCCCATATCTGTTTGTCCATTCGGACAGGGCAGAGCTGCGGACTCGTCCCCAGTTCTCTCCCTAAGGTGGTGTCAGTGTTTCACCTGAACCAGCTTATTGTGGTGTCTTGCGCCTACTAGGGACTTGGAGGACTCCAAGTTGCTAGATGTGGTCAGGGCCCTGAAAATATAGGTTCCAGGACGGCTGGAGTCAGGAAAACTGACTTGCTGTTATCCTGTATGCACCCAACAAACTGGGTGCTCTTGCTTCTAAGCAGACTTTTGCTAGTTGGATGTGTAATACAATTCAGCTTGCACATTCTGTGGCAGGCCTGCCACAGCCAAAATATGTAAATGCCCATTCCACAAGGAAGGTGGGCTCATCTTGGGCGGCTGCCCGAGGGGTCTCGGCTTTACAACTTTGCCGAGCGGCTATTTAGTCAGGGGCAAACACGTTTGTAAAATCCTACAAATTTGATAACCTGGCTAAGGAGGACCTGGAGTTCTCTCATTCGGTGCTGCAGAGTCATCCGCACTCTCCCGCCCGTTTGGGAGCTTTGGTATAATCCCCATGGTCCTTTCAGGAACCCCAGCATCCACTAGGACGATAGAGAAAATAAGAATTTACTTACCGATAATTCTATTTCTCGGAGTCCGTAGTGGATGCTGGGCGCCCATCCCAAGTGCGGATTATCTGCAATACTTGTACATAGTTACAAAAATCGGGTTATTATTGTTGTGAGCCATCTTTCAGAGGCTCCGCTGTTATCATACTGTTAACTGGGTTCAGATCACAGGTTGTACAGTGTGATTGGTGTGGCTGGTATGAGTCTTACCCGGGATTCATAAATCCTTCCTTATTGTGTACGCTCGTCCGGGCACAGTATCCTAACTGAGGCTTGGAGGAGGGTCATAGGGGGAGGAGCCAGTGCACACCACCTGATCCTAAAGCTTTACTTTTTGTGCCCTGTCTCCTGCATGGTCCTCCCCATGGTCCTTTCAGGAACCCCAGCATCCACTACGGACTCCGAGAAATAGAATTATCGGTAAGTAAATTCTTATTTTTTCCCTTAACCAAATCAGTGCAATCACATTTCTTACGGCCAAAACTTGGCTGTTATCGTTACTTGGGCTGTTCCACTTGTAACACCCTTATGACGGGATCTACTTTTTGCCATCCCCTCACGGGTAAGTAGTATATCATTCGCCACAGGGTAACATGTACCTCCACGTATGTAATCTACATGTTAAAATGTCCCTGTGGTTTAGCTTATATTGGCAAGACCCAGAGACAATTTCGGGAACGTATGGCGCTGCATCGCAGTGCCATTAAATTGGCCATTGAGAAGGGCACCAGTGAGCAACCGGTAGCCAGACACTGTGTACAAGCCCGACACACGGTAGCCAGCATGCGGGCCATTATTATAGATCAGGTGCCATTGTCACATCGTGGAGGGGATCGTAACAAGATCCTATTGCAACGTGAAAGTAGGTGGATTTTTGTTTTAAATACCTTGTCGCCACGAGGTTTAAATGAGACTTTGGGTCTTCAATGTTTTTTATGATTACAGTGGAGGTACCTGTCACTTATATTTATCTAAATTATACATTTGTGCTTACTGTTGTCATTATTTGCAGATACCCTTCACTGTCATTAGCATTTTTGTATAATTGAGATGTTTTGATGCACTAGTGGTAGTGCAACACTAGTCCGGTGGTGCAGATTATAGGACGCTTATATTACAGGATATTTACTGGTGCCTTGCTGTCTAGATTAGGGGATCAAGGATTTAACATCACTGTATATGTATCTTAATGTCTACCTTGTGTTTGCGAACGCAATAGTTATTGTGTTTGTTTTGTTTTGTTTCTCCTTTGTTACCTAGTAACACCAATGTGACCACTGGGATTGGCTCCCTGTCCGGCGCTGCCTGCCGACGTCAGCGCTCTGCGACCCGTGCACCATGCGGACGGACGCGGCGGCTGCAGCGGCGCCTGTCAGGTGAGGTGAATCCCACTAATGATTATTTGTTTAGTAAGGGTATATAAATGTTGGATGTATTGATGCACAGATGTATTGCTTGTCCCTGAAGACGGGGCTAGTTCCCCGAAACGCCGTAGAAAGGGACTGGATTAAAAGTTTTCTATACCATTTCGACTGCTGAGTGCCGCTGATTTCTTCTTCTATTATATATTTCTCTGACGTCCTAAGTGGATGCTGGGACTCCGTAAGGACCATGGGGAATAGCAGCTCCGCAGGAGACTGGGCACAACTATAAAGAAAGCTTTAGACTACTGGTGTGCACTGGCTCCTCCCACTATGACCCTCCTCCAGACTAGTTAGAATCTTGTGCCCGGCTGAGCTGGATGCACACTAGGGGCTCTCCTGAGCTCCTAGAAAGAAGGCAACAGACTCACTGCAGCGATGGACTAAGGGGAGAAGAAGCGAACCTACCTAACTGGTGGTAGTTTGGGCTTCTTAGGCTACTGGACACCATTAGCTCCAGAGGGATCGACCGCAGGACCCGACCTTGGTGTTCGTTCCCGGAGCCGCGCCGCCGGCCCCCTTACAGAGCCAGAAGCAAGAAGTGTTCCGGAAAATCGGCGGCAGAAGACTTCAGTCTTCAACAAGGTAGCGCACAGCACTGCAGCTGTGCGCCATTGCTCCTCATGCACACCTCACACTCCGGTCACTGATGGGTGCAGGGCGCTGGGGGGGGGCGCCCTGAGGGCAATATAAGACACCTTGGCTGGCAAATCTACACCATATATAGTCCTAGAGGCTATATAGGTGTAAAAATACCCCTGCCAGAATTCCAGAAAAAGCGGGAGAAGTCCGCCGGAAAAGGGACGGGGCCATCTACCTCAGCACACTGGCGCCATTTTTCCCTCACAGCTCCGCTGGAAGGAAGCTCCCTGGCTCTCCCCTGCAGTCTACAAGCTACAGAAGGGTAAAAAAGAGAGGGGGGGCACTAAATTTAGGCGCAGTATATATATATATATAAAAAGCAGCTATAAGGGAAAACACTCATTTATAGTGGGATCCCTGTGTTATATAGCGCTCTGGTGTGTGCTGGCATACTCTCTCTCTGTCTCCCTAAAGGGCTTTGTGGGGTCCTGTCCTCTGTCAGAGCATTCCCTGTGTGTATGCGGTGTGTCGGTACGGCTGTGTCGACATGTTTGATGAGGAGGCTTATGTGGAGGCGGAGCAGATGCCTATAAATGTGATGTCACCCCCTGCGGGGTCGACACCTAAGTGGATGGTGCTGTGGAAGGAATTACGCGACAGTGTCGACTCCTTGCATAAAAGGTTTGACGACATACCAAATGTGGGACAGCCGGCTTCTCAGCCTGTGCCTGCCCAGGCGTCTCAAAAGCCATCAGGGGCTCTAAAACGCCCGCTACCTCAGATGGCAGACACAGATGTCGACACGGATACTGACTCCAGTGTCGACGACGATGAGACTAATGTAACTTCCAGTAGGGCCACACGTTACATGATTGAGGCAATGAAAAATGTGTTGCACATTTCTGATGTTACGCCCGGTACCACAAAAAAGGGTATTATGTTTGGAGAGAAAAAACTACCAGTAGCTTTTCCTCCATCTGAGGAGTTAAATGAAGTGTGTGAAGAAGCGTGGGCTTCCCCTGATAAGAAACTGGTAATTTCTAAGAGATTACTAATGGCGTACCCTTTCCCGCCAGAGGATAGGGCACGTTGGGAAACATCCCCTAGGGTGGATAAAGCGCTCACACGCTTGTCAAAGAAGGTGGCACTACCGTCTCCGGATACGGCCGCCCTGAAGGAATCTGCTGATAGAAAGCAGGAGGCTATCCTGAAGTCTATATATACACACACAGGTGTTATACTGAGACCAGCTATTGCTTCAGCATGGATGTGCAGTGCTGCAGCTGCGTGGTCAGATTCCCTGTCAAAAAATATTGATACCCTAGACAGGGACACTATATTGCTAACCGTAGAGCATGTTAAAGACGCACTTTTATACATGAGGGATGCACAGAGGGATATTTGCCGGCTGGCATCTAAAATTAGTGCAATGTCCATTTCTGCCAGAAGAGGGTTATGGACTCGGCAGTGGACAGGAGATGCAGATTCCAAAAGGCACATGGAAGTTCTGCCTTATAAGGGTGAGGAGTTGTTCGGGGATGGTCTCTCGGACCTCGTTTCCACAGCAACAGCTGGGAAGTCTACATTTTTACCCCATGTTCCCTCACAGCCAAAGAAAGCACCGTATTATCAGGTACAGTCCTTTCGGCCCAATAGGGGCAAGCGGGTTAAGGGCGCGTCCTTTCTGCCCAGAGGCAGAGGTAAGGGAAAGAAGCTGCAGCATACAGCCAGTTCCCAGGAGCAAAAGTCCTCCCCCGCTTCCTCTAAGTCCACAGCATGACGCTGGGGCTCCACAGGCGGAGCCAGGTACGATGGGGGCCCGTCTCAAATATTTCAGCAATCAGTGGGCTCGCTCACGGGTGGATCCCCGGATCTTTCAAGTAGTATCTCAGGGGTACAAGCTGGAATTCGAGACGTCTCCCCCCCGCCGTTTCCTCAAATCTGCCTTGCCAACCACTCCCTCAGGCAGGGAGGCAGTGTTACAGGCAATTCCCAAGCTGTATTCACAGCAGGTGATAGTAAAGGTGCCCCTACTTCAACAAGGACGGGGTTACTATTCCACAATGTTTGTGGTACCGAAACCGGACGGTTCAGTGAGACCCATTTTAAATTTGAAATCCTTGAACACATATATAAAAAAATTCAAGTTCAAGATGGAATCGCTCAGGGCGGTTATTGCAAGCCTGAACGAGGGGGATTACATGGTATCACTGGACATCAAGGATGCTTACCTGCATGTCCCCATTTACCATCCTCACCAGGAGTACCTCAGATTTGTGGTACAGGATTGTCATTACCAATTCCAGACGTTGCCGTTCGGTCTATCCACGGCTCCGAGGGTCTTTACCAAGGTAATGGCCGAAATGATGATACTCCTTCGAAAAAAGGGAGTTTTAATTATCCCGTACTTGGACGATCTCCTGATAAAGGCGAGGTCCAGGGAGCAGTTGTTGGTCGGGGTAGCACTATCTCGGGAGGTGCTACAACAGCACGGCTGGATTCTAAATATTCCAAAGTCACAGCTGGTCCCTACGACACGTCTGCTGTACCTGGGGATGGTTCTGGACACAGAACAGAAAAAAGTGTTTCTCCCGGAGGAGAAGGCCAAGGAGCTGTCATCTCTAGTCAGAGGCCTCCTAAAACCAAAACAGGTGTCGGTGCATCACTGCACGCGGATCCTGGGAAAGATGGTAGCTTCCTACGAAGCAATTCCATTCGGCAGGTACCATGCAAGGACCATTCAGTGGGACCTGTTGGACAAGTGGTCCGGATCGCATCTTCAGATGCATCGGCTGATAATCCTGTCTCCAAGGACAAGGGTGTCTCTGCTGTGGTGGCTGCAGAGTGCTCATCTTCAAGAGGGCCGCAGATTCGGCATACACGACTGGGTCCTGGTGACTACGGATGCCAGCCTTCGAGGCTGGGGGGCAGTCACACAGGGAATAAACTTCCAAGGACTATGGTCAAGTCAGGAGACTTCCCTGCACATAAATATTCTGGAACTAAGGGCCATTTACAATGCCCTAAGTCAGGCAAAACCCCTGCTTTAAAACCAGCCGGTACTGATCCAGTCAGACAACATCACGGCGGTCGCCCATGTAAACCGACAGGGCGGCACGAGAAGCAGGACGGCGATGGCAGAAGCCACAAGGATTCTCCGATGGGCGGAAAATCACGTGTTAGCACTGTCAGCAGTGTTCATTCCGGGAGTGGACAACTGGGAAGCAGACTTCCTCAGCAGGCACGACCTCCACCCGGGAGAGTGGGGACTTCATCCAGAAGTCTTCCAAATGATTGTAAACCGTTGGGAAAGGCCACAGGTGGACATGATGGCGTCCCGCCTCAACAAAAAGCTAGAAAAGTATTGCGCCAGGTCAAGAGACCCGCAGGCGATAGCTGTGGACGCTCTAGTGACACCGTGGGTGTACCGGTCGGTTTATGTGTTCCCTCCTCTTCCTCTCATACCTAAGGTACTGAGGATAATAAGGAGAAGAGGAGTAAGAACTATACTCATTGTTCCGGATTGGCCAAGAAGAGCTTGGTACCCGGAACTTCAAGAAATGATCACAGAGGACCCATGGCCTCTGCCGCTCAGACAGGACCTGCTGCAGCAGGGGCCCTGTCTGTTCCAAGACTTACCGCGGCTACGTTTGACGGCATGGCGGTTGAACACCGGATCCTGAAGGAAGAGGGCATTCCGGAGGAAGTCATTCCTACGCTGATTAAAGCTAGGAAAGAAGTAACGGCAAACCATTATCACCACATATGGCGTAAATATGTCGCGTGGTGCGAGGCCAGGAAGGCCCCAACGGAAGAATTTCAGCTGGGCCATTTCCTGCACTTTCTACAGTCAGGGGTGACTATGGGCCTAAAATTGGGTTCCATTAAGGTCCAGATTTCGGCTCTATCGATTTTCTTCCAGAGAGAACTGGCTTCACTACCTGAAGTTCAAACTTTTGTTAAGGGAGTGCTGCATATTCAGCCCCCTTTTGTGCCTCCAGTGGCACCTTGGGATCTCAACGTGGTGTTGGATTTCCTAAAGTCACATTGGTTTGAGCCACCTAAGACCGTGGAATTGAAATATCTCACGTGGAAAGTGGTCATGTTGTTGGCCTTGGCTTCGGCCAGGCGTGTATCAGAATTGGCGGCTTTGTCATGTAAAAGCCCTTATCTGATTTTCCATATGGATAGGGCAGAATTGAGGACTCGTCCCCAATTTCTCCCTAAGGTGGTATCAGCTTTTCATCTGAACCAACCTATCGTGGTGCCTGCGGCTACTAAAGACTTGGAGGCTTCCAAGTTATTGGACGTAGTCAGGGACCTGAAAATGTATGTTTCCAGGACAGCTGGAGTCAGGAAGACTGACTCGCTATTTATCCTGTACGCGCCCAACAAGTTGGGTGCACCTGCTTCAAAGCAGACTATTGCTCGCTGGATCTGTAGTACGATTCAGCTTGCACATTCTGCGGCTGGACTGCCGCATCCTAAATCAGTGAAAGCCCATTCCACGAGGAAGGTGGGCTCTTCTTGGGCGGCTGCCCGAGGGGTCTCGGCTCTACAACTTTGCCGAGCAGCAAACACGTTTGCTAAATTCTACAAGTTTGACACCCTGGCTGAGGAGGACCTAGAGTTTGCCCATTCGGTGCTGCAGAGTCATCCGCACTCTCCCGCCCGTTTGGGAGCTTTGGTATAATCCCCATGGTCCTTACGGAGTCCCAGCATCCACTTAGGACGTCAGAGAAAATAAGAATTTACTCACCGGTTATTCTATTTCTCGTAGTCCGTAGTGGATGCTGGGCGCCCATCCCAAGTGCGGATTGTCTGCAATACTTGTATATAGTTATTGTTTAACTAAAGGGTTATTGTTGAGCCATCTGTTGAGAGGCTCAGTTGTTATCATGCTGTTAACTGGGTATTGTATCACGAGTTATACGGTGTGATTGGTGTGGCTGGTATGAGTCTTACCCGGGATTCAAAATCCTTCCTTATTGTGTCAGCTCTTCCGGGCACAGTATCCTAACTGAAGTCTGGAGGAGGGTCATAGTGGGAGGAGCCAGTGCACACCAGTAGTCTAAAGCTTTCTTTATAGTTGTGCCCAGTCTCCTGCGGAGCCGCTATTCCCCATGGTCCTTACGGAGTCCCAGCATCCACTACGGACTACGAGAAATAGAATTACCGGTGAGTAAATTCTTATTTTATATATATATACAAGTCCAGCAATAAACGGCACTCTGAGACAGCACAAGTTCAAAAGCAGTGTAATTATATATATATTTTTATATATGTTTATATTTGAGTCAACTCTGACCTTTGATTATTTATTCTTGTTTTTCATGTTAAATTTCGGAATGACTTGGACTTTTATGAACTCTGATTATGACATTACCGTGGATAGAATATGTGGATTATATTGATCTCCGGAACTAATATACGGTGGAATGTTAAATAATGTTTGAAATCTCATTTTTTATTTTGACATCCGCAAGTGGAACGCAAGTTGGAACGCAAGCTTCCGGAAGTTCTGTTCCCGTAACTTCTGGCTGTTTGGTCAAGCCACGGGTTGACTTCTGGGAGCGGCTCTTCCGTGTGTGGCGCAGGGCCGTTAGATCATTCCATCTTGCATCCCTTTCGTGTAGGTCGTGGACCTGTGAGGTCATTCCCGGCCACCAATGAAGCCGGAAAAAGGCGGGAAATATTAGTCCCACCCCATGGGAAGATTATCTATTAGGAAATGTATAAATATGAAGATCTTGTTAAATGCCACTATGCTTCTGATGAAGGACGCAGTTCCGAAACGCGTTAAGCATTTGGTGGCCTGTTTGAATTGTTTGGGGACTACTCCAGAGACCTGCACCTGATGCAAACCGGTTGGACATTTGTTTAAGGAAGATCCGGATGGTGTGGATGGGCTGTGAAGGAGAGAAGTACCCCAAAATACCACTCATGTGGTGATATGCTTGTTTTTATTAATTTATTGTGAGTGTGATGTACAAATAAAATCCGTTCCATTTTTTAGACTATATTGCACGATCATGTTTCTCTTTTCTCGAGATAATGAGTTTACTGTGAGACCATAGTGCAAAAAGTATGGAGTCAATCTAAGAAAAAGGATTTTATTGAAAAAGTAAGCATCACACGTAACCTTCTTACTTTTATTAGGAGAAATTGTTTTTCTGCGCCATATCTGGACATTTCTTCTTACCCAAAGAGTGAATCAGGCCAGCACTGCTGACACACAATATTTATAATATATTATTTTCACAGCTCATCAAAATATTATAATAAACCCAAAGGGTTAGAAAAATAAAAATTTGGGATATCCACCCAAAACAGTCCTACCCAAAAATATGAAGCATCTCCTGAAAGTATATATGGGTATATATGGATTTGTGGGGACCGCAGCAGAAATGGGCTCCTGTCCCTGCGTGTGATTTTTTTTTTTAAATGCATGTAATTCTTAATTTCTTATTTCCATTGATATGCAGCGATAAATGATAATTTTCGGAAGTCATGATAATTAATAACTATGATCCACAATCGTGACAAAGTATCTGGATATTTGAAAAACAAAGTGAAATACAGTATAGGTCTATGTCACCCATAACTGAATTTTAGTTCATATATAACTGTGTACATATATTCGACATATTTTACATAGCATAATGACAGATAAATGTGTTGTGACATGTTCGTTGGGAATACCTGCTGTATTACGGGCCTGATTCACAGTTATACATAAATGCGATGTTTGATGATCGGCGAATACGCTGGTTGTGTACTGCACATGTGCTGTTCTGTGACTGCGAGATTGCTCATAGTACCCCGTAAGCCACGGCATGTTGTGTGGGGGTGGGGATGGCGCTGCGCTGGGCAGCAGTTTTGAAAATAGGGGCATGTTGGACCCATTTTCCAGGAGTTTCAAGGTGTCTGTGTATTCCAATGCAGAGTTACTGGCCCTGGCAGCCTGAACGGCACGGCAATCCCGAGCAACCTTAGCAGCAGATCACAGAAGCGGCCAGGAGCCGTCTATTTAAACAAGACACCTTCTGTGCAGTGGCGTAAGTTTGTCCCAGTTGCCTGCAGGCAAGAAAAATATTGCTGCCCCCCATACACACACATATATATATATATAGAGAGAGAGAGAGAGAGAGAGACAACAGATCCGGCACTCATCAGTAAATAGCTGCTGGTATACGTACTCCGGTGCCCTCCTTCCAGTCCTTACGGACTATATATGCAGTGGAGATCAGTAGTGGCGGCAGTCAGGAGACGAATAAGTACTTATTCGTCTCCTGAGTGCCGTCACTACTGATCTCCACTATATATATATATATATATATATATATGTATTGTTCCTGTTTTATATATATACACACATCAGGCACTGTCCCCTCTGCCTTCAAGCATGCTCTTGTCTCCCCTATTCTTAAAAAACCTACCCTTGATCCTAACACTCTCTCCAACTATCGACCCATCTCTCTCCTCCCCTTTGCCTCCAAACTTCTTGAGCGTATTGTCTATAATCGCCTTACTGCCTTTCTTTCCTCTCACTCACTGCTTGACCCATACCAGTCTGGTTTCCGCTCTCTCCACTCCACTGAAACTGCCCTCACAAAAGTCTGCAATGACCTCCATGCCGCCAAATCTAAGGGCCACTACTCTCTGCTTATTCTTCTTGACCTCTCTGCTGCTTTTGACACTGTGGACCACCCTCTTCTTCTGCAAATCCTTCACTCTCTTGGTCTACGCGATACTGCCCTCTCCTGGCTGTCCTCCTACCTCTCTGATCGTTCCTTCTCTGTCTCCTCTCATGATGCTACCTCGCCTCCACTTCCACTAACTGTTGGTGTCCCCCAAGGTTCTGTTCTTGGGCCTCTCCTTTTCTCTCTCTATACGTCCTCTTTAGGTGAACTCATTAGTTCTTTTAATTTCCAGTATAACCTCTATGCTGATGACACTCAAATCTACCTCTCCTCCCCTGATCTCTCCACGGCTCTCCTCACTCGTGCCTCTAACTGTCTTTCTGCTATCTCTTCCTGGATGTCCCAGCGCTTTCTTAAACTCAACATGTCTAAGACTGAGCTGATCATCTTCCCACCCTCCCGCACAACCTCACCTCCCACAATCTCATTATCCATTGATGGCACGACTATCTCCTCTAGCCCCCAAGTACGCTGTCTTGGTGTAATCCTTGACTCCTCCCTCTCCTTCAAACCACACATTCAGCACCTCTCACAAACCTGTCATTTTCATCTCAAAAACATTTCCAGGATCAGACCTTTTCTCACCCAGGATGCCACTAAGATCATTATTCACTCACTGATTATTTCCAGACTGGACTACTGTAATCTCCTAACTGGCCTCCCTGACAATTACCTCTCTCCACTCCAGTCTATCCTCAATGCTGCTGCTTGGCTCATCTTCCTCACCAAACGCACTACATCCACCTCCCCTCTCCTACTAGCCCTTCACTGGCTTCCCTTCCCCTTCAGAATCCAATTCAAACTTCTCACTCTCACTTACAAAGCTCTCACCCAATCCTCTCCCATTTACATCTCTGACCTTATCTCCCTTTACTCTCCCACCCGTCCTCTTCGCTCTGCTAATGCACGCCGCCTCTCCTGTCTCCTGATTACTTCCTCCCACTCCTATCTCCAAGATTTTTCACGTGCTGCTCCCTTCCTTTGGAATTCTTTACCTCTCCCCCTCAGACTCTCCACCTCTCTACAAAACTTCAAACGGGCTCTCAAGACCCATTTCTTTACCAAACCCAGCCAAATCTCATCCTAACCCTCTGTTCCATGCTCTCTATGTACCCCATCTGTGTCACCCCTGTCTGTCTACCCCTCCCCCTAGAATGTAAGCTCTCACGAGTAGGGCCCTCTTCCCTCATGTGCTCACCCTTTTCTTACTTTAATAATTCTCAACTGCCCAAATCACAGTTTTTGGGCCACCTGGAACTTATCTCTGTCATTTACTGGTGTAGTTATGCTTAGTTACCCTGTACTTGTCCAAAATTGATTTCAACTGTAAGTCACTGTTTTGATTATGTGCATATGTACTCTGTAATTGGGCGCTGCGGAACCCTTGTGGCGCCATATAAATAAATGATAATAAATAAGAATTTACTCACCGGTAATTCTATTTCTCGTAGTCCGTAGTGGATGCTGGGGACTCCGTAAGGACCATGGGGAACAGACGGCTCCGCAGGAGACTGGGCACATCTAAAGAAAGATTTAGGACTATCTGGTGTGCACTGGCTCCTCCCCCTATGACCCTCCTCCAAGCCTCAGTTAGGAACTGTGCCCGGAAGAGCTGACACAATAAGGAAGGATTTTTTGAATCCCGGGTAAGACTCATACCAGCCACACCAATCACACCATATAACACGTGATAGGAACCCCGGTTAACAGTATGATAACAAATGGAGCCTCTGAAGAGATGGCTCACAACAAAACCCGATTTTTGTAACAATAACTATGTACAGGTATTGCAGACAATCCGCACTTGGGATGGGCGCCCAGCATCCACTACGGACTACGAGAAATAGAATTACCGGTGAGTAAATTCTTATTTTCTCTGACGTCCTAGTGGATGCTGGGGACTCCGTAAGGACCATGGGGATTATACCAAAGCTCCCAAACGGGCGGGAGAGTGCGGATGACTCTGCAGCACCGAATGAGAGAATTCCAGGTCCTCCTCAGCCAGGGTATCAAATTTGTAGAATTTTGCAAACGTGTTTGCCCCCGACCAAGTAGCTGCTCGGCAAAGTTGTAAAGCCGAGACCCCTCGGGCAGCCGCCCAAGATGAGCCCACCTTCCGTGTGGAATGGGCTTTTACAGATTTAGGCTGCAGTAAGCCTACCGCAGAATGCGCCAGCTGAATAGTGCTACAAATCCAGCGCGCAATAGACTGCTTAGAAGCAGGTGCACCCAGCTTGGTGGGTGCATACAGGATAAACAGCGAGTCAGTCATTCTGACTCCAGCCGTCCTGGAAATATATATTTTTAGGGCCCTGACTACGTCCAGCAACTTGGAATCCTCCAAGTCCCTAGTAGCCGCAGGCACCACAATAGGTTGGTTCAAGTGAAAAGCTGAGACCACCTTTGGGAGAAACTGAGGACGAGTCCTCAATTCTGCCCTATCCATATGGAAAATCAGATAAGGGCTTTTACAAGACAAAGCCGCCAATTCTGAAACCCGCCTGGCCGACGCCAAGGCCAACAGCATGACCACTTTCCACGTGAGATATTTTAAATCCACAGTCTTAAGTGGTTCGAACCAATGTGATTTCAGGAATGCCAAAACCACATTGAGATCCCAAGGTGCCACTGGGGGCACAAAAGGAGGCTGAATATGCAGTACTCCTTTGACAAAAGTCTGAACTTCGGGCAGTGAAGCCAGTTCTTTTTGGAAGAAAATCGACAGAGCCGAAATCTGGACCTTTATGGACCCCAATTTGAGGCCCAACGTCACCCCTGCTTGCAGGAAGTGCAGGAATCGACCCAGTTGAAATTCCTCCGTCGGGGCCTTCATGGCCTCACACCAAGCAACATATTTTCGCCAAATGCGGTGATAATGTCTTGCGGTGACATCCTTCCTGGCTTTGATCAGGGTAGGGATGACTTCCTCCGGAATACCCTTTTCCTTCAGGATCCGGTGTTCAACCGCCATGCCGTCAAACGCAGCCGCGGTAAGTCTTGGAACAGACAGGGTCCCTGCTGCAGCAGGTCTTGTCTGAGCGGCAGAGGCCAAGGGTCCTCTGTAAGCATCTCTTGAAGTTCCGGGTACCAAGCTCTTCTTGGCCAATCCGGAACCACGAGTATGGTTTTCACTCCTCGCCTTCTTATTATTCTCAGTACCTTGGGTATGAGAGGTAGAGGAGGAAACACATAAACCGACTGGTACACCCATGGTGTCACTAGAGCGTCCACCGCTATCGCCTGAGGGTCTCTTGACCGGGCGCAATATCTTTTCAACTTCTTGTTGAGGCGGGACGCCATCATGTCTACCTGTGGTTTTTCCCACCGGTTGACCAGCATTTGGAAGACTTCTGGATGAAGTCCCCATTCTCCCGGGTGGAGGTCGTGCCTGCTGAGGAAGTCTGCTTCCCAGTTGTCCACTCCCGGAATGAACACTGCCGTCAGTGCTAACACATGATTCTCTGCCCATCTGAGAATCTTTGTGGCTTCTGCCATCGCCATCCTGCTTCTCGTGCCGCCCTGTCTGTTTACATGGGCGACCGCCTTGATGTTGTCTGACTGGATCAGTACCGGCTGATTTTGAAGCAGGGGTCCTGCCTGGCTTAGGGCATTGTAAATGGCCCTTAGCTCCAGGATATTTATGTGAAGATAAATCTCCTGATTTGACCACAGTCCTTGGAAATTTATTCCCTTTGTGACTGCCCCCCAGCCCCGAAGGCTGGCATCCGTGGTCACCAGGACCCAGTCCTGTATTCCGAATCTGCGGCCCTCTAGTAGATGAGCCCTCTGCAGCCACCACAGCAGCGACACCCTGGTTC
This sequence comes from Pseudophryne corroboree, assembly GCF_028390025.1. Classification (NCBI taxonomy): domain Eukaryota; kingdom Metazoa; phylum Chordata; class Amphibia; order Anura; family Myobatrachidae; genus Pseudophryne; species Pseudophryne corroboree. The sequence goes on from NC_086448.1 coordinate 198,799,254, forward strand.
TGGCCGATAGGGTTATCCGCTGTTGCATCTGGAGATGGGACCCGGACCATTTGTCCAACAGGTCCCACTGGAACGTCCTTGCGTGGAACCTTCCGAATGGAATTGCTTCGTACGAAGCTACCATTTTTCCCAGGACTCGTGTGCATTGATGTACCGACACTTTTCCTGGTTTTAGGATGTCTCTGACCAGAGATGACAATTCCTCGGCTTTTTCCAGTGGAAGAAACACTCTTTTCTGGTCTGTGTCCAGAATCATTCCCAGGAACAGAAGACGTGTCGTCGGGACCAACTGTGACTTTGGAATGTTTTAGAATCCAGCCGTGCTGTTGTAGCACTTCCTGAGAAAGTGCCACCCCCACTATCAACTGTTCTTTGGACCTCGCCTTTATCAGGAGATCGTCCAAGTACGGGATAATTAAAACTCCCTTCTTGCGAAGGAGTATCATCATTTCGGCCACTACCTTGGTAAAGACCCTCGGTGCCGTGGATAACCCAAACGGCAGCGTCTGGAACTGATAGTGACAGTTCTGTACCACAAATCTGAGGTACTCCTGGTGCGGAGGGTAAATGGGGACATGCAGGTACGCATCCTTGATGTCCAGGGATACCATGTAATCCCCCTCCTCCAGGCTCACAATAACCGCCCTGAGAGATTCCATCTTGAACTTGAACCTTTTGATATAAGTGTTCAAGGCTTTTAAATTTAAGATGGGTCTCACCGAACCGTCCGGTTTCGGTACCACAAACATTGTGGAGTAGTAACCCTTTCCTTGCTGAAGGAGGGGTACCTTGACGATCACTTTCTGTGAATACAGTTTTTGAATAGCCACCAACACTGCCTCCCTGGCAGAGGGAGTTGCCGGCAAGGCAGATTTTAGGAAACGGCGGGGGGGAGACGTCTCGAATTCCAGCCTGTACCCCTGAGATACTACTTGAAGGACCCAGGGATCCACTTGTGAGAGAGCCCACTATGTGCTGAAAAACCTGAGACGTGCCCCCACCGTTCCCGATTCCGCCTGAGCAGCCCCAGCGTCATGCTGTGGACTTACCGGACGCAGGGGAGGACTTCTGCTCCTGGGAACTAGCTGTGTGCTGCAGCTTTTTCCCCCTTCCTCTGCCCCTCGGCAGAAAGGATGAGCCTCTAGCCCGCTTATTTTTCTGGGGCCGAAAGGACTGTACCTGATAATACGGTGCTTTCTTTTGCTGTGGGGTAGCCTGTGGCAAAAAGGTCGATTTCCCAGCAGTAGCTGTGGAAACGAGGTCTGAAAGACCTTCCCCAAAAAGTTCCACCCCTTTATAGGGTAAAACTTCCATGTGCCGCTTGGAGTCGGCATCACCTGACCATTGCCTAGTCCATAACCCCCGTCTGGCGGCAATGGACATAGCGCTTATTTTTGATGCCAGACGGCAAATATCCCTCTGTGCATCACGCATGTATAAGACCGCGTCTTTTATATGGTCAATCGTTAGCAAAATAGTGTCCCTATCCATGGTATCAATGTTTTCCGACGGAGTCTGACCACGCAGCAGCAGCACTGCACATCCAAGCTGATGCAATAGCGGGTCTCAATATAATGCCAGTGTGTGTGTATATAGCTTTTAGGGTACTTTCCAGCTTTCTATCAGCAGGTTCTTTTAGGGCGGCCGTATCCGGAGACGGTAGTGCCACCTTCTTTGATAAGCGTGTCAGTGCTTTATCTACCCTAGGGGGTGTTTCCCAGCGTGACCTATCCTCTGGCGGGAAAGGGTACGCAGCCATTAACCGTTTAGAAATGATCAATTTCTTATCTGGGGAAGTCCACGCTTCCTCACACACCTCATTTAATTCGTCAGATGCAGGAAAAACTACTGGTAGTTTTTTTCTCACCAAACATAATACCCTTTTTTGTGGCACCTGGGGTATCATCAGAAATGTGTAATACATTTTTCATAGCCTCAATCATATAACGGGTGGATCTATTGGAGGGTACACTCGTCTCATCATCGTCGACACTGGAGTCGGTATCCGTGTCGACATCTGTATCTGTCATCTGAGGTAGCGGGCGTTTTATAGCCCCTGATGACATTTGAGACGCTTGGACAGGCACAAGCTGAGTAGCCGGCTGTCCTATGTCGTCAAACCTTTTATGTAAGGAGCTGACACTGTCACGTAATTCCTTCCATAAGTCCATCCACACTGGTGTCGACCCCGCAGGGGGTGACATCACATTCACAGGCATTTGCTCCGCCTCCACATCATTATCCTCATCATACATGTCGACACAGCAGTACCGACCCACAGCAGACACACAGGGAATGCTCTTACAGAGGACAGGACCCCACAAAGCCCTTTGGGGAGACAGAGGGAGAGTATCCCAGCACACACCAGGGCGCTATATAACACAGGGATATCACTATACAGAGTGTTTTCCCCTATAGCTGCCTATAATATATATATACTGCGCCTAAATTGTGCCCCCCCTCTCTTTTTTACCCTTTCTGTAGTGCAGGACTGCAGGGGAGAGCCAGGGAGCTTCCTTCCAGCGAAGCTGTGAGGGAATAATGGCGCCAGTGTGCTGAGGGAGTTGGCTCCGCCCCTTTTTCGGCGGGCTTTCTCTCGCTATTTTATCGTTTCTGGCAGGGGTTAATATACACCTATATAGCCTCTGGGGCTATATATGGTGTTAGTTTTGCCAGCCAAGGTGTTATTATTGCTGCTCAGGGCGCCCCCCCCCCCCCCCAGCGCCCTGCACCCATCAGTGACCGCAGTGTGTGGTGTGCATGAGGAGCAATGGCGCACAGCTGCAGTGCTGTGCGCTACCTTGGAGAAGACAGAAGTCTTCAGCCGCCGATTTTCCGGACCACCTTCTTGTTTCTGGCTCTGTAAGGGGGACGGCGGCGCGGCTCCGGGAACGGACGACGAGGTCGGGTCCTGTGTTCGATCCCTCTGGAGCTAATGGTGTCCAGTAGCCTAAGAAGCCCAAGCTACCACCACTTAGGTAGGTTTGCTTCTTCTCCCCTTAGTCCCTCGTTGCAGTGAGCCTGTTGCCAGCAGGTCTCACTGAAAATAAAAAACCTAAACTATACTTTCTTCTAGGAGCTCAGGAGAGCCCCTAGTGTGCATCCAGCTCAGCCGGGCACAGAAATCTAACTGAGGCTTGGAGGAGGGTCATAGGGGGAGGAGCCAGTGCACACCAGATAGTCCTAAATCTTTCTTTAGATGTGCCCAGTCTCCTGCGGAGCCGTCTGTTCCCCATGGTCCTTACGGAGTCCCCAGCATCCACTAGGACGTCAGAGAAATAATAATAATAACAACACATATTTGCTCCTGCATAGCAAGCCTGCAGATTCTAACTATATGAAGCTACTACAAAACCGTTGCAACTAGGTAGATCTATGTAGGGGTCCAGCCACACACTACATAGATCTGCTCAGTCACTCACAATGCTGATTATTTCTCTGACAATTAATCTGCAAGTGTCATATCCAGGATTAGAACCCACAACCTATTACACTGGAAACATGCACCTTACTGATGCATACCTCCCAACTGTCCCGATTTTCGCGGGACAGTCCCGTTTTTTGGGGACTGTCCCGCTGTCCCACCCGCGGGCCACAGTGTCCCGCGGTGGGGGGGGTCAGTTGGGAGGCTCTGTCAATCGCGCTCTGAATAGACGCTGCGCGCATGCGCACAGCGTCTATTCAGTGGAGTCAGAGAGGGAGCATGCCAGCGGCTCACAGAGCGCTGAGCATGCCCCCTCAGTGACGAAAACGGAGGCGTGGCTCGCGATTGCGGGTCCTCCCGCGAAGCCACGCCCCCTTTTCATAGGTCACGCCTCCTTTTCGGGAACGCGCGCGGCTTCGCCGCGCGAGTGTCCCGCTCTGCACAGATTCAAAGTTGGGAGGTATGCTGATGGAGATATCTGCTCTTGCATAGGAAGTATGAGAATTCTAACTACAGTATATGAAGTTAATTGTAATTGTCTGAGAAATAATTTCATATAGTTCGAATTCTCATGCTTCCTTTATAGGGGCAAATAGCTTCATCAGTAAGGTGTCTGCTTCCAGTGTATCTATAATAAAGAGGGTGTGATTTGTAATGTGTAGTGACTAGTGGGGAAGTCGGCTACGGAAGAGATACCGGCTGCTGTCATTTAACTTAATTGATTAATGTTGCTGAACACATGTAACAGAAGGAGAGGTGCCCCCCTTCAAAGCAGGAGCCCGGCGGCAGCTGACTCTGTTGCCTCCCAGAGTTCTGCTTCTGCTTCTGTGGCATTAGTATAACCGTTACCAACCATTGCAGCTGCTACTGCTTAGTGTACTAGGTTGAAACAGGGCCATCTTAACAGCATTGCAGACCCTGGGCAAAGAAATGTACTGGGGCCCCTACCTACCCATTCACGGTAATACATTTTTTTATTTTTTTTCAAAGTGTTTTTATTGACCAGTGAATTACCAGTAAAACAGGTTTAACAGTGTGCATTATATGAATAGTACATTACATTACATTATGAACAGATAGTAACAAGAAATACAATCATGCTCCGTGTAAGCCCTAGGTAGTAATAGTATGGTAACTGTAGAGGGTATGTGGTAACCTTTGGAGTGCGGAGGAGTCAGGTGGTATATATGTGTGATATAGAGTCGGTGGTTCAAAAGGGAGGAGGTGCAGAGTCCAATGTCTCCTGTAAATACCATTTGGTGTCTTTGAAGCATTTCCGCAGGGCTTCCCTTGTAACCTGGGGGAGGGTCTGGATGTAGGGTAGCCAAGTGTGGAAAAATTTCTCGGTCAGTTTGTCTTTCTGTAAGGCGGTATTCGTCCAATCTAGGTGGAATAGATGAGAGATCCTAGGATGTAGTAATGTGATGGGGATTGTGTCGGTGGATATCCATTGTGATAGGATTGTGTTTTTTGTGGCTGCTGCCAGTTTAATTAAGAGAATGCGTTGTCCTTTGGCTAGTCTGGGAGGGTGTTGTTTTGGGAATATGCCCCAGAATGCCCATGTTTTGGTGATGGTAAATTGTATCTGTAACTCTGTTGTAATATATGACTGGAGTGTCTGCCAGAGTGTGTGTACCTTGGGACACGACCATAGGCAGTGTACAAGATCTGCCTCTGGAGCCGTGCATTTGAAGCAGTGAGATGATGAAGCTGCACCAATAAGGTGTCTCCGTTTGGGAGTGATATATGCTCTATGTAAAATTTTTTGGTGCATTTCTGAATATGTGACTGAGCCTAGTGTTTTGTCCAAGTATGCGTTGGCTTCCAGAATTAGTTTCATTGTGAGGTCTGGGAATTCTAGTTTCCACTTTAGGAGGCCTGTTGAGCCGGTTTCTACGTCCAATAGAGTGCGGGAATGTGTATATATGAGCGCTGTGGGAAAGCTACCATCTTGGGTAAGTCGTAATGTGTTGTCCAAGATGTGGAAGTTATCCTGTGCAATTAGTGAAGATGTAACCTTTTGTACGTAACTACATGCTTGAAGGAATGGAAAAATTGGGATTGGTAAGGATGGAAAGCGTGCTATGAGTTGAGATTGTGTGAGTAAGGTTAGATTTTCGGCATGTAAGAAATGATGGATGTATTTTAGCCCACCATTGTACCAAGTCTGAAATATAGGGGAGGTGGTGTGAGGCTTGAAGTCAGGGTTGTTCCAAAGAGGTAAAAATAATGATGTGTATCGTGATATTTTCAGTCGAGCACGGATCTGTCTCCATGCAGCGCAGGTGGAGGATATGAGTATGTTATCTGACACGCAGTGTGGTATGGAGGTGGGTGTGGTGTGTAGTAGAGATACCAGGGCCTGGGACGGGACAAAAGACTGTTCCAACTGTGTGTTAGCGTATATATCGCCTCCGCCAATCCAGTCCAAAGCGATTCTGTAGTTAGCTGCTAAGGCGTAGGAATAAAGGCATGGTAAATTAAGGCCTCCAAGGGAGCGAGGTTGGCGTAGTTTGAATAACGAGAATCTAGGGTGTTTATCCGCCCAAATGAATTTGGACAGTGCTTTGTCTAGTTGAGCTAATATGTGTTTGGGTGGGATCAGTGGGAGCATCTGTAGTACATAAAGTAGGCGGGGAAAACTTATCATTTTGTACAAATGGCTCCTGCCTGTGTATGTAAGGGGAAGGTGAGACCATCTGGCGAAGTCTGTATACGTTTTGGCCAATAGTGGGGGGAAATTAAGCGAGTATAGTTTGGAAGGGTGGTCAGGGAATTTAATCCCTAGGTAGGTAATACAATTATTTGTGGCCCATTGGAATGGGAAAGTTTCTCCCCAGCCTGTCTTTGTGGAGGGGAAGAAGGCTAATGCTTCCGTTTTGGATGGGTTAATTTTGAAGCCAGATACTTGTTCGAATGAGTCCACGGTAATACATTTTAAAAAAAAATCATAAATTACCCCTCCTGTGGTCCCATCTCTCCCCATTCTTCCATACAGTGAATGACGCTTCAGCCATCCACCAATCAAAATGCTGACAGTCATTCGCTGTCTGGCTGCAGACTGCGAGGCAGGTAGAGAATGCTGACACCCATTCACTGTCTGGCTGCAGGCTGGGAGGCAGGTAGGGAATGCTGACACCCATTCACTGTCTGGCTGCCGGCTGGGAGGCAGGTAGAGAATGCTGACACCCATTCACTGTCTGGCTGCAGGCTGAGAGGCAGGTAGAGAATGCTGACACCCATTCACTGTCTGGCTGCAGCCTGGGAGGCAGGTAGAGAATGCTGACACCCATTCACTGTCTGGCTGCAGACTGCGAGGCAGGTAGAGAATGCTGACACCCATTCACTGTCTGGCTGCAGACTGGGAGGCAGGCAGAGAATGCTGATACCCATTCACTGTCTGGCTGCAGGCTGGGAGGCAGGTAGATAATGCTGCCTCCCATTCACTGTCTGGCTGCAGACTGCGAGGCAGGTAGAGAATGCTGACACCCATTCACTGTCTGGCTGCAGCCTGGGAGGCAGGTAGAGAATGCTGACACCCATTCACCGTCTGGCTGCAGACTGCGAGGCAGGTAGAGAATGCTGACACCCATTCACTGTCTGGCTGCAGACTGCGAGGCAGGTAGAGAATGCTGATACCCATTCACTGTCTGGCTGCAGCCTGTGAGGCAGGTAGAGAATGCGGACACCCATTCACTGTCTGGCTGCAGGCTGGGAGGCAGGTAGAGAATGCGGACACCCATTCACTGTCTGGCTGCAGGCTGGGAGGCAGGTAGAGAATGCGGACACCCATTCACTGTCTGGCTGCAGGCTGGGAGGCAGGTAGAGAATGCTGCTTGGCTGCACTGATTGTGGATAATTCACAATCATAGCAGTTTACCTGCTTCCCAAGAAGCTCTGGAGGCACCAGAATGGGGGGCAGATGCCCAAGTCCCAGCCAGCCCCTGCTTGAAGGCCCCTAGATTCGCATGGCCCTGGGCTGCTGCCCCGTAAATCCATATGTTAATATGGCCCTGCTCATACGCTGTGTACATGACATTACAATGAATATGACAGAAACCAGGCTAATCATTATTTGTAACCATGTTAACCTTCAACTTTATACTTAAATGTGCTTCCACTTCTTGTGTTTCTTTCCTTTGCTCAGCACTCACACACTGTCCTGTGCAGCTTAAGGAAAGAAATTGTACCTGGCACACAAGGAAACTATGTAACTTTCTAGCTATGCAAGTATGCTGCCACAGCCCGCAGATATAGAGGGTGTGTAGTCATGTTTCCTCCCATGAGACAAGGTGAGAACTTTATCTCAGAAAGCCCAACACTGGGTGCAACACAGACTAGGTTCTCCTCTTACTACTGACTCTGGCCCTCATTCCGAGTTGTTCGCTCGCTAGCCGCTTTTCGCAGCAGTGCACACGCTGAGCCGCCGCCCTCTGGGAGTGAATCTTAGCTTAGCAGAATTGCGAACGAAGTATTCGCAATATAGCGAAAAGATTTTTCTTTGCAGTTTCTGAGTAGCTCGAGACTTACTCTTCCAGTCCGATCAGTTCAGTGCTTGTCGTTCCTGGTATGACATCACAAACACACCCAGCGTTCGCCCAGCCACTCCCCCGTTTCTCCAGCCACTTCCGCGTTTTTCCCAGAAACGGCAGCGTTTTTTCACACACCCCCATAAAACGGCCAGTTTCCGCCCAGAAACACCCACTTCCTGTCAATCACACTACGATCAGCAGAACGAAGAAAAAACCTTGTAATGCCGTGAGTAAAATACCAAACTTCTTGGCAAATGATGCCCGTAGGGGCATAACCAGGTGGCAACTGGGTTAAGAGTACATAGAGCATGATGAGGGTGTGCACAATGAAGCTTGCTGTACTCGCCACGTAGCAGGTTCGGTGGCTCGCTGCACTCGCCATAGGTTCTATTCCCGCTCTATGGTTCCCTGTTGTTTGGCATGTTCACTGTTCGGGATCCCGCAGTCAGTATAGTGACCAGCAGTCTCCCGAAAACCGGTCACATAACCTCATCATCCCACCTGCATGATATGTGCATTTCTAGGACAGACAAAAGCTGTCATACTCATTTGCTAATACCGATTTTAGTACTGTAGTAATCGCAAACCACAGACGTATAATACTACCTCTATGTAATCAACACCGTTAATAAAAAGTAAAATCAGTAGTTTCCTGGGAGCTGTGAGTGTGAATGCAGCCAGCGAGCAGCTGTCAGCTCCTTACAGGGTTGTGTCTGTCACATATTTGGAATATAGTGAATATTCTGCACATCCGGTTAGAGGAGAAGGAATCAGCTGTGCGGAGATATTAACCCGCTGGTGGCGAGCCCGGCCTGACTGAGCAGCTGCTCCGTGATGGATCGCAGGCAGCAGCTCAGTTACTATGGGGTTAAATGGGAGTGTCGGCGGTGCGGGCCAGCCGGGGTGATAATTCCCATGCTATAGCTGGAGCCTCCCCTCTCCGGCTCCCTGACTTGCAGCACAGGCCCGGCACTGCTCCCCCCGCACTCTGTGTACATAGGGCAGAGTGGTGCCAGCGGGCGCAACAGGACCCGGCAGGGGGAGGAGCCGGGGATGTGACACCCGGCACCGCCGACTTCACAGCTACCGCTCTCTGGCGCGGAACATCGCAAGCAGCCGTGACCTCCGACCCCGGCTGCCGGCAGCCAATAAGAGCGCGGGTCGTTTCCAAACCCAAAATTTCCACGTCGGCAAAAGTCAAGATGGAAGGGGAGAGGGATGCAGCAGCAGCAGCAGCGGCGGCGGCGGGGGAGAGGGAGCGCTGCGGGGCCGGAGGAAGAGAGGCGGGCGGGCGGCTGCAGCAGCAGCATGTGCGGGGGTGCTGGTGCTGCACAGTCCGGGGAACGTTGTGTCTCTGGCAGGGACCTGTTGCATCGCTGCTGCTGTAACAGCTGCTCAGGTAACGCCGCAGCCCCATGGCCAGGCAGCAGCCCCTCCACCCCGGGTCTCCCCCCTCCAGCTATGCAGGCAGGGATGCAGCAGTGCGGCTGCTATTTGGAATGCAGGACGGGCTATATACGTGGCTCTTTCATTTTTTTTATTTTCTCTTCCCCCATTTCATCCACATAGATGCAGCCGGTGCAGGCTTGCAGCAGTGTGCCGGGCCCCTGCATGTCAGGGATAGGGGTGTAGTACTGTAGCCTGCTGGGCTTCTGCAGCCTGTATGCCGAGCTGGGGCAGGTTTGACCCACCCTGTGCAATCTGTTGGCCTCCCCGGGGACCTGGCCGCAGCTCAGTCAGCAGGCACGGCTATGCGGTAATAGGGTGCTCTAGCTCAGGTGTACATCTGCACATGTTGTATACAGTACATAGCCGGTAATATACCCTGCCACCGTGCAGGCTGGAACACTGCTCTGCATCTGGCCGGACACCTGTGGAATCGACATGTTGAAGTTCAGAGTCTGTCTCCTTGGTGCCTTAAATCAAAGTTCTGTGACACTTGGACTCTGAGTATGATAGAAGTCAGTGCACTACAGAACTTTGTTTTAGGAGACCACATCGTCCTCCGGGAGTGAAGATGTTAACACGCCGGCGATCCGGGGCTGCTCAGGTGGACACGTCACTGCTCAGCAAGAACCCACGGGGGGGGGGGGGGGGGGTACAGCTGCTTGGAGCATACCCTTGGCTTTGACTTGTTAATATTCCCTTTTTATTCCATATTTTAGTGGGATACTTTGTGTCATGAAGGCTTTCAGGCCAGATGGAGTGTTTCATACAGGAAATGTGTACAGTGTGATCGCCATGAGACATGGGGTAATATAGCTGAACATATGGGAGAGAGTCCACCACAGACGCAGAGGGGGTGGCTGGGCAGCTGTGATGGTGAACTTGCACCTCTAATGCTCTGAAACGGGCTAGACTATGTACTTTCAACTGCACCACTGGGTCACTGGAGACAGTGAATACCTTGTGGCTAATATTTAGCCATCTAACCTGTTTAATGAGAGATGATTAAACTTGTAACTCAGGCCTACTTTAGCTTTTTCCCAATAGAAATAACTATTGAACTTCCAGTAAAATGTTTCTTCATTTCAGGTAACAAAACATTTGCAGAATCGTTTGAATGAAACATTTTTTTTTTTCTACATAACAAGAGCGTTCTTGTGTTATATGGCCTGACCCATGCTATGTGCTTTAATCATATTTGCCTTGGCGATGATTGACTTCTAATACTATGATAGTCTCCTCCGTATCTTTAGAATTTATACTTTGTACTAGGGTATTCCAGAACCTATTTGACCTTCTAACTAGTACAGAAGAGGTAAGAACGTAAAAAAAAGGGACAGTTTGGGTGTATAACTTTTTGAAGGGGTCATAATAGGAACTTGTACTTTGTAAATGAAGTATTCTTAGATTGTACAGCTCATATTATATGTTGAAACATTTTTTTTCCCTACAATGCATTGAGTTTAGTTCCTAAAAACTGCTTCAAGTTAATAAATACATTTTAAAAAACTTTGTTTATATACAGTCTAATTGTGCTTCATTTTCCCTGCTATTGTCTCTTTAGATCTATTATCCCTTTTAATTTGTACAAGCAACCCTTGTTATTGTTAACTGCATAATCCCTGTATTTCATTTATTTTTCTGAAACAGATGTGACTTCATCACACATATGGCACGTTTGTCTTCCGATTGTTCGTTTAAACTGTTCTCCTTAATCAAGATGCTACTAGATAAATGATCTTCTACCAAACTGTCAGTAGCATATGGCTACAACTGCATTTTGCATAGTTTAGCATCTCACTCTTCTTGAAAGTGAAACCTTTTGCTTAAATATAACCATAAGAGTAATGGAAAATGCACAGTAAAACTAAAAAACTAAAATTTGCTTTCCCTAATATTATTAAATCTATAGATCACCATGCATCTCCTAAAGTTCAGCCACATAGGGCAGCCCTCAAGCTATTTGGGATAATAGTTAATAGCACAGGTACTTTTTTTGCCTCTTTTCTTACATATGCCTACCTTCAGTATGCACAACACCTTTACTGAATCAGAAATGTCTAATGCTGTCTTAGTGCCAGATTTGCTGCTTGCCTAGCTTCACTTTAGGAATTTTTCTCTTCTCCCAAGGAGGTGGGGGTAGGAGGAATAGCAGGGAAAGGAACAGGCATGGTTGACACACACTGTAGTGTGAGCACAAGCTATCTTCACAAAACATATGGGCTAGACATGACAAAAAAAAAAAGACAGGATTTTGACACCTGCCGACCTCACAGAACAATATTAAACTTGTTAAAATACTTGAGATTGGAATCCCTGGTAATACTCCGGTAAATGAAAAAAAATATAAATATATATATATATATATATATATATATATATATATATATATATATATATTTTGTATGTTAGAAATATTTTTAAAAGTCTAAGGGCGGGATTTACTATAAGCCATCGACGCCTACCGCAGCGATACTAATCGCATATGTACTAACATGCGATTAGTATCGCAATGCGGTATAGGAGGCCCCCCGAGATGATGTCGGCGGGGGTCTCCGTCACCTCCCAGACTCAGGAGGTGACCTGTGCAGGGAGTCACCGGGCTCCTACTCCTCCCCCCTGCAGCCGGAAGGAGACAAGGCTGTGATGCGGGGGAGAAGGAGGAGTGGGGCCGCAGCAGCTCAGGTATGCCGGGGGGAAGGGGGGGGGGGGTCGTCACGAGCGGCGGTAAGAATCCCATAGGCTTCTATAGGGTATCGCCATAAAAAGATGGCTTATTCACGTAAATATCCAGTGAGATTTACATATGTACCTAGCTATTGCTAGACAAGCAAAATTTAGTACAGCATTTCAGTGTTTTGTCATTGTTCTTTAAAATAACCACTTGCTCTCTTTCCCTTCAGTTAAATATTGAACAGTATGCTCAGCCTTGAATCACTTTTTGTTGCAGTAGTAACATTTTTGAGAAGCGCTGTTGTGTAATTTGCAGTTTGGCCTAGCCATGCAGCCTTAGAAATGTTTAATATAAACCATTTCTGCAAGCTTTTTCTATGCTTAAGGCAGAAGAGTGGTTTGCAGCTGTTTTACATTTTGTAATGCATGCAAATAGAAGTATCTCCTTTAATCTTGTGCAGATTGTGGTTCTAATTTCTCTGGTTCTTTCCTGCTGTTGGGTCTGAGTAATACTTTCTCCAGAAACTCCAAAAATGTGATCAAATATCACTTGATGGCTGATAGAGAAGCAGAATTTCCTGTACCCTAAAGATTGTAAAGTCTGACATCATATTCCCTCTAGGTGTACTAGTTTGCAAGTTCTCTACGGCTGGAAGAATAATCATTGTTAACTTAGCTGAAGATGTTCGTATATTGAGCAGGGTTAATAGCATACTTGGCTACTCTCCCGGAATGGCCGGGAGGCTCCCGAAAATCGGGTGACCCTCCCGGCCCCACGGAAGAGCAGACAAGTCTCCCGGTTTTTAAGTTACCCCCTGCCCGGCCGCCCACTTTGAGAGTAAAGTGGGCGGTCCGGACAGTAGATGACGTGATTCTTGTTGAATCGCGTCATCCTAGTCACGCCCCCTACTGTAAAATGCCGGTTATAGCGGCATTAGCATTACAGAGCGGGGGGCGTGGTTTAACGGTGTAACCCTGCCCTTGTCCCGCCTCTGCCCCTCCTCCACCACGCCCCCTCCTCTCGTCATTTTCCAGCCCAGCCCGTCCATTGAGCCGTCCAGGCAGCTCTCTCCTGGAGAGAGCTGCCAGAAAGTAGGTAAGTATGGTTAATAGTGCAGAATAGGAACAGAAGGGTTCAAGTCATACCATGCATCTGGCAGAAGAAACAGCAGTTTATAACCTGATATCTATAATATAGTGCTTTTTCTCTAACGTCCTTCAGGATGCTGGGACTCCGTAAGGACCATGGGGAATAGCCGGGCTCGGCAGGAGATAGGGCACTTTAAGAAAGCTTTGGATTCTAGGTGTGCACTGGCTCCTCCCTCTATGCCCCTCCTCCAGACCTCAGTTTTTACAATGTGCCCAGAGGGAAATGGGTGTACTGCAGGGAGCTCCCCTGAGTTCTCTGCCTAGCAAGCATTTTTGTTTGGATTTTTTCTATATTTTTACAGGGAGCACTGCTGGCAACAGGCTCCCTGCATTGAGGGACTGAGGAGAAAGGGGCAGACCTTCTTAAATTATAGGCTCTGCTTCCTCGGCTACTGGACACCATTAGCTCCAGAGGGGGTGAACACAGGTTCGTCCTGGGCGTTCACTCCCAGAGCCGCGCCGCCGTTCTCCTCACAGAGCCAGAAGAAACGAAGTCAGAAGACGTCTCAGGCGGCAGAAGCCTTCAGAGCTTCACTGAGGTAACGTACAGCACTGCAGCTGTGCGTCATTGCTCCCATACACCTCACACACTCCGGTCACTGTAAGGGCGCAGGGGGGGCGCCCTGGGCAGCAATATAACACCTCTCTTATGGCAAAAGACAATATACATGTACAGGTGGGCACTGTACATGTATATAAAAGAGCCCCTGCCATTTTTTAATAACTTTGAGCCCGAACTCTCCCCTGCTTTACACACGGTGAAAGGGGGTTTGAAGGAGGGGGGGGGGGGGGCACATAATTGGCGTTTTATTACTACTCAGTGCTACTGGAAAAGGGCATTCTGTGTTTTTTTTCCAGGGGTATAGCGCTGGGGTGTGTGCTGGCATACTCTCTCTCTCTCTCTCTCTCTCTCTCCAAAGGGCCTTAAAGGGGATACTGTCTTCAGAAAAGAGTGTCCCTGTGTGTGTGAAGTGTCGGTACACGTGTGTCGACATGTTTGACGAGGAAGGCTCGCTTAATGTGGAGGGGGAGTGCTTGAATGTCGTCGCCGTCGGCAACGCCGACACCGGAATGGGTGGATATGCTGAATAAAAAGAAAAATGGGGTATGGCACTGCGCTAACAGACTATAAATCCTGCTTTACTATAAATGCTGCTTAGGGAAGAAGTGCAGAATCACTACCTAATTCTGCTGTTGGGATTGGAGTGTAGATAGGTTTTTTTCCCCAGCGCAAAATTAGTAAAGATGACAGACACGTAAATAAAAAACAGTTTGTTTTATTCTGAAGATTCCATTTCTTATAATCATTAAATAAAAATAAAAATATAAAAATGAAAACTAAAAATGTACAATTTTTTTCTCCTTTAAAAGGAGTACATGATAAATAGTAGTATGATTGGAACTGTATGTACAGTATATGAATTTGTCGGTAAAGGTAATAAATATGTATAGTTTATAGAAAAAACCCTCTATAGGTACCTATGAAAAAATAGGGAATATAGATTGCCATTCAAACGAATGTGCAAATTGTGAAACTTCTATAATGATATATAGTAAAACATAGAAAATGTTGTACTGCAAAAATTATTTTGCAATATGCAGTGTAGTAGTTGTCACCTATTACCGGTAAACAAACAGACAGACTACATTTAAACATAAAAAACACATAACATATACTGGATGCCCGTAAATAATCCAAAGTATTCAAAAAGAAGGGCTATATGTATTATTTGTTGTCTTTATCTAGATACAGAGAAAGTGCACCTTCTGGCGACTTAACCTCTCTGATTTACTTCAGGTTCTGTAACTCCCGGCAGGCACAGAATTCGCAAGTCCATGTGTGACTCAGTCTTAATTAGTCTTGCGGTGTCAGTAATCACTTGAATATTAATATGACTCAATGGTATCAAAGTTCAGGTGTGTCTTACTGTTTGCTGTTATCCAAATCTTTGATGGTTCAAGGTGATGATCTGTTTTCCTGAGGAAGCCTTGTTCCAAGGCGAAACGCGTCGATCACAGAGCAAATCGATCCTGCACACTGCCGTTCAGCGCTGAAAACGGCTTCTGCAGGACCTCCGCCGGCGGACTCCGACTTTACCCATCTTTGGGGGACAACACAACCGGAACATCACCTTGAACCATCAAAGATTTGGATAACAGCAAACAGTAAGACACACCTGAACTTTGATACCATTGAGTCATATTAATATTCAAGTGATTACTGACACCGCAAGACTAATTAAGACTGAGTCACACATGGACTTGCGAATTCTGTGCCTGCCGGGAGTTACAGAACCTGAAGTAAATCAGAGAGGTTAAGTCGCCAGAAGGTGCACTTTCTCTGTATCTAGATAAAGACAACAAATAATACATATAGCCCTTCTTTTTGAATACTTTGGATTATTTACGGGCATCCAGTATATGTTATGTGTTTTTTATGTTTAAATGTAGTCTGTCTGTTTGTTTACCGGTAATAGGTGACACAACTACTACACTGCATATTGCAAAATAATTTTTGCAGTACAACATTTTCTATGTTTTACTATATATCATTATAGAAGTTTCACAATTTGCACATTCGTTTGAATGGCAATCTATATTCCCTATTTTTTCATAGGTACCTATAGAGGGTTTTTTCTATAAACTATACATATTTATTACCTTTACCGACAAATTCATATACTGTACATACAGTTCCAATCATACTACTATTTATCATGTACTCCTTTTAAAGGAGAAAAAAATTGTACATTTTTAGTTTTCATTTTTATATTTTTCTTTTTTATTTTTATTTAATGATTATAAGAAATGGAATCTTCAGAATAAAACAAACTGTTTTTTATTTACGTGTCTGTCATCTTTACTAATTTTGCGCTGGGGAAAAAAACCTATCTACACTGGATATGCTGAATGTCTTAAATGCAAATGTCAATCTATTGCATAAAAGGTTAGACAAGGCTGAAGCTAGGGATCAGTCAGGTAGCCAAACCACGCCGGTCCCTGTGGCGCCAGGACCTTCGGGGTCTCAGAAGCGCACCATATCCCAGATCGATGACACAATTACCGACACGAATACTGACTCTAGTGTCGACTATGAAGATGCAAAATTACAGCCGAGGGTGGCAAAGGGTATTCGGTACATGATTATTGCCATTAAAGAGGTTTTGCATATTACTGAGGAACCCCCTGTCCCTGACACGAGGGTGCACATGTATAAAGGGAAAAAGCCTGAGGTCACCTTTCCGTCCTCATTTGAGCTGAGCGAATTGTGCGAAAAGGCTTGGGAATCTCCAGATAGGAGACCACAAGTTCCCAAAAGGATTCTTATGGCGTATCCTTTTCTACAAACGGATAGGATACGATGGGAATCTTCGCCTAAAGTAGACAAGGCGCTGACACGCTTATCCAAAAAGGTGGCACTGCCTTCTCAGGATACGGCTTCCCTCAAGGATCCTGCTGATCGCAGGCAGGAAATTACCATGAAGCACATGAACACTCATTCAGGTACTATTGTTAGACCGGTTATGGCGTCGGCCTGGGTTTGTAGTGCTGTTGTGGCATGGGCAGATTCCTTATCTACGGAGATTGACACCTTAGATAGGGATGCCATTTTAATGACCATAGAGCATATCAGAGATGCTGCCTTGTATATGAGAGATGCTCAAAGAGACATTTGTTTATTAAGCTCCAGAATAAACGCTATGTCTATTTCTGCTAGGCGGCTCTTGTGGACCCGTCAGTGGACGGGAGATGCCGATTCAAAGCGGCATATGGAGTCCTTGCCTTACAAAGGGGAGGAGTTGTTTGGAGACGGCCTCTCGGACCTTGTCTCTACTGCTACGGCTGGTAAGTCGAATTTCTTACCTTATGTCCCCCCGCAGCATACAAAAAAGGCACCTCATTATCAAATGCAGTCCTTTCGTTCCAATAAGAGCAAGAAGGGGATCGTTCTTTGTTGCCAGAGGAAAAGGCAAGGGAGAAAAGCTGCACACAGCTAGTTCCCACGAGCAGAAGTCCTCCCCTGCATCTGCAAAGTCCACCGCATGACGCTGGGGCTTCCCGGGGGGAGGCAGATCTAGTGGGGGCTTGTCTTCGGTTTTTCAGCCACGTCTGGGTTCACTCGCAGGTGGATCCCTGGGCATTAGAGATTGTTTCTCAGGGATACAGGCTGGAATTCGAAGACTTGCCTCCTCGCCGGTTTTTCAAATCGGCTCTGCCGGCTTCCCCGTCAGAGAGGGAGCTAGTATTGGCAGCAATCCAAAAATTGTATATTCAACAGGTGATTGTCACAGTTCCTCATCAAGAAGCAAGAAGAGGGATATTACTCAACCCTGTTTGTGGTCCCAAAACCAGACGGTTCGGTCAGACCCATTTTAAACCTAAAATCCCTGAACCTGTACTTGAAGAGGTTCAAGTTCAAAATGGAATCACTCAGGGCGGTCATCGCCAGCCTGGAGGGGGGGGATTGGATGGTGTCCCTGGACATAAAGGATGCTTACCTTCATGTTCCGATATTCCCCCCTCACCAGGCGTTCCTGAGAATTGCAGTGCAGGACTGTCACTACCAATTTCAGACGTTGCCGTTTGGGCTTTCCACGGCCCTGAGAATTTTCACCAAGGTAATGGCGGAAATGATGGTGCTCCTGTGCAGGCAGGGTGTCACAATTATCCCATACTTGGACGATCTCCTCATAAAGGCGAGATCTCGGGAGAAGTTAATGGACAGCGTGTCTCTGTCCATGAAGATGTTGCAGTTACACGGCTGGATTCTCAATATACCGAAGTCCCAGCTAGTCACTACAATGCGTCTGACCTTTTTGGGCCTGATTCTAGACACAGACCAGAAAAAGGGTTTTCTTCTGATCGAAAAGGTTCAGGAGCTCGTAGCCCTGGTCAGGAACCTATTAAAGCCAAAAAAGGTTTCAGTGCATCATTGCACACGGGTTCTGGGGAAGATGGTGGCTTCATACAAGGCCATCCCCTTCGGCAGGTTCCATGCGAGGACTTTTCAGTGGGACCTCTTGGACAAGTGGTCCGGGTCCCATTTACAAATGCATCAAAGGATCACCCTGTCTCCCAGGACCAGGGTATCTCTCCTGTGGTGGCTGCACAGTGCTCACCTACTAGAGGGTCGCAGGTTCGGCATTCAGGACTGGGTCCTGGTGACCACGGACGCAAGCCTCCGAGGCTGGGGAGCAGTCACACTGGGAAGAAATTTCCAAGGTCTCTGGTCAAATCTAAAGACTTGTCTCCACATCAACGTCCTGGAGTTGAGGGCTATATACAACGCCCTGCGTCAAGCGGAGGAATTGCTTCGGGGAAAACCGGTTCTGATTCAGTCAGACAATGTCACGGCAGTGGCTCATATAAACCGCCAAGGCGGAACAAGGAGCAGAGTGGCCATGGCAGAAGCGACCAGGATTCTACGCTGGGCGGAAGGCCATGTAAGCGCACTATCCGCAGTGTTCATCCCGGGGGTGGACAACTGGGAGGCGGACTTCAGCAGGCACGACCTGCATCCGGGAGAGTGGGGACTTCATCAAGAAGTCTTCGCACAGATCACGGGTCGGTGGGGACTGCCTCAAATAGACATGATGGCATCCCGTCTCAACAAAAAGCTAAAGCGGTATTGCACCAGGTCAAGGGACCCTCAGGCGGTAGCGGTAGACGCTCTGGTGACACCTTGGGTGTTCAGATCGGTCTATGTGTTTCCTCCTCTTCCTCTCATACCCAAGGTGTTGAGAATAATAAGAATAAGCAGGGTCAGAACAATCCTCATTGTTCCAGATTGGCCACGGAGGACTTGGTATCCGGAGCTGCAAGAGTTGCTCACAGAAGATCCGTGGCCTCTTCCTCTAAGGCAGGACCTGCTGCAGCAGGGGCCCTGTCTGTTCCAAGACTTACTGCGGCTGCGTTTGATGGCATGGCGGTTGAACGCCGGATCCTAGCGGGCAAAAGGAATCCGGAGGAGGTCATTCCTACCCTGATCAAGGCTAGGAAAGACGTGACGTTGAAACATTATCACCGTATATGGCGAAAATATGTTGCTTGGTGTGAGGCCAGAGCTGCTCCTACGGAGCAGTTCCAGTTGGGCCGTCTACTTCACTTCCTTCAAACAGGAGTGAATTTGGGCCTAAAATTAGGGGTCCAAATTTTGGCCTTATCCATTTTCTTTCAAAGAGAATTGGCCTCTCTTCCTGAAGTACAGACTTTTGTGAAGGGAGTGCTGCATATTCAGCCTCCCTTTGTACCTCCGGTGGCGCCTTGGGATCTTAACGTGGTGTTACGTTTCCTCAAGCCACCTTGGTTTGAACCACTCAAAACAGTGGAGTTGAAATACCTCACGTGGAAAGTGGTCATGTTGTTAGCATTAGCTTCGGCAAGGTGTGTTTCAGAATTGGCGGCTTTATCACATAAAAGCCCATACTTGGTTTTTCACGTGGATAGGGCAGAGTTGAGGACTCGTCCTCAATTTCTGCCAAAAGTGGTCTCATCTTTTCATGTGAACCAACCTATTGTTGTGCCTGTGGCTACACGGGACTTGGAGGATTCCGAGTCCCTGGATGTGGTCAGGGCTTTGAAGATTTATGTGACTAGAACGGCTAGGATCAGGAAGACTGAAGCTCTGTTTGTTCTGTATGCGGCCAACAAGGTTGGCGCTCCTGCTTCAAAGCAGACTATTGCTCGCTGGATCTGTAACACAATTCAGCAGGCGCATTCTACGGCAGGTTTACCATTGCCTAAATCGGTTAAGGCCCATTCCACTAGGAAGGTGGGCTTTTCTTGGGCGGCTGCCCGAGGGGTCTCGGCATTACAGTTGTACCGAGCAGCTACTTGGTCGGGGTCAAACACTTTTGCAAAGTTCTATAAGTTTGATACCCTGACTGAGGAGGACCTCCTGTTTGCTCAATCGGTGCTGCAGAGTCATCCGCACTCTCCCGCCCGTTTGGGAGCTTTGGTATAATCCCCATGGTCCTTACGGAGTCCCAGCATCCTCAAGGACGTTAGAGAAAATAAAATTTTACTTACCGGTAAATCTATTTCTCGTAGTCCGTAGAGGATGCTGGGCGCCCGTCCCATTTGCGGACTTCTTTTGCAAGACTTGTTTATAGTTATTGCTTACATAAGGGCTATGTTATAGTTTATCGGTTGACTCGAGGCTATGTTGTTGTTCATACTGTTAACTGGGTAGTTTATCACAAGTTATACGGTGTGGCTGGTATGGATCTCGCCCTTAGGTTTACAAAAATCCTTCCTCGTACTGTCCATCGCCTCTGGGCACAGTTTCCCTAACTGAGGTCTGGAGGAGGGGCATAGAGGGAGGAGCCAGTGCACACCCAGAATCCAAAGCTTTCTTAAAGTGCCCTATCTCCTGCGGAGCCCGTCTATTCCCCATGGTCCTTACGGAGTCCCAGCATCCTCTACGGACTACGAGAAATAGATTTACCGGTAAGTAAAATCTTATTTTTTAAATGTATTTTAATCTGGTTATACAGAAGGCCTTATTCAATTTGCCTATATCTGCAAACTCCACACGTGCAGCGGGCGGAAGGATGCAGCCGCAATATGATTGACAGCAGCGGGTGCTTGCGGGGTGGGGTGTGGGGGCCTGTCAGGGGTCTTATCGGGGGGACTGCGTGATGTCACACGCAGCCTCTCCGATAAAAAAAAAAAAATGGCAGGGGTCAACCTTAGTTTGATGCGTTCGCAACGTAATTGCGGATGCATCATGAGGCGGCCCTCAGTATGTGAGGAGATAGACACTGATCTGGCTGCGTATGCAACAATCTGCGTACATCTTTGAATAAGGCCAGAGAGCGCAATCCAATGAGCTCTTCGGCAACAGCATATGGGGGCCAGCATATTCTATGCATCCCATAGAGGTGTGCCAGAACTGTATTTGGTGGATATGTCTGAAGCATATCATTGCAGCAATTCTCGGCAGTACACCCCTTTAAAATTGAATTGCCCCCTGTAGTCACATGGGTACTTTGAGCATGGTTTAGCCTGTTAGTGTTTGGTCCAAACTTATGTGGCGCTTAGCACCTGCAGAAGGTTCCGGTATGAATGGTCGACCATGTTATGGTCGACAGTCATTAGGTTGACCACTATTGTAGTGTTCACTCTAGAATCCGGGTAGGGCGCCGGACCTAGAGGGACACAAGCGTGTGCGTGCGTGGCGAAAAGGGGGTGTGGCCATGCAAAATAGGGGGTGGGGTCATTATGGGTAAAAAAAGTGGGCGGTTCAGCCTGCAGACGTAAAAAAGGGGGCGTGGGCGGCCGGCGGCGTCACTGTTGGGGGCGTGCCCAGCACCTACGGAGGTGCTGGGCTTCCCCCAAGCGCTCTCTCAGCATGAATGGATGTGAGGGCAGGAAGCGGGCTGCTGTTTTAGCAGGGCGCCGCAAAAAGGGCAGGGCGGGTTTTGCCCTTAAAAAATCGGGTAGGGCGTGGCGCCATGCTAAAACTGCCTAGCGTGAACACTACTATTGGTCAGCATTGGCATGGTCGACACATGGAAAGGTCAACATGATTTTTTTTACTTTTTTTGGTGTCGTTTTATACGTAAAGTGACGGGGAACCCCAATTCGTGCACCGCTTCGCTCGCCATGCTTCGGGCAAGGTGCCTCGCTCGGCACAGATTACCGTTCCCAATCGTAGTCCATGTGGATCGTAAAGTATGGAAAAGTTCCCTAAAAGAAAAAAAATTGAAAAACTCATGTCGACCTTTTCATGTGTCAATGTCGACGATGTCAGTGTCGACCTAATGACTGTCGACCATCCAAACGGATACCCCTGTAGAAGTAGTTAAATGACAGCACTAAGTTAATACACTTGGCCATGAATGAAGATGAAACAAGGGCTTGTCTATAATTCCCTGGGTTTTATTTTGGACTTGTGTGTTCTAAAGGTATTTTCTCATACGTCCTAGAGGATGCTGGGGTCCACTTTAGTACCATGGGTTATAGACGGTTCCGCAGGAGCCATGGGCACTTTAAGATTTTTTCAGAGTGTGAATTGGCTCCTCCCTCTATGCCCCTCCTCCAGACCTCAGTTTAGAAAATGTGCCCAGGCAGACTGGTCGCACTCCAGTGGAGCTCTACGGAGTTCCACTTTATTTAGGTTTTTTATTTTACAGGGAGAGTGCTGGCAACAGTCTCTATGCTTCGTGGGACTTAGGGGGAAGAAGTAGGAACCAACTTCCTAAATAGTTTCATGGCTCTGCTTCTGCTGACAGGACACCATTAGCTCCTGAAGGGTACTGAACACTAGCTGCAGCTATGCGCTCACTCCCACAGCACGCCGTCATCCCCCTAACAGAGCCAGAAGTCAGAAGACTGGTGAGTAGTATTACTGGAGATCTGCAGAGAGGGACCTCCGGTCATCACGACGGCTTAAGGTACCGCGCAGCGAGCTGGAACGCGCGAGCATGCTATCCAAACAGAGCCCAGCAGGGCGCTAGGGGGCGGCGCCCTGGGCAGCATGAAACCTACTCTCACTGGCAAAAGGTAGCATATGATGGTGTGGCACAGTCCTACACCCCCGCCAGTATAAAGATTAGTAATTAGCTCTGAGGGGAAACGTGCCATTACAGGGGGCAGAGCTTCCTCAGGCAGCCAGCACACTGCTCAGCGCCATTTTCTCCCACCTGCTGCAGAGAAAGAAACGCTGATCCTTCTCTCCACTTCTGAATTAAGTTTCAGGGTGCAAAAAAGGGGGGGGGGGAGAGAGTAATTTGGGTGCTCAGTTATATTATTGGCATTATATAAGGTCTCTGTGTACAAAATACATGACACAGGGATTTTTTCCTGGGCGCTGAGTTGTGAGCTGGCAATTCCTGTTACGTGTCTTTCTGACAGATTTTACTGTGGGTCTGTCCCCAATCAGCACCGGACTGCCTGTGGTGTGTTTGTGCATGTGTGTGACATGTCTGAGGCAGGGAGCTCTTCTCCTGAGGGAGCCATTTTAGGGACACAGAGTTGTAATATGGTGGCGCTGCCGTCGCACCACGAATGGGTGAAAGAATTACGTGATAGTGTGAATCATGTCAGTAAGAGATTGGATAAGTCTGAGTCTCATACAGAAAACTGGAGAAAATCAGTGGAAGATGTGATTTTTAATAGTTCTGCCTTTTCATCCACAGGGGACCCCTCTGGTTCACAAAAAAGATCTTTTGCACAAGTAGTACAAACTGATACCGACACGGACTCTGATTCCTGTGTCGACACTAGTGATTCCAGGGGAATAGATCCAAAGTTAGCGAAAAACATACAATACATGATTCTTGCTCTAAAGTAGGTGTTAGAAGTTACGGAGCCTCCTCCTTTACCACAGGAGAAGGCTTACTTTAATAAAGAAAAGAAAATTAATGTAACTTTCTCTCCATCTCATGAGCTGAACAGTCTCTTTGAGGGAGTCTGGACTAACCCTGAAAAGAAATTTCAGATTCCAAAAAGAATTCAGGCACCTTACCCTTTTCCTGCAGAGGACAGGAAAAGGTGGGAATTACCCCCCATTTTAGACAGTGCCCTGTCACGGTTAATAAAAAAGGTGATTCTCCCTGCACCTGGAACAGCTTCACTAAAGGAGCCGGCAGACCGCAAGTTAGAGACTACGTTAAAATCTATTTGTGACCAATGGGACACTACTCAGACCTACCATTGCCTGTGCGTGGGTGAGTAGTGCTATTGAAAAGTGGTCAGAAAGACATTGACACAATAGATAGAGACGAGATACTCCTAACATTAGGTCATATCAAAGACGCTGCTGCATATATGCTGGAAGCCATGAAAGATATTGGTCTCTTGGGCTCAAGAGCCGCTACCATGGCAGTTTCGGCACGTAGGGTGTTGTGGATTCGCCAATGGATTGCTGACGCAGATTCCAAAAGGAATATGGAGGCTCTCACGTATAAAGGCGAGGCCTTGTTTGGAGATGGGCTGGATGCCTTGGTTTCTGCGGCTACCGCAGGTAAGTCAATATTTTGGTTTCTGCGGCTACCGCAGGTAAGTCAATATTTTGGTTTCTGCGGCTACCACAGGTAAGTCAACATTTTTGCCTAATGCTCCTGCGCCGGCGAAAAAGACACATAACTCTCAGATGCAGTCCTTTCGGCCCAATAAATACAAAAAGGTTAAAGGAAGGGGAAAAGGTAAAAAGTCCACAGCGTCTCCAGGAGCAGAAATCAACCTCTGCTTCTGACAAATCTTCAGTATGACGCTGGGGCTCCCTTGCGGGGGTCCGCTCAAGTGGGGGGAACGTCTGAAACTCTTCAGTCAGATTTGGGTTCAATCTGGCCTGGACCCGTGGGTCTTACAAATAGTGTCCCACAGGTACAAGCTGGAGTTTCAAGACATTCCCCCATGCTGATTTTTCAAATCAGCCTTACCAGTTTCTATCCCAGACAGGGAAGTGGTATCAGCAGCAATACAAAAATTGTGTCAGGATCAGGTGATTATCCTGGTTCCCTTGTCGCAACAAGGAGAAGGGTTTTATTCAAGCCTTTTTCGTAGTTCCTAAGCTGGACGGCTCAGTCAGACCGATTCTAAATTTTAAAACACTGAATCTCTACCTGCAAAGGTTCAAATTCAAGATGGATTCCCTGAGGGCAGGGATTTCCAATCTGCAGGAAAGGTACTTCATGGTGTCAGTGGGCATAAAAGATGCCTACTTACATGTTCCTATCTATCCTCCGCATCAAGTGTATTTGAGATTTGCAGTGCAGGATTGTCATTACCAATTTCAGACGTTGCCGTTCGGACTCTCCATGGCACCGAGGGTGTTCACCAAGGTGATGGCGGAGATGATAGTCCTCCTTCGACAGCAAGGAGTCAATATGATAATTCCTTACCTGGACGATCTCCTGATAAAAGCGAGGTCCAGGGAAAGGTTGGTGCAGAATATTGCACTCTCCCTGACGGTACTTCAACAACACGGTTGGATACATTTTCCAAAGTCACAGTTGGAACCGACGACAAGATTATCGTTTCTGGGGATTATACTGGACACAGAAGTACAGAGGGTATTTCTTCCAGTAGAAAAGGCTCTGGAAATCCAGAGAATGGTCAAACAAATTCTGAAACCAACAAGAGTGTCGATTCATCAATGCATTCGGTTGTTGGGGAAGATGGTAGCGGCCTACGAGGCCATACAGTTTGGCCGATTCCATGCCAGAGTATTCCAGTGGGACCTGTTGGACAAGTGGTCCGGATCCCATCTACACATGCATCAGAGGATAATCCTGTCATCCAAAGCCAGAATTTCGCTCCTGTGGTGGCTGCACAGTTCTCACCTCCTGGAAGGACGCAGGTTTGGGATTCAGGACTGGGTCCTAGTAACCATGGATGCAAGTCTCTGAGGCTGGGGAGCAGTCACACAGGGGGAAGCTTCCAAGGAAGATGGTCAAGTCAAGAAACCTGTCTTCACATAAACGTTCTGGAGTTGAGAGCCATTTACAACAGCCTTCTACAAGCTGTGCATCTTCTTCAAAATCAGCCCATACAGATCCAGTCAGACAATGTAACAGCAGTAGCGTACATAAACCGTCAGGGCGGAACAAAAAGCAGAGCGGCAATGACAGAGGTGACAAAGATTCTTCTCTGGGCAGAAAGACATGCAAGAGCTCTGTCTGCAATTTTCATTCCAGGAGTGGACAACTGGGAAGCAGACTTCCTCTGCAGACACGATCTCCATCCAGTAGAATGGGGCCTCCACCAAGAAGTCTTCGCAGAGGTGATAGGTCTTTGGGGAGTTCCTCAAGTAGACATGATGGCATCTCGTCTCAACAAGAAGCTACAGATATATTGTTCCAGGTCGAGAGACCCTCAAGCAATAGCAGTGGATGCACTGGTGACCCAGTGTGCGTTTCGGTCGGTGTATGTCTTCCCTCCACTTCCACTGATACCAAAAGTTCTCAAAATCATAAGAAGAACAGAGGTTCGAGCGATCCTCATTGTCCCAGACTGGCCAAGGAGGGCTTGGTACTCAGATCTTCAGGAGTTGCTCATAGAAGATCCTCGGCGTCTTCCTCTACGTGAGGCCCTGGTGCAGCAGGGGCCATGCGTGTATCCAGACTTACCGTGGCTACGTTTGACGGCATGGCTGTTGAGCGCCAGATCCTAGCCCGAAAGGGCATTCCCAAAGAAGTCATTCCCACTCTTATTCAGGCCAGGAAAGGAGTAACGTCTAAACATTACCACCGTATTTGGAGAAAATATGTGTCTTGGTGTGAAACCAAGAAGGCTCCAATGGAAGAGTTTCAGTTAGGCCGTTTTCTCCATTTTCTACAGGCGGGTGTGGATGCTGGCCTACGATTGGGTTCAAACAAGGTCCAGATTTTGGCCTTGTACGTTTTCTTTCAGAGACAATTGGCCTCCCTTCCAGAAGTTCAGACGTTTGTGAAAGGGGTTCTGCACATCCAACCTACATTTGTGCCTCCTGCGGCACCGTGGGATCTTAACGTGGTCTTGCAGTTCCTTCAATCTGATTGGTTTGAACCTCTCCAGGAGGTGGAGTTGAAATTTCTCACTTGGAAAGTGGTCATACTGTTGGCCTTGGCATCCGCAAGGAGGGTGTCTGAGTTAGGGGCCTTGTCTCACAAGTGCCCTTACTTGATATTCCATGAAGATGGAGCTGAGCTAAGAACTCGTCAGCAATTTCTTCCAAAGGTGGTTTCTTCTTTCCATGTAAACTAACTTATTGTGGTGCCAGTGGCTGCTGACACCTTCGCTGGTTCGAAGTCTCTGGATGTGGTCAGAGCTTTGAGAATTTATATCGCAAGAACGGCTCGGATAAGGAAAACAGAGGCTCTGTTTGTCCTATATGCGCCCAACAAGATTGGGTGTCCTGCTTCTAGCAGACGATTGCGCACTGGATCAGAGGTACGATTCAACACGCTCATTCCACGGCAGGATTGCCGATGCCGAATTCGGTGAATGCCCATTCTACAAGAACGTTGGGCTCATCCTGGGCGGCTGCCTGGGGGGTCTCGGCATTACAACTTTGCCGAGCAGCTACTTGGTCAGGGACAAACACGTTTGCTAAGTTTTACAAGTTTGACACCTTGGCCGCTGATGACCTAAAGTTTGGTCAATCGGTTCTGCAGGGACATCTGCACTCTCCCGCCCGTACTGGAACTTTGGTATAACCCCATGGTACTAAAGTGGACCCCAGCATCCTCTAGGACATATGAAAAAACAGGATTTTTAAACCTACCGGTAAATCCTTTTCTCCTAGTCCGTAGAGGATGCTGGGCACCCAGCCCAGTGCGTACTTTACCTGCAGTAGTTATTTTGTGATAGTTTTACACAGGTGTTGTGTTAAAATTGTTTTCAGCATGTTGCTGTAATGATCATGCTGGTTAGCATGTGTTAGGTTGAATGCCATGTTGTGCGACATGGTTGAGGTGTGAGCTGGTGTGAATCTCACCATTAACTTAAAAGTAAATCCTTTTCTCGAATTGTCCGTCTCCCTGGGCACAGTTCCTATACTGAGGTCTGGAGGAGGGGCATAGAGGGAGGGAGGAGCCAGTTCACACTCTGAAAAAGTCTTAAAGTGCCCATGGCTCCTGCGGAACTGTCTATACCCCATGGTACTAAAGTGGACCTTAGCATCCTCTACGGACTAGGAGAAAAGGATTTACCGGTAGGTATAAAAATCCTGTTATACACTCCGTGGGGTAAATTTACTAAGAATCGTATTTTCCCGTTTGAGGTCAAAGTTCAATCACGAATGACATCGAAAGTGTAAATATGCAACTTTTTGAATTGATTACGACTAATTTACTAAGCTGCCGTATTCTGCATTTTCGGTTTTTCCGATGTCGATGTCATTGGTTTTTTTAGGCAGTGTTTTACGTGAGTGACTTGTAAAACACTGCCGACTTTAATACAATGAATCTCGGCCGGATCTGAGAGATCCGTGCTGGGCTTCATTGTGCACCTTGTAAAAAAAAAAAAAAATGTTTAAACTTAAAAAAAAAATTGCGTGGGGTCCCCCCTCCTAAGCCAAACCAGCCTCGGGCTCTTTGAGCCGGCCCTGGTTGCAAAAATATGGGAAAACAATTGACAGGGGTTCCCCCATATTTAAGCAACCAGCACCGGGCTCTGCGCCTGGTCCTGGTTCCAAAAATACGGGGGACAAAAAGCGTAGGGGTCCCCCGTATTTTTGAAACCAGCACCGGGCTCCACTAGCTGGACAGATAATGCCACAGCCGGGGGTCACTTTTATACAGCGCCCTGCGGCCGTGGCATTAAATACCCAACTAGTCACCCCTGGCCGGGGTACCCTGGAGGAGTGGGAACCCCTTCAATCAAGGGGTCCCCCCCCTCCAGCCACCCAAGGGCCAGGGGTGAAGCCCGAGGCTGTCCCCCCCCATCCAATGGGCTGCGGATGGGGGGCTGATAGCCTTTGTTGTAAGTTATGAATATTGTTTTTAGTAGCAGTACTACAAGTCCCAGCAAGCCTCCCCCGCAAGCTGGTACTTGGAGAACCACAAGTACCAGCATGCGGCAGAAAACCGGGCCTGCTGGTACCTGTAGTACTACTACTAAAAAAATACCCCAATAAAGACATAACACACACACCTTGAAAGTATAACTTTAATGCATACATACACACCACCATATACACATACTTACCTTATGGTCACACGAGGGTCGGTCCTCTTCTCCATGTAGAATCCATGGTGTACCTGTTGAAAAAATTCTACTCACCAAATCCAGTGTAGAGGGCTCCTCGGGTAATCCATTTGTAATCCACGTACTTGTAAAAATAAAAAAACGGACACCCGACCACGAACTGAAAGGGGCCCCATGTTTTCACATGGGACCCCTTTCCCCGAATGCCAGAAACACCCTCTGACTTAAGTCTAAGAGGGTTCCATCAGCCAATCAGGGAGCGCCACGTTGTGGCACCCTCCTGATCGGCTGTGTGCTCCTGTACTGTATGACAGGCGGCACACGGCAGTGTTACAATGTAGCGCCTATGCGCTCCATTGTAACCAATGGTGGGAACTTTGTGGTCAGCGGGTGACCGAAAGTAACCTCACCGCTGACCACAAAGTTCCCACCATTGGTTATAATTGAGCGCATAGGCGCTACATTGTAACACTGCCGTGTGCCGCCTGTCAGACAGTACAGGAGCACACAGCCGATCAGGAGGGTGCCACAACGTGGCGCTCCCTGATTGGCTGATGGAACCCTCTTAGACATAAGTCAGAGGGGGTTTCTGGCATTCGGGGAAAGGGGTCCCATGTGAAAACATGGGGCCCCTTTCAGTTCGTGGTCGGGTGTCTGTTTTTTTATTTTTACAAGTACGTGGATTACAAATGGATTACCCGAGGAGCCCTCTACACTGGATTTGGTAAGTAGAATTTTTTTCAACAGGTACACCATGGATTCTACATGGAGAAGAGGACCGACCCTCGTGTGAACATAAGGTAAGTATGTGTATATGGTGGTGTGTATGTATGCATTAAAGTTATACTTTCAAGGTGTGTGTGTTATGTCCAACTAGTCACCCCGGCCAGGGGTGACTAGTTGGGTATTTAATGCCACGGCCGCAGGGCGCTGTATAAAAGTGACCCCCGGCTGTGGCATTATCTGTCCAGCTAGTGGAGCCCGGTGCTGGTTTCAAAAATACGGGGGACCCCTACGCTTTTTGTCCCCCGTATTTTTGGAACCAGGACCAGGCGCAGAGCCCGGTGCTGGTTGTTTAAATATGGGGGAACCCCTGTCAATTTTTTCCCCATATTTTTGCAACCAGGACCGGCTCAAAGAGCCCGAGGCTGGTTTGGCTTAGGAGGGGGGACCCCACGCAATTTTTTTTCAAAAAATTAACACTTTCCCATCCCCTTCCCACTGATAAACATGCACGGATCTCATGGATCCCTGCATGCCTATCCAAACACGGGATAAAAAAGCAGGTCTGTTTTTTTTTAGCACTTTTACGATTTGTATTTTTGCACGGCAGTGTTTGGCTATTGTCGGCAGTGTTTGTGATTTGCACTTTTTAGTAAATTCCCGATTTCTACCAAATTGCAGGCGTATTTGACCGATGGTGTATTGATTCGTGATTTTTTCCTAGGACTTCCAAAATATTACGAATGCCCTCATCACTGCCGTGATTTTTGCTTAGTAAATTACCGAGATGACACTTTGAAGAAAAAACGGCATCTCGGTCAAAATCGGGACCTTAGTAAATATACCCCCATATTACAGTGACTAGGGAGCATTGTTTCCCACTTACTAGAAAGTGCTCTAGATCATTCATACAACTGAAATAGATTAAAGGTGCATACACACTGGGCGTTTTTGCCTGGCGTGCATACACACTGAGCTATTTTCCTGTGCCCAGCGATGTTCATTGGGGGGATGGGAGGGGGGTGGGGGTGAAGCACTTTCCACAGTAGGAGACTGTGGAAAGTGCTTCACTCGGCTGTTCAAATAGCCCAACGGCCGGCGATGATGTGGCAGCGCGCATCATCACTCACCGCCCAGTCATAAACACTGGCCGAGTTTGAGCTCAAAGTAGCTCAAAATGCAAAAAGTGAGCTACTTTGAGCTCACAATCGCCCCGTTTGTATGGGGCTAGAGATTATGTGCATTTACATATGTTCTGCTTTGATTTGACATAAATACGAGATTGTACCCAAAGTACTCTCCACGTTTTCCTTTTAAGGTCGCGTTTCCTCCGAGGAAATAAAAAAAAAAAATGCACAGGGCAATATCTGGTGAATACGGTGGGTGAGGCAAAGGTGTTGTGTCGTTTTTTATTAAAAATTGTTTAACACTTGCTGTGTGTGCAGGTATGTTGTCATGAAGGAAGAAATAGTCACCTGTACCCAACAAATCGGGACATTTCTGCAGCGGGGTACACTGGGGTTCCACAGGGATAACATCGGGGTGTAGATTTGGATCTTGATACGAGGCACCAACAGGCCAAAAGCTTTGACTGTTCCCAAGATGCACAGTGCCGCCTCCTCTATCCCGCCTCCGTGCACAGGAACTCAGTTTGTAAGTTGGTAAGAGCTTTTATAAGAAGAAATAGAAGACTTCAAGGGCTGCAACATAGGCACTCATAGTGCTAGATGTCATTCTTACTGCAGCTGCAGCTCCATCACCTCCCCCGGCGGCGCTGTATACTCACCGCACCCTGGTTGCTGGGTACTTACAGCGGAGGGCTCAGTTTTTTTCCCTCGGCTAGCACACACCGCAGCTCTCCAGGATCGCGTGACCGCATCAAGGGAGGAGGTAAGAGGGTCCCCCAGGCTGGACCTGCTGCAAATCGCGGTCCTTAGGAGACGGGCCGCGCGTGCTGACGTGGGCACTGTGTTGGTACAGGGACCCCACTAGACCACCAGGGCAAGGGCACAGGTCGGATTCTCTATAATCTGTTTTAATATGGGCCCACAGTACCTGGTGGTGAAGTCCAGCAAGGGGATAAGGCTCTGACCTGTAGCCACTCCCCCAGCCCCAGGGTGCCATTTACAGTAAATGTCCCCTCCCTATAGCTGCATCTCTCTGTCTCCCTCACTCCCTGTCAGCGTTTTGGCGCCATTACACACACAGCTGCGCTGATCTGGAACTGCTGGGCAAAGTCTCGGATGGTGTAATGGTTAGCATTACTGCCTCACAGCACTGAGGTCATGGGTTCGATTCCCACCATGGCTCTAACTGTGTGGAGTTTGTATATTCTCTCCATACTGACGTGGGTTTTCTCCTGGAACTCCGGTTTCCTCCCACAATCCAAAAATATACCGGTAGGTTCATTGGATCCCAATAAAATTAACCCTAGTGTGAATGTGGTACATATGGTAGGGAATATAGATTGTAAGCTCCACTGGGGCAGGGACTGATGTGAATGGCCAAAGTTCTCTGTAAAGCGCTGCGGAATATGTGTGCGCTATATAAGTAACTGGTAATAAATAAGTCTCTGTAAAGCCGCCTGCATCATCAGTGCTGTGCTTTTGCAAGACACTTAACTAACACTGTCTAAAGACATGTAGAATACTTAAGAACAAGTGTATTACTACAGGGATATTTTGTACAAGTACCCTGTGATATACATCCAGTCTTTACTGTGCATTGTTATATCTCTATACCTATATAGCTTTACTTAATAGTACAGGTTGTACTTAGTATTGCTAGTCCAGTGCAGTCATATTTGCAGCGGGACTGTTGAATCCGTTTTTTATTGAATATGGTAAATTTCGGCACCCACTTGCCGGAATTTGACGGTCGAATTGTGTCGAATTAAAAAACGGGCGAAAAATTGCCGCGATTCGCCGCTAATTGCATATACCCCTTATTGTTTGTAATAATTTCTGCATTGTTTATGTGATTGAGCAGGGGTGTATCTAGTGGTCTGAGCGCCCCTGGCAAAGTAAGGAGCTGGCGCCCTCCACCACCCCCACCCAGGGGTACAGAGGGGGGAGTTACAGATAGGCTGAGGTCAGGGACACTGAGGGAGAATTACAGGGTGTAGGGCTTAAAGGGAGGCTGAGGTCAGGGACACTGAGGGGCAATTACAGGGAGGGTGTGGGCAGGGACACTGGGGGAATTACAGGAGTGTGCAGTCAAGGACACTGAGGGGGAATTACGGGGAGGGTACGGGCAGGGACACTGAGGTGGAATTACAGGAGGGCGTGGGCTGGGACACTGAGGGGGGAGTCACAGGGAGGCTGAGGTCAGGAACACTGAGGGAGAATTACAGGGAGGTTGCAGGCTGGGAGACTGAGGGGGAATTACGAGGAGTTTGCAGGCAGGGACACAGATGGAATTACGGTTAGGGTGCGGGTAGGGACACTGAGAGGGAATTACGTGAGGGTGCGGGCAGGGTTACTAAGGGGGAATTATGGGCAGGGACACTGAGAGGGAATTACAGGAGTGTATGGGCAGGGTCACTGAGGGGGCAGTTACAGGGATGGTGCGGAGAGGGACACCGAGGGGCAATTACGGGGAGTTTACGGGCAGGGACACTGAGGTGGAATTACAGGAGGGTGTGGGCAGGGACTCTGAGGGGGAGTCACGGGGAGTCTGAGGTCAGGGACACTAAGGGGGAATTACAGGGAGTGTTCGGGTAGGGAAAATGAGTGGGAGGGGCTACAGGGAGGCTGAGGTCAAGGACACTAAGGGGCAATTACAGGGAGGGTGCGGAAAGGGACACTGAGAGGGAATTACAGGAGTGTGCAGGCAGTGGCACAGGGGGGAGTCACAGGGAGGCTGAGGTCAGGAACACTGAGGGAGAATTACAGGGAGGGTGCAGGCGGGGATACTGAGGAGGAATTACGAGGAGGGTGTGGGCAGGGACACTGAGATGGAATTACGGGGAGGGTGCAGGCAGGGAGAGTGAGACTGAAGGGAATTACGAGGAATGTGCAGGCAGGGACATTGGGGGAATTACGGATAGGGTGCTGGTAGGGACACTGAGAGGGAGTTACGGGGAGTGTGCGGGAAGGGATACTGAGGGGGAATTATGTGAAGGGTGCAGGCAGGGACACCGATGGAATTACAGGAGTGTATGGGCAGGGTGACTGAGGGGGCAGTTAGAGGGATGGTGCGGCAGGGACACTGAGGGGGAATTACAAGGAGGGTGCAGGCAGGGAGACCGAGGGGATATATGCACACATGCATACACCCTTTCTAGGTGTGATGGCACTACATGTCCCAGCAAATTCAGTTGACAAGGAGTGCTGGGACTTGTCTCAACACAGCTGGAGAGGCAGTCACTGGTCTAGATACCTCTCCATACAGAGCTCTTTGTAACCTGTGATCCAGATTGCCAGGATAGACCATGCAGGGCAGCTACGGTACCGCAGAAAATGTACAGGTATGCTCATGCAGCACTGCTGACTGGTGCTGATTGTAGTGGCTGGTGTTTGGTGACAGACCATGTGGGACCAATGAGAAGGGGAGCGGATGAGGAAGAGGAGGTGCCTCGCCCCTCCTCATACCTGGAAGTGCCCCGCTATATTCACCATCATTGTGACTGTAATCAAAGAGAGTGTCAGAGTGCAATACGCTTCTGAGAGTCCGGCAGTGGATGAGCACTGCTAAGGGATGTATTCAGTGAGAACTACTATGTCATTCTGCCCTCTGGCGCGGGTGGCACTGCCGTGCGCCTTCCCCCTTGGCCAGCGCCCCTGGCAAGTGCCATCCTGGCCAATAGGAAGATACACCCCTGTGACTGAGTGTGTGCAAATAGCTGCTGTGTGGTCTCTATTTCGTGTATCTCACACACATTGCTATCCCTATATTCTGTACCCTGACGGGGGCTAAGTGCATCAGGGTTACCATATAATATAGTGTTTCACAGGATATACTACTTTGGTATTTTTCTCTATGTTTTTCAGTCACCACATACCTCTTAAATCTTCTGTTTGTGCTCTGCCTTGCAGTCACACTATACAGGGGATTTTTTGTCAGGTAGTTTGTCTGCTTATATTGTACTATGGCACACTACGGTTACGCTTACAAATAATGTCTGCTACACAGGGTGATAAATCTAGGGCTGATCCTGCACCATGCAGTGCTGTTGCCACAGATTACTCGGAGGAAGACATAGCAGCTGAGGGTTCAGGTACTGGGGGTCCTATACCCCATGGTCAGTCTGCAGCAACGGGGGCAAATCAAGACCCACCTTGGGCTGTTTTCTCTAATTTACTGACTACGCTAGTAACGACTTGCGCCCCCTGTGGGACCTCCTGTGCCATTACAGCCACATATTGTCCCTGCAGTTAATCCGCCGTGGGCAGATACTCTGTCCTCTTAGTTACAGCAGTTAAATCAGTCACTAGCTAAGCAAAATCCTGACTCTCGCCCGCCTAACACCAAGGGGTCATCTAAACGAGCCATTACTTCCTCACAATCCACACATGTTTCGGATACCTCATCCGATGAAGATGGCGCTTACACTGACCCTTCAGACACTAATGCAGATGCTTCTGATGGGGAATTTCTGACAGGTGGATGTTCCTGACCTCTTGGAGGCTATCAGGCTGATACTTCAAATCAGCGATGATGAAGAGCCTCCAGCTACCTCTAAGAAACCAGATAAGTTTACACGTCAGAAGGTCACTAAATTAGTTTTACCTTATTCTGACCACCTGGTTGATATTCGTCAGGAATCTTAAGAAAATGCTAGCTTGTTATCCTCTCGCTGCAGAGTTGAGTAAAAATTGGGAAACACCGCCGTCGGTGGACTCACAAGTTACGCGTCTGGTGGTCTCCTCTGCTCTGCATGTCAGTACCGTCACCTCCCTGAAGGAACCGACAGATAAGCGTGTGGAGGGTTGTTTAAAGTCTATTTACACTCTTGCTGGGGCTGTGCACAGGCCTACTATTGCGGCCTCTTGGGCTGCTAAAGCGATAGAGGCCTGGGTTCGGGAAGTTAAAGCGGAACTGCCGTCTAATTTTTCTGATAATGTTAGACAATGTCTTTCATATATTATTACACACTCATTATAATCAGGAGGCGGCATCTGATGCAGGTGTCCTGGCGGCCAAGGCATCTACTACATCCATTCTAGCTTGCCGAATTCTTTGGTTGCGGTCCTGATCAGTAGATCTGGACTCTAAAAAGACCTTGGAGGTAATTCCTTTTAAGGGAAACATTCTTTTTGGGGAAGATCTCAACAAGATTGTGGCTGACTTGGCATCGGCTAAGACGGCATGCCTGCCTAGTACTTCTCCTTTGGCTCCGAAGACTAAGAGTACTTCCTTTAGTTCTTTTCGACATCCAGGTAAAGCAAAGGGTCAGGCGTACCTAAAACAGGCTCGCACTTCCAAATCCGGTAAGCCCAAACCTAAACGTGCCTGGACTGCCCGTCAGCCTGCTTCCAAAACAGGCAAGCCTGCTGCATGACGGGGCGGGCCTCCCTCTGGGGGATCCCAGGGTGGGAGGCCGACTTCTACGGTTTGCTCAGGCATGATTACAGACCACTTCGGACACCTGGATAAGGGAAGTCGTCACGGATACGCCATCTCTTTCAAGAAACGTCCCCCTCGCCAGTTTTGCTCAACAAACATCCCTTTGGATCAGATAAAAGCAAAAACTCTCCACTTGGTGGTGCAATCTCTCCTGGATACAGGAGTGATAGTGCCAGTGCCTCTGGCTCAGAGAGGCAGGGGGTACTATTCCACGCTGTTCCTAGTACCGAAACTGAATGGGTCCTCGCAGCCCATTCTCAACCTCAAGTCTTTGAACAAGTTTGTGAAAGTTTCCAAATTCCGTATAGAAACGCTTCGCTCTATTTCTTTGGCTTTGGAGCCCAACGACTATATGGTATCCCTGGACATACAGGATGCTTACCTGCATATACCTGTTGCAGTGCCGCATCAACAATACCTGCGGTCTGACTAAGGCTCCAAAAATTTTCTCCAAGGTCATGGCGGTCATGACGGACCTACTCCGCCATCAGGGTATCAGGATCCTGCCATATCTGGATGACTTGTTGATCCTGGTGAACTCTCTAGAGGTTCTTCTCCATCATATGGAACTGACGGTCCAATTTCTACAAGCCCACGGGTGGCTCATCAACTGGAAGAAATCTTCCATGATCTCTGCTCACAGCATGGTGCACCTGGGAGCACTATTGGACACCCACAACCGGCGGTTGTTTTTGTCTCCGGAAAAGATCCTGAAACTTCAGGACGATAAGTTGCTTCCTCTCTCGCCCACGTGTGTCGATACACTCGGCGATGCAAGTACTGGGCCTCATGGTGTCGGCTTTCGACATGGTGGAGTACGCTCAATTTCATTCCCGCCCTCTGCAGAGGTTGATACTTTCCCAATGGGGCGGCCTGCCTCACCGGATCAGGACTCACATGATCTCTTTGACTCCGGACGTCCGCTTGTCATTTAGCTGGTGGCTACAGGACCAGCAACTGAGCAGGGGTCGTCCCTTCTGGATCTCCAACTGGGTCCTTCTGACGACGGACGCCAATCTGCGGGGTTGGGGTGCGTGTTGGAGCAACACTCTTTTCAAGGTGGACCAGGGAGGAATCTCTCCTCCCGATAAACATTCTGGAATTGCGGGCAGTGTTAAATGGGTTGACTCTAGCCCTGCCTCTGGTACTGAACAGGCCTGTTCAAGTACAGTCGGACAACACCACCACGGTGGCGTACATAAATCATCAAGGCGGCACTCGAAGCCGCATGGCAATGATGGAAGTATTAAAAATCCTTTGTTGGGCGGAACGCCATCTGTCAGCCATATCGGCAGTGTTCATTCCGGGAGTCCTCAACTGGGAAGCAGACTTCCTCAGTCGTCAGGACGTACACGTCGGAGAATGGAGCCTTCATCCAGAAGTCTTTCAACTTCTAGTGGACAAGTGGGGCCTACCAGATGTGGATCTGATGGCGTCTCGACACAATCACAAGGTTCCGGTCTTCGGAACAAGGACAAGGAATTCTCAAGCAGTGTTCGTGGACGCGCTGGCAATTCCATGGAACTTTCGGTTGCCGTACGTGTTCCCTCCGGTGTCCCTTTTGCCCAGGGTGATAAGGAAGTTCAAGCAAGAAGGAGGAATACTACTTCTAATCGCTCCAGCGTGGCCCAGACGTCATTGGTTCTCAGTCCTGCAGGGTCTCTCGATAGAGCGTCCTCTTCTAGTTCCTCAGCGCCCAGACCTCCTCGTTCAGGGCCCTTGTTTCTACCAGGATTTGGCCCAGCTGGCTTTGTAGGCGTGGCTCTTGAAGCTTCAGTACTAAGGGTCAAAGGTTTTTCTGAGGCGGTAATTCAAACTATGTTGAAGGCCCGTAAACCGGCTCCTGCTCGGATTTATCATAGGGCCTGGAATTCTTATTTTGCTTGGTGTGCAACTAACAATTACGATTCATACAAGTTCAGTACGGCCAAACTTTTGGCATTCCTGCAACAGGGCCTAGACTTAGGCCTTTGTCTGGCCTCCCTTAAGGTTCATATTTCTGCATTTTCGGTATGGTTTCAGAGAAGGATTGCGACTCTGCCTGATGTTCATACATTCACTCAGGGTATTTTACGGATTCAACCTCCCTATGTCCTGTCTGTGGCTCCTTGGGATTTGTCGGTTGTTCTGGACGCCTTACAAGAGTCTCCGTTTGAACCTCTTGAGGCTGGGGCCCTTAAGTGGCTTACTCTTATGGTCTTGTTCTTGCTGGCTATTGCCTCTGCTAGACGGGTTTCAGACTTGGGTGCCTTGTCCTGTAGGTCACCCTTTCTGATTTTTCACCGTGACCGGGCGGTTCTTAGAACTCGTCCTGGTTATCTACCTAAGGTGGTGTCATCTTTCCACCTTAACCAAGAGATTGTGGTTCCGGCCTTTACCTCTCCTGGTTTATCCTCCAAAGAGCGGTCTTTGGATGTGGTACGGGCTATCCGTAATTATGTGAAGAGAACAGCTTCTCTTGGGGAGATCTGATTCCCTTTGTCCTTTTTGGTTTTCACAAACGTGGCTGGCCTGCTAATAAGCAGACCTTGGCCAGATGGATTAGAATGGGGATTGCACATGCTTATGTACAGGCTGGGCTTCCAGCTCCTGCTACCATCAAAGCCCATTCTACTCGGTCTGTTGGACCTTCTTGGGCGGCCCGCCGTGGTGCGACACTTGAACAATTGTGCAAGGTGGTTACGTGGTCCTCAGTGAACACGTTCATAAGGTTCTATGCCTTCGATACTTCTGCCTCCCAGTATGTCTCCTTTGGACGCCGGGTTCTTGTGCCCGCTACAGTGCGTCCCCTCCCATGAGGAACTGCTTTAGGACATCCCCGATGTTATCCCTGTGGAACCCCAGTGTACCCCGCTGCAGAAAAGGAGATTTATGGTAAGAACTTACTTTTGTTAAATCTCTTTTGGCGAGGTACACTGGGTTCCACAGGGCGCCCACCCTGACGCACTTAGCTTCTTTGGGTTTGTATGGCATTAGCCGCTGGTACCTTCTCCTGTCGTGAGAATGTGGGGGGTAATTCCAAGTTGATCGCAGCAGGAATTCTGTTAGCAACTGGGAAAAACCATGTGCACTGCAGGGGAGGCAGATATAACATGTGCAGAGAGAGTTAGATTTGGGTGGGTTATTTTATTTCTGTGCAGGGTAATACTGGCTGCTTTATTTTTACACTGCAAATTAGATTGCAGATTGAACACACCACACCCAAATCTAACTCTCTCTGCACTTGTTATATCTGCCTCCCCTGCAGTGCATATGGTTTTGCCCAGTTGCTAATAGTGATGAGCGGGTTCGGTTTCTCGGAAACCGAACCCCCCCCGAACTTCACCCTTTTTACACGGGTCCGAGCCATACTCGGATTCTCCCGTATGGCTCGGTTAACCCGAGCGCGCCCGAACGTCATCCCGCTGTCGGATTCTCGCGAGATTCGGATTCTATATAAGCAGCCGCGCGTCGCCGCCATTTTCACTCGTGCAGTGGAAATGGTAGGGAGAGGACGTGGCTGGCGTCCTCTCCGTTTATGTTGATGCATTGCAAATATTTTGTGCTTGCTTATTACTTAATTGTGGGGACTGGGGAGCAGCTGTATATAGGAGGAGTACAGTGCAGAGTTTTGCTGACAGTGACCACCAGTAATACGTTGTCTGCCTGAAAAACACTCCATATCTGTGCTCAGTGTGCTGCATATATCTGTGCTCACACTGCTTAATTGTGGGGACTGGGGAGCAGCTGTATTATATAGCAGGAGTACAGTGCAGAGTTTTGCTGACAGTGACCACCAGTATACGTTGTCTGCCTGAAAAACACTCCATATCTGTGCTCAGTGTGCTGCTTTATTGTGGGGACTGGGGACCACCAGTATAATATTATATAGGAGGAGTACAGTGCAGAGTTTTGCTGACCAGTGACCACCAGTATATAATATATAGCATTACGGTACAGTAGGCCACTGCTGTACCTACCTCTGTGTCGTCATTAAGTATACTATCCACCTAGATTCTATACCTGTGGTGCATTTCAGTTGTGCAGTTTGCTGACACAGTGACACCAGTATATATAGCAGTACGGTATGGAAGGCCACTGCTGTACCTACCTCTGTGTCGTAATTAAGTATACTATCCATCTACATTCTATACCTGTGGTGCATTTTAGTTTTGCAGTTTGCTGACTCAGTGACCACCAGTATACTATATATAGCAGTACGGTACGGAAGGCCACTGCTGTACCTACCTCTGTGTCGTCATTAAGTATACTATCCATCTACATTCTATACCTGTGGTGCATTTTAGTTTTGCAGTTTGCTGACACAGTGACCACCAGTATACTATATATAGCAGTACGGTACGGAAGGCCACTGCTGTACCTACCGCTGTGTCGTCATTAAGTATACTATCCATCTACATTCTATACCTGTGGTGCATTTTAGTTTTGCAGTTTGCTGACACAGTGACCACCAGTATACTATATATAGCAGTACGGTACGGAAGGCCACTGCTGTACCTACCTCTGTGTCGTCATTAAGTATACTATCCATCTACATTCTATACCTGTGGTGCATTTTAGTTTTGCAGTTTGCTGACACAGTGACCACCAGTATACTATATATAGCAGTACGGTACGGAAGGCCACTGCTGTACCTACCTCTGTGTCGTCATTAAGTATACTATCCATCTGCATTCTATACCTGTGGTGCATTTTAGTTTTGCAGTTTGCTGACACAGTGACCACCAGTATACTATATATAGCAGTACAGTACGGAAGGCCACTGCTGTACCTACCTCTGTGTCGTCATTAAGTATACTATCCATCTACATTCTATACCTGTGGTGCATTTTAGTTTTGCAGTTTGCTGACACAGTGACCACCAGTATACTATATATAGCAGTACGGTACGGAAGGCCACTGCTCTACCTACCTCTGTGTCGTCATTAAGTATACTATCCATCTAGATTCTATACCTGTGGTGCATTTTAGTTTTGCAATTTGCTGACAGTGACCACCAGTATATATAGCAGTACGGTACGGAAGGCCACTGCTCTACCTACCTCTGTGTCGTCAAGTATACTATCCATCCATACAAGTGGTGCATTTCAGTTGTGCGCAGTATATATAGTAGTAGGCCATTGCTATTGATACTGGCATATAATTCCACACATTAAAAAATGGAGAACAAAAATGTGGAGGTTAAAATAGGGAAAGATCAAGATCCACTTCCACCTCGTGCTGAAGCTGCTGCCACTAGTCATGGCCGAGACGATGAAATGCCATCAACGTCGTCTGCCAAGGCCGATGCCCAATGTCATAGTAGAGAGCATGTAAAATCCAAAAAACAAAAGTTCAGTAAAATGACCCAAAAATCAAAATTGAAAGCATCTGATGAGAAGCGTAAACTTGCCAATATGCCATTTACGACACGGAGTGGCAAGGAACGGCTGAGGCCCTGGCCTATGTTCATGGCTAGTGGTTCAGATTCACATGAGGATGGAAGCACTCATCCTATCGCTAGAAAAATGAAAAGACTTAAGCTGGCAAAAGCACAGCAAAGAACTGTGCGTTCTTCTAAATCACAAATCCCCAAGGAGAGTCCAATTGTGTCGGTTGCGATGCCTGACCTTCCCAACACTGGACGGGAAGAGCTTGCGCCTTCCACCATTTGCACGCCCCCTGCAAGTGCTGGAAGGAGCACCCGCAGTCCAGTTCCTGATAGTCAAATTGAAGATGTCACTGTTTAAGTACACCAGGATGAGGATATGGGTGTTGCTGGCGCTGGGGAGGAAATTGACAAGGACGATTCTGATGGTGAGGTGGTTTGTTTAAGTCAGGCACCCGGGGAGACACCTGTTGTCCGTGGGACGAATATGGCCATTGACATGCCTGGTCAAAATACAAAAAAAATCAGCTCTTCGGTGTGGAATTATTTCAACACAAATGCGGACAACAGGTGTCAAGCCGTGTGTTGCCTTTGTCAAGCTGTAATAAGTAGGGGTAAGGACGTTAACCACCTCGGAACATCCTCCCTTAAACGTCACCTGCAGCGCATTCGTCATAAGTCAGTGACAAGTTCAAAAACTTTGGGTGACAGCGGAAGCAGTCCACTGACCACTAAATCCCTTCCTCTTGTAACCAAGCTCCTGCAAACCACACCACCAACTCCCTCAGTGTCAATTTCCTCCTTACCCAGGAAAGCCAATAGTCCTGCAGGCCATGCCACTGGCAAGTCTGACGAGTCCTCTCCTGCCTGGGATTCCTCCGATGCATCCTTGAGTGTAACGCCTACTGCTGCTGGTGCTGCTGTTGTAGCTGCTGGGAGTCGATCATCATCCCAGAGGGGAAGTCGGAAGACCACTTGTACTACTTCCAGTAAGCAATTGACTGTCCAACAGTCCTTTGCGAGGAAGATGAAATATCACAGCAGTCATCCTGCTGCAAAGCAGATAACTCAGGCCTTGGCAGCCTGGGCGGTGAGAAACGTGGTTCCGGTATCCACCGTTAATTCAGAGGCAACTAGAGACTTGATTGAGGTACTGTGTCCCCGGTACCAAATACCATCTAGGTTCCATTTCTCTAGGCAGGCGATACCGAAAATGTACACAGACCTCAGAAAAAGAGTCACCAGTGTCCTAAAAAATGCAGTTGTACCCAATGTCCACTTAACCACGGACATGTGGACAAGTGGAGCAGGGCAGACTCAGGACTATATGACTGTGACAGCCCACTGGGTAGATGTATTGCCTCCCGCAGCAAGAACAGCAGCGGCGGCACCAGTAGCAGCATCTCGCAAACGCCAACTCGTTCCTAGGCAGGCTACGCTTTGTATCACCGCTTTCCAGAAGAGGCACACAGCTGACAACCTCTTACGGAAACTGAGGAAGATCATCGCAGAATGGCTTACCCCAATTGGACTCTCCTGGGTATTTGTGACATCAGACAACGCCAGCAATATTGTGCATGCATTACATCTGGG
This sequence comes from Pseudophryne corroboree, assembly GCF_028390025.1. Classification (NCBI taxonomy): domain Eukaryota; kingdom Metazoa; phylum Chordata; class Amphibia; order Anura; family Myobatrachidae; genus Pseudophryne; species Pseudophryne corroboree. Next base: position 198,842,365 of record NC_086448.1, read on the forward strand.
CAAATTCCAGCACGTCCCATGTTTTGCACATACATTGAATTTGGTGGTGCAGAATTATTTAAAAAACGACAGGGGCGTGCAAGAGATGCTGTCGGTGGCCCGAAGAATTGCGGGCCACTTTCGGCATTCAGCCACCGCGTACAGAAGACTGGAGCACCACCAAACAGTCCTGAACCTGCCCTGCCATCATCTGAAGCAAGAGGTGGTAACGAGGTGGAATTCAACCCTCTATATGCTTCAGAGGATGAAGGAGTAGCAAAAGGCCATTCAAGCCTATACATCTGCCCACGATATAGGCAAAGGAGGGGGAATGCACCTGACTCAAGCGCAGTGGAGAATGATTTCAACGTTGTGCAAGGTTCTGCAACCCTTTGAACTTGCCACACGTGAAGTCAGTTCAGACACTGCCAGCCTGAGTCAGGTCATTCCCCTCATCAGGCTTTTGCAGAAGAAGCTGGAGACATTGAAGGAGGAGCTAAAACAGAGCGATTCCGCTAGGCATGTGGGACTTGTGGATGGAGCCCTTAATTCGCTTAACCAGGATTCACGGGTGGTCAATCTGTTGAAATCAGAGCACTGCATTTTGGCCACCGTGCTCGATCCTAGATTTAAAACCTACGTTGGATCTCTCTTTCCGGCAGACACAAGTCTGCAGAGGTTCAAAGACCTGCTGGTGAGAAAATTGTCAAGTCAAGCGGAACGTGACCCGTCAACATCTCCTCCTTCACATTCTCCCGCAACTGGGGGTGCGAGGAAAAGGCTAAGAATTCCGAGCCCACCCGCTGGCGGTGATGCAGGGCAGTCTGGAGCGAGTGCTGACATCTGGTCCGGACTGAAGGACCTGCCAACGATTACTGACATGTCGTCTACTGTCACTGCATATGATTCTCTCACCATTGAAAGAATGGTGGAGGATTATATGAGTGACCGCATCCAAGTAGGCACGTCAGACAGTCCGTACGTATACTGGCAGGAAAAAGAGGCGATTTGGAGGCCCTTGCACAAACTGGCTTTATTCTACCTAAGTTGCCCTCCCTCCAGTGTGTACTCCGAAAGAGTGTTTAGTGCAGCCGCTCACCTTGTCAGCAATCGGCATACGAGGTTACTTCCAGAAAATGTGGAGAAGATGATGTTCATCAAAATGAATTATAATCAATTCCTCCGTGGAGACATTCACCAGCAATTGTTTCCAGAAAGTACACAGGGATCTGAGATGGTGGATTCCAGTGAGGACGAATGAATAATCTGTGAAAAGGGGGATGTACACAGTGAAAGGGGTGAGGAATCGGAGGATGATGATGAGGAGGACATCTTGCCTCTGTAGAGCCAGTTTGTGCAAGGAGAGATTGATTGATTGCTTCTTTTTTGGTGGGGGCCCAAACCACTCTGGAAAAAAGGGGTTGATAGAGTCTGCACAGGATCTCTCAATATAAATGCTTGGTACTTTAAATGATATAGGTTAAACCTATAGCTATAACGTAAACCAACATATGGCCATAAATAAATAATTGATATCTGGCACTGGGTTGGCGGTGCTCCCAGAGGTAGTTCAGTAAACTAGTCAAAGGAAAATGTATGGTTCTTGTATAGTACAGGAGCCAAAAAAGAAAAGAAAGACTTCGAGTCTCTTCTGGGGCACACTTTTGTTGTGAAATATATGGTCTTGTAATATTTAAAATGTAACTTTTATTTGTATTCCTCTAAAAAAAGGGCTATAAGGCAAAAGGACAAAGAAATGATAAGGATAATATCAATTATCGAAAGGTTAATCTATCCGATTTGAACATAATTGATTGAATCGGGTGATACAAATCAAACTTGATGGCTCTATTGGGGCGAAATTATATGTGTGTCTCTGATGTTAGAAAGAATAAGTATTATCAAAGTATATATAATATATTATAATATATTGGTTACCTTCTTCCGAAAAATAAAATGTACTTATAATAAAAATGAAAATAAAAATAAAGATAACAGTATATCGGAAGAAAGGGGTATTATTCTGTCTAACAAGCCGGGCTCCACCCTGATAATTAGTGAAATATCAATTTCAACAATCTGAGATAGAAATAGTGATTAATAATAACAATACTCTGGTTCCGGGTCCTGTGTTCTGAGTTAGGATATAAATACCTGCAGTACCAAGTATTCTCTGGTGGTCTCTCAACCAGGTACTGACCTGGCCCACAGTGCTTGGCTTCCAAGATCAGACGAGGTTGGGCATACTCAGTGTGGTTTGACCGCAGGTGAATATATCCTGATTAATGATACTCGGAACCAAGTATTTAGTTCTGAGAGATCCCAAGTTTTTTGGTGAGATACTTGGGTGCTCTTTATATCCAGACACTGGCGGCACCTGATATTCCCTGATGGTCTCCAAAGGTATAATCTTCACCGGTCCCCCTGGTCTGAACTTCAAAGAAAATGACGGAAGTAGTCTTTTACAGTGTTGTAGACTTTGGGTCGGTATATGGATGGCACCGGTGGTTGTTGGAGGTTAATGGGGAAATAGAGAGTCAGCTGCGGGCTAATTTGGGGTTTGATCAAGGGTATGTATAGATTCTCCAGATTCGGCCAGGAGTCTTGCGTAAATACTGGTGTGATACTGGTATGCAGAAATCAAAGTGTAGAAAAAATATAGAAAAAATATAGAAAAAATATGTAGGAGAATGTGTGAGTAAATGGGTGTCGGGAAGAAAAGATAGAAAAAGAGAATCAGGTCTATGTTGGACTCCACTTCTGCTTTTTTGTCATCTGTGTGGACATCGAATGACAAAATGAGAGAGTGGTGAAAAACGACACTGAGACTGAAAGAAGGCAGAGGGACTCTTCTACTGTCCTGTCACGTGGAAAAATGGTGCTCTGTGTACAAGTTGCATTGCAGAGCCACCAAAATTACTTAGACAGAATGAGAGGGAGTACCCGAAATTCAATGTAAACGGGAATGTCAAATGATTGTTGCTATATAGATAAGATTTTCCTATAATTGTGAAGAGTCACACGTTTGATATAAATTTTGAGGCAAAACATGTGTGTGATAGGTTGGATGGTAAATTGAGGATTACACAATATATTTAGCAAAAAATAGTAGTGGCCCCAAGGTACTGGCCTAAAAGTAGTAAATGTTCCAGTGGGAGTTAATGATCAAAAAATCAGAAGAGCGAGAATGACCCTATTAGGGAACCATGTGTAGATTGTGTTAAAGTGTACAAAAAATATATATACCAAAAATATTAATACTAATAGTAATGAATTGAGGGTAAGTCCTGGACCAGGGTGCGGATTACTAATAAGCCTGATGCATTCCCATTGTTGCCATGTTTCATATGTATATCAAATTAATTTTGTTAATAAAAAAAAAAAAATATATATATATATATATATATATATATATATAGGATAATGAAGAAAAAACGGCCCTCAGGAAACTTTCAAAGTAGTAAATGTAATCGGTCTACGTTTCGGAGACCTTTAATCTCCTTCGTCAGGACAATACAGAACAACAATAAAAAACATACCTTTATTCAACTCACCCAGGTGCACGTGAAGCCCGTCGGCCGCTTCCCGTCGCCGTCCCGCTGGTGTCACCGGAAGTAAATCTGCGTCACACTGTTGGTTCAAGCTTGGTAGGCGGCCGGGGCGTTGCTATAGTGATACCCAACACCATGGTAACGATACTACACAATAAGGACGGAGGAAATGCAATGAAGTATACGGCTCTGCTAATAATTAAACAACAAATGCATCTAAGTTGAAGCACTGAATTACTGTGATAACATAATAATCAAAACATTATACACAATACTTCTGAAAAAATATTTCTGAACAAAAAATAAATCAACTATAGATATAGTGAAAATTATGTATCCAGAAAGCATGCATAAGACAGATGTTCATTCAGCCCAAATGGCTGCAATGTCTGTAGCTTATAAATCCATTTCGTCTCTAGCTGTAGTAATAGATTGTCCCTATTGGCAATAGGGACAATCTATTACTACAGCTAGAGACGAAATGGATTTATAAGCTACAGACATTGCAGCCATTTGGGCTGAATGAACATCTGTCTTATGCATGCTTTCTGGATACATAATTTTCACTATATCTATAGTTGATTTATTTTTTGTTCAGAAATATTTTTTCAGAAGTATTGTGTATAATGTTTTGATTATTATGTTATCACAGTAATTCAGTGCTTCAACTTAGATGCATTTGTTGTTGTTTAATTATTAGCAGAGCCGTATACTTCATTGCATTTCCTCCGTCCTTATTGTGTAGTATCGTTACCATGGTGTTGGGTTTCACTATAGCAACGCCCCGGCCGCCTACCAAGCTTGAACCAACAGTGTGACGCGGATTTACTTCCGGTGACGCCAGCGGGACGGCGACGGGAAGCGGCCGACGGGCTTCACGTGCACCTGGGTGAGTTGAATAAAGGTATGTTTTTTATTGTTGTTCTGTATTGTCCTGACGAAGGAGATTAAAGGTCTCCGAAACGTAGACCGATTACATTTACTACTTTGAAAGTTTCCTGAGTGCCGTTTTTTCTTCATTATCCTATTCATTATTGATTCTGGCACCGGGACCAGTTGCTATTTTTGTTGGAGTGCCGGGCACCTTTGCTTCGTATATATATATATATATATAAGTGTAAAGTCACACCAGTATCTGAGAAACTTTGAGCAACAAAATATGAAGTTTAGCGGAAATTTCATATCCGATGGGGCATCAGACAAAAAGGTTTTATCCTACTGGCAGGTGGAGGGGTGGAATACCCCCCTTGGTCATTTTAGACTGCCGCTGGAGGTCCGTGGTGGAGGGTGAGCCCAGCAAGGAGACGCCGGTGTCCGCGGTCCGCCGACCGGAAGTTCGGAACACCGGAACCGGAAGTGACGACGTACGTTTCGCTCGGGGAGCTTGTCCAAACCAACCAGTCATTTCAGTCACAGTCGTGTGGCAGACCCTGTCGCTGAAATGATGGGTTCGTTAAAGTGTGCATGTCCTGTTTATACAACATAAGGGTGGGTGGGAGGGCCCAAGGACAATTCCATCTTGCACCTCTTTTTTCTTTAATTTTTCTTTGCATCATGTGCTGTTTGGGGACAATTTTTTTGAAGTGCCATCCTGTCTGACACTGCAGTGCCACTCCTAGATGGGCCAAGTGTTTGTGTCGGCCACTTGTGTCGCTTAGCTTAGTCACACAGCGACCTTGGTGCACCTCTTTTTTTCTTTGCATCATGTGCTGTTTGGGGACAATTTTTTTGAAGTGCCATCCTGTCTGACACTGCAGTGCCACTCCTAGATGGGCCAGGTGTTTGTGTCGGCCACTTGTGTCGCTTAGCTTAGTCACACAGCAACCTTGGTGCGCCTCTTTTTTTCTTTGCATCATGTGCTGTTTGGGGACAATTTTTTTGAAGTGCCATCCTGCCTGACACTGCAGTGCCACTCCTAGATGGGCCAGGTGTTTGTGTCGGCCACTTGTGTCGCTTAGCTTAGCCATCCAGCGACCTCTGTGCAAATTTTAGGACTAAAAATAATATTGTGAGGTGTGAGGTGTTCAGAATAGACTGGAAATGTGTGGAAATTATGGTTATTGAGGTTAATAATACTATGGGATCAAAATGACCCCCAAATTCTATGATTTAAGCTGTTTTTTAGGGTTTTTTGAAAAAAACACCCGAATCCAAAACACACCCGAATCCGACAAAAAAAATTCGGTGAGGTTTTGCCAAAACGCGTCCGAATCCAAAACACGGCCGCGGAACCGAATCCAAAACCAAAACACAAAACCCGAAAAATGTCCGGTGCACATCACTAGTTGCTAACAGAATTTCTGCTGCGATCAACTCAGAATTACCCCCGTGTTTTATGTGGTTACTAACTACTGTCGTCTCTTGTACCTGCTACTGCATTGGACTGGTTAACGAAACTGAGCTCCTGTGCACGGAGGCGGGGTTATAGAGGAGGCGGCGCTGTGCATCTTGGGAACAGTCAAAGCTTTTAGCCTGTTGGTGCCTCGGATCAAGATCCAACTCTACACCCCGATGTTATTCCTGTGGAACCCAGTGTACCTCGCAGAAAGAGATTTAACAAAGGTAAGTTCTTACCATAAATCTCCTTTTTTTTCCTCAAAACGTGATGCAACCTTTTCAAAACTTCCAAATAAAGGGGGTCATTCCGAGTTGATCGCTCGCTAGCAGTTTTTAGCAACCGTGCAAATGCTATGCCGCCTCCCACTGGGAGTGTATTTTAGCTTAGCAGAAGTGCGAACGAATGTATTGCAGAGTGGCTACAAAGTATTTTTGTGCAGTTTCAGAGTAGCTCCAATCCTACTCAGCGCTTGCGATCACTTCAGACTGTTCAGTTCCTGTTTTGATGTCACAAACCCGCCCAGCGTTCGCCCAGACACGCCTGCGTTTTTCCTGGCATGCCTGCGTTTTTACAAACACTCCCTGAAAACGGTCAGTTGACACCCAGAAATGCCCACTTCATGTCAATCACACTGCGGCCACCAGTGCGACTGAAAACACCCGAATCCAAAACACACCCGAATCCGACAAAAAAATTTCGGTGAGGTTTTGCCAAAACGCGTCCGAATCCAAAACACGGCCGCGGAACCGAATCCAAAACCAAAACCCGAAAAATGTCCGGTGCACATCACTAGTTGCTAACAGAATTTCTGCTGCGATCAACTCAGAATTACCCCCGTGTTTTATGTGGTTACTAACTACTGTCGTCTCTTGTACCTGCTACTGCATTGGACTGGTTAACGAAACTGAGCTCCTGTGCACGGAGGCGGGGTTATAGAGGAGGCGGTGCTGTGCATCTTGGGAACAGTCAAAGCTTTTAGCCTGTTGGTGCCTCGGATCAAGATCCAACTCTACACCCCTATGTTATCCCTGTGGAACCCAGTGTACCTCGCAGAAAGAGATTTAACAAAGGTAAGTTCTTACCATAAATCTCCTTTTTTCCCCTCAAAACGTGATGCAACCTTTTCAAAACTTCCAAATAAAGGGGGTCATTCCGAGTTGATCGCTCGCTAGCAGTTTTTAGCAACCGTGCAAATGCTATGCCGCCTCCCACTGGGAGTGTATTTTAGCTTAGCAGAAGTGCGAACGAATGTATTGCAGAGCGGCTACAAAGTTTTTTTGTGCAGTTTCAGAGTAGCTCCAATCCTACTCAGCGCTTGCGATCACTTCAGACTGTTCAGTTCCTGTTTTGATGTCACAAACCCGCCCAGCGTTCGCCCAGACACGCCTGCGTTTTTCCTGGCATGCCTGCGTTTTTCCAAACACTCCCTGAAAACGGTCAGTTGACACCCAGAAATGCCCACTTCATGTCAATCACACTGCGGCCACCAGTGCGACTGAAATGCTTCACTAGACCCTGTGCAAAAGTACATCATTCGTTGTGTCCGTACGACGCGCGTACGCATTGCGCCACATACACATGCGCAGAACAGCCGTTTTTTAGCCGGATCGCTGCGCTGCGAACAAATGCAGCTAGCGATCAACTCGGAATGACCACCAAAAACTTTGGTTGACAGTTTGACCCTGGTGTGCAAATTCTGAGTGCACAATCTCACATCAAATGATTTGTGTGAATCAGCCATCACAAAAGTAGGCGAAAGAGCGAATAACTTGTGTTTTTTTTTGTTTTGTTTTTTTTTGGGGGGGGGATCACTGCAACCACATGCAACCTTCCCCTGCAATGTCAGCGAGGACATTGGCTCAGAAGGGTTCCGCAAACATTCACCTAACGACGGAAGCCCGTACTACAAGTGCCCTGCCCTCTAAAACACATTTCCTATTTTTTTTGTGTACACCCTCATGTCTCTTGTGCCACTTTCAGACTTGTGACCAGGAAATTTGCTGGGTTTAGCAAGCTGTCAATTCCCGGGTCTCTACTCCATGAACCTGGTAGGTAGCAGGGTCATGGATTCGGACTTAGGGGGTAAGTCAGAGTTGATCACAGCAGCAAATTTGTTAGCAGTTGGGCAAAACCATGTGCACTGCAGGGGAGGCAGATATAACATGTGCAGAGAGAGTTAGATTTGGGTGGGTTATTTTTTCTGTGCAGGATAAATACTGTCTGCTTTATTTTTACACTGCAATTTAGATTTCAGTTTGAACACACCCCACCCAAATCTAACTTTCTATGCACATGTTATATTTGCACCCTCTGCAGTGCACATGGTTTTGCCCAACTGCTAACAAATTTGCTGCTGCGATCAACTCTAAATTAGGCCCTTAGTCCCACATTGTTTCCTTTCACACATGCAGAAATCGCAGGTTGATGCACGGGGATCCGTTCCATTTGCCGGCTGTCGGGGTCCCAGCAGTCAGAATACCAATGCCGGAATCCCAACAGCTGGCAATGCCGCTGGCCGGAATCCCGCTAAACAAGACTGTGGCCACGATACCCATAGAGTAGGGAATAGGTCCTGTGGCGAGCCACTGGTCCAACAAGGGGACTCTTTGCGCTCCCCTCACTGCCAGCATTCTGGCAGGCAGGATGCTGTTGTTGGTATATGGACAGACAGCCGGCCGCCTGCTGGTAAATTGTATTTATTCTGAAGCATGTTCACATGCAAATATCCTGGGATATAGCTGTATGTGTAAAAGGGGTATAACGGGACACAGTTGTGCTTTAGGAGAAGGTACCCATACCTATGCATTGTACTGGTGAACAAGCTCTGGGGTGGGGGTCCTTGTGTCTTTGGCAGAACCCTGAACACAAGCCCTCCATGGCATCTCCCATCTGTGTAGGCCTCAGAGCCTGAAGAATATACAAACTACAGGCTTGCCAATTCATGTCTGATCTTTTTTCATTTTTGCTGGTCTAATAATCTATGGAGTCTCCATAAACAGTGATACTTGGGTTTCAGTTGATCTGACACACTAGTGCAGTGGTTTTCAAACTCGGTCCTCAGGACCGCCACCAGTTCTTGTTTTACAGGTCACCCAGCAGATCACTGACACATTTTGAAAGATCCACAGGTGGAGCTAATTATTTCACTTGTGATTCTGGTAGGTAACCTGGGAAACGAGAACTGTTTGGGGATCTGAGGGCCGAGTCTGGGAACTCGATACTAGAATATAGTTAGCTGTGTTCTCCATAACTATTAACCAGGCATGGAACACAAATGCGGATGTAGTGGAGGATTTGTTTAGGTTCGGTGAGATGCTTAGAACGGTTCTTCATTCCAGTCCTGAAGTACCACTGACAGGCCATGCTTTATGCATTTCTTTAATCATGCAGATGTAAGTTAATCTATTTTGCTGGGTCAGTAATTATACCACCTCCTTCCAAAAACAGCCTCAAAACATGACCTTTTGGAAAAATTTAGGGATTGAAGTTGAGTTCTTAGTCTGTTAGAGGGGAACATACTGTTGATGATGTTCATTAGATATATATTTCCAAGGTTGCACTTCGCATAGGTATTAGATTCTTTCTGAAATCCTAGGTTCTTAGTAAAATCCTTGGCTAAGAGTAAATCTCTGGAAAATTGTCCACCTTTGCTATTTCCTAGTGCTCTGCCTGTTATACTGTGTCATGAATGAAGAGGAGAGGTATGCTGGCAAGAGGATTAATGATTCAGATGCCTGGACGGTTTTTAAGAAAAAGGAAATAAAATGTTACACTCGCAGAAGTGCACCAGCCCTGTGCATCTCCAGAGTGCACACACCGCATGCTACAATGCTTGTGAGGTGAGATCCAATAAGACAAAAAAAGGGGAACCCGAATGTACCAGTAAAAAAAAAAAATGTAATTAGATACTGACCAATCATAGGCTACACGAAAATATAGTTAGTCTTTAGGTTTCTTGCTAATTGTGTGCTAGGGAATGTCTACAAATGTCAATCCAAGGAAATGTTGGTGTAAGGTACACATAGGGCTAAAACACACTACCCGGCTTTTGCCGGCCGGGAAAAAGCCGGACGGCTTTTTCCCGTGCCGGCATTGTAGTTAACAGTATGAGGGCTAGGGTCCCTTCACACTGCACGGCCCAGGCCCGGCTGCCGGGTTGCAGCCGGGTCTCACCACTGGAAGGTCCGGCGGCCGGGCGGCCGCCAGGCCGTCTTTGCAGCCAGTGAACCGTGTGTGTGAAGGGGAGCTTTCACACACAATGGTTTTTTTCCAAGCCGTGTCTGATGCTGCGCATGCGCACAGCATTACACATGGCTCAAAGCCGTCCTGTGTGCGAGACTCTGCCGGTTTCTCCCGGATGGCAAAAAGCCGGACAAAGTTTGTCCGGATTTTTGCCATCCGGGAGAAACCGGCCAGTGTGTTACAGCCCATACAATACATTTTCTCCAAATGAAGTGACCACTATGACTAATAAAACTTTTTCAATATGGAGCTAGATGTTCCATCCCCATAAAAAATAGAAAACTTGTATAGTGTTCTAGTTCATGGAATGATATAGCTACTGAATGTTCACTGCTGCCAAAGGTCTAAACTTGAACATTAAGTTAAGTGCACAGAACTATTATGGGGAAGAAAAGAACCCATAAAACAAATAGCTTGGTTTGTTAGTATGTGTATAGGCAGGTCAATATTACACCAAAACAGCTCCCATCTCCAGATAATGGGGCAGATGTACTAAGCCTCGGAATGGAGAGAGAAACTACCAACTAACCATCTCCTTGCTGTCATTTTTTCAAACACAGGCAGTTAGGTGCTGATTGGCTGGTATGTAACCTCTACTTTATCACTTTCCAAGGCTTTGTACACAGTGGTGCCAAGAGAGGGGGGAGAGGGTACAAATTACCCGGGCCCAGGTCTAATAGAGAGGCCCAGTGAGGGCCCAGTGGAGGCCCCAGGCTTCCTCCCCCTTAACTTGCAGCAGCAGCTGCAGCTTTTCTCCTCAACCCAGCAAACACTGCTGTGTGCTGGGCTAGTATGTGGCCATGGTGGCAGTTAAAATACCATTTTTTTGGTATTTTTTCTAAGGATGCATGGCCACACCTCGTGTGATTAGGCCACGCCCCCTGAAAAGTACCTGGGCCTAGCCAGGCTCTCGACTGCCCTGTTTGTACATCTCCCCCAATGCACTGGATTTAAGGGTGATGTTAAGGATTATTAGGTCAGGAAGCAGGTGCCAGTCATACACATCTAGTCTCAGTATTGAATAGGCACTGTATAATCAGTATTGTAAATATAGTAACAAATGTTTATAACAATAATCACTTTAATATGGGTAAAATAAACAGAAGAGAGAGAGAGAGAGAGAAAGCAATATAGGTATGTTGGAGACTACTACCAGATGTATGAGATGAAAAGATCGATAATTGGTCGAAACCACATGGTCGACTTGCGTTAGATTGACAGGGTCAAAAGGATGACGTGAAAATGTCGACCCGGTCAAAAGGTTGACATGGAAATGGTCGACACAAGGTTTTATTTTTATTTTTGTTCATCATTTTGTATGTTTAACCATATGTGACCCCAATTAGTAGAAAGGCGTAACCTTGCGGGCTCCCTTTGCATGCCACACCCATTTGTAGTCCACATGAATAGTAAATCAAGCCAAAGTTTAAAAAAAAAGTGTATACCAATGTCACGTCTACCTTAAGCACTTTTGACGTGCCCATCTATTGATTGGCAATCTATCATCAGGAACCTGTATGAGATGTTGAGGCTTACATATAAGTAGGTCTCTAAATCCTAGGAAAAATATTTTCAAGTGATTTTTTGGGGGGTAAAGCACAACTAAGATGCCAAAAAGATTAAACCATCCTGGGGACAGTATGTAATCAGAAGATCAACATACAATTACTTAAAAAACATTGTGAATGTCGACAGAATATACCATACCGTATAACGGTGGTAAATTCAGAAGAGAAATTACAATAATAAAAGATCCCATAAAACAGTTACAGAATATATAACATTTGAGCAAAACATAAGGTCTGAATAAATATTTGTAATAAAAAAATGGCATTTGCAGTGAAAAATGTATAGATGGCTTCATAAAGGAATCACATCTAACCAGGGCTGTATGCAATAAAAACCACAGCCTCCACTTAGGTCACATGACAAACTTTAATATCTTTAATGAATCATGGAATAAGCCCCTGTGTCTTAATATCGGGTTGCTATAGGAATGTGACAACTCCATGTTAGTACTGTCACCATGGTGATAGGCAGCTGTTGTCATTAGGGACTTCACAGATGCCATATTGTGCTGTTGTGTGCCCCAATGAGGAAGTGAAATGTTCTGTATTGTATCTAGAAAGCGGTGCATGCAAATTCTGAAAATGAAGGCCATCTTAAAAAGCCTTAAGTATTGGGATAAAAACTTAGGGGGCCATGTACTAATAGGAGATAAGGGTGCCAGATGAAAATCCCTGTATGTATCACTTCTCAATATGTACTGTCTTCTGCCTGCTAGTGCCAACAGCAGGCTTGAGTATCATGCTATCACAGCCACCTATGGCAATGTTACTAAGGCGACATATCACCGTCAGGAGTTTTCTTCATTACCTCTAGCTGCCATTATCTGCTTCTCCTTGCTGGAGAAACAGGAAGAGAGCTCATTGTTGTTTTGGCCACTTATCAATAAAGTTTTGTTGAGAAAATCTCTTTGCTGCATGTGAGGTAAGTCCCCCGTGCAGTCAGTATGAAATGTGTCTCTGCTGTCATCGACGAGACTGTGACTTAACATTCACTCTCCTCTGGGCTATATTTAGCAAAAGTGGTGTTAGCCGCCTCCTGGTTTGCAACGACAGCAGGTGAAGCAGGATCCGCTTTTTCTCTAACGTCCTAAGTGGATGCTGGGGACTCCGTCAGGACCATGGGGTTTAGCGGCTCCGCAGGAGACAGGGCACAATAATAAAAGCTTTAGGATCAGGTGGTGTGCACTGGCTCCTCCCCCTATGACCCTCCTCCAAGCCTCAGTTAGATTTTTGTGCCCGGCCGAGAAGGGTGCAATCTAGGTGGCTCTCCTGAGCTGCTTAGAATAAAAGTTTAAGTTAGGTTTTTTATTTTCAGTGAGTCCTGCTGGCAACAGGCTCACTGCTACGAGGGACTTAGGGGAGAGAAGTGAACTCACCTGCGTGCAGGATGGATTTGCTTCTTAGGCTACTGGACACAGAGCCGGCCCTAGCTATAGGCAGACTAGGCAATTGCCTAGGGCATCTGCCTTTACCTAGTTGCTGATTTAGCTATCATTTGGTAGTGAGGGGGGGCACCCGCTGTTCGGCGCTGTCGGCGTCTCTGCTTTTCCATTATTAGAGCAGAGCTGCCTGCGGTAGCGCCGGAGGATGGAGCGAGTGAGGGCGAAAAATGTACCTGGCTGTGCGTGCGGCGTTTAACTGTCTTACGGCGCCGGCGCAGCGGCGCTACTCAGGGGCAGTGTGGGTATTCCAGCAGCGTCTGCTGCCGGGCTGCCCCTTACAAAGATGGCCGCCGCTCCGGGAGGAGGGCTGCTGCGCATGTCCGGCCGCAGCAGCTCCTCCTCCCATGGTCCTTATCGGAGTCAGTAAGACTCCGGGCACTGCGCCATCAATGTAGTTGGAAGGCCAAAGGGAGTGGGACTCAAGGGAGCGGCTAATTCCACCCTGACACCACCACCGCAAAGCAGCAAAAGTACAGCTGCTGACAGTAAGGCAGTCTAATTAATTCAGTGTCCACTCTGTCATTTTGCCAATATATATATATATATATATATATATATATATATTATATATGTATATAAATATATATATATATATATATATTTATATATATATATATATACTGTAAATACATAATATATATTATACAAATATATATATATATATATATATATTTTTTTTTTTTCTCAATTTGCTGGCACTCCTATTGTAACCTTTGCTGAGGTGCCATCCTAAGGCCTGTATACAGGGTGGTCTTCAGTATGCCGGCGGTCGGGCTCCCGGCGACCAGCATACCGGCGCCGGGAGCCCGACAGCCGGCATACCGACACTTATTCTCCCTCGTGGGGGTCCACGACCCCCCTGGAGGGAGAATAAAATAGTGTTGTGCCAGTAGCGTGGCGAGCGCATCGAGCCTCCAAGGGGCTCATTTTCGTTCGCCACACTGTCGGTAAGCCGGCGGCCGGCCTCCCGGCGCCGGTATGCTGGTCGCCGGGAGGCCGGCCGCCGGCAGATCGTAGTGAACCCTGTAAACCTATGTATATCGGCGACAATGAGGCGGAACTCATCGGAATTCTGTAAACATAAAATTTGCGTCCTTTCATCCTACGTTTCAGCCTTGCGCCCGTTGTCAGGGACGAGTATCGTAGCAAGTCTGGTGAGTGTCGCCTCATTGCCGCCGATATATATTTATAAGATATCTATATTATAAATACATATGTGTATATAAAATATATACATATATATATAATATACATGGCAAAGTACACTCCAGTGGTACTGTTATAATAGTCAACGTTTCAGATGTCTTCTATTCATACATATTTTGTCAGTTCCTGACGAAAGATGTATGAATAAAAGATATATAAAATGTTGACTGTGTGTGTATATATATATATATATATATATATATATATATATATATACCCCAATAGTGCATGGATCGGAGCCGCCTGCGGTAGCTCCAGACAGTACCTGCAGTTACGGAGCTGTTGAAGGGCAGCCTGGGCATTCCAGCGCCCGCTGCCCCTAACAAAGATGGCCACCGCATCGGCAGGAGGGCTGCTGCGCATGCTCGGCAGCAGCAGCTCCTCCTCCCATGCTCCTTTGCGGAGTCAGGCTGACTCCGGGCACCGCTGCGCAACGAGTCAGCAACTGTGACTGAGCCACTGCTCTTCTAGACCACCAACGCAAAACAGAGCAGCAGCTTTAAAAGTGAAGGGGCGGCCAGTACTATATAAAAAAACAGTAAGGCAGTTTAATTAATTCGGTGTCAGTGTCTCTGTAATTTTGGTGGGCTGCGTAAGTGTGTGTATGTATGTGTATAGTGTGTATATATTATATATTTTCTCTATCGTCCTAAGTGGATGCTGGGGTTCCTGAAAGGACCATGGGGAATAGCGGCTCCGCAGGAGACAGGGCACAAAAGTAAAGCTTTTACAGGTCAGGTGGTGTGTACTGGCTCCTCCCCCTATGACCCTCCTCCAGACTCCAGTTAGATTTTTGTGCCCGGCCGAACAGGATCACTGCAACGAGGGACAGAGGGGAGAAGAAGTGAACTCACCTGCGTGCAGGATGGATTGGCTTCTTGGCTACTGGACATGAAGCTCCAGAGGGACGATCACAGGTACAGCCTGGATGGTCACCGGAGCCACGCCGCCGGCCCCCTCACAGATGCTGAAGCAAGAAGAGGTCCAGAATCGGCGGCTGAAGACTCCTGCAGTCTTCTTAAGGTAGCGCACAGCACTGCAGCTGTGCGCCATTTTCCTCTCAGCACACTTCACACGGCAGTCACTGAGGGTGCAGGGCGCTGGGGGGGGGCGCCCTGGGAGGCAAATGTAAACCTTTAAAAAGGCTAAAAATACCTCACATATAGCCCCAGAGGCTATATGGAGATATTTACCCCTGCCTAAATGTACTAAATAGCGGGAGACGAGCCCGCCGGAAAAGGGGCGGGGCCTATCTCCTCAGCACACGGCGCCATTTTCTGTCACAGCTCCGCTGGTCAGGAAGAAGGCTCCCAGGTCTCTCCCCTGCACTGCACTACAGAAACAGGGTATAACAGAGAGGGGGGGCAAAATAAATGGCAATATATTAATATAAAAGCAGCTATAAGGGAGCACTTAATCATAAGGCTATCCCTGTCATATATAGCGCTTTTTGGTGTGTGCTGGCAGACTCTCCCTCTGTCTCCCCAAAGGGCTAGTGGGTCCTGTCTTCGTATAGAGCATTCCCTGTGTGTCTGCTGTGTGTCGGTACGTGTGTGTCGACATGTATGAGGACGTTATTGGTGTGGAGGCGGAGCAATTGCCATATATGAGGATGTCACCTTCTAGGGGGTCGACACCAGAATGGATGCCTTTATTTGTGGAATTACGGGATAGCGTCAACTCGCTTAAGCAGTCGTTTGCCGACATGAGGCGGCCGGACACTCACTTAGTGCCTGTCCAGGCGCCTCAAACACCGTCAGGGGCTGTAAAACGCCCCTTGCCTCAGTCGGTCGACACAGACCCAGACACAGGCACTGATTCCGGTAGTGAAGGTGACGAATCAACCGTATTTTCCAAAAGGGCCACACGTTATATGATTTTGGCAATAAAGGAGATGTTACATTTAGCTGATACTACAGGTACCACTAAACAGGGTATTATGTGGGGTGTGAAAAAACTACCAGTAGTTTTTACCGAATCAGAAGAATTAAATGACGTGTGTGATGAAGCGTGGGGTGCCCCGATAAAAAACTGCTAATTTCAAAGAAGTTATTGGCTTTATACCCTTTCCCGCCAGAGGTTAGGGAGCGCTGGGAAACACCTCCTAGGGTGGACAAAGCGCTAACACGCTTATCAAAACAAGTGGCGTTACCCTCTCCTGAGACGGCCGCACTTAAAGATCCATCAGATAGGAGGATGGAAAATATCCAAAAAGGTATATACACACATGCAGGTGTTATACTACGACCAGCTATTGCGACTGCCTGGATGTGCAGTGCTGGGGTAGTTTGGTCAGAGTCCCTGATCGAAAATATTGATACCCTGGACAGGGACAATATTTTACTGTCGTTAGAACAAATAAAGGATGCATTTCTTTATATGCGTGATGCACAGAGAGATATCTGCACACTGGCATCACGGGTAAGTGCTATGTCCATTTCGGCCAGAAGAGCTTTATGGACACGACAGTGGACAGGCGATGCGTAGAGGAGTTATTTGGGGTCGGTCTATCGGATTTGGTGGCCACGGCTACGGCCGGGAAATCCACCTTTCTACCTCAAGTCACTCCCCAACAGAAAAAGGCACCGACCTTTCAACTGCAGCCTTTTCGTTCCTTTAAAAATAAGAGAGCAAAGGGCTATTCATATCTGCCACGAGGCAGAGGACGAGGGAAGAGACAGCAACAGGCAGCTCCTTCCCAGGAACAGAAGCCCTCCCCGGCTTCTACAAAAGCCTCAGCATGACGCTGGGGCTTCGCAAGCGGACTCGGGGGCGGTAGGCGGTCGTCTCAAGAATTACAGCGCGCAGTGGGCTCACTCGCAGGTAAATCCCTGGATCCTGCAGATAATATCTCAGGGGTACAGGTTGAAATTAGAGACAGAGCCACCTCGCCGTTTCCTGAAGTCTGCTTTACCAACGTCCCCCTCAGAAAGGGAGACGGTTTTGGAAGCCATTCACAAGCTGTATTCTCAGCAGGTGATAGTCAAGGTACCTCTTCTACAACAAGGGAAGGGGTATTATTCCACTCTTTTTGTGGTACCGAAGCCGGATGGCTCGGTAAGGCCTATTCTAAATCTGAAGTCCTTGAACCTGTACATAAAGAAGTTCAAGTTCAAGATGGAGTCACTCAGAGCAGTGATAGCGAACCTGGAAGAAGGGGACTTTATGGTATCCTTGGACATCAAGGATGCGTATCTCCACGTTCCAATTACCCCTCACACCAGGGGTACCTCAGGTTCGTTGTACAAAACTGTCACTATCAGTTTCAGACGCTGCCGTTTGGTTTGTCCACGGCACCTCGGGTCTTTACAAAGGTAATGGCCGAGATAATATTTCTTCTTCGAAGAAAAGGCGTATTAATTATCCCATACTTGGACGATCTCCTAATAAGGGCAAGGTCCAGAGAACAGCTAGAGATGGGTTTAGCACTATCTCGAGAGGTGCTAAAGCAGCACGGATGGATTCTGAATATTCCAAAATCCCAATTAATGCCGACAACTCGTCTGCTGTTCCTGGGGATGATTCTGGACACAGTTCAGAAAAGGTTTTTCTTCCCGAAGAAAAAGCCAAGGAGTTATCTGACCTGGTCAGGAACCTCCTAAAACCAGGAAAGGTGTCTGTACATCAATGCACAAGAGTCCTGGGAAAAAATGGTAGCTTCTTACGAAGCAATCCCTTTCGGCAGATTCCATGCAAAGGGATCTGTTGGACAAATGGTCAGGGTCGCATCTTCAGATGCACCTGCGGATAACCCTGTCGCCGAGGACAAGGGTATCCCTTCTGTGGTGGTTGCAGGAGGCTCATCTATTGGAGGGCCGCAGATTCGGCATGCAGGATTGGATCCTGGTGACCACGGGTGCCAGCCAGAGAGGCTGGGGAGCAGTCACACAGGGAAGAAATTTCCAGGGAGTGTGGTCGAGCCTGAAAAAGTCTCTTCACATAAGCATTCTGGAACTAAGAGCAATCTACAATGCTCTAAGCCAGGCGGAACCTCTGCTTCAAGGAAGACCGGTGTTGATCCAGTCGGACAACATCACGGCAGTCGCCCATGTAAACAGACAGGGCGGCACAAGAAGCAGGAGGGCAATGGCAGAAGCTGCCAGGATCCTTCGCTGGGCGGAGAATCACGTGATAGCACTGTCAGCAGTATTCATCCCGGGCGTGGACAACTGGGAAGCAGACTTCCTCAGCAGACACGACCTTCACCCGGGAGAGTGGAGACTTCATCCAGAAGTTTTCCACATGCTATTAAACCGTTGGGTAAAACCAATGGTGGACATGATGGCGTCTCGCCTCAACAAAACACTGGACAGGTATTGCGCCAGGTCAAGAGATCCGCAGGCAATAGCTGTGGACGCGCTGGTAACACCTTGGGTGTACCAGTCGGTATATGTGTTTCCTCCTCTGCCTCTCATACCAAAGGTATTGAGGATTATACGGCAAAGTGGAGTAAGACTAGTGGCTCCGGATTGGCCAAGAAGGACTTGGTACCCGGAACTTCAAGAGATGGTCACGGACGATCCGTGGCCTCTACTTCTGAGAAGGGACCTGCTTCAGCAGGGTACTTGTCTTTTTCAAGACTTACCGCGGCTGCGTTTGACGGCATGGCGTTTGAATGCCAGATCCTAAAAGGAAAAGGCATTCCAGAAGAAGTCATTCCTACCTTGATAAAGGCAAGGAAGGAAGTCACCGCGAAGCATTATCGCCGTATTTGGCGAAAATGTTGCGTGGTGCGAGCAGCGGAGTGCTCCGATGGAGGAATTTCAACTGGGTCGTTTTCCTACATTTCCTGCAATCAGGATTGTCTATGGGTCTCAAATTGGGATCTATTAAGGTTCAAATTTCGGCCCTATCAATATTCTTCCAAAAAGAATTGGCCTCAGTCCCTGAGGTCCAGATTTTTATCAAAGGAGTACTGCATATACAGCCTCCTGTGGTGCCTAAGGTGGCACCGTGGGATCTAAATGTAGTTTTAGATTTCCTCAAATCAAATTGGTTTGAACCACTAAAGAAGGTGGATTTGAAATATCTCACATGGAAAGTGACTATGTTACTGGCCCTGGCTTCGGCCGGGAGAGTATCTGAACTGGCGGCTTTGTTTTATAAAAGCCCTTATTTAATTTTCCATTCGACATAGGGCAGAGCTGCGGACGCGTCCGCATTTTCTCCCTAAGGTGGTATCAGCGTTTCACCTGAACCAGCCTATTGTAGTGCCTGCGGCTACAGACGACTTGAAGGACTCCAAGTTGTTGGACGTTGTCAGAGCCTTAAAAATATACATTTAAAGGACGGCTGGAGTCAGAAAATCTGACTCGCTGTTTATACTGTATGCACCCAACAAGTTGGGTGCACCTGCTTCTAAGCAGTCGATTGCTCGTTGGATTTGTAACAAAATTCAACTTGTACATTCTGTGGCAGGCCTGCCACAGCCTAAATCTGTTAAGGCCCATTCCGCAAGGAAGGTGGGCTCATCTTGGGCGGCTGCCCGAGGGGTCTCGGCATTACTACTCTGCCGAGCAGCTACGTGGTCAGGGGAGAACACGTTTGTAAATTTTTACAAATTTGATACCCTGGCAAAGGAGGACCTGGAGTTCTCTCATTCGGTGCTGCAGAGTCATCCGCACTCTCCCGCCCGTTTGGGAGCTTTGGTATAATCCCCATGGTCCTTTCAGGAACCCCAGCATCCACTTAGGACGATAGAGAAAATAAGAATTTACTTACCGATAATTCTATTTCTCGGAGTCCGTAGTGGATGCTGGGCGCCCATCCCAAGTGCGGATTATCTGCAATACTTGTACATAGTTATTGTTAACTAATTCGGGTTATTGTTTAGGAAGCCATCTTTCAGAGGCTCCTCTGTTATCATACTGTTAACTGGGTTTAGATCACAAGTTGTACGGTGTGATTGGTGTGGCTGGTATGAGTCTTACCCGGGATTCAAAATCCTCCCTTATTGTGTACGCTCGTCCGGGCACAGTACCTAACTGGAGTCTGGAGGAGGGTCATAGGGGGAGGAGCCAGTACACACCACCTGACCTGTAAAAGCTTTACTTTTGTGCCCTGTCTCCTGCGGAGCCGCTATTCCCCATGGTCCTTTCAGGAACCCCAGCATCCACTACGGACTCCGAGAAATAGAATTATCGGTAAGTAAATTCTTATTATATATATATATATACATATATATATACATACATACTCTCTCTCTATGTATATATATATATATATATATATATGTGACGTGCGGTGAAGTCTTTGTCAGGGGAGGCACATAGATATATATATATCTGCCCCCCATCTCTCACCTGAGATATCCCCAGAGTGTAGGCGCCGCTGCTGCTGACTGGGGGACAGAGGAGGAGGAACGAGAGGGGAGAGTGCTGGCCACCGCCGCCGCATACATTCCTGGTCTGGGCTTCCCGGGGCCGCTGCTGTAGTGACAGGAACTGCCGGGTCCTGCGCCGCTTCTCCCGCCGCGTATGTTTGATTGGGCCAGCGGATCCAGCACTGGATCCGCTGTCCAATCACATGTGGCAGAAGCGTGCTTCCCCTGCCAGCGAGGCACTTGTATAAGTGCCGCATTCCCCTTTTTTCTAATGGGCTTTTACAGCCCAGCGCTTGGCCCCCCTGCTTTGTTCCCGTTCCTACCGTCTACGGGAGGCACTATCTATCAGTGCCTCCCAAACTAATTAAATGTTCTAAAATGATTAGAATAATATAAAAAGGATACATATGACACTTAATATGTGTCTTATGTATCTTCTTTGTATTATTTTAATCATTAATGACAGGGGAGGCACTGCCTCCTACCTCCCCTGACTGCACGTCCCTGATATCCATGTAGTGAACTCGGCACTCACTTATAATAAAACTACAATCCTAACTAAAATCCTGCTGTGTGTGTAGTTTTCCTCTCTACCACTACCCCTATGCTGCGGGTGCCCGCAGCATTATCTCCTCCATACCTCTATCCTGTCCCTGACCTCTCTGTCCTGTACCTGTCACCCCTCTCTCCTGTTCCCTCTGTCCTATCCCCCCTGTCTTGGTCCTATGACTTTTGTCCTGTCCCCTCTGTCCTGTCCTCACGGTATTGTCCCAGTCCCCACTGTCATATCCCTGTCCCCTCTGTCCCAGCACTATCACTCCTCACTCCTGTCCCTTCTGTCTTGTCCCTATCTTCTCTGACCTTGCCCTGTCACCTCTGTCCTGTTCCTGTCACTCCTCTCTCCTGTTCCCACTGTTCTGTCCTGTCCTTGCTCAATCTGTCCTGGTCCTGACACTTGTGTTCTAGCCCGTTCATGCCAGCTCTATCCTGGCCCTATTACTTATGTATTGTCCCTGTCACTTCTGTCCTGCCTTGCCTTTTGTT
This sequence comes from Pseudophryne corroboree, assembly GCF_028390025.1. NCBI lineage: Eukaryota > Metazoa > Chordata > Amphibia > Anura > Myobatrachidae > Pseudophryne > Pseudophryne corroboree. The sequence goes on from NC_086448.1 coordinate 198,864,057, forward strand.
CTGCCATCACTGTCCTGTCCCTGTCACCTGTCCTGGTCCTGTCCCCACTGTCATGTCCCTGTCACCACTTTCTCCTGTCCCTTCTATTCTGTCCAGTCCCTTTTCCCTCTGTTCTAACCCTCTCTCTGCCACCCACTATCTCCCTGTCTCCCTTTCCCTCTCCAGTCACTCATTATCTCCCTGCTACCCCTCCCTCCCCAGTCAATCACTATCTCTGTCACCCACTATCTCCCTGTCTTGGGGAAGAGGGGGGGGGGGGGGCACCAGACACAATCTTGCCTAGGGCATCACATTGGCTAGGGCCGGCACTGACTGGACACCATTAGCTCCAGAGGGAGTCGGAACACAGGTCTCACCCTGGGGTTCGTCCCGGAGCCGTGCCGCCGACCCCCCTTGCAGATGCCGAAGTTGAAGAGGTCCAGAGGTCCAGAAACAGGCGGCAGAAGACTTTCAGTCTTCATAAGGTAGCGCACAGCACTGCAGCTGTGCGCCATTGTTGTCAGCACACTTCATACCAGCGGTCACTGAGGGTGCAGGGCGCTGGGGGGGGCACCCTGGGCAGCAATGTATTATACCTTTTTTATGGCTAAAATACATCACATATAGCCCTTGAGGCTATATGGATGTATTTAACCCCTGCCAGATCTCACAAACTCCGGGAGAAGAGCCCGCCGTTTTAGGGGGCGGGGCCTATTCTCCTCAGCACACGGCGCCATTTTCCTGCTCAGCTCTGCTGTGAGGAAGGCTCCCAGGCTCTCCCCTGCACTGCACTACAGAAACAGGGTTAAAACAGAGAGGGGGGGCACTTATTTGGCGATATGATTACATATGTGAAAATGCTATAAGGGAAAACACTTGTATAAGGGGTTGTCCCTGTATAATTATAGCGTTTTTGGTGTGTGCTGGCAAACTCTCCCTCTGTCTCCCCAAAGGGCTAGTGGGGTCCTGTCCTCTATCAGAGCATTCCCTGTGTGTGTGCTGTGTGTCGGTACGTGTGTGTCGACATGTAGGAGGACGATGTTGGTGAGGAGGCGGAGCAAATTTCCTGTATTCGTGATGTCACTCTCTAGAGAGTCGACACCGGAATGGATGGCTTATTTAGGAATTACGTGATAATGTCAACACGATGCAAGGTCGGTTGACGACATGAGACAGCCGGCAAACAAATTAGTACCTGTCCAGGCGTCTCAGACACCGTCAGGGGCTTGTAAAAACGCCCATTTACAGACACAGACACGGACACTGACTTCAGTGTCGACGGTGAAGAAACAAACGTATTTTCCTTTAGGGCCACACGTTACATGTTAAGGGCAATGAAGGAGGTGTTACATATTTCTGATACTACAAGTACCACAAATAAGGGTATTATGTAGGGTGGGAATAATTTACTTGTAGTTTTTCCTGAATCAGATAAATTAAAGTGTGTGATGATACGTGGGTTTCCTCCGATAGAAAATTATTGGAGGTATACCCTTTCCCGCCAGAAGTGAGGGCGAGTTGGGAAACACACCTTAGGGTGGATAAGGCGCTCACACGCTTATAAAAACAAGTGGCGTTACCGTCTCCAGATACGGCCGCCCTCAAGGAGCCAGCTGATAGGAAGCTGAAAAATATCCTAAAAAGTATATACACACATACTGGTGTTATACTACGACCAGCAATCGCCTCAGCCTGGATGTGCAGCGCTGGGGGGGCTTGGTCGGATTTCCTGACTGAAAATATTGATACCCTTGACAGGAACAATATTTTATTGACTATAGAGCATTTTAAGGATGCATTTCTATATATGCGAGATGCGCAGAGGGATATTTGCATTCTGGCATCAAGAGTAGATGTGATGTCCATATCTGCCAGACGATGTTTATAGACACGACAGTGGTCAGGTGATGCAGATTCCAGACGGCACATGGAAGTATTGCCGTATAAAGGGGCGGTCCATCGGACCTGGTGGCCATGGCAACAGCTGGAAAATCCACTTTTGTTACCCCAAGTCACATCTCAGCAGAAAAGGACACAGTCTTTTCAGTCTCAGTCCTTTCGTACCCATAAAGGCAGGCGGGCAAAAGGTCAGTCATATCTGCCCAGGGTTAGAGGAAAGGGAAGAAGACTGCAGCAGGCAGCCCATTCCCAGGAACAGAAGTCCTCCACAGCTTCTGCCAAGTCCGCAGCATGACGCTGGGGCCATACAAGCGGACTCAGGTGCGGTGGGGGGTCATCTCAAGAGTTTCAGCACGCAGTGGGCTCACTTGCAAGTGGACTCCTGGATCCTACACGTAGTATCCCAGGTGTACATTGGAAATTCGAGACGTCTTCCCCTCACAAGTTCCTGAAGTCTGCTTTACCAACGTCTCCCTCCGACAGGGAGGCAGTATTGGGAAAGAATTCACAGGCTGTATTCCCAGCAGGTGATAATCAAAGTACCCCTCCTACAACAAGGGAAGGGGTATTATTCCACACTATATTGTGGTACTGAAGCCAAACGGCTCGGTGAGATCTAAAAGATTTGAACAATTACATACAAGGGTTCAAATCAAGATGGAGTCACTCAGAGCAGTGATAGCGAACCAGGACGATATGGTGTCACTGGATATCAGGGACGCTTACCTACATGTCCAAATTTTGCCCTTCTCACCAAGGGTATCTCAGGTTCGTGGTACAGAACTGTCACTATCAGTTCAGACGCTGCCGTTTGGATTGTCCACGGCACCCCGGGTCTTTACCATGGTAATGGCCGAAATGATGATTCTTCCTAAAAGAAATATGGACGCTTTCCTGATAAGGGCAAGGTCCAGAGAACAGTTGGCGGTCGGAGTAGCACTATCTCAAGTAGTTCTACGACAGCACGAGTGGATTCTAAATATTCCAAAATCGCAGCTTTTTCCGACGACACGTCTAATGTTCCTAGGAATGATTCTGGACACAGTCCAGAAAAGGATGTTTTCTCCCGGAGAAGAAGGCCAGGGAGTTATCCGAGCTAGTCAGGAACCTCCTAAAACCAGGAAAAGTATCAGTGCATCATTGCACAAGGGTCCTGTGAAAAATGGTGGTTTCTTACAAAGCGATCCCATTCGGTAGATTTCACGCAAGAACCTTTCAGTGGAATCTGCTGGGAAAATGGTCCGGATCGCATCTTCAGATGCATCAGCGGATAACCCTGTCTCCAAGGACAAGGGTGTTTTCTTCTGCGGTGGCTGCAGAGTGCTCATCTATGAAAGGGCCGCAGATTCGACATTCAGGACTGGGTCCTGGTGACCACGGATGCCAGCCTGAGTGGCTGGGGAGCAGTCACACAAGGAAAAAATTTCCAGGGAGTGTGATCAAGTCTGGAGACTTCTCTCCACATAAATATACTGGAGCTAAGGGCAATTTACAAGGCTCTAAGCTTAGCAAGACCTCTGCTTCAAGGTCAGCCGGTATTGATCCAGTGGGACAACATCACGGCAGTCGCCCACGTAAACAGACAGGGCGGCACATGAAGCAGGAGGGAAATGGCAGAAACTGCAAGGATTCTTCGCTGGGCGAAAAATCATGTGATAACACTCTCAGCAGTGTTAATTCCGGGAGTGGAAAACTGGGAAGCAGACTTCCTCAGCAGGCATAACCTCCACCCGGGAGAGTGGGGACTTCAGCGGGAAGTCTTCCACATGATTGTAAACCGTTGGGAAAAACCAAAGGTGGACATGATGGCGTCCCGCCTGAACAAAAGACTAGACAGATATTGCGCTAGGTCAAGGGACCCTCAGGCAATAGCGGTGGACGCTCTGATAACACTGTGGGTGTATCAGTCAGGGTATGTGTTCCCTCCTATGCATCTCATACCAAAAGTACTGAGAATCATAAGAAGGAGATGAGTAAGAACGATACTCGTGGTTCCGGATGGGTCAAGAAGGACTTGGTACCCGGAACTTCAAGAGATGCTCACGGAAGAACCGTGGCCTCTACCTTTAAGAGAGGACCTGCTCCAGCAGGGGCCTTGTCTGTTCCAAGACTTACCGCGGCTGCGTTGACGGCATGGCAGTTGAACGCCGGATCCTGAAAGGGCATTCCAGATGAAGTCATCCCTACCCTGGTCGAAGCCAGGAAGGATGTAACCGCAAAACATTTTCACAGCATTTGGCGAAAATATGTTGCGTGGTGTGAGGCCAAGAAGGTCCCTACAGAGGAATTCCAACTGGGTCGTTTCCTACATTTCCTGAAAACAGGACTGTCTATGGGCCTAAAATTAGGGTCCATTAAGGTTCAAATTTCGACCCTGTCGAATTTCTTCCAGAAAGAACTGGCTTCAGTGCCTGAAGTTCAGACGTTTGTAAAAGGGGTACTGCATATACAGCCTCCTTTTGTGCCCCCAGTGGCACCTTGGGATCTCAATGTTGTTTTGAGTTTCCTAAAGTCACATTGGTTTGATCCACTCACCACTGTGGAATTAAAATATTTCACATGGAAGGTGAAGATTCTATTAGCCCTGGCTTCAGCCAGGCGTGTGTCAGAATGGGCGGCTTTATCATATAAAAGCCCTTACTTAATTTTTCATTCTGACAGGGCAGAATTGAGGACTCGTCCTCAATTTCTCTTTAAGGTGTTTTCTGTTTTTCACATGAACCAACCTATTGTGGTACCTGCGGCTACTAGGGACTTGGAGGACTCCAAGTTACTTAACGTTGTCAGGGCCCTGAAAATATATGTTTCCAGGACGACTGGAGTCAGAAAATCTGACTCGCTGTTTAACCTGTATGCACCCAACAAGATGGGTGTTCCTGCTTCTAAGCAGACGATTGCTCGCTGGATTTGTAGTACAATTCAGCTTGCACATTCTGTGGCAGGCTTGCCACAGCCAAAATCAGTAAAAGCCCATTCCACAAGGAAGTGGGCTCATCTTGGGCGGCTGCCCGAGGGGTCTCGGCTTTACAACTTTGCCGAGCTGCTACTTGGTCAGGGGCACACCCTGACTGAGGAGGACCTGGAGTTCTCTCATTCGGTGCTGCAGAGTCATCCGCACTCTCCCGCCCGTTTGGGAGCTTTGGTATAATCCCCATGGTCCTGACGGAGTCCCCAGCATCCACTTAGGACGTTAGAGAAAATAAGAATTTACTTACCGATAATTCTATTTCTCGTAGTCCGTAGTGGATGCTGGGCGCCCATCCCAAGTGCGGATTGTCTGCAATACTTGTACATAGTTATTGTTACAAAAATCGGGTTATTCTTTTTGTGAGCCATCTTTTCAGAGGCTCCTTCGTTGTTATCATACTGTTAACTGGGTTCAGATCACAGGTTGTACGGTGTGATTGGTGTGGCTGGTATGAGTCTTACCCGGGATTCAATATCCTTCCTTATTATGCACGCTCGTCCGGGCACAGTATCCTAACTGAGGCTTGGAGGAGGGTCATAGGGGGAGGAGCCAGTGCACACCACCTGATCCTAAAGCTTTTATTATTGTGCCCTGTCTCCTGCGGAGCCGCTAAACCCCATGGTCCTGACGGAGTCCCCAGCATCCACTACGGACTACGAGAAATAGAATTATCGGTAAGTAAATTCTTATTTTCTCTTATAGGTATATTTACTAAACTGCGGGTTTGTATAAGTGGAGATGTTACCAATAGCAGCAAATCATATTCTAGCTATTAACTTCTAGAAGGTGTTAGATAAATGAGAAATAGAATCTGATTGGTTACTATGGGCAACATCTCCAATTCTATAAACCCGCACTTTAGTAAATATAACTCTTAAGGGGGGTACACGGAGAGATCTGTGCTTAATTTCTTGACTAGATTGCTTACAAATTAAGCATGGAGCTCTCCGAGTGTATGCCTCATAGCTATAGTGATGCGCGGCCCTGCATTGCTATCGCCGGCACAATCGAGTACATCGATCACTTCACCGCTGTGCGAAGTGAGCATTCCCTCCCCCCCACTCGGTCAGCACACATTGTGCGGTGTGCTGAGTGGGGGGAGAGATGTGTGCTGAGCGTTCTATGCTAGATCGCTCAGCACACATCTCCCCGTGTGTACGGGGCTTTAGTCTCTTCATAACCAAATCAATTTTAATTTTTTTATTAATTTAAATCTTAAAATATACTAGTGCCATTTCTTAAGGGTAGAGAAATATATCTGTAATAATAATGTGCAGCGCAGTCTAGCATGTTAGTAATTTGTACCAGAAGAGCATATTATATAATACGCCAGTAATATCTTAGATTGTAGTGTACCAGTATTTGTCATCAATATATTCTTATTTCATTATATTCATGTCTAGTATAGTGTAGAACGCATTCCTTATACTGACATATTATAGAAATGTATCCAGGACTTACCATTAATAGTGTTTATTCCAATATGTAGTCTGCAAATGCAAGGACCCTATATTAATTGAAAACCCCAGAGGGCAGGTGGGAGGGGTACTAGTCCAAGCTGAAGGAGTATCCGTTTTCAAGTGTACACATATGGACACAATATAGAATATATGGAGGTGTGCTGGACTGCACACCCTAATTATAAACATAAGAGGTGCTACCATGCTGAGAATTATAGTGTCCCACAGAAAATAGATAAAATACAGGTGCACAATCTAAACACTAAGAACACTAGCATTCAGAACAATTATAATAAACACTGAAATTTAGCATGGAGTAGAATTTGGGTTCTTGGCATAAGTTTTGGCCAAAAAATATGAACCCACCTACCACGGCCAGCTGACCTCATCAGGTGGGTCCCTAACATTCCTAAGGTTCAAGTCCAGAGCATGGGACCCCCTGAGTCAGCACAACCCAACCGATAGAAAGTAAAAGTTTAAGTGTTAAGTGTTACGTTAATAAGAAGTAGAAGCTTGCTAGAAGTGTTACATAGGTGAGAAGTAACAATTTAAGTGTTACAAAGTGTTACCTTTATAAAAAGCAGTTTAAGTGCTAAAAAGTGATAGATTAAGTGTTACATTAATGATGCCCCAAATCGGATCCTTCTCAGCTGTGCATGCGCAGTTGGATTCCCTGGTCACAAACCTGGAAGTACTTATTTAGTACTTATTTTGCAAAAAGCAGCTGTTATCGTGAGTGCTGTCCTTTGCGATTTTGCTCACAATTGAACAAACATATGGCATTACTAAACGCCACCATACTTGCAATCAGTGGTGTGATATGTAGTATGCAAAATGTGATGCTTGATGCATTCAGAGAAAACTAGGAGATAAAGACATGTGGTTTGGGAAAGTTGTGGTATTGATGAGGTTAATCATACATTGCCTAAGGAAGACTAAAAGATAGCGCTTAATATACTGATGTTGTGAATGTGATACATCTGCAGCATAGCATAAAATGCCAAGTGTCATCTATTTAACTAATGGAAAGGAGTGGATAATGTGCATTGTGCATGTCAAACACTGGCATGAGGCAGATGTATGAGAAGAGTCTTACTTACTAATGGGAATAATTTAATAGCAAAACCCAGCACTTTTTGATTACTGTTTAATTTTAGGCTGAAACGGGCCGGGAAGCATTTGCTTTTGCAAGTCACCATTTAGTAAATGAACCACCAGGATTTAGAACTATCCTGTTGGGGAATACTGTGATGGAGGAAGTACAGGACTGAGGGGTTGATGTATCTTGATGTTTCGTAAAAAGTGCATTTTAAATTTTAAACATAATTTTGATGTTATATCAATGTTATTAGTTATATCTTTAACTGATATCGATTGTGAATTGACTCCTAGCTAGAAACTAGGGGTCATGCAGCGAGTATAGTAGGGATGGTGGTAGTGAGATAAATGGGGGTGGAGAAGGGGGGAGGGAAAGTGCAGCCGGTAAGGGTTTTTACATGGGTTCTATTAAGGGTGTTAAGAAAGATATTGCTAAAGCATTAAATAATAACAATTATTTGTCATCATTACAGACTATATAAAATGTTGTACGGGACTTAAGGGAAAATACTTATGTCAGGGCGGTGATTTTAGATGGGAACATTGGGTTGACCAAAGAGAAAAGTAAGGTGAGCAATACTAAGTACGGTGGGGTTGGAGAGGGAGCGAGAAGGACAGTCTGTATCAGTAACTCTACGGATGCACTAGTTAACCAGGATGGGAAATCTTTAGGAAAACAAACATATAAGGGAACCGATAAACTAAAATGTATGCTTGCAAACGCAAGAAGTCTAGCAGGTAAAATGGGGGAATTGGAATTGTTAGCATCAAAGGCTGAGTATGACATTATAGGTATTACGGAAACATGGTGGGACGACTCTCACGACTGGGTTGCTAACTTGGAGGGGTATTCTCTTTTTAGGAGGGACAGGGCTAACAAAAGAGGAGGAGGTGTATGTCTTTATGTTAAACCATCACTTAAACCATACCTAAAGGAGGTAATCTATGAGGAGACTGGCGATAATGTGGAGTCACTATGGGTAGAAATCTCAAGTGGGGGAATTGATGCAAAAAAACTAGTCATAGGCACGTGCTACAAACAGCCGGATATTAGCATACATGAGGAAGAACAACTATTGCAGCAAATCAAAACGGCTGCGGGATTGGGGGACATCCTTGTCATTGGGTATTTTAATTACCCGGATATAAACTGGAGTAACGATTCATGTGCTAATGTGAGGGGCAGCAGGTTCTTAAATATGATTAGGGATCAGTACTTGTCTCAATTAGTCGAGGACCCAACTAGGGGTAAAACTACCCTGGATCTAGTAATTACTAATAATGTGGACATTATATCAAACACTAAAGTTGGGGAGACTTTGGGTAACAGTGATCACTATATGATCACATTCGACATCAGTTTCAGGAAACAGCTACAGGGGTTCCACCAAAACTTTTAACTTTAGGAAGGCTAATTTCAGTATGCTTAGATGTGCACTTAACGACATAGAGTGGGAGGTTCTGTTTAATAACAAGAGCACTTCGGAAATGTGGGATGTTTTAAAAGGGTTGCTGGATAGCAATATTCATAACTTTATTCCCATGGGCAGTAAACGCAGGAGTATTAAACTCAAACCGATGTGGCTTAACAAGAAGGTTAAGGCAGAAATGGATAAAAAAAAGCGGGCTTTCAAAGCATTTAACTCTAATGGAAAGGAGGAGTCTTTCAAGTATTACAAGGAGTGTAATAAAAAATTCAAAAAAGCAATAAGAGCAGCTAAAATGGAAAATGAAAAGCAAATCGCTATAGAGAGTAAAACCAATCCTAAAAAGTTTTTTAAATACATAAACAGTAAAAGGTTAAAAAAGGAGAATATAGGTCTATTAAAAGATGAATTAGGAGAATTGATAAATGATGACAAAATAAAAACGGAAATACTGAACAAATTCTTTTCATCAGTATTCACCAGTGAAGAACTGATGGTGGGAGTAGAGCATAACAATTGTGACAGTAATGATTCATGGTTAGATACTTGTTTAAGCGAAGAAGTAGTCCGGGAGAGACTAAGCAAAATTAAGATTAATAAATCACCTGGTCCTGATGGACTTCACCCGAGGGTTCTTATGGAGCTTAGTTCACAACTAGCACGACCCCTATACTTGATTTTCAATAGTTCAGTTAGATCAGGCATGGTACCAAAGGATTGGCGTATAGCTGAGGTAGTGCCATTATTTAAAAAGGGATCCAAAAATCTTCTGGGAAACTACAGACCAGTTAGTTTAACATCTATAGTGGGGAAAATATTGGAAGGAATTCTAAGGGACATCATACAGGAGTCTCTAATGTCCGCTAGGATTATTAGCAAGAACCAGCATGGGTTTGTCAGGGACAGGTCATGTCAGACTAACTTAATTAGCTTCTACGAGGAAGTGAGCAATAATCTTGATCAAGGAAAAGCAGTGGATGTTGTCTTCCTATATTTTGCAAAGGCCTTCGATACAGTTCCTCACAGGAGACTGATGATCAAATTAAAGGAGATTGGCCTAGGAAAAACTATTTGCACATGGATAAGCAGCTGGTTGAATAGCAGGGTACAGCGAGTAGTGGTCAACGGGAAGTCCTCAACCTGGTCCCCAGTAGTCAGCGGAATACCACAAGGGTCCGTACTCGGACCACTACTGTTCAACATATTTATCAATGACCTAGAAATAGGCCTGGAAAGCACAGTGTCAATCTTTGCAGATGATACTAAACTGTGTTAGGTAATTAGTTCAGAATTGGATGTGGAGTCCTTGCAGAATGATCTATCTAAACTTGAACTCTGGGCGTCTAAATGTAAAATGAGGTTCAATACAGACAAATGCAAGGCTATGCATTTTGGGACTAAAAACAAACTTACATCCTACATATTAAATGGGGAACGCCCAGGGGAAACAGAGTTGGAAAAAGATTTGGGGGTATTCATTGATAATAGGCTTAATAACCATACACAATGTCAAAACGCAGTAAAGAAGGCAAGTAAGTTGCTAGAGTGCATAAAAAGGGGAATTGAGACAAGGGACTCGGATGTAATCATGCCGCTGTATAAGGCATTGGTACGTCAACACCTGGAATATTGTGTTCAGTTTTGGGCGCCATTGTATAAAAAAGACATCAGTGAACTCGAAAGTGTTCAAAGGCTAGCTACTAAATTGATTAAAGGCCTAGAAGGACTGGACTATAAGGAAAGACTTACTAGGCTGAATATGTATACACTAGAAAAGAGGCGCCTAAGAGGAGATATTATTAATATCTTCAAATATGTAAAGGGACATCACAAAGAGTTATCAGAGGAATTATTTATTAAAAGAACACAGTTTAGGACACGTGGGCACTCGCTGCGACTGGAGGAGAGAAAATTCCGTACGCAACGGAGGAAAGGGTTCTACACTGTTAGGGCAATCAGGATGTGGAATTCCCTGCCAGGGAAGGTGGTAATGGCGGACTCTGTAATTGGATTTAAAAAAGGAATGGATACATTTCTGAATGAAAAAACTATCCAAGGTTATAATACTTAAAATATCAACGTGGTTAATCCGGAGGTAACATGAGTTATAGTAGCTAACTAGTCATAAAATATTATTTAGCAAGTATGTAGAATCATCACAACTTAAAACAGGTTGAACACGATGGGCAATTTGCCTCTATTCAACCTCAAATACTATGTTACTATGTTACTATCACCAGGTAAAAAGAATTTAAAACCTGCAAACTATTCTTCCTGGTGTGCAGCATGTGATTAGGTAAAAATAATTTTGGATAGCACTGCAGATTATCTCTACTCATGCCCGGCGTTACCTGCTCAGCAAAAGTATGCTAAGCAGGGAGGCTCAGGGCTGCAGAGGCGCTCTCTCTGCTTTGCTACAGTACCTTGCTTATTTGCACTGCCGGCTGCTGCAGCCTGCACCTGTCACACTACATGACAGGCTGCGGCACTGGCAGTGTGAAGAGCGGGTTACGCCTCCCCCTTTCTGCCTTTTAGTTGCCAGACCCTCTTTGGAGCTGCTGGACCTCCTCTCGAATTGGCAGCCGTGACCGCGTGATGTCCTCCAACTGGGCACCAGTAGTCAGCGGAATACCACAAGGGTCCATACTCGGGCCATTACTGTTCAACATATTTATCAATGACCTAGAAATAGGCCTGGAAAGCACAGTGTCAATCTTTGCAGATGATACTAAACTGTGTATGGTAATTAATTCGGAAATAGATGTGGAGTCTGTACAAAATGACTTATCTAAATGTGAAATCTGGGCGTCTAAATGGAGAATGAGGTTCAATATAGAAAAATGCAAAGTTATGCATTTTGGGACTAAAAACGAACTTGCATCCTACACATTAAATGTAGAAAATCTAGGGGAAACAGTATTGGAAATAGATTTGGGGGTGCTCATTGATAATAGGCTTAATTACAGTGTACAATGTCAAAGTGCAGCAAAGAAGGCAAGTAAGGTGCTAGCGTGCATACGGAGACTTGAGTCAAGGGACGAGAGTGTAATCCTGCCACTGTACAAATCATTGGTACGTCCGCACCTGGAATATTGTGTTCAATTTTGGGCACCGCATTATAAAAAAGATATCTGGGAACTCGAAAGGGTTCAAAGGCGAGCTACCTAATTGATTAAAGGGCTAGAGGGACTAGATTACGAGGAAAGGCTTACTAGGTTGAATATGTATACACTGGAAAAGCGGTGTCTAAAGGGCCCTACACATATGACGATGTGCCGCCGAGGTGCCCGGCGGCCGATACGGCCGGCGGGCGACCCGGGGAGGGGGGGGGGGGTGAAGTTTTTTTCACTCCCCCATTCACCTGGCTCCATAGCACTGCACGCTAATATGGACGAGATTGTCCATATTGGCCTGCATGCATTAGCGACGGGGCACCAACGATGAACGAGCGCGGGGCCACACACGTTCATCGTTGCTGCCTCCACACTGAATGATATGAACGAGTTCTCGTTCATTAATGAACAAGAACGTTCATACCGTTCAGTGAAATCTGCCAGTGTGTAGGGCCCATAAGAGGAGACATCATTAATATCTTCAAATATGTAAATATGTAAATATTACAAAGAGTTATCAGAGGATTTGTTTATTAAAAGAACTCTGTATAGGACACATGGGCACTCGCTGAGGCTGGAGGAGAGAAAATTCTGTACGCAACGTAGGAAAGGGTTCTTCAGAGTTAGGGCAATAAGGATTTAGAATTCCCTGCCAGAGAAGGTGGTAATGGCGGACTCTGTAAATGCATTTAAAAACGGATTGGATACATTTCTGACTGAAGAAGATATCTAAGGTTATAGCATTTACAATATTGACATTGATAATCTGGACCGAACATGATTTATAGTTGTTAATTAGTTATAAAACATTACTTCAGCAGGGACATTATAATGAACTCAGCTTAATACAGAATACAGGTTGAACCCGATGGGCATTTTGCCTCTTTTCAACCTCAAATGTCGGTACATGAAAAGATCAACGTGAGTGTTTTTACTTTTCTCTTACGTCCTAGAGGATGCTGGGGACTCCGTAAGGACCATGGGGAATAGACGGGCTCCGCAGGAGACATGGGCACTTTAAGAAAGAACTTTAGGTATGGGTGTGCACTGGCTCCTCCCTCTATGCCCCTCCTCTAGACCTCAGTTTATTACAGTGCCCAGAGGAGACTGGGTGCATTACAGGGAGCTCTCCTGAGTTTCCTGAAAAGAAAGTATATTTGTTAGGTTTTTTATTTTCAGGGAGCCTGCTGGCAACAGACTCCCTGCATCGAGGGACTGAGGAGAGAGAAACAGACCCAATTTAATGTTAGGCTCTGTTTCTTAGGCTACTGGACACCATTAGCTCCAGAGGGATCGGTACGCAGGTCTCACCCTCGGCGTCCGTCCCGGAGCCGCGCCGGCGTCCTCCTCGCAGAGCCGGAAGATAGAAGCCGGGTGAGTATGAGAAGGAAGAAGACTTCAGAGGCGGCAGAAGACTTCAGATCTTCATAGAGGTAACGCACAGCGATAATGCTGTGCGCCATTGCTCCCACACAGCTCACACACGGCAGTCACTGTAAGGGTGCAGGGCGCAGGGGGGGGCGCCCTGGGCAGCAATATAAACCTCATTTTCTGGCAAAAGTACATATATACAGCTAGGCACTGTATATAAAAGAGCCCCCGACAGTTTTTTCAATATTTGAGCGGGACCGAAGCCCGCCGCTGAGGGGGCGGAGCTTGTTCCTCAGCACTCACCAGCGCCATTTTCTCACACAGCACAGCGCTGAGAGGAAGCTCCCCGGACTCTCCCCTGCTTATCCACGGTGAAAGAGGGTTTTAAAGAAGGGGGGGGGGGGCACATAATTTGGCGCAAGATACAGATTACAGCGCTTTCTGGGTAAACATATTGTGTGTTTTTTCCTGGGTCATTGGCGCTGGGATTGTGCTGGTATACTGTCTCTCTGTCTCTCCAAAGGTCCTTGTGGGGGGAACTGTCTTCAGATAAGAGGATTCCCTGTGTGTGTGGTGTGTCGGTACACGTGTGTCGGCATGTCTGAGGTAGAAGGCTCTCCTCGGAGGAGGTGGAGCAAATGAGTGTGGTGTCTCCGTCGACAACGCCGACACCTGACTGGATGGATATGTGGAATGTTTTAAGTGCTAATGTGAATTTATTGCACAAAAGACTGGACAAAGCTGAAGCTAGGGTACAGGAAGGGAGTCAACCCCTGCCTGTCCCTATGTCGCAGGGACCTTCGGGGTCTCAAAAGCGCCCACTATCCCAAATAGTAGACACTGATACGACACGGATTCTGACTCCAGTGTCGACTACGATGATGCAAATTACAGCCAAAATTGGCTAAAAGTATTCGATATATGATTATTGTAATAAAGGATGTACTGCATATCACTGATGACCCCTCTGTCCCTGACACGAGGGTACACATGTTTAAGGGAAAGAAAGCTGAGGTAACCTTTCCCCCCTCTCATGAGCTGAACGAGTTGTGTGAAAAAGCGTGGGAATCTCCAGACAAGAAACTGCAGATTCCCAAAAGGATTCTTATGGCGTATCCTTTCCCGGCAATGGACAGGATACGGTGGGAATCCTCCCCTAGGGTGGACAAAGCGTTGACACGCTTATCCAAAAAGGTAGCGCTGCCATCCCAAGATACGGCTACCCTTAGGGATCCTGCTGATCGCAAGCAGGAGGGTACCTTGAAGTCCATTTACACACATTCTGGTACCTTACTCAGACCGGCGATAGCGTCGGCTTGGGTTTGTAGCGCTGTAGCAGCGTGGACAGATACCTTATCAACGGAAATTGATACCCTGGATAAGGATACGATTTTATTGACCCTAGGACATATTAAAGATGCTGTCTTATACATGAGAGATGCTCAAAGAGACATTGGGGGTCATTCCAAGTTGTTCGCTCTGTATTTTTTTCTTGCAACGGAGCGATTAGTCGCTAATGCGCATGCGCAATGTCCACAGTGCGACTGCGCCAAGTAAATTTGCTATGCAGTTAGGTATTTTACTCACGGCATTACGAGGTTTTTTCTTCGTTCTGGTGACCGTAATGTGATTGACAGGAAGTGGGTGTTTCTGGGCGGAAACAGGCCGTTTTATGGGTGTGTGCGAAAAAACGCTACCGTTTCTGGGAAAAACGCGGGAGTGGCTGGAGAAACGGAGGAGTGTCTGGGCGAACGCTGGGTGTGTTTGTGACGTCAAACCAGGAACGACAAGCACTGAACTGATCGCAGATGCCGAGTAAGTGTGGAGCTACTCAGAAACTGCTAAGAGGTGTCTATTCGCTATTTTGCTAATCTTTCGTTCGCAATTTTGATAAGCTAAGATTCACTCCCAGTAGGCGGCGGCTTAGCGTGTGCAAAGCTGCTAAAAGCAGCTTGCGAGCGAACAACTCGGAATGACCCCCTTTGGTCTACTGGGTTCTAGAGTCAACGCTATGTCGATTTCTGCTAGACGAGCAATGGACAGGTGATGCCGACTCAAAGAGGCATATGGAGGTTTTACCTTACAGGGGTGAGGAACTGTTTGGGGACGGTCTCTCGGACCTGGTCTCCACAGCTACGGCAGGTAAATCCAATTTTTTGCCTTATATTCCCTCACAGCCTAAGAAAGCGCCACATTATCAAATGCAGTCCTTTCGGTCACAGAGAAACAAGAAAGTATGAGGTGCGTCCTGTCTTGCCAGAGGTAAGGGCAGGGGAAAAAAGCTGCAAAACACATCTAGTTCCCAGTAACAGAAGTCCTCCCCGGCCTCTACTAAATCCACCGCATGATGCTGGGGCTCCGCTAAGGGAGTCCGCCCCAGTGGGGGCACGTCTTCGACTTTTCAGCCACATCTGGGTTCACTCACAGGTGGATACCTGGGCAATAGAAATTGTTTCTCAGGGTTACAAGCTGGAATTCAAAGAGGTGCCTCCTCGCCGGTTTTTCAAATCGGCCTTACCGGCTTCTCCCCCAGAAAGGGAGATAGTGTTAAATGCAATTCACAAATTGTATCTTCAACAGGTGGTGGTAAAAGTTCCCTTACTTCAACAAGGGAGGGGATATTACTCAACCATGTTTGTAGTCCCGAAACCGGACGGTTCGGTCAGACCCATTTTAAATTTAAAATCCCAGAACCTATACTTGAAAAGGTTCAAGTTCAAGATGGAATCGCTCAGAGTGGTCATCGCCAGCCTGGAGGGGTGGGGTGGGGGATTTTATGGTATCTCTGGACATAAAGGATGTATACCTTCATGTTCCCATATATCCACCTCATCAGGCGTACCTGAGATTTGCGGTACAGGATTGTCATTACCAATTTCAGATGTTGCCGTTTGGGCTTTCCACGGCCCCGAGGATTTTCACCAAGGTAATGGCGGAAATGATGGTGCTCCTGCGCAAGCAAGGTGTCACAATTATCCCGTACTTGGACGATCTCCTCATAAAAGCGAGATCAAGAGAGCAGTTGCTGAACAGCGTGTCACTTTCACTGAAGGTGTTACAGCAACACGGCTGGATTCTCAATATCCCGAAGTCGCAGTTGGTTCCTACGACTCGTCTGACCTTCTTAGGCATCATTCTGGATACGCACCAGAAAAGGGTTTATCTTCCGGTAGAAAAGGCCCAGGAACTCATGACTCTGGTCAGGAACCTATTGAAGCCAAAACAAGTGTCAGTGCATCACTGCACTTGGGTCCTGGGGAAGATGGTGGCATCTTACGAGGCCATTTCCTTCGGCAGGTTCCATGCGAGGACTTTCCAATGGGACATACTGGACAAGTGGTCCGGGTCACATCTACAGATTCATCAGTTGATCACCCTGTCCCCCAGGGCCAGGGTATCTCTCCTGTGGTGGCTACAGAGTGCTCACCTTCTAGACTCGCAGGTTCGGCATTCAGGACTGGCTTCTGGTAACCACGGACGCGAGCCTCCGAGGTTGGGGAACAGTCACACAGGGAAGAAACTTCCAAGGTCTTTGGTCAAGTCAAGAGACTTGTCTTCACATCAACGTCCTGGAGCTGAGGGCCATATACAACGCCCTTCGTCAATGGGAGACCTTGCTTCGCGATCTACCAGTTCTGATCCAGTCAGACAACATCACCGCAGTGGCTCATGTAAACCGCCAAAGCGGCACAAGGAGCAGAATGGCAATGGCGGAAGCCACCAGGATTCTTCTCTGGGCGGAAAATCATGTAAGCGCACTGTCAGCAGTGTTCATTCCGGGAGTGGACAACTGGGAAGCAGACTTCCTCAGCAGACATGACCTGCATCCAGGAGAGTGGGGACTTCATCAGGAAGTCTTCGCACAGATTGCAAGTTAGTGGGGACTGCCACAGATAGACATGATGGCGTCCCGCCTCAACAAAAAGCTACAGAGGTATTGCGCCAGGTCAAGAGACCCTCAGGCAGTGGCTGTGGACGCCCTAGTGACACCGTGGGTTTTCCAGTCGGTCTATGTGTTTCCTCCTCTTCCTCTCATCCCAAAGGTGTTGAGAATAATAAGAAAAAGAGGAGTGCAGACAATTCTCATTGTTCCGGATTGGCCGCGAAGGGCCTGGTATCCGGATCTGCAGGAGATGCTCACAGAAGATCCGTGGCCTCTTCCTCTAAGACAGGACCTTTTGCAACAGGGACCCTGTCTGTTCCAAGACTTACCGCGGCTGCGTTTGACGGCATGGCGGTTGAACGCCGGATCCTAGCGGAAAAGGGCATTCCAGATGAGGTCATTCCTACTCTGATAAAGGCTAGGAAGGATGTGACAGCAAAACATTATCACCGTATATGGCGAAAGTATGTTTCTTGGTGTGAGGCCAGGAATGCTCCTACGGAAGAATTCCATCTGGGCCGTTTCCTTCACTTCCTACAAACTGGAGTGAATTTGGGCCTAAAATTAGGCTCCATTAAGGTTCAGATTTCGGCCTTATCCATTTTCTTTCAGAAGGAATTAGCTTCTCTCCCAGAAGTACAGACTTTTGTGAAGGGAGTGCTGCATATTCAGCCTCCTTTTGTACCTCCGGTGGCGCCTTGGGACCTTAACGTGGTGTTGAGTTTCCTTAAGTCGCACTGGTTTGAACCACTTAAAACAGTGGAGTTAAAATATCTCACTTGGAAGGTGGTCATGTTGTTAGCCTTGGCTTCAGCTAGGCGAGTGTCGGAATTGGCGGCTTTGTCTCATAAAAGCCCCTATCGGGTTTTCCATATGGATAGAGCGGAATTGCGGATCCGTCCTCAATTTTTGCCTAAGGTGGTGTCATCTTTTCATATGAACCAACCTATTGTGGTGCCTGTGGCTACGCGAGACTTGGAGGATTCCGAGTCCCTTGATGTGGTCAGGGATTTGAAAATTTACGTGGCCAGAACGGCTAGGGTCAGAAAAATAGAAGCACTGTTTGTCCTGTATGCAGCCAACAAGGTTGGTGCTCCTGCTTCAAAACAGACTATTGCTCGCTGGATCTGTAACACGATTCAGCAGGCTTATTCTACTGCTGGATTGCCGTTACCAAAATCGGTTAAGGCCCACTCCACTAGGAAGGTGGGCTCTTCTTGGGCGGCTGCCCGAGGCGTCTCGGCATTACAACTGTGTCGAGCTGCTACTTGGTCGGGGTCAAACACCTTTGCAAAGTTCTATAAGTTTGATACCCTAGCTGAGGAGGACCTCCTGTTTGCTCAATCGGTGCTGCAGAGTCATCCGCACTCTCCCGCCCGTTTGGGAGCTTTGGTATAATCCCCATGGTCTTTACGGAGTCCCCAGCATACTCTAGGACGTAAGAGAAAATAAGATTTTAAACCTACCGGTAAATCTTTTTCTCGTAGTCCGTAGAGGATGCTGGGCGCCCGTCCCAAGTGCGGACTACTTCTGCAAGACTTGTATATAGTTTTGCTTACATAAGGGTTATGTTATAGTTTAATCGGTATCAGACTGATGCTGTGTTGTTTTCATACTGTTAACTGGTTAGTATATCACAAGTTATACGGTGTGATTGGTGTGGGCTGGTATGAATCTTGCCCTTGGATTAACAAAAATCCTTTCCTCGTACTGTCCGTCTCCTCTGGGCACAGTTTCTCTAACTGAGGTCTGGAGGAGGGGCATAGAGGGAGGAGCCAGTGCACACCCATACCTAAAGTTCTTTCTTAAAGTGCCCATGTCTCCTGCGGAGCCCGTCTATTCCCCATGGTCCTTACGGAGTCCCCAGCATACTCTACGGACTACGAGAAAAAGATTTACCGGTAGGTTTAAAATCTTATTTTTTTGGTGTCGTTTTCTGTGTAAAGTGACAGGGTACCCCAATTAGTGCACCGCGTCCCCTCGCATAGCTCGCTTCGCTCGCCATGCTTCGGGCAAGGTTACCGTTCCCAATCGTAGTCCACGTGGATCGTAAAGTATGAAAAAGTTCCATAAAAGAAAAAAAATGTGAAAAACTCATGTCGACCTTTCGATGTGTCGACCATTTGTGTGAGTCGACCATCTCCATGTTGACCATGTCAATGTCGACCAATAATGGTCGACCTAATGAGTGTCGACCTTAACATTGTCGACCATCTGAACGGATACCTATGTGATCGCCAGCAGATGAGAGGGCCAGAGATCACTGTTAATTGGTGTATTCCGCGGGAGTAGTGCTGTGCAGTCTGTATGAGTCTAAGCATAGCCGCACAGCTCCTACTTTCCTCGCTGGTGGCTTCTTGCACTGTAGTGTAGCGGAAGCAGGCTACGGGACCCACTTTTCCTCCTAAAGCAACACTGTGAGACCCATTGCTTCTCCACCAAAGGCAATGCTGTGACTGTGGGACCTGGCTGCACCTCCTTCTCTGAAGGCAATCTTGGGACTGTGGGATCAGTGAGCAACAGAGAAGAAATCAGGCTAGTAAGTGTTGTGATCCTCTGGAGCAGGTTAGCAGGGATGGTATATGGAAGCACACTGTTTATCAACATCAACATTCACTGAAATGGAGAGAGAGAAGAGAGGTGACTGTACATTGATAAATCAAATAACAGCTATCAGCACCTATTGTATTTTGAACCTTTGTTTTGCAGGGTCACTAGCTATTGCAGGTTTCTCTACTCCACCCATAATACCCTTTCTCTGGGCGGAATTTACCAAGCTTGCACGGTACATCCCGCCACTTACCGCGTAGTCGGCAATATTCATTCCGGGAGTAGACAACTGGGAAGCAGACTTCCTCAGCAGACACGATCTCCATCCAGGAGAGTGGGGCCTCCACCAAGAAGTCTTTGCAGAGGTGACAAGTCTTTGGGGAGTTCCTCAAATAGATATGATGGCATCTCGTCTCAACAAGAAGCTTCAGAGATACTCTTCTAGGTCGAGAGACCCTCAAGCAGTAGCAGTGGATGCACTGGTGACCCAGTGGGTGTTTCCGTCAGTGTATGTTTTCCCTCCACTTCCGCTGATCCCAAAAGTACTCAGGATCATAAGAAAGACAAGGGTTCGAGCAATCTTCATTGCCCCAGACTGGCCAAGAAGGGCTTGGTACCCAGATCTTCAGCAGTTACTCATAGGAGATCCTCAGCCTCTTCCTCCTCGGGAGGACCTGCTGCAGCAGGGGCCGTGTGTGTACCAAGACTTACCGCGGCTACGTTTGATGGCATGGCTGTTGAGCGCCGTATCCTAGCCAGGAAGGGTATTCCTAAGGAGGTCATCCCCACCCTTATTCAGGCCAGAAAGGGAGTAACGTCAAAACATTACCACCGTATTTGGAGAAAATATGTGTCTTGGTGTGAATCCAAGAAAGCTCCTACGGAAGAGTTTCACTTAGGACGTTTTCTCCAATTTTTGCAGGATGGTGTGGAGACGGGCCTACAATTGGGATCAATCAAGGTCCAGATTTCGGCCTTGTCAGTGTTCTTCCAAAAACAATTGGCCTCTCTTCCAGAGGTTCAGACCTTCGTGAAAGGGGTTCTGCACATCCAGCCTCCATTCGTGCCTCCAGTGGCACCATGGGACCTTAACGTGGTATTGCAGTTCCTTCAATCGGATTGGTTTGAGCCTCTACAAAAGATAGAGTTGAAGTTTCTCACTTGGAAAGTGGTGATGCTTTTGGCATTGGCATCTGCAAGGCGGGTGTCGGAATTGGGGGCCTTGTCTCACAAGAGCCCTTACCTGATTTTCCATGAAGATAGGGCAGAGTTGCGAACTCGCCAACATTTTCTTCCAAAGGTGGTTTCTGCTTTTAACATAAACCAACCTGTTGTGGTGCCAGTAGTTACTGACACATTCACTGATTCGAAGTCTCTAGATGTGGTTAGAGCTTTGAAAATCTAGAACAGCTCGTATGCGGAAAACAGAGGCTCTGTTTGTCCTGTATGATCACAACAAGATTGGCTGTCCTGCTTCCAAGCAGACTATTGCACGTTGGATTAGGAATACAATTCAGCAAGCTCATACTACGGCTGGATTGCCGTTACCAACGTCGGTAAAGGCCCACTCCACTAGGAAGGTGGGCTCATCCTGGGCGGCTGCCCTGGGGGTCTCGGCATTACAACTTTGCCGAGCAGCTACTTGGTCAGGGTCAAACACATTTGCTAAGTTCTACAAGTTTGACACCTTGGCCGATGAGGACCTAAAGTTTGGTCAATCGGTGCTGCAGGGTCATCCGCACTCTCCCGCCCATACTGGAGCTTTGGTATAGACCCATGGTCTTGATGTCATCCCCAGCATCCTCTAGGACATTTGAGAAATAGGATTTTGATAACCTACCGGTAAATCCTTTTCTCCTAGTCCGTAGAGGATGCTGGGCGCTCGTCCCAGTGCGTACTTTACCTGCAGTTTAGTTATTACAGTTACACAAGTTGTGTTATCTTGGTTTCAGCATGTTGCTGCAATTAGTTCATGCCTGTTGGCGTGTGTTATGTTGAATGCCATGTGTGCGGCATGGTTGAGGGTGTGAGTTGGTAGATATCTCACCACTAGTTAAGTAATTCCTTTCCTCGAAATGTCAGTCTCCCTGAGCACAGTTCCTACAACTGAGGTCTGGAGGAGGGGCATAGAGGGAGGAGCCAGTTCACACCCAATGAAAAGTCTTTAGAGTGCCCATGTCTCCTGTGGATCCCGTCTATAACCCATGGTCTTGATGTCATCCCGAGCATCCTCTACGGACTAGGAGAAAAGGATTTACCGGTAGGTTATCAAAATCCTTTTTTCCCTCTTCTCTTTCTTGGCTGTGTTTACCACTATTTACCCTCTGTATGTTGTTCAATACACGCCCTTCACTCCTCATTATTTATGTTTTTGTGTGGAGTTGATGAACTTTCTGCCCTGTATTGTTTTTTCCTTTTTTTCTCTCTCTGCTGATATGTCATGCAGCGAGCCCTTACCGCTGCGGGTTCCGGGATTCGTCCTCTGCCGGCTCGGCTGACTGCAGTGCTGTGTAGCCGCATGGTGGCGTGATGTGGTCATCGGCGGAAGTGACGGCTTCCGGGAATCTGGAGGGAGGACCTAATTGCCTGCAGCATCCCTGTGTGTCTGCAGCATAGGGGGCGGCCATGTTGGAGACCAAGTGCAGCACCAATGAGCTTTATGGGTGAGTGTCAGCCAATCCTGTTTCCCCGCTGCCTATAAGTAGGCTGGGATTTTTACATTCTGAGCCAGTGCTTTATTTTAGTTACTCTGTACCCTAGCTCTGTGCTCCCGCAGATTGCTCTGTGCGTCTCCAGGTATTCTGGTCCCATCTCTGATCTCCGAGTTGTCAGCCGGTTTCCGCTGCATAGTACCCGTCAGCTCCCCAGAAGTGCGGTCGCAGTTAACCGCAATCCCGCCGGTACCCGTGGATCCTCCGGAGTCCCGTAGTGGTTCGTCAGCCTCTACCTGTGACTCTCAGTCACGTCTTCGTATCATCCAGCAAACTAATCTTCACAGTTCTTCAGTCACGTCTTCGCATCATCCAGCAAACTTATCTTCACAGTTCTTCAGTCACGTCTTTGCATCAGCCATTGCACATTCCTCACAGTTCTTAATTCCTGTCTTCCAGAGAACATTCTTCATAGTTCTTCGTCACAACTTTGGATCATTCAGTGGACATTCTTTACAGTTCTTCATTCACGTTTTCATACCATTCAGTAACCAATTCTTCGCAGTTCCTCTTTTCACGCTTCTACGTCATTCAGCAGACCTCTTCACAGTTCCTCAGCCACGCCTCCTCATCGTCCAACAAACAACACCTCTCTTGAGTTCACCAACATCATTCTTCAGGAGTCCAGTGACCTCACTCCCTACAGTTCTTCAAACCTGGAACTCGTTTATTTCAGACTTTCTTTCAGCCACATTAAGTTCTGTTGCCGTTAATAAAATATATGAAAAGGAATTATCTTCTTCCTCCTTGTTTCCTGCACTCAGGAGCATCTGCTCCTTCAGTTGGTCTGAGTCCAACGGATTCACAAAATCAGCCTGCCCTTACATGATATAAATAAAAAGTAAAAAAAAAAATCAAATGGAAATATTATTAGAATTAATTATATACATTAATATATAATGATGACATGGCAAACGGAGGCTTCAAATCTCTTGTGGTGGCATCCGTCAAACGGCAGAGAGCTCATTAAGCTCCCTACAGACTGCAAACACCACAGAGGCAAGCAGGGTACTGGATCAGCATGGCAGCTGCTGCATATCTGCTTAGTTACTCCCTAGTGTTAAGTTTCAATAAGATTTTTTTAGTTATGCTTTGCAGTCACACACATACATTACAACATTAATTGACATATATTACTGCATATATTGCAATGTGTGAGTGGCCAGCTTCAGTCTCTATTCATTTGAGGGGATGCAGTCAGTTTACCTCCAAGGTCAAAATCCCGACATGTACAAAATACCGACATTTAAAATACCGACAAGGTCAAAATTAAAGATGTGCACTTGAAATTTTTCGGGTTTTGTGTTTTGGTTTTGGGTTCGGTTCCGCGGCCGTGTTTTGGGTTCGACCGCGTTTTGGCAAAACCTCACCGAATTTTTTTTGTCGGATTCGGGTGTGTTTTGGATTCGGGTGTTTTTTTCAAAAAACCCTAAAAAACAGCTTAAATCATAGAATTTGGGGGTCATTTTGATCCCAAAGTATTATTAACCTCAATAACCATTATTTCCACTCATTTTCAGTCTATTCTGAATACCTCACAATATTATTTTTAGTCCTAAAATTTGCACCGAGGTCGCTGGATGACTAAGCTAAGCGACCCTAGTGGCCGACACAAACACCGGGCCCATCTAGGAGTGGCACTGCAGTGTCACGCAGGATGGCCCTTCCAAAAAACACTCCCCAAACAGCACATGACGCAAAGAAAAAAAGAGGCGCAATGAGGTAGCTGTGTGAGTAAGATAAGCGACCCTAGTGGCCGACACAAACACCGGGCCCATCTAGGAGTGGCACTGCAGTGTCACGCAGGATGGCCCTTCCAAAAAACACTCCCCAAACAGCACATGACGCAAAGAAAAAAAGAGGCGCAATGAGGTAGCTGTGTGAGTAAGATAAGCGACCCTAGTGGCCGACACAAACACCGGGCCCATCTAGGAGTGGCACTGCAGTGTCACGCAGGATGGCCCTTCCAAAAAACACTCCCCAAACAGCACATGACGCAAAGAAAAAAAGAGGCGCAATGAGGTAGCTGTGTGAGTAAGATAAGCGACCCTAGTGGCCGACACAAACACCTGGCCCATCTAGGAGTGGCACTGCAGTGTCACGCAGGATGGCCCTTCCAAAAAACACTCCCCAAACAGCACATGACGCAAAGAAAAAAAGAGGCGCAATGAGGTAGCTGTGTGAGTAAGATAAGCGACCCTAGTGGCCGACACAAACACCTGGCCCATCTAGGAGTGGCACTGCAGTGTCACGCAGGATGGCCCTTCCAAAAAACACTCCCCAAACAGCACATGACGCAAAGAAAAAAAGAGGCGCAATGAGGTAGCTGTGTGAGTAAGATAAGCGACCCTAGTGGCCGACACAAACACCTGGCCCATCTAGGAGTGTCACTGCAGTGTCACGCAGGATGGCCCTTCCAAAAAACACTCCCCAAACAGCACATGACGCAAAGAAAAAAAGAGGCGCAATGAGGTAGCTGTGTGAGTAAGATAAGCGACCCTAGTGGCCGACACAAACACCTGGCCCATCTAGGAGTGGCACTGCAGTGTCACGCAGGATGGCCCTTCCAAAAAACACTCCCCAAACAGCACATGACGCAAAGAAAAAAAGAGGCGCAATGAGGTAGCTGTGTGAGTAAGCTAAGCGACCCTAGTGGCCGACACAAACACCTGGCCCATCTAGGAGTGGCACTGCAGTGTCACGCAGGATGGCCCTTCCAAAAAACACTCCCCAAACAGCACATGACGCAAAGAAAAAAAGAGGCGCAATGAGGTAGCTGTGTGAGTAAGATAAGCGACCCTAGTGGCCGACACAAACACCTGGCCCATCTAGGAGTGGCACTGCAGTGTCACGCAGGATGGCCCTTCCAAAAAACACTCCCCAAACAGCACATGACGCAAAGAAAAAAAGAGGCGCAATGAGGTAGCTGTGTGAGTAAGATAAGCGACCCTAGTGGCCGACACAAACACCTGGCCCATCTAGGAGTGGCACTGCAGTGTCACGCAGGATGGCCCTTCCAAAAAACACTCCCCAAACAGCACATGACGCAAAGAAAAATTAAAGAAAAAAGAGGTGCAAGATGGAATTGTCCTTGGGCCCTCCCACCCACCCTTATGTTGTATAAACAGGACATGCACACTTTAACCAACCCATCATTTCAGTGACAGGGTCTGCCACACGACTGTGACTGAAATGACGGGTTGGTTTGGACCCCCACCAAAAAAGAAGCAATTAATCTCTCCTTGCACAAACTGGCTCTACAGAGGCAAGATGTCCACCTCATCATCATCCTCCGATATATCACCGTGTACATCCCCCTCCTCACAGATTATCAATTCGTCCCCACTGGAATCCACCATCTCAGCTCCCTGTGTACTTTGTGGAGGCAATTGCTGCTGGTCAATGTCTCCACGGAGGAATTGATTATAATTCATTTTAATGAACATCATCTTCTCCACATTTTCTGGAAGTAACCTCGTACGCCGATTGCTGACAAGGTGAGCGGCGGCACTAAACACTCTTCCAGAGTACACACTTGTGGGAGGGCAACTTAGGTAGAATAAAGCCAGTTTGTGCAAGGGCCTCCAAATTGCCTCTTTTTCCTGCCAGTATAAGTACGGACTGTGTGACGTGCCTACTTGGATGCGGTCACTCATATAATCCTCCACCATTCTTTCAATGGGGAGAGAATCATATGCAGTGACAGTAGACGACATGTCCGTAATCGTTGTCAGGTCCTTCAGTCCGGACCAGATGTCAGCATCAGCAGTCGCTCCAGACTGCCCTGCATCACCGCCAGCGGGTGGGCTCGGAATTCTGAGCCTTTTCCTCGCACCCCCAGTTGCGGGAGAATGTGAAGGAGGAGATGTTGACAGGTCGCGTTCCGCTTGACTTGACAATTTTCTCACCAGCAGGTCTTTGAACCCCAGCAGACTTGTGTCTGCCGGAAAGAGAGATCCAAGGTAGGTTTTAAATCTAGGATCGAGCACGGTGGCCAAAATGTAGTGCTCTGATTTCAACAGATTGACCACCCGTGAATCCTTGTTAAGCAAATTAAGGGCTCCATCCACAAGTCCCACATGCCTAGCGGAATCGCTCCGTGTTAGCTCCTCCTTCAATGTCTCCAGCTTCTTTTGCAAAAGCCTGATGAGGGGAATGACCTGACTCAGGCTGGCAGTGTCTGAACTGACTTCACGTGTGGCAAGTTCAAAGGGCAGCAGAACCTTGCACAACGTTGAAATCATTCTCCACTGCGCTTGAGACAGGTACATTCCACCTCCTATATCGTGCTCAATTGTATAGGCTTGAATGGCCTTTTGCTGCTCCTCCAACCTCTGAAGCATATATAGGGTTGAATTCCACCTCGTTACCACTTCTTGCTTCAGATGATGGCAGGGCAGGTTCAGGCGTTTTTGGTGTTGCTCCAGTCTTCTGTACGTGGTGCCTGTACGCCGAAAGTGTCCCGCAATTCTTCTGGCCACCGACAGCATCTCTTGCACGCCCCTGTCGTTTTAAAAAAAATTCTGCACCACCAAATTCAAGGTATGTGCAAAACATGGGACGTGCTGGAATTTGCCCATATTTAATGCACACACAATATTGCTGGCGTTGTCCGATGCCACAAATCCACAGGAGAGTCCAATTGGGGTAAGCCATTCCGCGATGATCTTCCTCAGTTGCCGTAAGAGGTTTTCAGCTGTGTGCGTATTCTGGAAAGCGGTGATACAAAGCGTAGCCTGCCTAGGAAAGAGTTGGCGTTTGCGAGATGCTGCTACTGGTGCCGCCGCTGCTGTTCTTGCGGCGGGAGTCCATACATCTACCCAGTGGGCTGTCACAGTCATATAGTCCTGACCCTGCCCTGCTCCACTTGTCCACATGTCCGTGGTTAAGTGGACATTGGGTACAACTGCATTTTTTAGGACACTGGTGAGTCTTTTTCTGACGTCCGTGTACATTCTCGGTATCGCCTGCCTAGAGAAGTGGAACCTAGATGGTATTTGGTAACGGGGGCACACTACCTCAAGAAATTGTCTAGTTCCCTGTGAACTAACGGCGGATACCGGACGCACGTCTAACACCAACATAGTTGTCAAGGCCTCAGTTATCCGCTTTGCAACAGGATGACTGCTGTGATATTTCATCTTCCTCGCAAAGGACTGTTGGACAGTCAATTGCTTGGTGGAAGTAGTACAAGTGGGCTTACGACTTCCCCTCTGGGATGACCATCGACTCCCAGCAGCAACAACAGCAGCGCCAGCAGCAGTAGGCGTTACACGCAAGGATGCATCGGAGGAATCCCAGGCAGGAGAGGAATCGTCAGAATTGCCAGTGACATGGCCTGCAGGACTATTGGCATTCCTGGGGAAGGAGGAAATTGACACTGAGGGAGTTGGTGGGGTGGTTTGCGTGAGCTTGGTTACAAGAGGAAGGGATTTACTGGTCAGTGGACTGCTTCCGCTGTCACCCAAAGTTTTTGAACTTGTCACTGACTTATTATGAATGCGCTGCAGGTGACGTATAAGGGAGGATGTTCCGAGGTGGTTAACGTCCTTACCCCTACTTATTACAGCTTGACAAAGGCAACACACGGCTTGACACCTGTCGTCCGCATTTCTGTTGAAATACTTCCACACAGAAGAGCTGATTTTTTTGGTATTTTCACCAGGCATGTCAACGGCCCTATTCCTCCCACGGACAACAGGTGTCTCCCCGGGTGCCTGACTTAAACAAACCACCTCACCATCAGAATCCTCCTGGTCAATTTCCTCCCCAGCGCCAGCAACACCCATATCCTCCTCATCCTGGTGTACTTCAACACTGACATCTTCAATCTGACTATCAGGAACTGGACTGCGGGTGCTCCTTCCAGCACTTGCAGGGGGCGTGCAAATGGTGGAAGGCGCATGCTCTTCACGTCCAGTGTTGGGAAGGTCAGGCATCGCAACCGACACAATTGGACTCTCCTTGTGGATTTGGGATTTCGAAGAACGCACAGTTCTTTGCGGTGCTTTTGCCAGCTTGAGTCTTTTCATTTTTCTAGCGAGAGGCTGAGTGCTTCCATCCTCATGTGAAGCTGAACCACTAGCCATGAACATAGGCCAGGGCCTCAGCCGTTCCTTGCCACTCCGTGTGGTAAATGGCATATTGGCAAGTTTACGCTTCTCCTCCGACAATTTTATTTTAGATTTTTGAGTTCTTTTTTTACTGATATTTGGTGTTTTGGATTTTACATGCTCTGTACTATGACATTGGGCATCGGCCTTGGCAGACGACGTTGCTGGCATTTCATCGTCTCGGCCATGACTAGTGGCAGCAGCTTCAGCACGAGGTGGAAGTGGATCTTGATCTTTCCCTAATTTTGGAACCTCAACATTTTTGTTCTCCATATTTTAATAGGCACAACTAAAAGGCACCTCAGGTAAACAATGGAGATGGTTGGATACTAGTATACTTATGGATGGACGAGCGACTGCCGACACAGAGGTAGCTACAGCCGTGGACTACCGTACTGTGTCTGCTGCTAATATAGACTGGATGATAATGAGATGAAATCAATATATATATATATATATATAATATCACTAGTACTGCAGCCGGACAGGTATATATATTTATTATGTAATGACTGATGACGGACCTGCTGGACACTGTCAGCTCAGCAGCACCGCAGACTGCTACAGTAAGCTACTATAGTACAGGTTGAGTATCCCTTATCCAAAATGCTTGGGACCAGAGGTATTTTGGATATCGGATTTTTCCGTATTTTGGAATAATTGCATACTATAATGAGATATCATGGCAATGGGACCTAAATTTAAGCACAGAATGCATTTATGTTTTATATGCACCTTATACACAGAGCCTGAAGGTAATTTTAGCCAATATTTTTTATAACTTTGTGCATTAAACAAAGTGTGTCTACATTCACACAATTCATTTATGTTTCATATACACCTTATATACACAGTCTGAAGGTCATTTAATACAATATTTTTAATAACTGTGTGTATTAAACAAAGTTTGTGCACATTGAGCCATCAGAAAACAAAGGTTTCACTATCTCAGTCTCGCTCAAAAAAGTCCGTATTTCGGAATATTCCGTATTTCGGATATTTGGATATGGGATACTCAACCTGTAGTATGTATAAAGAAGAAAGGAAAAAAAAAAAACCACGGGTAGGTGGTATACAATTATGGATGGACGAGCGACTGCCGACACAGAGGTAGCTACAGCCGTGGACTACCGTACTGTGTCTGCTGCTAATATAGACTGGATGATAATGAGATGAAATCAATATATATATATATATATATATATATATAATATCACTAGTACTGCAGACGGACAGGTATATATATTTATTATGTAATGACTGATGACGGACCTGCTGGACACTGTCAGCTCAGCAGCACCGCAGACTGCTACAGTAAGCTACTATAGTAGTATGTATAAAGAAGAAAGGAAAAAAAAACCACGGGTAGGTGGTATACAATTATGGATGGACGAGCGACTGCCGACACAGAGGTAGCTACAGCCGTGGACTACCGTACTGTGTCTGCTGCTAATATAGACTGGATGATAATGAGATGAAATCAATATATATATATATAATATCACTAGTACTGCAGCCAGACAGGTATATATATTTATTATGTAATGACTGATGACGGACCTGCTGGACACTGTCAGCTCAGCAGCACCGCAGACTGCTACAGTAAGCTACTATAGTAGTATGTATAAAGAAGAAAGGAAAAAAAAAACCACGGGTAGGTGGTATACAATTATGGATGGACGAGCGACTGCCGACACAGAGGTAGCTACAGCCGTGGACTACCGTACTGTGTCTGCTGCTAATATAGACTGGATGATAATGAGATGAAATCAATATATATATATATATATATAATATCACTAGTACTGCAGCCGGACAGGTATATATATTTATTATGTAATGACTGATGACGGACCTGCTGGACACTGTCAGCTCAGCAGCACCGCAGACTGCTACAGTAAGCTACTATAGTAGTATGTATAAAGAAGAAAGGAAAAAAAAAACCACGGGTAGGTGGTATACAATTATGGATGGACGAGCGACTGCCGACACAGAGGTAGCTACAGCCGTGGACTACCGTACTGTGTCTGCTGCTAATATAGACTGGATGATAATGAGATGAAATAAATATATATATATATAATATCACTAGTACTGCAGCCGGACAGGTATATATATTTATTATGTAATGACTGATGACGGACCTGCTGGACACTGTCAGCTCAGCAGCACCGCAGACTGCTACAGTAAGCTACTATAGTAGTATGTATAAAGAAGAAAGGAAAAAAAAAACCACGGGTAGGTGGTATACAATATTATATATATATTATATACAATTTTATATATATATATATATATATATATATATATATATTAAACTGGTGGTGATTATTAAACTGGTGGTCAGGTCACTGGTCACACTATCAGCAACTTGCAAGTAGTACTCCTAAGCAGACAATCACAATATATATTATACTGGTGGTCAGTGTGGTCACAATGGCAGTGTGGCACTCTGGCAGCAAAAGTGTGCACTGTACGTTATATGTACTCCTGAGTCCTGCTCTCAGACTCTAACTGCTCCCCACTGTCAGTGTCTCCCCCACAAGTCAGATATACACGTCACATTATCTATCACTTCAGCAAGTAGTAGTACTCCTCCTAATGCTCCCCAAAATTACTACTGTGTCTCTCTCTAGTAGTCTCACTCTCTTCTCTATAAACGGAGAGGACGCCAGCCACGTCCTCTCCCTATGAATCTCAATGCACGTGTGAAAATGGCGGCGACGCGCGGCTCCTTATATAGAATCCGAGTCTCGCGATAGAATCCGAGCCTCGCGAGAATCCGACAGCGGGATGATGATGTTCGGGCGCGCTCGGGTTAACCGAGCAAGGCGGGAAGATCCGAGTCGCTCGGTCCCGTGTAAGAAAAAATGAAGTTCGGGCGGGTTCGGATTCCGAGGAACCGAACCCGCTCATCTCTAATAAATACATTAGAGAGTGTACAAAGAAGGGCAACTAAAATGGTGCATGGCCTACATCACAAAACGTACCCGGAAAGGCTAAAAGATCTTAACATGTATAGTTTCTGAGGAGAGAAGGGAAAGGGGAGACATGATAGAAACTTTCAAATATATCAAGGGTCTTAACAAAGTTCAGGAGGGAAACATTCTTCAAAGGAAGAGAAGTATTAGAACTCGAGGACATACACTGAGACTGGAGGGGGGAAGGTTCAGGGGAAATTTAAGGAAAAATTACTTCACAGAAAGGGTAGTGGATAAGTGGAATAGTCTCCCATCAGAGGTGGTAGAGGCTAAGACTGTAGAGCAATTTAAACATGCTTGGGATAGGCATATGAATATCCTTACAAAGAATTAAGGTTCAAAAAGGGTTGAGATTACCTAAAGGATTAAAAAAAAGGGGCAGACTAGATGGGCCAAGTGGTTCTTATCTGCCGTCAAATTCTATGTTTCTATGTACTCTCCGGGAACTGTTGGGAGGCTCCCAAAAATCAGGTGACACTCCCGACCACACGCAAAAGTGTGCAAGTCTCCCACATCCTGCTCGCACCACCGTACACTCCCATTCACAGAGGACAAGAGGGTTTGGTGGTGATGAGAGTGGCGCTGTATTGCGTCATTTTAGCCCTGCGGGGGGCTTTACAATGCCGGTGACATGGGCAATGTAGAGCGCGGGTGGGCCGCGATGATGCCATTGCCTCCCTATGCCCCCAGACCCCCCACCCCCCCCCCCCCACAGCAGCCATAAAGTCTGCAAGTATGCATTAGGGTTAGCAAAGCATAATTAACACATTGTACCTAGAACTGCGCCAAAGGTTATATGCATTTAAGCTAGATTTAAGACTGCATGTGCGCAACTTAGTTAAAATTAGAGATGTGCACTGGAATTTTTTCGGGTTTTGTGTTTTGGTTTTGGATTCGGTTCCGTGTCCGTGTTTTGGATTCGGACGCGTTTTGGCAAAACCTCCCTGAAAATTTTTGGTCGGATTCGGGTGTGTTTTGGATTCGGGTGTTTTTTTTCAAAAACCCCTCAAAAACAGCTTAAATCATAGAATTTGGGGGTCATTTTGATCCCATAGTATTATTAACCTCAATAACCATAATTTCCACTCGTTTCCAGTCTATTCTGAACACCTCACACCTCACAATGGGAGTAATTCTGAGTTGATCGCAGCAGTATGTTTGTTAGCAATTGGGCAAAACCATGTTCACTGCAGGGGAGGTAGATATAACATGTACAGAGAGAGATAGATTTTTTGGGTGTGGTGAGTTAAATCTGCAATCTAAATTGCAGTGTAAAAATAAAGCAGCCAGTATTTACCCTGCACAGAAACAAAATAACCCACCCAAATCTAACTCTCTCTGCAAATGTTATATCTGCCCCCCTGCAGTGCACATGGTTTTGCCCAACTGCTAAAAAATGTCCTGCTGCGATCAACTTGGAATTACCCCCAATATTATTTGTAGTCCTAAAATTTGCACCGAGGTCGCTGGATGACTAAGCTAAGCGACCCAAGTGGCCGGCACAAACACCTGGCCCATCTAGGAGTGGCACTGCAGTGTCTGACAGGATGGCACTTAAAAAAATGGCCCCAAACATCACATGATGCAAAGATAAATTAAAGAAAAAAGAGGTGCAAGATGGAATTGTCCTTGGGCCCTCCCACCCACCCTTATGTTGTATAAACAGGACATGCACACTTTAACAAACCCATCTTTTCAGTGACAGGGTCTGCCACACGACTGTGGCTGAAATGACTGGTTGGTTTGGGCCCCCACCAAAAAAGAAGCAATCAATCTCTCCTTGCACAAACTGGCTCTACAGATGCAAGATGTCCACCTCCTCCTCATCGTCCGATTCCTCACCCCTTTCACTGTGTACATCCCCCTCCTCACAGATTACTAATTCGTCCCCACTGGAATCCACCATCTCAGGTCCCTGTGTACTTTCTGGAGGCAATTGCTGGTGAATGTCTCCACGGAGGAATTGATTATAATTCATTTTGATGGAAGTAACCTCGTACGCCGATTGCTGATAAGGTGACCAGATGCACTAAACTCTCTTTTGGAGTACACACTGGAGGAGGGGGGGCAACTTAGGTAAAATAAAGCCAGTTTGTGGAAGGGCTTCCAAATTGCCTCTTTTTCCTGCCAGTATACGTACGGACTGTCTGACGTGCCTACTTGGATGCGGTCCCTCATATAATCCTCCACCATTCTTTCAATGGTGACAGAATCATATGCAGTGACAGTAGACGACATGTCAGTAATCGTTGGCAGGTCCTTCAGTCCGGACCAGATGTCAGCACTCACTCCAGACTGCCCTGCATCACCGCCAGCGGGTGGGCTCGGAATTCTTAGCCTTTTCCTCGCAGCCCCAGTTGCGGGAGAATGTGAAGGAGGATCTGTTGACGGGTCACGTTCCGCTTGAGTTGACAAGTGTCTCACCAGCAGGTCTTTGAACCTCTGCATACTTGTGTCTGCCGGAAAGAGAGATACAACTTAGGTTTTAAATCTAGGATCGAGCACGTGGCCAAAATGTAGTGTTCTGATTTCAACAGATTGACCACCCGTGAATCCTGGTTAAGTGAATTAAGGGCTCCATCCACAAGTCCCACATGCCTAGCGGAAATGCTCCATTTTAGCTCCTCCTTCAATGTCTCCAGCTTCTTCTGCAAAAGCCTGATGAGGGGAATGACCTGACTCAGGCTGGCAGTGTCTGAACTGACTTCACGTGTGGCAAGTTCAAAGGGTTGCAGAACCTTGCACAACGTTGAAATCATTCTCCACTGTGCTTGAGTAAGGTGCATTCCCCCTCCTTTGCCTATATCGTAGGTAGCTGTATAGGCTTGAATGGCCTTTTGTGCTCCTACATCCTCTGAAGCATATAGAGGGTTGAATTCCACCTCGTTACCACCTCTTGCTTCAGATAATGGCGGGGCAGGTTCAGGAGTGTTTGCTGGTGCTCCAGTCTTCGGTACGCGGTGGCTGAATGCCGAAAGTGGCCCGCAATTCTTCGGGCCACCGACAGCATCTCTTGCACGCCCCTGTCATTTTAAAAAAAAATCTGCACCACCAAATTCAATGTATGTGCAAAACATGGGATGTGCTGGAATTTGCCCACATGTAATGCACGCACAATATTGGTGGCGTTGTCCGATGTCACAAATCCCCAGGAGAGTCCAATTGGGGTAAGCCATTCTGCGATGATGTTCCTCAGTTTCCGTAAGAGGTTGTCAGCTGTGTGCCTCTTATGGAAAGCGGTGATACAAAGCGTAGCCTGCCTAGGAACGAGTTGGCGTTTGTGAGATGCTGCTACTGGTGCCGCCGCTGCTGTTCTTGCTGCGGGAGGCAATACATCTACCCAGTGGGCTGTCACAGTCATATAGTCCTGAGTCTGCCCTGCTCCACTTGTCCACATGTCCGTGGTTAAGTGGACATTGGGTACAACTGCATTTTTTAGGACACTGGTGACTCTTTTTCTGACGTCTGTGTACATTCTCGGTATCGCCTGCCTAGAGAAGTGCCTAGATGGTATTTGGTACCGGGGACACAGTAACTCAATAAATTGTCTAAGTCCCTGTGAATTAACGGTGGATACCGGACACACGTTTAACACCACCACAGCTGCCAAGGCCTGAGTTATCCGCTTTGCAGCAGGATGACTGCTGTGATATTTCATCTTCCTCGCAAAGGACTGTTGGACAGTCAATTGCTTACTGGAAGTAGTACAAGCGGTCTTCCGACTTCCCCTCTGGGATGACGATCGACTCCCAGCAGCAACAACAGCAGCGCCAGCAGCAGTAGGCGTTACACTCAAGGATGCATCTGAGGAATCCCAGGCAGGACAGGACTCGTCAGACTTACCAGTGACATGGCCTGCAGGACTATTGGCTTTCCTGTCTGAGGGAGTTGGTGGTGTGGTTTGCAGGAGCTTGGTTACAAGAGGAAGGGATTTAGTTGTCAGTGGACTGCTTCCGCTGTCACCCAAAGTTTTTTAACTTGTCAATGACTTCTGATGAATGCGCTCCAGGTGACGTATAAGGGAGGATGTTCCTAGGTGGTTAACGTCCTTACCCCTACTTATTACAGCTTGACAAAGGCAACACACGGCTTGACACCTGTTGTCCGCATTTCTGTTAAAATAATTCCACACCGAAGAGGTGATTTTTTTTGTAATTTGACCAGGCATGTCAATGGCCATATTCGTCCCACGGACAACAGGTGTCTCCCCGGGTGCCTGACTTAAACAAACCACCTCACCATCAGAATCCTCCTTGTCAATTTCCTCCTCAGCGCCAGCAACACCCATATCCTCATCCTGGTGTACTTGAACAGTGACATCTTCAATTTGACTATCAGGAACTGGACTGCGGGTGCTCCTTCCAGCACTTGCAGGGGCGTGCAAATGGTGGAAGGCGCCACCTCTCCCCGTCCAGTGTTGGGAAGGTCAGGCATCGCAACCGACACAATTGGACTCGCCTTGGGGATTTGTGATTTAGAAGAACGCACAGTTCTTTGCTGTGCTTTTGCCAGCTTAAGTCTTTTCATTTTTCTAGCGAGAGGATGAGTGCTTCCATCCTCATGTGAATCTGAACCACTAGCCATGAACATAGGCCAGGGCCTCAGCCGTTCCTTGCCACTCCGTGTCGTAAATGGCATATTGGCAAGTTTACGCTTCTCATCAGACGCTTTTAATTTAGATTTTTGGGTCATTTTACTGAACTTTTGTTTTTTGGATTTTACATGCTCTCTGCTATGACATTGAGCATCGGCCTTGGCAGACGACGTTGATGGCATTTCATTGTCTCGGCCATGACTAGTGGCAGCAGCTTCAGCACGAGGTGGAAGTGGATCTTGATCTTTCCCTATTTTACCCTCCACATTTTTGTTCTCCATTTTTTAATGTGTGGAATTATATGGCAGTAAATATCAATAGCAATGGCCTACTGTACCGTACTGCTATATATATATATATATATATATATATATATATATTGGTGGTCAGCAAAATTCTGTACTGTCTTCCTACTATATACTGCGCACAACTACAATGCAGCACAGGTATGGATTGTATACTTGACGACACAGAGGTAGAGCAATGGACTACTGTACCGTACTGCTATATATATATATATATATATAGACTGGTGGTC
The DNA here is from genome assembly GCF_028390025.1 of Pseudophryne corroboree. Classification (NCBI taxonomy): domain Eukaryota; kingdom Metazoa; phylum Chordata; class Amphibia; order Anura; family Myobatrachidae; genus Pseudophryne; species Pseudophryne corroboree. The sequence goes on from NC_086448.1 coordinate 198,900,742, forward strand.
AGCAAAATTCTGCACTGTCCTCCTACTATATACTGCGCACAACTACAATGCAGCACAGATATGGATAGTATACTTGACGACACAGAGGTAGAGCAATGGACTACTGTACCGTACTGCTATATATATATACTGGTGGTCAGCAAAATTCTGCACTGTCCTCCTATTATATACTGCGCACAACTACAATGCAGCACAGATATGGATAGTATACTTGACGACACAGAGGTAGAGCAATGGCCTACTGTACCGTACTGCTATATATATATAGACTGGTGGTCAGCAAAATTCTGCACTGTCCTCCTACTATATACTGCGCACAACTACAATGCAGCACAGATATGGATAGTATACTTGACGACACAGAGGTAGAGCAATGGACTACTGTACCGTACTGCTATATATATTTCTCTGACGTCCTAGTGGATGCTGGGAACTCCGTAAGGACCATGGGGAATAGCGGGCTCCGAAGGAGGCTGGGCACTCTAGAAAGATCTTAGACTACCTGGTGTGCACTGGCTCCTCCCACTATGACCCTCCTCCAAGCCTCAGTTAGATTTCGTGCCCGGCCGAGGTTGGATGCACACTAGGGGCTCTCCTGAGCTCTTAGAAAGAAATAGACTTAGGTTTTTTTTTTTTTTTCAGTGAGACCTGCTGGCAACAGGCTCACTGCAGCGAGGGACTAAGGGGAGAAGAAGCGAACTCGCCTGCTTGCAGCCGGATTGGGCTTCTTAGGCTACTGGACACCATTAGCTCCAGAGGGATCGACCGCAGGCCCAGTCCTTGGTGTTCGGTCCCGGAGCCGCGCCGCCGTCCCCCTTACAGAGCCAGAAGCAAGAAGATGGTCCGGAAAATCGGCGGCATGAAGACTCAGTCTTCACCAAGGTAGCGCACAGCACTGCAGCTGTGCGCCATTGCTCCTCTCACACACTTCACACTCCGGTCACTGAGGGTGCAGGGCGCTGGGGGGGGGGGGGCGCCCTGAGGCAGCAATAAAAACACCTTGGCTGGCAAAAATACCTCAATATAAAGCCCCAGGGGCTATATATGAGGTAAATACCCCTGCCAGATTACATAAAAAAGCGGGAGAATAGGCCGCGGAAAAGGGGCGGAGCTATCTCCCTCAAGCACACTGGCGCCATTTTCCCTCACAGCTCCGTTGGAGGGAAGCTCCCTAGCTCCCCCCTGCAGTTTACAACACAGAAAAGGGTTAAAAAAGAGAGGGGGGGCATTTAATTTAGGCGCAGTATACATTATATAAAAAAAGCAGCTATAGGGGACATAACTCAGTTAGTCCCTGCATTATATAGCGCTCTGGTGTGTGCTGGCATACTCTCACTCTGTCCCCCCAAAGGGCTTTTGTGGGTCCTGTCCTCGTTTAGAGCATTCCCTGTGTGTCTGCGGTGTGTCGGTACGGCTGTGTCGACATGTTGAATGAGGAGGCTTATATGGTGACGGAGCAGAGGCCGATATATGTGAAAAGGTATTAACCGACAGTGTCAACTCCTTACATAAAAGGATGGATGACGTAACAGCTGTGGGACAGCCGGCTTCTCAGCCCGCGCCTGCCCAGGCGTCTCAAAGGCCATCAGGGGCTCAAAAACGCCCGCTCTCTCAGATGGCAGACACAGATGTCGACACGGAGTCTGACTCCAGTGTCGACAAGGTTGAGACATATACACAATCCACTAGGAACATCCGTGACTTGATCCCGGCAATAAAAAATGTGTTACACATTTCTGACATTAACCCAAGCACCTCTATAAATGGGTTTTTAGGTTTGGGGAGAAAAAACAGGCAGTGTTTTGTTCCCCCATCAGATGAATAAATGAAGTGTGTGAAAAGCGTGGGTTCCCCCGTTTAGAAACTGGTAATTTCTAAAAAGTTACTGATGGCGTACCCTTTCCCGCCAGGAGGATAAGTTACGCTGGGAGATATCCCCTAGGGTGGATAAGGCGCTCACACGGTTGTCAAAAAAGGTGGCACTGCCGTTTTAGGAACGGCCACTTTGAAGGTACCTGTTGATAAAAGACAGGAGGATATCCTGAAGTCTGTATTTACACACTCAGGTACTAGACGGAGACCTGCAGATCGTGCTGCTGCAGCGTGGTCGGTGACCCTGTCAAACATGAGAACATATTAAAGACGTCATCTTATATATGAGGGATGCACAGAGGGATATTTTGCCGGCTGGCATCCAAAATGAATGTAATGTCCATTCTGTCAGGAGGGTATTAGAGACCTGTCACGGGACAGGTGATGCTGACTTTAAAAAGATTCTGCCTTATAAGGGTGAGGAATTATTTGGGGATGGTCTCTGGGACCTAGTATCCACAGCCACAGCTGGGAAGAAATATTTTTATACCTCAGGTTTCCTCACAGACTAAGAAAGCACTGTATCAGGTACAGTCCTTTCGGCTTCAGAAAAGCAAGCGGATCAAAGGCGTTTCCCTTCTGTACAGAGACAAGGGAAGAGGGAAAAAGCTGCACCAGTCAGCCTGCTCCCAGATTCAAAATTCTTCTCTCGCTTCCTCTGAGCCCACAGCATGACGCGGGGGCTCCACAGGTGTAGCCAGGTACGGTGGGGGGCCGTCTAAAAAATTTCAGAGATAAGTGGGCTCGCTCACAGGTGGATCCCTGTTTCTTTCAAGAAGTATGTCAGGGGTACAAGCTGGAATTCGAGATATCTCCCCCCAGCCGTTTCCTAGATTATGGCTTGCCGACAACTCCCTCAAGCAGGGAGGCTGTACTAAAGGCAATTAATAAGCAGTATTCCCAACAGGTAATACTCAAGTGCCCCTACTTCATCAAGGATGGGGTTACTATTTTACACGGGTTGGGGTACCGAAACCGCATGGTTCGGTGTGACCCATTTATATTAAAATCCTTGAACACATACATAAAAAAATTCAAGTTCAAGATGGAATCGCTCGGGGCGGTTATGGCAAGCCTGGACGAGGGGGATTACATGGTATCCCAGGACATCAAGGATGCTTACCTGCATGTCCCCATTTACCATCCTCGCCAGAAGTACCTCAGATTTGTGGTACAGGATTACCATTACCAAGTCCAGACAGGACTGTACAAGGCACCGAGGGTGTTTACCGGGGTAATGGCCGAAATGATGATACTCCTTCGAAAAAAGGGAGTTTTTAATTATCCCGTACTTGGACAATCTCCTTATAAGGGCGAGGTCCAAGGAGCAGTTGCTAGTCGGGGTAGCACTATTTTGGAAAGTGCTACAACAGCAGAGTTGGATTCTAAACAGTCCAAAGTCACAGCTGGTTCCTATGACACGTCTACTGTTCCTGGGGATGGTTCTGGACACAGACCAGAAATAAGTGTTTCTCCGGGAGGAGAAAGCCAAGGAGCTGTCATCTCTAGTCAGAGACCTCCTGAAGCCAAAACAGGTATCGGTGCATCATTGCACGCGAATCCTGGGAATAAGGGTAGCTTCCTACGAAGCAATCCCATTCGGCAGGTTCCATGCAAGAATTTTTCAGTGGGACCTGTTGGACAAGTGGTCCGGATCGCATCTTCAAATGCATCGGCTGATAACCCTGTCTCCAAGGACCAGGGTATCTCTAAAATGGTGGCTGCAGAGTGCCCATCTTAAGGAGGGCCGCAGGTTCGACATACTGGACTAGGTCCTAGTGACCATGGAGGCCAGCCTTTGAGGCTGGGGGCAGTAACACAGGGAAGAAAATTCCAAGGACTTTGGTCAAGTCAGGTGACTTCTCTACACAGGCAAGACCTCTGCTTCAAAACCAGCCGGTACTGATCCAATCAGACAACATCACGGCGGTCGCCCATGTAAACCAACAGGGCGACACAAGAAGCAGGATGGCGATGGCAAAAGCCACAAGGATTCTCCGATGGGCGGAAAATCATGTGTTAGCACTGTCAACAGTGTTCATTCCCGGAGTGGACAACTGGGAAGCTGATCTTCTCAGCAGACACGACCTCCACCCGGGAGAGTGGGGACTTCATCCAGAAGTCATCCAAAGGATTGTACACCTTTGGGAAAGGCCACAGGTGGACATGATGGTGTCCCACCTCAACAAAAAGCTATAAAAGATATTGCGCCAGGTCAAGGGACCCTCAGGCGATAGTTGTGGACGCTCTGGTAACACCGTGGGTGTACCAGTCGTTTTATGTGTTCCCTCCTCTGCCCCTCATACCAAAGGTATTGAGAATAATAATAAGAAGGCGAGGAGTAAGAACGATACTCGTGGTTCCGGATTGGCCAAGAAGAGCTTGGTACCCAGAACTTCAAAAAATTATATCAGAGGACCCATGGCCTCTGCCGCTCAGACAGGACCTGCGGCAGCAGGGGCCCTGTCTGTTCCAAAACTTACCGCGGCTGCGTTTGACGGCATGGCGGTTGAACGCCGGATCCTGAAGGAAAAGGGCATTCCGGAGGAAGTCATTCCTACGCTTATTAAAGCTAGGAAAGAGGTTACAGCAAATCATTATCACCGCATATGGCGGAAGTATGTTGCATGGTGTGAGGCCGAAAAGGCCCCAACAGAGGAATTTCAACTAGGTCGATTTCTGCATTTCCTGCAAGCAGGAGTGAATATGGGCCTAAAACTGGGCTCCATTAAGGTACAGATCTCGGCTCTGTCGATTTTCTTTCAAAAAGAACTAGCTTCAGTACCTGAAGTTCAGACTTTTGTAAAGGGAGTGCTGCATATTCAGCCCCCGTTTGTGCCCCCTGTGGCACCTTGGGATCTCAACGTGGTGTTGAGTTTCTTAAAATCACATTGGTTTGAACCACTAAAAACCGTGGATCTGAAATATCTCACGTGGAAGGTGGTCATTGGCGGCTTTGTCCTGTAAAAGCCCTTATCTGATTTTCCATATGGATAGGGCAGAATTGAGGACTCGTCCCCAGTTTCTCCCTAAGGTGGTGTCAGCGTTTCACCTGAACCAGCCTATTGTGGTGCCTGCGGCTACTAGGGACTTGGAGGGCTCCAAGTTGTTAGACGTGGTCAGGGCCCTGATAAATATATGTTTCCAGGACGGCTGGAGTCAGAAAATCTGACTCGCTGTTTATCCTATATGCACCCAACAAGCTGGGTGCTCCTGCTTCTACGCAGACTATTGCTCGTTGGATTTGTAGTACAATTCAGCTTGCACATTCTGTGGCAGGCCTGCCACAGCCAAAATCTGTCAATGCCCATTCCACAAGGAAGGTGGGCTCATCTTGGGCGGCTGCCCGAGGGGTCTCGGCTTTACAACTTTGCCGAGCTGCTACTTGGTCAGGGGCAAACACGTTTGCAAAATTCTATAAATTTGATACCCTGGCTGAGGAGGACCTGGAGTTCTCTCATTCGGTGTTGCAGAGTCATCCGCACTCTCCCGCCCGTTTGGGAGCTTTGGTATAATCCCCATGGTCCTTACGGAGTTCCCAGCATCCACTATGACGTCAGAGAAAATAAGAATTTACTCACCGGTAATTCTATTTCTCGTAGTCCGTAGTGGATGCTGGGCGCCCGTCCCAAGTGCGGTGTATCTGCAATACTTGTACGTAGTTATTGTTAACTAAATCGGGTTATTGTTGAGCCATCTGTTGAGAGGCTCGGTTGTTTCATACTGTTAACTGGGTTTCATATCACGAGTTATACGGTGTGATTGGTGTGGCTGGTATGAGTCTTACCCGGGATTCAAAATCCTTCCTTATTGTGTACGCTCGTCCGGGCACGGTGTCCTAACTGAGGCTTGGAGGAGGGTCATAGTGGGAGGAGCCAGTGCACACCAGGTAGTCTAAGATCTTTCTAGAGTGCCCAGCCTCCTTCGGAGCCCGCTATTCCCCATGGTCCTTACGGAGTTCCCAGCATCCACTACGGACTACGAGAAATAGAATTACCGGTGAGTAAATTCTTATTATACTGGTGGTCAGCAAAATTCTGCACTGTCCTCCTATTATATACTGCGCACAACTACAATGCAGCACAGATATGGATAGTATACTTGACGACACAGAGGTAGAGCAATGGCCTACTGTACCGTACTGCTATATATATATACTGGTGGTCAGCAAAATTCTGCACTGTCCTCCTACTATATACTGCGCACAACTGCAATGCAGCACAGATATGGATAGTATACTTGACGACACAGAGGTAGAGCAATGGACTACTGTACCGTACTGCTATATATATATACTGGTGGTCAGCAAAATTCTGCACTGTCCTCCTACTATATACTGCGCACAATTACAATGCAGCACAGTTATGAATAGTATACTTTACGACACAGAGGTAGAGCAATGGACTACTGTACCGTACTGCTATATATATATACTGGTGGTCAGCAAAATTCTGCACTGTCCTCCTACTATATACTGCGCACAAGTACAATGCAGCACAGATATGGATAGTATACTTGACGACACAGAGGTAGAGCAATGGACTACTGTACCATACTGCTATATATATATACTGGTGGTCAGCAAAATTCTGCACTGTCCTCCTACTATATATACTGCGCACAACTACAATGCAGCACAGATATGGATAGTGTACTTTACGACACAGAGGTAGAGCAATGGACTACTGTACCGTACTGCTATATATATATATATATATATATATATACTGGTGGTCAGCAGAGAACGTAGATATTTGCAGCACACTGAGCACAGTTATTTGCAGCACACTGAGCACAGATATTTGCAGCACACTGAACAGTGAACACAGAAACTGAGAGAACACAGCCACGTCCTCTCGCTATCATCTCCAAAGCACGAGTGAAAATGGCGGCGACGCGCGGCTCCTTATATAGAATATGAATCTCGCGAGAATACGACAGCGGGATGATGACGTTCGGGCGCGCTCGGGTTAACCAAGCAAGGTGGGAAGGTCCGAGGCTGCCTCGGAACCGTGTAAAATAGGTGAAGTTCGGGGGGGTTCGGATCTCAAGGAACCGAACCCGCTCATCTCTAGTTAAAATATGCAATTTCATCTTTATTCATATGCAGACAGACGATGCTGAAGTTAGCTTCTTATTCGGCCAGCTTCTTATTCACTTCTTATTCACTTCTTATTCGAGCTCCAGCTTCTTATTCAGAAAATTTCGTTTTGCAAGGGTTAATGAGTCTTGGGTCACAAATTTTACCCCCAAAAACAACATAAGAAGTGAATAAGAAGCTAGAGCTTGAATAAGAAGTGAATAAGAAGTGAATAAGAAGCTGGCCGAATAAGGGCCCTCATTCCGAGTTGTTCGCTCGCAAGGCGAATGTAGCAGAGTTACACACGCTAAGCCGCCGCCTACTGGGAGTGAATCTTAGCTTCTTAAAATTGCGACCGACGTACGCGCAATATTGCGATTACAAACGAGTTAGCAGTTTCAGAGTAGCTCCAGACTTACTCTGCCTGTGCGATCATTTCAGTGCTTGTCGTTCCTGGTTGACGTCACAAACACACCCAGCGTTCGCCCAGGCACTCCCACCGTTTCTCCGGCCACTCCTGCGTTTTTTCCGGAAACGGTAGCGTTTTCAGCCACACGCCCCTGAAACGCCGTGTTTCCGCCCAGTAACACCCATTTCCTGTCAATCACATTACGATCGCCGGAGCGAAGAAAAAGCCGTGAGTAAAAATACTTTCATCATAGTAAAGTTACTTGGCGCAGTCGCAGTGCGAACATTGCGCATGCGTACTAAGCGGATTTTCACTGCGATGCGATGAAAAATACCGAGCGAACAACTCGGAATGAGGGCCAAGAAGCTAACTTCAGCCTCGTTGCAGGGCATAGTTATGTTCTCCTACTCACTGCTATGCTTTTTAAGTATATGAAATAAAAGTTATATTTTAAAAGTAAAATCATTTGTATTAGTGCGCCACCTAAGACCAATCTTTTCTTCCTTGTTCCAAAACCTCACTGCTACTGCTATGAGATCAATTCTATTTGAAAGAATGATGCTTAACTTTGTCTATATATATAAATGTGAAAGCCCTCACTCACTCACTCACTCACTCACTCACTCACTCACTCACTCACTCACTCATCACTAATTCTCTTACTTCCCGATATGTTAGGATGATGAAATGTAACATAGATATTCTGCAGGTGGGAAATAGGAAAACTACGTAATTAGAATTTTAATAAACCTCCCCTAAGGGGATGAAAAGGGGGTTGACATAATGACATTATTACCGATGCGTGGCTTGCGTTGCGTGAACGATAATGCCCAAACGGACAGTTGTATCAAAATTTGGATTGTACCTCAAGTGGGTAGAATTTCATAAACTACAAAAATAGTCCTGGCACTTTTTACCGTATATCTGCTACGGGTGCTCCTCGGGTAATGGCAAGAACCATGGATTAATATTTACTTACATTAAGACGTCTCAGATTTACAGCTCTTTAGATTAAACAAATTTTTAACACTCATTTATATTTACCACCGTGAAAATCAGAAACTCCCGTCCGAAGACCAGGTAGAACAGCTAATATAGTATAATGCATGCACTTACAGGACAGGTTTGTACTTGCTGCGCATGGCGGAGGGCACAAACATGTTTATTATCTGGAGCATGTATGATTCCTTTTTAAACATTATTTCCTAGTACTGTTTTTTGTAGTTCTAGCAGTATTGTTTTAGAGACTTATTGAGTAGTACAGATATTTCCCCTGCTTATCTTTCATGCTTGTTTTATGATATCCCTTTCCCTGCTGCCTTACACAGGACAGGATGTGTTGCCTCTTATATCCGAATCCTCTTTACTTTGAAGTTTATGCATATCATGAAGTGAAAATAAATCTAGAACCATAAATCGGTTCCCTTTGACAGGCTTTCCCCCAGGTCACAGAGCAGACTGTCTGTGTCACAGAAATGTGAAGTTAACCCTTTTTTGGGAATAATATACACCTGTGATTTCATGACATGCAGCCACAGTCTTCACTGCCACCATCAGGCCACTCTACATCATCATCAAATATGTATCGTCAGCAACTGAGTTCATCAGTTCAATTCCCGGTCATGGCCTATCTGTGTGGACTTTGTATGTTTGCATGAGTTGCTTTCCTCCATGCTCACTTTCCTCCCACACTCCAAAAACATACTGGTAATTAATTGGCTACTGACAAAAAAAAAAAAAAAAAATTAACCCTAGTGTGTATATGCATATCCTTGTGACATGTATTATTATTATTATTATTATTATTATTATTATTATTATTATTATTATTATTATTATTATCTTTTCTTTACATGGCACCACAAAGGATCCATAGCATCCAATTACAGAGTATATAAACAAATAAGCAAATCAAGGAAACAGTGACTTACAATTCAAGACAATATAGGACTAGTACAGGGTATATAGACATTGCTGCGTCAACAGACAACACTGAAATAAATATCAGGGTGGCAGAAAACCCTGAGAGAGATTTGGTGCTGTCAAAGGGAGTATTGAAATGAAGATAGGTTAAGTAAGTGACAGAGAAGCACATGAGGGAAGAGGGCCATGTTCGTGAGAGCTTACATTTTAAAGATTGTAAGTTCTACTAGGCCAGAGACGTATGAGCTGCGTTATATGTGTGCACTATATTAATAACTGGTAATAAATAAATCGGGATGTTCCACTCTGTAGACACAAAAAATCGGATCACAATCTGCGTTCCTATGTGGCATCAACACATCATTGTGTATCATCGGACAATTCTCTCAAATCCACATGACTATATTTATATGTGCTCTGCAATATCATTATCTGCAAATTTCTTTTACTGGGACCATCTGATGACACCTTTGACATCTAGTCCATCTACATTTACATTACCAGACTGTCTTTAGAGCAGTGATCTCCAACCCGTAGCTTGCGAGCTACCGGTAGCTCGCCGTAGTATTTTCGGTAGCTCACATAGCGCACGGGCTTGGGCAGTCACTGGCACTGCTCCTCCCTTCATTTTTAATATGGTGCCGGCCGTCAGCCAATCAGAGCTCGTGGACCGGCAGTGGCGGCACCTAATTGGCTGCCGGACCGTGAGTTTTAATTGGCTCACTTACTGGCACCATATTTTAAATGCCCGCCGCCGGAGACTCTTGTTACCCTCACTACAGCCGCTCTCCGGACTTCACAGGAGAGGCGCGCGCTGCGCTCTCCTCCACTTCCGTTCCTCGTACAGGAGGAGCAGCACTAGCGGCAGTAGAAGAAGCCAGCAAGGGTTAGCACTGTGTAGGGCACTGCATCGGACACTGGGGGGGGGGGGGGGGGGGGGCATTTTATCTAATGCTGCGGCGGGCATTTTAAATGGCACTGCGGGGGGAATTGTATCTGGCACTGCTGGGGGGCATTATTTGTGTATCTGGCACTTCTGGGAGGCATTATTTGTATATCTGGCACTGCTGAGGTGCATTATTTGTGTATCTGGCACTGCTGAGGGGCATTATTTGTGTATCTGGCACTACGCGGGGGGGCATTACTTGTAGTTGTGAGGCCACACCCACTTTTGTGAGGCCACACCCACTTTTGCAGGAACGCACGCGCATTGGGGGGAGGGGATAGCTCCTTCAGAGGTTTTCTTTTCCGAAAGTAGCTCACACCCCAATTAAGATTGGAGACCACTGCTTTAGCGGATCTGACTGTACCAGACCATATATACTATACCATGTTGTGTTACCTTACATGACAATTAGGATCAGAAAAAAGTTTCCCCCCAGCACACCAAAACATATCAGCAATAAGACTTGAACACTATATGATAATAGAAAATTCAGAGATCTTAGTTGCATATATTTGCAATGATATGGTTAAGCCACCGTTCAGTGTCAAGGCCTCTCTAATGCTGGTGTCCCCTAACACTACATGATAATAGCACCCACTCTGGGTAATATAATGATTATTGTTATTCTACATGATAAAATAGCACATACAAAAAAATATCTAAATTGAGAGCCAACTCACCTGGAGTCGTCCCTAGATCCTCCAAATGGCACTAAAAGAACCAGCATGCCTACCATTTTATATGACAATTAGGATCCCAGCTTTCCAAGAATTGACATATGTATAGCAGGTGAAACTTATTAGACACACTTCTTGTGCATAATCTGACCTACTATAAATTCCTAACTTTTATCTAACTTCTATACCTCCATGCACTGAGCCAGGCCGCATTTTGCGTGATCTTAAAAAATTTCTGACATTCTTCACTTTTATCGCTACAGTGAATGGAATGCCTTGGCAAGTTTTGTGATTTGTGACAGTTGGGCTTTCCGATAAATTTCTTGGGCAATATGGGCAGAAATTATCTTGAGCAAAATTAAATAATATAAACATGTCCAGGGCCGGATTATAGGCGGGGCGGTCGCCCAGGAGCCCTCACACACTTGGGGCCCCCACATTGCTGAACACAGTGCTCTGACCCGGCTATTTTCCCAGGCAGCATCGCAGATCAGTAGCACACAGGGGGTTGGGCAAGTTTTGTCTTCTGTTTTGAGATGGAGACAGCTTTGTCTCCATCTCTATAATGAGTGGCCTGGGCTGACAATCGAAGCCACGCCCCCCTCACCAACATAATGCAAAAAATTTCAGATGTATGTAAAGCAGGGGTCGGGAACCTCAGGCCCGCGGGCCGTATAAGGCCCGCAAAGCCACTTGATCCGGCCAGCCTGGCACACCTAACCGAGGGAGATGCAGGGCGCCCACTGAGATTTTGTTACTAGCGGGCGTCCAGCTTCGTCCCCTCAGCAGCAGCCAGAGGCAGGTGCTCACTCCTGAGCTCCAGCTTCTGGCGCTGGCAGTGTGCGTGTGTGGCTGTGCGGTACTATGGGAGAGAAGCAGGAGCGAGGCTGGTGAGTATTGTGTTTTTTTTTTCTTTTAATGTGTGTGTAAGCGGCGCTACTAGGGGGCACAGCTAATGGAGCATAACTACACGGGGCATATTTAATGTGGCATAACAACTGACTGGGGGCATATCTAATGGGGCATACAAACTGACTGGGGGCATATCTAATGGGGCATAATAAGTGACTGGGGCAACTGTACTGGGGCATAACAGAACTGTCTGGGGGTATATCTACTGGGGGCATAACTACTGACTAGGGGCATAACTACTGACTTGGGGCATAACTACTCACTTGGGGCATAACTACTGGGGGCAGACTAATTTTTAAGTTAATAATTTTAGTTTGGCCCCCAAAGGATTTTATAAATATCCAAATGGCCCTTGGTAGAAAAAAGGTTCCCCACCCCTGATGTAAAGGGACAGGGCCTAATGCCATGTAGTGCCCGCCCCCATCACAAACCTGATGCTGTAAGCCTGCAACAGGTAGTGTGTATGCTCTTGGCTGCTGCTATATATAGATACTAGAGATGTGCGGCGGGCACTTTTCGGGGTTTGTGTTTTGGTTATGGATCTGGATCCTCGCTCGTGTTTTGGATCTGGATCCTCGCTCGTGTTTTGGATCTGGATCCTCGCTCGTGTTTTGGATCTGGATTGGTTTTGCCAAAACCACCCTTTCAGGTTTTAGTTTTGGTTTTGGATCTGGATGATTTTTTTAAAAAACACAAAAACAGATAAAATCACTGAATTTGGCGGTAATTTTAATCCTACGGTATTTTTAATCTCAATAACATACATTTCCACTCATTTCCAGTCTATTCTGAACACCTCACAATATTGATTTTAGGACAAAAGGATGCACCGAGGTAGCTGGATAACTTTGCTAAGCGACACAAGTGTGCGGCACAAACACCTGGCACATCTAGGAGTGGCGCGCAGTGGCTAAATGTCGAAAGTGTCCCGCAATTTTTCAGGCCACGACAGCATCTCCTGCACGCCCCTGTCATTTTTCTAAAAATTCTGCACCACCAAATTAATTGTATGCACAAAACATGGGATGTGCTGGAATTTGCCCAGATGTAATGCACGCACAATATTGGTGGACTTATACGGCAGTACCCCTGGACTTATACGGCAGTACCCCTGGACTTATACGGCTGCACCACTGGACTGGACTTATACGGCAGTGCCACTGGACTTATACGGCACTGTTTCCGTAGTGACCAAACAAACCCCGGTTATGATGCACCACTCAAGATCCTGTGTTTGCCCGTGGCAGTGTATTACATTATGTCCTTGAGAACAGTCATGGTACTTGCAACAACACTCAATAACTATGGGCCTAATTCAGACCTGATTGCAGCAGCAACTTTGTTAGCTAATGCAGAGGTTCCCAAACTGTGTGCCGTGGCTCCCTGAGGTGCCTCGGGACACTTGCAGGGGTGCCCTGGGTTGGTGGTCCAGGACCAATTCAAATTATTCATGGTCAATATAACAGTGGCGTGCGGTGAGGTCAGTGGCTGGTGAGGCACTACAGCCATAATATCTGCCGAATCCTGCCGATGACCCCTACCGCCGCCGAGCCAATGCCCGCTACTGCCTATGAGCCGATGCCCGCTGCCACCACCAATGGCTTACAAACTCGCCCACCATCAACTGACCCAGCCCTCCGCCACTAATTTGCATCTCAGTCCGATGCCGCCAATGCCCACTGCCTGCCTGCTCATCATACTTGTGATATATTGTACATTTTTATAAAAAAATAATAATTAGTGTTTGGGAAGGGAGTGGGAGGAGGACATGAATGCAATTTTGTTGTCCAGGGCTTCCATTAACTTAATGGAGAAGGGTCTGAATGGGTTAAAAAAAATGCGTGGGGTCCCCCCTCCTAAGTATAACCAACCTCGGGCTCTTGGAGCCGGTCCTGGTTGTTTAAATACTGGGAAAAAATTGGACAGGGGCTCCCCGTATTTAGACAACCAGCACCGGGCTCTTAGTCCAGTCCTGGTTCCAAAAATATGGGGGACAAAAGATGTAGGGGTCCCCCGTATTTTTAAAACCAGCACAGGGCTCCACTAGCCAGGGACATAATGCCACAGCCGGGGGACACATTTATGGAGGTCCCTGCGGCCGTGGCATTACCCCCCCAACTAGTCACCCCTGGCCAGGGTTCCCTGGAGGAGTGGGGACCCCTTAAATCAAGGGGTCACCCCCCCTCCAGGCACCCAAGGACCAGGGGTGAAGCCCGAGGCTGTCCACCCCATCCGTGGGCGGTGGATGGGAGGCTGATAGCCATGTGTGTAAAGAAAAGAATATTGTTTTTTGTTGTGGAACTACAAGGCCCAGCAAGCCTCCCCGCTTGCTGGTACTTGGAGAACCTCAAGTACCAGCATGCGGGGAAATAACGGGCCCGCTGGTACCTGTAGTTCTACAACAACAAAAAATACCCAAATAAAAACACAACTCACACACCGTGACAGTAAAAATTTATTAAAACACACTTACACACTCACACATACTTACCTACATCCCACGACGGTCACGTCCACTTATCCAGCAGAATCCAAGAGGGGGACCTGTAAAAATGATAGACAGATTACTTACCTACATCCCACGCCGGTCACGTCCACTTGTCCAGTAGAATCCAATAGGGTAGGGGGACCTGTAAAAATGAAAATTATACTTACAAACTTCAATCCACAGGAGGAGAGAGAGAGAGAGAGAGAGAGAGAGAGAGAGGGATGGAGGGGGAGGGGGGAGAGAGAGAGAGAGAGAGAGACTAACCTGCTGCTGGGGAGAGCCGCACACACTGCAGGGCCACGCCGGGAGGACGGAGCCGGCGGAGGAGGGGGGAGAGCCACACGGGGGAGGGAGCCAGCAGAGGAGGGGGAGAGCCGCACGGGGAGGGAGCCAGCGGAGGAGGGGGGAGAGCCGCACGGGGAGGGAGCCAGCGGAGGAGAGCCGCACAGGGAGGGAGCCAGCGGAGGAAGGGGAGAGCCGCACGGGGAGGGAGTCAGCGGAGGAAGGGGAGAGCCGCACAGGGGAGGGAGCTGGCGGAGGAGGGGGGAGAGCCGCACGGGGGAGGGAGCCGGCGGAGGAGGGGGAAGAGCCGCACGGGGGAGGGAGCCGGCGGAGGAGGGGGGAGAGCCGCACGGGGAGGGAGCCGGCGGAGGAGGGGGGAGAGCCGCATGGGGGAGGGAGCCGGCGGAGGAAGGGGGAGAGCCGCACGGGGGAGGGAGCCGGCGGAGGAAGGAGGAGAGCCGCACGGGGGAGGGAGCCGGCGGAGGAAGGGGGAGAGCCGCACGGGGGAGGGAGCCGGCGGAGGAAGGGGGAGAGCCGCACGGGGAGGGAGCCAGCGGAAGAGGGGGGAGAGCCGCACAGGGAGGGAGCCAGCGGAAGAGGTGGGAGAGCCGCACGGGGAGGGAGCTGGCGGAGGAAGGGGAGAGCCGCGCGGGGAGGGAGCTGGCGGAGGAAGGGGAGAGCTGCACAGGGGAGGGAGCTGGCGGAGGAGGGGGGAGAGCCGCACGGGGGAGGGAGCCGGCGGAGGAGGGGGGAGAGCCGCACGGGGGAGCGAGCCGGCAGAGGAGGGGGGAGAGCTGCACGGGGAGGGAGCCAGCGGAGAACGGGGAGAGCCGCACGGGGGAGGGAGCCGGCAGAGGAAGGGGGAAAGCCGCACGGGGAGGGAGCCGGCTGAGGAAGGGGAGAGCCGCAGAACGCCGCTCTTGTCAGCGGCGGAGGAGGACGGGGGCGAGAGCCGCACACACTGCAGACGCCTCCCGCCGGGACTCGCCGCCTCCAGCGCCGCGTGTGGGGGTGATTGGACAAGTGGATCCAGCCCTGGATCCGCTGTCCAATCACAGGTGCCTCGCTGATATGGGGGTGGTGTCCCTGTCAGCGGGGCACTTGTATAAGTGCCGCTTCCCCATCTGTTTTGAATGGGCTTTTACAGCCCAGTGCTTGGCCCCGCCCCCCGCTCAGTCCCGTTTCAATTCTGTATGAGAGGCACCTGCTGTCAGTGCCTCCCAAACACATTTAAGCCGCAAAAATTATTAGAATTAATTAAAGAAGATACTTATGACACAGAATATGTGTCATAAGTATCTTCTTTATATTATTTTAATAATTAATCACAGGGGAGGCACTGCCTCCCCTGCCTCCCCTGACTGCACGTCCCTGCAATATAATAGGCAAAACCAGTGCTGGTGGCTGCCAGTCATAAAATATGTGGCCAAACAGAAGCAAATCTTGTCCCTCACCACACATCTGACCCTAAGGATGACATATAAACGCGATCTACTTAATGTGATATTTCTTTCTAAATTTCTCAATAAGAAATTTTTGGCCTAGGGGGTGCCGTGAAAAAAAATTCTGATATTCTAGGGCGCCGTGATTCAAAAAAGTTTGGAAACCACTGAGCTAATGGGTAAAACCATGTGCACTGCAGGGGGGCAGATATAACATTTGCAGAGAGAGTTAGATTTGGGTGGGTTATATTGTTTCTGTGCAGGGTATACTGTCTGCTTTATCTTTACAGTGCAATTTAGATTTCAGTTTGAACACCCCCGACCCAAACCTAACTCTATCTTCACATGTTATATCTGCCCCCCCTGCAGTGCATATGGTTTTGCCCACTAGCTAACAAATTTGCTGCTGCGATCAGGTCTGAATTAGGCCCTATATTTGTTCATGAATGAATTCATGATTGAAGTCCTTGATCTCAGTGCTGTTGGGATTGAGACTTGTTGGACAATATTTCACTTTCTGATAGCCTGACTGTACAGCACTAGTACTGATACCACTTCAATTGTTGTTCAGCATCAGCAGTGCCAGAATAACAATGTGGCATATGGGACTACACTCCAAGCTTCCACATAAAAATAGATCTATCAGCATGACGATGACAGCTGCTCAACAGGCCCCATGGTCGGCCATAAATCATAGGCATTAAAATTGTATTTCTAATTTTCCTTACGTGTTCAGGGAGAGATTGGGGCTGACAGTGTAGGGGATGTGCACGCCCACACATCATTGGTCACAACAGGCCCTTGATCATTTTCAGCCGCGGGACCATTTGACCATTAATCTGGTCCAATATTAAGGAGTTTGTTAGCTGTGCAGACTGAAGGTGCTCAGAAGTTGTCTAAAACTATGATTGTCAATTGGGAAGGTGTTTGTTGCCTGAAAATGTAATTAAATATCTCATTTGCTTGAAGCACATTACTTGTCAGTCAGTTATGCAGTGAGCATCAGTACACAAGTAATGTTGACTAACTGGAGATAGATTAAAAAGGGGAGACATTACCTAAAATGATCTAAGACTGAGGGTGGAATGTACTAAGCCTTGAAAAGTGATAATTTCACTGTGATAAAGTACCAGCCAATCACCTTCTAACTGTCATTTTTCAAACCCAGCCTGTGACATGGCAGTTAGGATCAGATTGGCTGGTACTTTATCACAGTGAAATTATCACTATTCAAGGCTTAGTACATCCCGTCTCTAGTGTATAAATAGAGCATGCAAAACACACTGAAAGCTGGAATATTTATGCCCTTTGTAGGGATAAAATTAGCCCTACACTGACTCCCATTCCTCTTTCCGAGTGCAAATCAAGCTTCTCATACTCATGAAGCCGTCTCCCATTCCTCTCCATTTACATATATGATCTTATCTCCCTCTACACTCCCACGTGTGCTCTTCGCTCCACAAATACATGCCACCTCTCATCCCAACAGATTACTTCCTCCCATTCCTGCCTCCAAGATTTTGGCTGTGGTGTCCCTTCCTCTGGAATTCTCTACCTCTCCCTATCAGACTCTCCACCTCACCTACAAAACTTTAAATGGGCTCTCAAGACCAACTTCTTCATCAAACCCAGCCATCTCTCATCCTAACCCTCTGTTCCATGCTCACTGTCTACCCCATCTGTGTCACCCTTGCCTATCTGCCCCCACCACTTTAGAATGTAAGCTGTCACGAGCAGGGCCCTCTCCCCTCTTGTGCTTTTGCTTCTCTTACCTAGACTATCTTCTTCTCCATACTTCCTACAATGTCACCATTAGCGGATTTACTGCAAAGTAACCTAAGCAACCTGCACAACTCATCCTCTTCCTGGCTGCTGAAGTAATACTCCTCCTGTGTGGGCACTGCATCAACTACAGTACGCCCAGGCCTGGCAGCTGCTGGCTTTGGACCTGCAGGGTGAGAGCACCAGGGGACGGCATAAGGGGCATTATGTACCTGGTGGGAGAGGGTAAACACTATGGGAGGCGTAATGTATACTGGGGGCCTTATATACACAGGGGGATCATGCACACTAAGAGCATTATATACATAGGGGGTGGGGGTCATAATGTACACTTGGGCATTATATACATGTGGGAATTATATACACAGGTGTGGGGGGCATAATGTACACTGGATGCATTTTATAATTGGGAGCATAATATACACTGGGGGCATTATATATACAGGGGGCATATTGTACACTGGGGCATCATATACACAGGGGGACACTGGGGCATTATATACATGGGAGGGCATAACATACACTGGGACATTAAATACATGGGGGACACTTGCTGAATTACTAATACAGGGGTGGGGCATAATCTACACTGGGGCATTATATACATGAGGGACACGGTGCACTATATACATTATATACAGGGGGAATAATGTACACTGGGACAGGGCCGGCTCCAGGCCTACTAGCACCCTGAGCGAGAAAATGTAAAAGCGCCCCCCCCCCCCCATGCGCGCGCCGAAGGCGCGCGCTCCCGGAAAAGTGGGTGTGGCCTCTGGAAAAGTGGGCGTGGCCTCATAACTTCATATCATCAAACTATAAACATATTTTCACACAATTAGCAGCCTTACACATAGCCACGGTAGTGTTCCTTACACACAATGTCTCCAGTATAGTGCCAGCTACACATGACATGCCCCGCAGCAGTGCCAGCTACACATGACATGCCCCGCAGCAGTGCCAGCTACACATGACATGCCCCGCAGCAGTGCCAGCTACACATGACATGCCCCGCAGCAGTGCCAGCTACACATGATAGTGTTCACTTTTTAGGGCATGGTGCTGATCACAGGGAGGGCACATTTTTAAGTTAGGAGGGCAAAATGATGTACATACTGCTTGTTGTTCCCATACCTATATGCCAAAGAATGGACAGTGCGCGCCGAAGGCGCGCAGCAAAAATTAAGGGGAGTTACTTCGTGGGGAAGGTACGTGGCCACATAATAGTGGCAATTTGCATTACACCACACAGTAGTGCAGCTAATACACACTGCACCAGGTAGAACCTCCTATACACTTTGCGCCAGGCACAGCACTGAGACACATTGCCTAGCCACAGACGCCTAGCGGGAACACTACATGACACGCCCCCCAGCAGTGCCAGCTACACGTGACATGCCCCCCAGCAGTGCCAGCTACACGCGACAAGTCCCCCAGCAGTGCCAGCTACACGCGACAAGCCCCCCAGCAGTGCCAGCTACACGCGACAAGCCCCCCAGCAGTGCCAGCTACACGCGACAAGCCCTCCAGCAGTGCCAGCTACACGCGACATGCCCCCCAGCAGTGCCAGCTACACGCGACATGCCCCCCAGCAGTGCCAGCTACACGCGACATGCCCCCCAGCAGTGCCAGCTACACGCGACATGCTCCCCAGCAGTGCCAGCTACACGCGACATGCCCCCCCCAGCAGTGCCAGCTACATAAATGGCCACAGAGTGCCAGATACATAAGTGCCCACACAGTGCCAGATATAAAAATGCCCACACAGTGCCAGATATGTCCCCACAGTGCCATATATAAAATTGCCCCCACAGGGCCAGATACATAAATGCCCCCAGTGCCAGATACATAAATGCCCACACATTGCCAGATGCATAAATGCCCCCAGTGCCAGATGCATTATTGCCCCCCACAGTGTCAGATACATTAATGCCCCCAGTGCCAGATATGCCCCCACAGTGCCAGATATGCCCCCACAGTGCCAGATATGCCCCAGTGCCAGATATGCCCCCACAGTGCCAGATAAATAAATGCCCCCCACAGTGCCAGATAAATAAGTGCCCCCACAGTGCAGATATACCCCCACAGTGCCAGATACATAAATACCCCCACAGTGCCAGATACAGAAATGCCCCCACAGTGCCAGATACATACATGCCCCCACAGTGCCAGATACATACATGCCCCCACAGTGCCAGATACATACATGCCCCCACAGTGCAGATACATAAATGCCCCCACAGCGCAGATATGCCCCCACAGTGCCAGAAATGCCCCCACAGTGCCAGATACATTAATGCCCCCTCACAGTGCACAGATAAATGCCCCCCCCCCCCCCCCCACGCAGTGCCAGATAAATGAATGCCCCCCACAGTGCCAGATAAATTCCCCCACAGTGCCAGATACATAAATGCCCCCACAGTGCAAGATTCATAAATGCCCCCACAGTGCAGATATGACCCCACAGCGACAGATATGCCCCCACACTGTGCCAGTGCCCCCACAGTGCAGATATGCCCCCACACAGTGCCAGTGCCCCCACAGTGCAGATATGCCCCCACACAGTGCCAATGCCCCCACATAGTGCCAGTGCCCCCACAGTGCAAGATTCATAAATGCCCCCACAGTGCAGATATGACCCCACAGCAACAGATATGCCCCCACACTGTGCCAGTGCCCCCACAGTGCAGATATGCCCCCACACAGTGCCATTGCCCCCACAGTGCAGATATGCCCCCACACAGTGCCAATGCCCCCACATAGTGCCAGTGCCCCCACACAGTGCCAGTGCCCCCACACACAGTGCCAGTGCCCCCACACAGTGCCCGGCCCCGACGATCCCAACATACCTGCGGCGACGCTGGGAGGGGACGTGCTGCTGTTGAGCCTGAGGGCCACCGACTGTTCCCGGCCGCTTGGTGCGCGCTGCGCGGCGTCTGACGTCAGACGCCGGCGCCGCGCAGCGCAGCGCAGCGCACAGTTTTGAAAGGCCGGGGACGGCGGGGAGAGCTGCCTGCAGTGTACAGGGCCGGCTCCAGGTAAGACTATGGCGGCGCCAGCGCGCGGCGCCCATTAAGGGTGGCGCCCCGCGCGGCCGCTCTAGTCGAACGTGCCTAGAGCCGGCCCTGCACTGGGACATTATATACATGGGGGCTTTAGGTACACTGGGGCATTATCTACACAGTGCATAATGTACACTGAGGCATTATATACACATGGGACATAATGGATAGATAGATAGATAGATAGATAGATAGATAGATAGATAGATAGATAGATAGATAGATAGATAGATAGATAGATAGATAGATAGATAGATAGATCGGGCTACTTTGCCCCCCCCCCCCCCCCATGAAGTCTAAAACCGCCTCTGAACGGCAATTAACCCTTGGTTTCTGCCACCCAGATGGTTGTTTCAGTGTCATGTCCCCTGATGTAGCAATGTTTATATACCATGTACTTGCCCTACATTGTTTTGTACTATAAGTCTTTATTTTCTTGTTTTGCTAATTTGTTTATGTACTTTGTTAGGCGCGGCAGAACCCTTGTGGCACCGTATAAATAAATAATTATAACAATAATAATAATAATAATAATAATAATAATAATAATAATAATAATAAATGCAACAGCATAACGAAGGCTCTAATTTTCTCATTGTGCTCCAGTAACTAAACATCAATATTTGCTGAGAATTGGATCAAAGAGAACTAGCAGTATTTCAAAATTCTCTCTCTCTCTCTCTCTCTCTCTCTCTCTCTCTCTCTCTCTCTCTCTTTCTCCCTCCCACAAAAGTAAAGAATGGTGTAATGTAAAATGACAAATGGAGAAACAGCACAGCCTAGTGGAACAATATGATTCTACATTCTTTTGTCAAAAGGCAGCAGAACAAAGAATTTTCTGGAACACCATGCTCATTGTACTTATTTGAGTATTAGTTGAGGATATATCTGCTGCAGTTCCTCCTTATTAAATCCTGGGGATACTTTGCTTTTGAGGGGATCCCCCAAAAAGTCTGCTTATTTTTACGAATGTGTTAATTAAACTCGGAAAGTAATAGGACAACAGAGTTGTCTTTATTTTAACTGTCAGCTTAGTCAAGCCTCAATATATTTGTGTTATCTTTGCCATACAGCGCCCAAGATGTGTTTGTTGTGTTAATGATGTGAAAATGACAAACCACTGAAAATATTGGTCAATACTTTTGTGCTGCCCTGCATCAGTGACTGCAGTTGTATGTCGAATTCTGACACCCATATTGGGGAGCACTTATTTTTTTTATATTGATATAACCGTAACAATACACACGGGTGTCGACCATATGGAGTTGACAAATTGACTGTCTATCTAGACACTGTCTATACATCAGAACCCAATACACACACTATGCACTTCATTTATTGTCAGTCATCCTGCACCAGAGCTGAGTGATCCATATTAAGCCTAATTAGACTCTTGTCCGCACAGTAAGAAAATAACTCAGTTTGCTTAGAATTCTTTGGCAATATTTGTACAGGACATTTGTAAAACGATCTAAAAAAAACCCAAAATTGGCTAGTAAATACCCAGGGCTGTACTATAACCATTATGAAGGGACAAGGGACAAAATGTATTGCATATATAGGATATATTGCATGTATTTAACACATGCACGATAGATAGTGCAGGGTAAATACTGGCTGTTTTATTTTTACACTGCAATTTAGATTGCAGATTGAACACACCCCACCCAAATAATCTAACTCTCTCTGCACATGTTATATCTGCCCCTCCTGCAGTGCACATGGTTTTGCCCAACTGCTAACAAAATTCCTGCTGTGATCAACTCAGAATTACCCCCATTGGCCATGTGAATATATGCTAATGTTGCAGCAGCCTGGATTTGTATTGAGATGCCATCAGTGGCTTTGCCTATCCCAGCAGCTTCATACAAAGATACAGTGTCGGTCGCAGATCAGTTGATTATGTAAGTTCTTAGTAGTCCTAGGGTCACACAGCATGGGCACAGGAAGTCCCTGTGAGACACTGCAGCTGTGTACGGGATGGCAGTCACAGTCTCAAACAATCTGTGAGAATAGTCGTTGCATGTCTGCATTTTTGCCGTAACATCCTGTTACCTCCCCCCAGGGCCGGCTCCAGACACGTTTGACTGGAGCCGCCGCGCAGGGCTCTGGCTATTTAAGGGCGGCTGCCCATTTCTAATATGGTGCCGGCTGTCAGCCAATCAGAGCTCGCAGACTGGCAGCAGCGGCTCCTGATTGGATGCCGGGCCGCGAGCTTTGATTGGCTCATGGACCGGCGCCATATTTGAGATGACTGGCGGCCGGGGATGGTGGGAGAGCCGCGCCGCGGACCAGACATCGCGTTGAGTGAGCCAGGGGTTGAGGGCGGGACGGGTGTACAGCAGCTCGGGACGCTTGTCCCTGCTGCAGTAGCTCTCTGCATGTAGCTGAGGTGCCGGGAGCGAAGCTCCCAGACCTCAGCACACTGTGCACCACCCATCCCCGCCGCACTGGGATCCGGTTATCTGACACTGGGGGCATTTGTGTATCTGGCAGCGCAGCACTGTGGGGGCATTTGTGTATCTGGCAGCATTTGTGTATCTGGCAGCACTGGGGGCATTAGTGTATCTGGCAGCACTGTGGGGGCATTAGTGTATCTGGCAGCACTGTGGGGGCATTAGTGTATCTGGCAGCACTGGGGGCATTTGTGTATCCGGCAGCACTGTGGGGTCATATAATGTGTATCTGGCAGCACTGTCGGGGCATATAATGTGTATCTGGCAGCACTGTGGGGGCATATAATGTGTATCTGGCAGTATTGCGGGGGCATTTGTGTATCTGGCAGCTCTGTGGGGGCATTTGTGTATCTGGCAGTGCAACACTGTGGGGGCATTTGTGTATCTAGCAGCACTGTGGAGACATATAATGTGTATCTGGCAGCACTGTGGGGGCATTTGTGTATGTGGCAGCATGGTGGGGGCATATAATGTGTATCTGGCAGCACTGTGGGGGCATTAGTGTATCTGGCAGCACTGAGGGGGCATTTATGTATCTGGCAGCACTGTGGGAGCATATAATGTGTATCTAGCAGCACTGTGGGGACATTTGTGTATCTGGCTGCACTGTGGGGGCATTTGTGTATCTGGCAGCACTATGGGGGTATATAATGTGTATCTGGCAGCACTGTGGGGCATTTGTGTATCTGGCAGCACTGTGGGGGCATATAATGTGTATCTGGCAGCACTGAGGTGGCATTTGTGTATCTGGTAGCACTGCTGGGGGCATATAATGTGTATCTGGCAGCACTGTGGGGGCATTAGTGTATTGAACAGCAGTGCTGGGGGCATATAATGTGTATCTGGTATGGCACTGCTGGGGGCATATAATGTGTATCTGGCACTGCTGGGGGCATATGTATCTGACATGGCATTGCTGGGGGCATATAATGTGTATCTGGCATGGCACTGCTGGGGGTATATAATATGTATCTGGCATTGCACTGCTGGGGGCATATGTGCATCTGACACTACTGGGGGTGTATGTGTATCTGGCACTACTGGGGGCATATGTGCATCTGGCACTCCACTATTGGGGGCGTATGTGTATTTGGCACTAATGGGGGCATATGTGCATCTGGCACTGCACTATTGGGGGCATATGTGTATCTGGCATGCTACTGGAACGTTTTGTGTATCTGACACTATACTAGGGACATTATATGTAAGGAACACTACTGTAGGCATTATGTGTAAGGCTGCTAATTGTGTGTGTAGAGGGGGTGTGAAAATAAATATATATTTAGAGTTTGATAATATAAAGTTGCAAAGCCACGCCCACTTTCCCAGGAGCGGTGCACGCATTAGAGGGGTAGGGGGCGCTTCAAATTTTTTTTGCTCAGGGTGCTGGTAGGTCTGGAGCCGGCCCTGCTCCCCCCAGTGGTCCCTGACTGTCAATCATTTTGCAAATAAATCACCTCTACGACTGCCATCACAAGACCATCATGCGCAGCGCAATTCAGATGCATGCCCAGACCGGCGATAATTGCTCAACTGTGTAAAAATCAGATTTGCTTACATCTCTGAATCAGGCCCACAGTAATCAGAGTGGATTGCTATAGGCTATAGCATTTTATTAGCAGGGGTATATCTAGGGGTCTGAGCGCTCCTGGCAAAGTAAGGGACTGGCAGGCACCCCCCCTGTATTCTAAATAAGTATGGTGCGGTGCCAAAAATAAAGTAGTGTGGCCTCATCGGGATAGGCCTCATTAGTACCAGTTCAAATTACGTAACACAGTAGTGCAACCTTATTCATATTACACCACAAAGTAGTGTCTGCTATTCTGCGTTACTCCACACAGTAGCCCCTGCTATTCACATTACACAGCATTGAAGTGCCCCTTACTCACATTACACGACACAGTAGTCCCCTTAATCACGTCTGGAATGCTGGGAATGAGGTAAGTATTGGAGATTAGTGATGAAGGGGGCAGAGACATGAATAGGTCCAGCCATTATACTAGTGTGTATATGATATATAGTGCAATTGCACTCAGAGGGACCAAACCTTTTCAGTGGCACTGCACTAAGAATCATTCTCCAGGACACCACGTTCATGATCAGCAGCAGCAGCAATAGCCTGTCCCTGATCAGCAGTAGCCTGTCCCCAATTGGGGGAGCGGAAGGTTTGAGGCACTGGTAAGATGAGGGTTAGAGACACAGATATGGTGAGGTGTAGAGGCACTGATGGAGAGGGGGGACATACAGAGCCGGCCCTAGGCATAAGCAAACTATGCAAATGCCTAGGGCATTTCGCATGCCTAGGGGCATAAACAGCTTCTGCTGATTAAAATGATATGCAGCATGCCTATATTCTGTGTGTGACTGTGGCTGTATTTGCATACAAAATGTTATGTTACTGTTTATTCCTGGAAATCACTGTAACGTAGCACTTCGTATGCAGATACAGCCACAGTGTATGTTTATAAGGACATTAATAATGTGTGTGATATGTGTAAGTGGCATTACTATGTGGG
Source organism: Pseudophryne corroboree (assembly GCF_028390025.1). Classification (NCBI taxonomy): domain Eukaryota; kingdom Metazoa; phylum Chordata; class Amphibia; order Anura; family Myobatrachidae; genus Pseudophryne; species Pseudophryne corroboree. The sequence goes on from NC_086448.1 coordinate 198,926,586, forward strand.
ATTATGTGTATAAATGCATTACTAATGGTGGCATTTTGTGTATAAGGTGCTCTCCTGTGTGGCGTAATGCATAGAAAGGGCACTACTGTGTGGTCTAATGTGAATAAAGAGCAATATGGTGTGTTGTAATGTGAATAAGAAACAATACTGCATGATGTAATGTGAATAAGGGGCACTACTGTGAGGAGTAACGTATGTAAGGTAAAGTGGTACTACTGTGTGATGTAACGTGAATAAGGAACACTATCGCATGATAAAATATGAGTAAAGTTGCACTACTGTGGCATAATTTGAATTGGGGGTACAATTGTGTGGCTATGCTCCTTCCCAGCAAGAACATGCCCCTTTTTGGGCTGTGTGCCGGATATGTGCACTGTTCCTATATAAATTATAGGGGGTAGGAGCACCAAAAATGAGAACTGCTACGAGTGAGGGGTGATGGTGCCGGGAAAGGGTGCAGGGTCAGAGGCGGAACTAGCGGCAGTGTTAGGGGGCACCAGAAAAAATCTTGCCTAGGGCATCATATTGGTTAGGGCCGGCTCTGGGGACATAAGATGAGGGTGGCAGAGGCACAGATAACTGAGGAGGCAGAGGCACAGATAAATGTAGAAGGGACAGTGTCACATATAATGGAAGGTGGCAGATGCACATATAATGGAGGGGGTTACAAGTATAGATAATGGAGGGGTGGAGGTGGATGAGGCACAGATAAAGGAGTAGGGGAAGATGCACTGATAATGGAAGGGGGCAAGAGAACAGATAATGGTGTGTAGAAGAGGCACAGATGTGGAGAGAGAAAGTGGCACAAATGGGGAACTTCTTATTGCTTCTATTACTTTCTAAATTATCGGACCATTGGAAGAACAGAGGAAGAGAGCAGGAGGGTGACAGGGAGAAAGAGGAGAAAGTAAAACTGGTCTGGGCTGCAGCCCCCTGAGAGAGAAAGGGGACCCAGCTCACATTCCCCATGCCTCCATATCAATGTGGCTCAAATGGAGACTCTGATCCTAGCTACTGTAGCTGCAAGCGTCTCCTGTGCTCCTATGGGAAGTCCCTTGGCGGAAGTCCCTGAAGACACGGCAGGAGACGGAGAGGGGGCGGAGCATACGGAGGAGTGACAGCTGCAGAGCTGCCCATTGTAATCAAAGTATATTAGTAGAAGTGTGTCCAGCAGAGAAGGAGCCCGGCACAGTGCTACTTTTATACCTTACAGTGGGCAGTGCTGCGATGATGCATACATAGGCGGGCAATGCAGGTGGCGGATGATGAGCAGTGCTGAGCATTAATCCGTCCCTGGCCACGGGTGGCACTGCTAGGCAGCACCCCCCTTCCCCTTGGCCGGCGCCCCTGGCGAGTGCCATCCTGGCCAATAGCTATATATGCCCCTGTTTATTAGTATAGTATTTACTGAAAGCAGATCTTCCAGCTCTTATACCCTGTGTGCGGAAGGCATACAGACACCTTGCATATTATTATGATACCACCGTACATTTAGGCAGAAGGCATGCTGGCAGCGGTGATGTACTCGTATGCACCTTACACTAGCATTGTCTCCAGAGTGCTGCTGCTATGCTGTTGCTATGGTAACGTACTATCACTAATCACCTCCACTATCAGGTTTAATTTTCATAGCCTCTTTTCGTTCTTTAATTGGCAGGCAGAGAGCTGTGCTTTTCAAATGAGATTCAGCTGGTAAATTGTGCCTGTCCCCTGGCTGCTTAGTGTTTTTACTTGCCACTGATATGTTGATGAACATAAGGCTTTCAATGAACATACAAGAAAATAAAACAGAAGTATATAGAAACATTAGAAGCCTCATTCGGAGTCAGGCGTAAATCCAGTTAGAAGGTGCAATTTTCCAGCTTGGCAAAACCATACTGAGCTGCAGGGAGGGTTGTGCTGGCAGATTCTGAGTTTGGAAAGGTTGTGGGGGGGTCCTAGCTCATCCCTAATTCATAGTGTACAAATAAAGCTGCCCAGTATTTGTGCTACATGCAAAAAATGAAAGAAATTGTATTTGCAACCATTAGACCGCAACAACATGATCTGCCCAGGTGCAAATGTGAATCTTTTAGCTGAGTTTAGGAAAGCCTATTTTTTAAACTATCTGCCCCGTTATTCATGTGCACTGCAGGGGGGGGGGCAGATAAAATATGTGCAGAGAGTGTTAGATTTGGGTGGGGTGTATTCAAACTGAAATCTAAATTGCAGTGTAAAAATAAAGCAGCCAGTATTTACCCTGCACAGAAATAAAATAACCCACCCAAATCTAACTCTCTCTGCACATGTTATATCTGCCACACCTGCAGTGCATATAGGGGGTCATTCAGAGTTGATCGCTCGCTGTCGATTTTCGCTGCGCTGCGATTAGGTCTCTACTGTGCATGCATATGCACTGCAATGCGCACGCGCGTCGTACGGGTACAATGCGGATCATTGCTGAGCTATGGATTTAACGAAGAATCCATACGCACAGACGATCGCAAGGAGATTGACAGAAAGAGGGCGTTTATGGGTGTCAACTGACCGTTTTCTGGGAGTGGTAGGGAAAACGCAGGCGTGCCCGGGCGTTTGGAGGGCGGGTGTGTGACATCAATGCCGGCACCAAAAACACTGAAGTGATCGCAAGGGCTGAGTAACTTCAGACCTACTCTGAAACTGCACAAAATGTTTTTGCAAAGCTCAGCTACATAAAATACACTCCCCCGTGGGCGGCGACTATGCGTTTGCAACGCTGCTAAAAACAGCTAGCGTGCGATCAACTCGGAATGAGGGCCATGGTTTTGCCCAACTGCTAACAAATTTGCTGCTGTGATCAACTCTGAATTACCCCCTATACTAGGTGCAAAAGATCCATCTGAAATCAGACCTAATTATGGTGGTCATTCCGAGTTGTTCGCTCGTTGCCGTTTTTCGCAACGCAGCGATTAGGTGAAAAATGCGCATGCGCATGGTACGCAGCGCGCATGCGCTAAGTTATTTAACACAAAACTTAGTAGATTTGCTGGTGTTCCTGTGGCACTTTTCATTCGCACTGCTGATCGGTGACTGATTGACAGGAAAGGGGCGTTTCTGGGAGGTAACTGGCCGTTTTCAGGGAGTGTGCTAAAAAACGCAGGCGTGCCAGGGAAAAACGCAGGAGTGGCTGGAGAAACGGGGGAGTGGCTGGCCAAACGCAGGGCGTGTTTGTGACGTCGAAGCAGGAACTAAACAGACTGAAGTGATCGCAATCTAGGAGTAGGTCTGCAGCTACTCTGAAACTGCAAGAAAATATTTAGTAGCAATTCTGCTAATCTTTCGTTCGCTATTCTGCTAAGCTAAGATACACTCCCAGAGGGCGGCATAGCGTTTGCACTGCTGCTAAAAGCAGCTAGCGAGCGAACAACTCGGAATGAGGGCCTATGTGTACACACAACTCTACACAGCCTGGAATTCCATTGTCATGTGGTCTCTTAACTTAGCCTACATGGAAGCCTTGATAAACTTCAGTGCAATTTCCTGTGTACTTACAAGTGATGCAGCAAACACTGGCACAGCTGGCATCGTCACAGTCCAGGGTTACTCTTATGCATAACATAGAACTATTTTGTAAATATTTTAGCAGATCCTGGACCACCTGGAAAAGCTCTGGGTTCATCTAGTTTATCATGTTCCAATGGAGATACTGCTCTTCCATCTCCACACCCCTTTTCTGGTGCCCCTGTGCCTGGCAGTCTTCTTTCATAGCTACCTTTTTACTTTGCAAATGCCCAGAAAGTCTAGCAAGTTCTGGAAGACAAGTGATGCCCACACTAAGCTAAAGTCGACAGTCCTTGCAGTACTAGAGTAACGACCCCAGTCCAGGCCAGATGTTCCATTACGACTATAGGGGACTCTTTTTCAAACTAAAAACCTCTGTTTTGAAGGAATGCCACAACTTAGAGCATTGTGACTACTGAAGAGGAGTAATAGTCCTCATAGCATGAAGAGAGCTTTCTCTGGCCCCTGTAATGTGTGCGTGGCCTAATCCCGGATGTGTGTCCACGTCCCCTTTGAAAAAAATGCCATGCACCCCTCAGCCAGGTCAGATCCAGGGGAGGTACAATCGCTCTCCCCCCTGCAAACAGGGGAGACAAGCTGCGCTCAGCAGGGCCGGTTCAAGGGCGCTCTGCGCCCCGGGCAGGAAAAGGGGCGTGTCCTAATACAGGGGGCGTGGTCAGTTACGCCCCCTGTACATTGCTAGCGCCGCTTGAATGCTGAGCGGTGCGCGATGACGTCATCGCGCACCGCACAGCAAAAGGTCCTCTCCACGAAGGGAAACTAGACGCTATGCGTCTAGTTCCCTTCGTGGAGAGGACCTTTGCTGTGCGGTGTGCGATGACGTCATCGCGCACCGCTCAGCAAAGTTACTCTCCACGAAGGGAAACTAGACGCATAGCGTCTAGTTCCCTTCACAGGAGGCGGACGGGGACGGCAGCGGGCAGCGGAGGCGGACGGGGGACACAGCAGGCAGCAGTGGCGGATCTTGCCACGGTGCGGCGCCCTCCGGATGGCGCCAGCGCCCTCCAGAAGACGGCGCCCCGGGCAAAAGTCCTGCTTGCCCGTGGCAAGATCCGCTACTGGCGCTCAGCATAGTCCTTGCTCCCCCCTCCTCTCGACGCCACTATAGATATGATGACTATGATAATGCCCTATTTACCAAGCTATGATAAGCTTAGTTTCACTAAACTTCTTCTAGTTTGCTAATGCGATCTTTAGATAGTGTTAGTAATTGTAAGCTACAGTCTACATTATCACTAATGTGTTTCAAATAGGTAACTTTTATACCCACTACGCTTCAGTTTTTACTTTCACATGCGGGGCCCGATGGCCTCGCATGTGCATGTTGGGGCCAAACCCAGAAGTAAAGTGATAGCATCATCTAAAACTTTACATTTTACTCTTTGGCAGTTTACTGCCCCACAGTGGCTCCCTTTGGACATTTCCCATTATTGATGCTTCCTTTCAGAGAATACCTTTGTACATTGCCCACTATTGATATTCCATTTGAGGAAATAGCAGTAAACTGGCCCAATCTACTGTGGGTCACCATTATATCCTGTTGATAGTTATGTTATTATGCCACCAGATAGCCATAGACTATTACAATCCACAAAGCACATATAAAAAAAACAATTGCAAATAGAATATCCATGTATTTCTAGATTGTGAATCCCTCAGGAAATACTGTAAGGAAGTATATAACATCCAGGGTATACAGATCCTAAAAATACCAGTATGCCACCCCTACATGCACGGCTGGGTTAAAAGATACAACCAGTCATTAAAAGCATGCTATAGAAGGCAGTAAGAAGGAATGGTGGAGATTTTCATGGCAATAAGGAAATGACCCCAGGGTTAGACTGGCTCACAGGGGTACAGGGTATACCCCCAGTGGGCCCCACTACCTTGGGACCCACCTCTTATTCTAGGGATCATGTTCCAGACTATGCACTTGAATTATACATTATACATATGTTACATTATACTGCACAGGACTGTGGTGTATTTTCTACAGTGCAATGCTGTTATTAATCTGGTACATTATCATGCATGCACTAGCAGTATTTCTTCTATATATATATTTATCAAGGGGCCCAGAGCATGCACTCTCTAATTGTCAGCCAAGCCTCTGTGGCGGTTGGCCACACCTCTAAGCATGGGCCCCTAAAGCAGCATTCCCCCTGTGGGCCCTTCATGCCCCAGTCCGACACTGAATGACCCCAATCTTCAATGTGGTGACTCATACCAAGCCGTCGGAAATCGCACCAAGCAAATGCAGTAATAGAGGAGGTATTATCAGGGGCCATAGTTCAGGATCTTGTACTCACAGTGGAGAGTAAGTTTCTATAATGGAGGCAGGATGCCTATGAGGTAAAACAAGCCATGAACTCATTGTTATAATTATCCTTTGCTTATTAATCATCTACACATTACACAGTGCTGCACATTAAGGGCATCATGGTGCAAATTACATTTAATTACAGGAAGGTAAACATAGCCCTAAACTAATAAGATTAATGTATGCTGTATGGGGTACACTTGCTCCATAATACTGAATACATCAGCCAAACCAGTCCTCGAGATCTACCAACAGTTCACATTTTCCAGACCTCCTAGCTGGTGCACAGGTGTAGTCATTACTAATTAAGATGTGCTGCATTCATTCCTAACTGACAATTCTACAGATATCCAGGAGGCCTGGAAAACATGAACTGTTGGTAGATCTGGAGGACCGGTTTGGCCAGCCCTGGAATACATGGTTATAGATACAGGCACAGATCTAATTCCTGGCAACAAGCAGTTGGTAATTACAGGTACAGTGCAGTGGCATATCTAGAATGGGCCCAGACTGTTTAGAGCACACGTGCCCCTGGGTCCAGGAAGGCCCACACAACACATTGGGCCTAATTCAGATGTGGTTGTTCTTGAGATTGCTGTTGCTATCTTTTGCCGTTCGCAACTATATGCTAATATGGGCAGAAGACAACCTGAGCATAGGGACGCCCACTGCTGGCGCATCATTTCCATCTGACAGTGTATAATTGCTCATACATCTGTACCATCAGCGCAAATCGGGTCATGTCGCAGTGTGAGTGCCTCTGTAGACGCACAGGCTGAGCTGCTCTCCTGTGACGCAGAGGGCTCTCCAGCAGCAAGTAAGATCACAACTGCTAATTTATGCACGCCCAGAAAACGCCATCTGAATGGCCATGACATGCCTGCGTTTATCTGACCACTCCCTGGTCCCACCCCCAAACGCTGTCTACCTGTTATTCACTTTGATACTAAGGGGGACAATTACTAAGCAGTGATAAGAGCATAGAAGTGAACCAGTGGAGAAGTTGCCCATGGCAACCAATCAGCACTGAAGTAACATCTATAATTTGCATACTATAAAATGATACAGAACTGCTGATTGGTTGATGGAGCCACTTCTCCACTCGTATCACTGCTTAGTAAATGTCCCCCTAATTCTTCTGTGCAACTGTCATCTCAATTCAATCACTTCACGTGTGCTGTGCTGCTCAGACGCATGTGCAGTAAGAAAACATAGACCGATTTGCGTACAATAGCTGCTTTGTGACCGCATCTGAATTAGGCCCCTACTGCTCTCATACAGTATATTGTACTCACTACTCCAGAGTCCTGCGTCAGCACTGCAGAAATCACCATAAAAATTGTGCAGAGGCCATTTTCCCAGAGATTTGTGCATGTGTGGGTGCCATGTTCCTGGAGACATGCACAGTAGACTCAGGGGGTCATTCTGACCCGATCGTACGCTGCAGTTGTTCGCAGCGGTGAAATCGGGTCAGAACTACGCATGCGCCGACGCCGCAGTGCACCAGCGCATGCCAGACGGCCGAAGCCCGTCGTTGCCTAGCGATCGCCTCTGCCTGATTGACAGGCAGAGGTAGTCGCTGTGCGGGAGGTGGCGGGTCGACGGGGTTTGGCTGCCGTTTTCGGGGCGCGGTCCGGCAAACGCAGGCGTGGCTGGACCATGGGGGGGGGGGGGCCCGCAGTGGCTGCGTGACGTCACACGCAGCCGCTGTGACCCAGGGCAGCGACGAGTAACTCCCGGCCAGCCGCAGGAGCTGCGCTGGCCGGGTGTTACTCTTCGAGTACAAAAGCATCATCGCTGTGCGATGCTTTTGTACTTGTGCGAGGAGGGGGGGCAGAGCCAGACATGCGGGGCGGACTAGCACTGTCCTGGGTGTCTCCCCGCATGTCTGTGTCAGTGATCGTAGCTGTGCTAAATTTAGCACAGCTACGATCAGGTCGGAATGACCCCCTCAGTGTCAGAGTCTTCTCACAACTGTGCCATGAGAGAGGAGGGAGCCTGCATGGAGACTGCACACGGCCCCCTTATCTCTTAAAGCGCTCCTATTCCTGGCTATTAAGGTTTTCAGGTATGTAGAAATGACCGGGCACGTTGTACCCTGCACCCTATTTCTGTGCCATGGTAAAAAAAAAAATTGGCAGATTGTAAGCCATTGGACAATGGCCTAATTCCAATGCAACTCCCCAGTACCATATAACAAACATTCTAATGCTGAACGAATCGTCTATAGGAAAAAGACGCCTCCTGCTATCATCTGCAATCCGAGTGTTGCGTCCATTGTGACCATAAGTTGCAATGGTTGCAGTTCCCGGGCAGCATACTTAGACTGGTCATCGGAACCCCTCAGCCGTATTCAGGTAGTCTGTGCACGACGATGCAGCCCCTGGACTTGGTATGCCCACAAAACAGGAACCAAACTCCCCTGTTATGTAGAATGGTCCGCGTCACTGCCCCCTCTCCATCCCCAAGCACTGCCACAAGTCAATCATGCTGCAGCTAAGGGGGGACTGCGAGCGATCATGCAGAACACGGTCTGCACATGCGCAGAGCAGGTCCTGTGGATTCACCGTTCCCTCACTATCTGATTTGTACGTAAACTATCAGGTTTGTACAAAATCTGAATCAGGCCCTAAGTCCAATGTGTGAGTGAGGAAGATTCTCTGAGTTTATAAATAAGGCATAATAATAATAATAATAATAATAATAATAATAATAGTAATAATAATAATAATAATAATAATAATAATAAATAGCAGAAGTGGCATATGTGGTTATCGTCAGCTTTTGCATAGTTTGGAACACTCAGATATTTTAGAATTCCCACCTCAACATCAATAAGAAGAGGGAGCTGAGCAAGCAGAGAGGTCAGAGGAATTTATTGTAAAGCTGAAAGAGTTCCCATAAAGACAGACTATGTGGAGCTAAATCATACTGCCCTTACTCCGGCACCCGTGTAGCCTTTCTAGACCCTGGACCCACCAGTAATTATCCTTTCTACTTTGCCATGTATGCTTTCATATAAGACATATGCGCCATTAACATTTTTTATTTAAGTATTCCAGCAAAATACAGCTCAAAGCGTATTTCAGAGAAACATATGTATCAGGGCAGTAGGCCATGCTCTGAAGCTGGAATGTGAGAAAAATCTACTTACTGAGATAGTGCCAGATTTATATACCGGCCTCTCAGTAAAGGTGGAACTACACCGGAATTCAGCTATGCTTGGGATACATGAAACACTGTGTTCTCATTATAATGATATTGGGTGTGAGGTCAGAGGTTAGATCAGATGGTAACCGGATATACCAACAAAGGTCAATTACATTTCAGTTGTTAGTTTTCTTTTTTCTTCACTATCATCTTCTTCTTTATCTTAGAACCAATATTATGATATACACGTGGAAAAAAACATCAATCAACTAAATACATTATCGGGAATTTTAAAATTTGTATTAATTAAATAAAAAAATCATTAGTTTGTAAGATTATTGTTTGATTTCTTATCTTTAACCCAGTAATTCCCAAACCCAGTCCTCAGGGCACCCTAACAGTCCATGTATTAAGGATTTCCATAGTTGACCACAGCTGGTTTAATCAAGATGAATGTGGTACTAATTAAGTCACCTGTGTTCAACATGGACATCCTTAAACCGGGTACACACACACTACATGATATGCTCCATGAGCGATATCATCAGTGTTTACCCTTGAACTCCCGAGCAAACGACATAGTGTTTATACACTGAACGATATCGCTAACGATATCGTTCAGTGACGTCATCCTGCCACACCCCCGAACATGCAGTTTCTGACAATATCGTTAGATTGACCTGCATGTTTGGACGATAGGCGATATCTTTAGCGATGCGATAGCAATTAAACTGCGATTGTATGAAGGTCGCATCGCTGCCATATTTCCTATCGCAGGAAACGCAGACGATGTCATCGGCAATCATTTACCCGGTTTTGCCGTGTAAATGATTGCCACTTTCAAAATCTGTCCAAACTCACATGAAGTTCCGCACCTGATGCTTCTCGCAGGATATTACATTTTACCCACAGTGTCTGAAATGTATTAGAATTGAAATATATTGAGCATTCCTGAGTGGAGACAGGGGGTGTACCTATTAAAAACTGGTTGCCCGTCACACAGAGAGCCAAGGGCTGGTTGAGCAGCTCCACCTCCCAGCACTCTGCTTGGCCACCCAGCATACAGAGAGATGGGGATGCCGTCAACAATGCCAAGACTGTTTAAGATCCCCAGTCCGTCCCTGTAAAGGAGTGTTCTGGGCGAGTTGCTGACAGTGGTTGCATATAAAGATGCTCCATCGCTCACACTGGAGGCCATGATTGGACAGAGAATCTGCACATAGCACAGGGCAGGTGAAAGTTTCAATGGTGACTGTGACCAATGGTGACGTCTAAAGACTCACCAAATGGGATTTGCATTCACAGCTGCCAATCTGTACACAGCTAATATCACACCTCCCACCTGTCCCCATTTTTGCGGGTCTGTCCCGCTGTCCTACCCACGGGCCACAGTGTCCCGTGGTGGTGGTGGAGCAGTTGCTAGGCTCCCTGTCATGTGAAGAGATGCTGTGAGCATGTGCACAGTGTCTATTCACAGGAGCGAGGGACAAGCGTCATGGCCAACAGCTCCCGGAGCTGTGTCCCAAGTTCTGTATATGCGATGTTGGAAGGTATGGCTAATGTACACAAATATGCCAATGCTGCAACTGGCTAGAAATGTATGGAGACACCCACCGGCAGCCTGGCACATGTCAGCATCTGCATACACAGACACAGCATCTGTTGCAGATCATTCCATTATTGGAATCTTGAGTTATGCTGAGGTGGCACAGCATGGCTGCAGGAAGTAAGACGCCAGAGCCCTATCTACTGCATACAGGATCTCAGTCACAGACACACTGCAATGCACCTGCAATTCAGTCATCGCACCCTGTTGCCTCTCACAAACAGTGCCTAATTGTCAATCACCTTGCAAATAAATCCTCTCTGTGACTGCCATTACAGGACCATCGCGGCACATGCACAGTCGGACAATAATTGCTTAACTATGAGAAAATCTGGATTGCATACAACTTTGAAACAGACACTATGGACCTTATTCAGCTTGTATCGCTATTGAGATAGAAATAGCGATTTTTTCAATCCTGATTCTGATAAAAATTGCATGTGAAGAGCCGCCCAGAAAGCGAAAAGACGCCCACCGATGATATCGCAAAATTGAGCATGCAGTCGCAGAAATTGTGATGTATACGCAGAAATTGAGTACCATCACCAGTTGCGGATGACCCAGAGCTACTCGGAGTAATGAGAATGCAGTCGCCCCAGGCGCCATGTTCTCAATCGCAGGAATCGCAGCTGACATCAGATGCACGCCCTGGAAATAACCATGGCAAGCTACATTTCCTCAACCACTCCCCTCAAACATAATGTGTACGCCCACTAATGACCGCCTGCCAATCAAACTGCGATCGCATCCCGGAAAGATGTGAGTCACCCACGCGCAATGCATTTGCAGCACATGCACAGTCGTCTGATAATCGGCCATTTGTGATTTAGCAATTTTTGACAATGAAGCTGAATATGGTCCAAGGTCCATAGTTAAGAGATGTGTCTTAAGCCCCCTACACACTCAGGGACCTGCATGTTCAAATGACGGGAGATCAACGATGAACGAGGGCGGGGACGCGCAACGTTCATCATTGAAGCATCCACACTGAAAGATATGAACGATTTATCATTCAATTATCATACCTCCCAACATGACTCTCTCCAGGAGGGACAGAATGCTCTGCTCCTGGACTTCCCTCTTAATGTATGATTACCATCACCTGTGCTGAAACCTTTCTTATCCATTAACCTGTTCGACACAGGTGTCGGCAGTCATGAATTAAGAGAAAGTCCTGAAGCAGAGTATTCTGTCCCTCCTGGAGTGGGTCATGTTGGGAGGTATGCTTAAATGCAACACCATGTCAGAATTTTGGACATAAACATGTGCACTGCAAATAGACATTGAACCTTATTGAAAATGTGTATTTGTGGTCAAACAGTGCCATCTACTGTTCATTTGCAGCATTACATTACTGCTACTCTACATTTAAAGAATGCAGAGTGGAAACTGAAAAAAGCAAACTTCTGTATATTTATCTGTAAACAATCAAAGTACTGAGAGTCAGATATGTATGTGTACTCCTATAATGTGATAATGTTACAGATTCCTCCTTTAGATGGATATTATCAGTCATGAGATAACAGTGGAAGTCTTTTGCACGTTCCATTGATAAACCCAATTTTTTTAAATCTCACACTTCTCTGGAAAAGTGATATGCTTAACATCTCTAAAATCCACTGGGATCTGCTGGGATCCACCATGAAATGCACGATGGTTAACTATTTATCTGGGATAAAGGGGGACATTTACTAAGTTGTGAAAAGAGCGGAGAAGTGACATGGTGGAGAAGTTGCACCATCAACCAATCAGCAGCTCTGTATAATTTTATAGTATGCAAATTCTAGATGTTACTTCAGTGCTGATTGGTTGATGGGGCAACTTCTCCACTGGCTCACTTCTCCACTCTTATCACTGCTTAGTAAATGGACCCCCAAGTGAGACAACACAAGTGTAGCCAGTTTTCATAAATAGTATCAATATTGAGTCGTACAGTCAACACTGAGTATGCTGGAAATATGTTTTTCCTTTATAATGTTATTTTTATTTGTCGTTCTCAGCACCAATACTTGTATCCAATCCAAATGGCCCTTGTAGTCACAGGTAGGAAATGCGCAGAAGTCCAATAGCGTAATGAAATGGCCTCTGCTGGAATAGTATAGTGATGAGAAATGGAATGTTCAGCACAGAAGGAAAAGGGAATATTATCCATTTCCAGGACACCAATGGAATTATCTCTTTGTGTCATGTCCTATTTAATAGGCAGTAAGAGATATAACATGATTTATGGACTATACCTTGTTTCACGTACCTGACTTATTCAGAGATGGACGCAGATTTTGCACTCACAGCAAAATCTGCGACCATATACTCACATGCTGAGGGCCGCCCAGCACAGGGCAAGGTGCCCAGCATGTGTGGCGACGCAATCTAATTGCGAATGCATTGTATAGAGGTCGACCCCTGCCTGCACAACCTCTCTGTGTAGGCAGGGATACTGCTGCCATGTTTCCATACGCAGGGAACACACGCAAAGTCATAGGCCGGCCCCAAAAATAGCCTGCTGTTCCCGATCTGCCCCCCCCTCCCTCCCAACACCACGTTGCCACCCCTGGACACCCGTCACCTGTCAATCACCATACGATCACATCCTTCCCGAGATGCAATCTCATGGTGATGTGTCACACATGCGCACTATGGCTGCTGCACGTGCACAGACCCTATGGACGCGGTTGCTGTATGCAAACACAGCGGCTGCTTCCATCTCTGAATAAGGCCCAATGGGGGGGTCATTCCGACCTGATCGCTCGCTGCAGTTTCTCACAGCGCAGCGATTGGGTCAGAACTGTGGCTGTCATTGCCTAGCGATCGCCTCTGAGGCAGGGGGGGTCGCTAGGTGGGAGGGGACTGGACAGCGGCGTTAAGCCGCTGTTTAGGGGGAGCGGTCCGGCCAATGCAGGCGTGGCCTGACCGTTGGGGGGGAACGGTCTGCGGCGGCTGCGTAACATCACACGCAGCCGCTGCGGGCCAGGGAGCGACGAGTAGCTCCTGGCCAGCACGCTAAAGCTGCGCTGGTCGGGAGCTACTCTTGAAGTGCAAAGGCATTGCAGCTGTGCGATACCTTTGCACTTCTGCGGGGGGGGGGCACTGATATGCTGGGCGGACTAGCCCTGTGCTGGGCCTCCCCCCGCATGTCAGTGTGATTGATCGTAGCTGTGCTAAATTTAGCACAGCTACGATCAACTCGAAATGACCCCCAATATCCTAAATGATTTTCCTTATTGGAATGTCTGGAAATATAGCTGTATACAAAGCTAACCATAAATTGTTTTTGAGTCAAAGCTATCCCAGTAGATGTAAAGAGCAGAGGTTGGTAACTATAATGGGGCCCAATACCTGTAGAACCTTAATGGGCTTGCAGAACCTTGATGGGCTTCTTCATCTGCAGGGCCTCATGGAAGCAACAACCCCAGCCACCTGGTATTTACACTCACATTTTGAATTCCTTGTTGTTTGGAAGATGGTGCATTAAAGGAAGAGGGTAGCATTGGGCCATCTTTCTGAAATATATGTTACCTTGGAAACCAAGGAAGAGCTGTTTAGAGATCAGGAATGATTATAGCTACTAATGTAGGAATAAAAAATAATGTGGGGTTATAATGATGATGCTTTTTTTAATTTAAGCCATTAACAGGAATTTCACTGTGTATACTTTTACATATTGCTTTTCCCATTGCTGCTAGTGCCATTCTGTGCCAGCCTGTTTCTTTATGTGATGTATGTGTATATATGGTATTATGCTCATTTTGATGCACTGATTGCACTTTGAATTAAAAAAGCTTCTTTTTCATAAATCCGTGGAGTGCCGCCTGGTCCCTGATTGGGAGAGATATCTGGTTGATCCATACCAGGGGACTGTATTGTATATATATATATATATATATATTATACATCATAGGACGGGTATATTTGTAGTCTGGTTCCTAACAGATTGTCCCTTTCTTTGTATACATTGTACTTTGTGAAACGTTCAATGAATTATCTTTATAAAACAAGTGGAAGTGTTGCCCTTAAAACTCATAACAACAACCAATCAGATTCTAGAATCATTTTATAGAATGTACTAGATAAGTGATAGCTAGAATTTCACTAGTTGCTGTGGACACAATATTTTGGGTCAACAACATTATTGTAACAAATTTTCTGTTTTTGATATTGAAATATTTTTACTTTTATAGTCAATCCAATATGGTCGATTTTCTGCAATTGTAGATAATTATATATGTACACATATTAGAAATTTTTGTTTTATAGTTCCTTGCATGAAAAACGCCATTGTTAGTTATATTTCTCACATAGCACTAATTATCCTCAATACACTGTGCAGTACATGTACAACTAAGATAAATCTACACCGCCACTAACCACAGTACAATGTCCTCCCCGGAGCCTGACGATTAAAGTAATGATTCGTTTCTAGGAACAAAATATTGAACATTATTATCTATTAGGTGAAGGAACACAAGTAATAATAGGTCAGGTTGAGGATTATCAATAGCTCCAATGGTGCCCAGGTGACTGAGCAAGCCGGAGGAACCCAATTACAACACTGCAAGAGTGACCGACAATAAATTTTACTTACTGCACCAAACCCGGCGCCAGATAATCTCTCTGTGCATATCTTAATGAAAAAATCCAATATGGTAGTAGTAAAACAATTTGTAGGTATTTGCAGCAGAAACAGACAGGTGTGGGATTTGATGCTTGTTCTGTAAACTGATTCTGGGTTTATTATGAATATTATTCAAAGAGTTACATATACTATAGAGAGGGAGTTTATTAAACATTACAAATATTTTGAATTGATGGATATTTTGTACAGCATTGTGGGTAAAACTAGAATCTGGCAGCTCTGGCGATGTCTGGTGGTCAGCTGATGAGGACTTCCAGCAGATCCAGTGGCATATTTATACCTCTATAAATATAGTGTACAGAGGGGTCTATTCATGAAGAAGTGAAAAGAGTGGAGAAGTGAGCCAGTGGAGAAGTTGACCATGGCAACCAATCAGCTTCTAAGTAACATTTGTCAAGTTCTATAAAATTATACATAGCAGCTCATTGGTTGCCATGGACAACTTCTCCACTGACTCACTTCTCCACTCTTTTCACTTCTTCATGAATAGACCCCACTATATCCAAATACATACTCTCAATATGATATATATGCACATTGATTCTTGAAATGGAGCCTTGGATAATATTGCACAGTTTCCCACCAGTGAATGCAGATTGCACTGGCGACTTAAACCTTAAAATCTAAAATATATGTTATTAAAATATAAGTATTAAAATAAGGACAAAAAATGCCTGTAGCAAAAAATAAATTACTATAAGATATAAAATAAGAAATGCCGAGGCGAAAGGGAAAATAGTAACAACGTCAACACCATACCTGCTGACATTTTAATGTGGACATTGTAAATGTTGACATTTTGAGCACATCCCATTAGCAAAAAGAAGCTGGGTTTTTCTGTACCATAATACCGAGGACCTGCAAGAGCACGTCATATGAGGCTACAAAGGGTCTTCACCTTTATATAATACTGTCTCTTATATTGCCAGCTATTCAGATGGGCTGCTTTTATTTATTTATTTTTCATTTATAATCCCCTTAAACTGTAGAGCAAGGGTGGGGAACCTTTGGCCCTCCAGCTGTTGTTGAACTACACATACCAGCATGCCTTGCTACAGTTTTGCTATTTGGCCATGCTAAAACTGTTGCAGGGCATGCTGGGATGTGTAGTTCAACAACAGCTGGAGGGCCGTAGGTTCCCCATCCCTGCTGTAGAGCAAATAACTCATGAAATAGGAAATGATTCAATGATTTATGGGTCTATTCATGAAGCAGTGAAAAGAGTGGAGAAGTGAGCCATGGCAACCAATCAGTGCTGAGGTAACATTTATAAAGTACATTCTATAAAAGTATACGTAGCAGTTGATTGGTTGCCATGGGCAACTTCTCCACTGGCTCACTTCTCCACCTTTTTCAATGCTTCATGAATAGACTCCGGAATGTTCCAGATGCAGACTAGTCAATATTGTTAACAGAGGATAGTGAAAAGCTTAAACAAATTTGAGTGCTATCCTGAGGCGTTTTATAAGAGGAGGGGCCTGAGTGCAATCTCCGTACAGCCCCACTCCCCCTTATGCTGGCATGAAGGCCCTGAAGAATCTGCTACTGTACCAGGGCATGTGCATATCACCGAGATACAAGTGTTGGCTACAAGATAAGTATATTCAACGGCCAATGTGCCAGTAGAGCTACCATCCCTATTCCCTGGCAGTACGGTGACCATGCATACCCAGTCTAACACTGGCGACGTGTATAGATTCTCTAATACCAACATTAATACATCCAGTAGGAGAACCCCTTTACTTATGTATTTACCTTTAATTACAAAACCCCAGTATGTTTTACTGCTGTAAAAAGACATGTAATAAAACAATTTTTGTCAGAAGCCAGTTAACCTACCAGTATGTTTTTGGAGTGTGAGAGTAAACCAGACAATCCAAAGAAAACTCACAGACACATGGGGGGGATCATCATACAAACTACGACACACATACTGCATAATCTGCTGATGAGACCGTCATAATGAACCAGCCCGATCTTCCGTTGCTAGCCAGTGGAAGATCTTACAAAGAAGGGCCCCTACTGGTGAGAGCCCTTATCTCTTATAAATGCTACTAGGACCCTTATACGTATGTACAGTATAATGTTTTTATACCATCTAGATTTTAACATTTGTTTCTATTGTTCATTTCTGAAAAAAATACATTTATTTTTACATTTAAAAAAAATATAAAGGTAACAAAAATAAAATCTTTTATCGAAGTCAGTTTTATTTAATTTTTTGTATGTTATGTGTACAAAGAAAACACCTTTTTGTGAAGGGTTAAATTAAGAAGGTAATAGGAAGATTGTGAGACACGCCAGAAATTGGGGTAGACATCACACAGTTACAATGAGCCTGCTGGGATACAATTAATTAAAAACAGCAATCCCCCCTTCCCATAAGAGCCCAGGGAATTAGTCAGGAAAGAGGAAATGCCCTGTTTTTAATATCCTCTAAGTCGGTGGCCTATACTTATGTCCTAAATATAAATGAGACAAGAACGTGAGAGAAGATTGTGATTGTAGACTGAATGTTATACCTAATGACATAGATGTAATGCACAATGATAGAGAAATAAGAGGGTGAAAGAGGAAGACAAAAAGAGACTTAGAGATTCAGCTTCTATGAATTAATATCTAGAATACAGACTGCTCACTCTGTGACTGCAGTTCTCTCTGTGACTCCAGCTCTCTCTTTAGAATAGAGACTACTCTCTCTGTGATTGCAGTTCTCTCTGTGACTCCAGCTCTCTCTTTAGAATACAGACTACTCTCTCTGTGACTGCAGTCCTCTCTGTGACTCCAGCTCTCTCTTTAGAATACGGAATGCTCTCTCTGTGAGTGCAGTTCTCTCTGTGACTCCAGCTCTCTCTTTAGAATACGGAATGCTCTCTCTGTGACTGCAGTTCTCTCTGTGACTCCAGCACTCTCTTTAGAATACAGACTGCTCTCTCTGTGACTGCAGTCCTCTCTGTGACTCCAACTCTCTCTTTAGAGTACGAAATGCTCTCTCTGTGAGTGCAGTTCTCTCTGTGACTACAGCTATCTCTTTAGAATACAGACTGCTCTCTCTGTGACTGCAGTCCTCTCTGTGACTCCAGCTCTCTCTTTAGAATACGGAATGCTCTCTCTGTGATTGCAGTTCTCTCTGTGACTCCAGCTCTCTCTTTAGAATATAGACTACTCTCTCTGTGACTCCAGCTCTCTCTTTAGAATACAGACTGCTCTCTCTGTGACTGCAGTTCTCTCTGTGACTCCAGCTCTCTCTTTAGAATACAGACTACTCTCTCTGTGACTGCAGTCCTCTCTGTGACTCCAGCTCTCTCTTTAGAATACGGAATGCTCTCTCTGTGAGTGCAGTTCTCTCTGTGACTCCAGCTCTCTCTTTAGAATACGGAATGCTCTCTCTGTGACTGCAGTTCTCTCTGTGACTCCAGCACTCTCTTTAGAATACAGACTGCTCTCTCTGTGACTGCAGTCCTCTCTGTGACTCCAACTCTCTCTTTAGAATACGAAATGCTCTCTCTGTGAGTGCAGTTCTCTCTGTGACTACAGCTATCTCTTTAGAATACAGACTGCTCTCTCTGTGACTGCAGTCCTCTCTGTGACTCCAGCTCTCTCTTTAGGATACGGAATGCTCTCTCTGTGAGTGCAGTTCTCTCTGTGACTCCAGCTCTCTCTTTAGAATACAGACTACTCTCTCTGTGACTACAGCTCTCTCTTTAGAATACAGAATGCTCTCTCTGTGAGTGCAGTCCTCTCTGTGACTCCAGCTCTCTCTTTAGAATACAGAATGCTCTCTCTGTGAGTGCAGTTCTCTATGTGACTCCAGGTCTCTTTAGAATACAGAATGCTCTCTCTGTGACTACAGTTCTCTCTGTGACTACAGCTCTCTCTTTAGAATACAGAATGCTCTCTCTGTGACTGCAGTTCTCTCTGTGACTTCAGATCTCTCTTTAGAATACAGAATTCTTTCTCTGTGACTCCAGCTCTCTCTTTAGAATACAGAATGCTCTCTCTGTGAGTGCAGTTCTCTCTGTGACTCCAGCTCTCTCTTTAGAATACAGAATGCTCTCTCTGTGAGTGCAGTTCTCTCTGTGACTCCAGCTCTCTCTTTAGAATACAGAATGCTCTCTCTGTGACTGCAGTTCTCTCTGTGACTCCAGCTCTCTCTGTGACTACTTGCCAAAAAGCGTAAATATTTAATAGCTTGTCCTCATTTCCTCCAGGGGCATACCAAAAGGACATGATATTCGCTAGAGCACACTCATTAATCCAGAGCATACATGTGATACATACCAAACCAGTCTCTGTGTTATTATTGATATATTGCGCTCAGACATTTAAGTGCAATTAGTTGCTAATTGATGTGTCAAGGGACAATCTTGGTAGGTTATAGAAATACAGAAAATAGAATATCCTAAAAGGAACAGAACATTATTGTTTAAAGCATCTACACATTTAATAATATTTTAAAATACTGCAGCTTTGGTAAAAGAAGGACAGTGGGGGTCATTCCGCTGAAAATGTTCGCTGTGCAGCGATGATGCAGAAAAATGGAACTTCTGCGTATGCGTATGCGGCGCAATGCGCACGCGCGACGTACTTTCACAACGGCTGATGCAGTTTTACACAAGGTCTAGCGAAGCTTTTCAGTCGCACTGCTCACCGCAGAGTGTTTGACAGGAAGAGGGCGTTTCTGGGTGTCAACTGACCGTTTTCAGGGAGTGTTCGAAAAAACGCAGGCGTGCCAGGAAAAATGCAGGCGTGGTTGGGAGGACGCAGGGCGTGTTTGTGACGTCAAATCCGGAACTAAACAGTCTGAAGTGATCGCAAGCTAGGAGTAGGTCTGGAGCTACTCTGAAACTGCACCATTTTTTTTTGTAGCCTCTCTGCGATCCTTTCGTTCGCACTTCTGCTAAGCTAAAATACACTCCCAGAGGGCGGCGGCTTAGCATTTGCATGATTGCTAAAAACTGCTAGCAAGCGATCAACTCGGAATGACCCCCAGTAAGCGGTCAGGAGCTGGGGTTTTTAACCCTCTAGCTCACTTCTGTTCCTCCATCTCCTACCCCATAAGTATTTATTCTGTTTATGGGTGTTTTGTATTTTGTGTGATTTGTCATTGTGATTTCCAATTCTGCTCCCTGCAAATGAGATACACACAGCAATATGGTATTCAGGATTTTTAGTTTATCTGAAATGGGCAGAATAAAATATACTAATCCCAAAGCTTTGCTTACAGGCACGCATACACACACAATTGCAACATGTATGTAATAATAATAATAATAATAATAATAATAATAATGATGATAAAGATGTAAGGTTCCCTTACTTTTATGATTAATCATAAATGAGGGAGAACTGAGTGATACTTTAGAAGAAAAGAAATAATTTAATGATAAGTGTTATACTAAAGTGGCAAGAGGTTTCCTTATTTGTATAGTGCCCCTCTGGATAATGGGCCTAATTCAGGGGGTCATTCAGACCCGATCGCACGCTGCATATTTTTGCAGCCATGCGATCAGGTCTGAACTGCACATGCGTGTGACCCGCAATGCGAAGGCACGTCACTGCCCTGCGGCAGGGGTCGCCGGAGAGCGACGGCTTCTACGACGGCTTCTACGATGGAAGCGGTCGCAGGGGCGATAGCACGAAGATTGACAGGCAGAAGACGTTCCTGGGCGACAACTCACCGTTTTCTGGGAGTGTCGGAAAAAACGCAGGCATGCCCGGCCGTTCCGGAGGAGGGATCCTGATGTAACTGCCGGCCAAGATCGTCGCAGCATGTGAGTAAGTCCTGGGCTGTGCAGAAACTGCACACACATTTGTTTGTGCAACTCACTGCACAGCCCATCGAACCCCTGCAAAGCCCTTACCCCCTCCCCCTGTAGGCAGCAGTGCAAAAAATAGCCTGCGTGCGACCAGGTCTGAATTAGGCCCTTAGAGTTGATCGCAGCAGCAAATTTGTTAGCAGTTGGGCAAAACCATGTTCACAGCAGGTGGGGCAGATATAACATGTGCAGAGAGAGCTAGATTTGGGTGGGGTGTGTTCAAACTGAAATCTAAATTGCAGTGTAAAAATAAAGCAGCCAGTATTTACCCTGCACAGAAACAAAATAACCCACCCAAATCTAACTCCCTCTGCAAATGTTATATCTGACCCCCCTGCAGTGCACATGGTTTTGCCCAACTGCTAACAAATTTCCTGCTGCGATCAACTCTGAATTACCCACAATGGGGGTCATTCCGAGTTTATAGCACATAGCAAATTTTTGCTGCCCATGCGATCAACTAGACACCGCCTATGGGGGAGTGTATTTCTGCATAGCAGGGCTGCGAACGCTTGTGCAGCCCTGCTATGCAAAAAAAGATTCCTGTAAAACAAGACCAGGGTAAGAGTTACTTGCGATCGTTCCAGCGATGCAGGTCCCGGAACTGACGTCGGACATCCGCCCCCGAAACGCCTGGACACGCCTGCATTGGACTCACCACTCCCAGAAAACGGTGAGTATCCGCCCCGGAACGCCTCCCCGCTGTCAATCTTCTTACGATCGCGCTAGCAATCACTTTCTTCTTTCTTCTGGTCGTTGGCCGGCGACGGCTGTTGCTGGGCAACGATGCGCGTGCACATTGCAACCGCCGCGCAGGCACAGTCCTGACCCATTCACACCACTGCGACAACCAGCAGCGTGCGAACGGGTCGGAATAACCCCCAATGTTCCCACTCTCTCACTTCTACATTGTGGAGAGTGGGTGTGTTCCATCCACACACAACACTGTCAACTATGTGGTATATTTACTAAAGTTCCGTTTTTCCAAGCAGCGGCTTTGAGAGCAATAGTAATACACTTATTTTGTGCGTATTACTATTGTCCTTTTAAGTCCAGCCCTCCACATTGCGGAAAACACAAGACTTTGAGAACCCAATCTTCAGTAGATAACCCCCTAAGAACAGCAGCAACGGAATTAGCATCCACCTCTGGCTCAGGCCCTGAGTCATCAAAGTAAACTCTACTTTGTACACAGAAAATAGGAAGCGCAGAAGTGGTTTTCCAGTTGAACTAGTAAAGAGAAAAGTCTTTACACTCCTGTTTCCCACACACTATCTGTAAATTCCTATTAAGGGGATTATTCAAATTGCAGTGTGTCTGAGCAATCCAATTAGTGGGGATTGTCCCCCTAATTAGATACCCCCTAAGTGCCCCTTTCTGAGGAATATTGTCTCTTTCAAATCCCTCTTTACTTATTGTTCTTCAGATGTATTACATAGAGACCTTGGTGCATTCTGGGTATTTAACCCAATCGTCATGGTGAAAGGACCCAGTCATGCCAACTCCCCTCATACTATCCTGTGAGGACTTTTATATACGTTATATACAAATGCCTATCACAGCAGCAGTCCTTAGTAAAAAATGGCCCAGAGACCTAACAAACCTCAGTTCTCAAATATTGTTAAATGATAGTGGAAGTTATAGGCTTGTAAACATAAGGCTGTGGTGTGTTTGGTATGTATATAAAATGCAGCTGTCATGTTGTGAACACTGTTTCTAATAAAAGAGGGAAACATACTATGGATATTATGTATGCTAAATGGTTTAACATAAAATATGTCTACAAGCTGCAATGACAAATTATATAAAAGTGTAGTTGTGATATGTGTTTTATTCAGCTTAGTAGTTTAAATAAGAAACATAACTCCCATTATTAAGAGGAATAGAAATCTTTCACTGGGCAGTAAATCTACATTTGATTGTTTTTATAGGCATTAAGTAGCTATATCCATATGTGTTTAGCTGCTAAGATCCCTCTTAGCCATTAAAATGTGTCCCACATGGAGATGCTGATACGACACGATGGGTTGGAGTAATAAACATTATTTCTGCAGAAGTGGACAACTGTGAGACATCATTTATAAAAAAAAGTGTGACCTGTAGTGCATTTTCCAACCTGCCAACTTTGCCACACTTCTCCTGTGCAAATCCAGACTATAGGTGGTGAACCAGGGTATTAACCTAGTCATTCATACAACTGGACCCACAAAAACTAATTGCCCCACCAACCACAAAGTACAACATTGCTTGGAAAGTGGGCGTGGGAAGTAGAGAAGTTACTGCTTCCTACTGGTCTCTGCAGTCACTCCTACAAGGCTTTTTCCCAAGCAGCATTGTGGGAAAACCCTTGGGGCCCCGGCAAATCTTTATGTGGCCCTACTCCTAATCAAAACAAAAACAAAAAAATAAAAGCATGTACACATTGATATCATTCACAGAGATGATACTTATGAGGAGATAGTTACACTGTCTAATACATCAAACTATCAGTCCTTAAAGCCCACTAACAGTCCTTATTTTAAGGCTTAACATATTTGTGCACAAGTTACTTAATTAGCACCTCAGAAATTTCAGGGATGTTTCAGGAATGAGTTTGGGTAACAGTGCTCTAGAATGCCTGGAGAACAGTTTGGTGTTGAGTAAGCAAATGTGGTTTAGGTGAGACGTGAGAATGTGAGACGTACAGTTGGACTTACATCTAATGGCAGAAGAGACAGAGGGCCCAATTCATGTTTGTAAAGTTGGGAATACACTATACAATTATCTGGCAGACCATCTGCCAGATTTGGCTGGTTGGAATGAAAATCTGGTAATGGATTAAAGTAAATAACAATTGACCATTTGCTTCCAAACACTGGAAAACAGAAAAAAAACTGTTGTTCAGGCAAATCATGGATTTAACCTATTTGACCATTTTCCTGATTTGGCCATTTTCCAGTGTTTGGGAGCAAATGGTTGATGTTCATTTGCTCTCATTCATTACTAGATTTTGATTCCAACCAGCCAGATCTGGCAGATGATCTGCCAGATAACTGCATAGTGTATGCCCTGCTTAAGTAAATAAAAAAAAGCAAGTGGCAAAATCATGCTGCACTGCAGGTGGGACAGATGTAACATGTGCAGAGAGAGTTAGATTTGGGTGGGGTCTGTTCAAACTGAAATCTGAATTGCAGTGTAAAAATAAAGCTGTCTAACATTTGTGAGGTACATGCAAAAGCAGCCAGTATTTACCCTGCCCAGAAAATATATACATTTATTTGCTCCCCTAGCATGGCAACATGGTTTGTCCAGTCACAAAGTGCTGTGTTTTTTTTTTGCTTTACTTGCAAACATGAATTAGGCCCAGAGTCTCCGTTTGCCACTTTCCCAGGTAACATCCGTAATGTGTAACTAAAAGTTTTACCTTGGAAGGCTTCACTATTTCCTAGAATTCTTTCTCTGTAGGTGCCTGAAAAACTGCAAATATGATAATAAACTGTGATGACTATTTTACTGCATTTGGCACCTGAAAGAAAGCGTGGCGTGGCTTTTATGAGATGAACAAGTTGTGTGACCCAGTTTTTAGTTTCAATGATAATGACCTCGATGTCAATGACCTTAAAGTTAGAAGGTGGGAGAGAATCGGAAGGAAATATTTATATATACATATATATATATACATATATATATATATATATATATATATATATATATATATATCTACAGTACAGGTTAAGTATCCCATATCCAAATATTCCGAAATACGCATACCCTCCAACTGTACCTTTTTAACAGGAACAGTATCTTTTTTATGTGGTCTGTACCGATTTTTGGCTCTCCAAACTTCCATTGAAAGTATAGGAAAAGGGGTGTGGCCACGCCACCTTTACCCATGGCCACGCCCCCTTTTCAAATTTGTTCCGATTTTTATGTGTAAAATGTTAGAGTGTATGAATATGGAATTTTTAGAGTGAGACTGAGATAGTGAAACCTTTGTTTTCTGATGACATAATGTACACACACTTTGTTTAATATACAAAGTTATTAAAAATATTGTATTAAATGACCTTCTGGCTGTGTGTATAAGGTGTATATGAAACATAAGTGAATTGTGTGAATGTAGACACACTTTGTTTAATGTACAAAGTTATTAAAAATATTGGCTAAAATGACCTTCAGGCTGTGTGTATAAGGTGTATATGAAACATAAATGCATTCTGTGCATAGACTTGGGTCCCATTGCCATGTTATCTCATTATGGTATGCAATTATTCCAAAATACTTCTGGTCCCAAGCATTTTGGATAAGGGATTCTCAACCTGTATACTGTATATAGGATGGAAGAAATTGAATCCACACAGGATATAGAGAAGAAGCCAGAGTGAATGGTTTCCTGATAAAGGTTTATACAATTATTAGAGTTCGGAGACATATTAGGCATTAGGCAGTACGTGATATTTGTTAATAGATACACATGAGTTTTGTAAGTAATATTTACACAGTGAGACAGGATAAAGTATATGCATCAGCCTTACTACATGTAACGTACATTCTGTTAATCCACCTTCTGGTTCTGTTTCTTCCTGCGCCCAAGATGTTCCCCACTCACCAGTATAACCCCAGGTACATTGCATCACAATGACACACAAAGAAACTGTAAGTGGGGTATACTCTAAGCTTCATGTTTTTTATTGTTATGTTCATTTTAAATTAACATAACCCCTCCTCTGTTCTTTTTAGGATGCTCAGGTCTCACTTACCTGGAGGAATAAACCACTGAGGAGAATAGTAGTGATTATACAGAAGCTGAGGAATTCTACATTTATGCTAACAGGGCGGAGGGGGTCACAAGACCAGGTCAGTGAGAACTGGATTGTGGATGGCATTTTCCTTTAAAACATTAAATAATAAATGCACTAGCAATAGGCAAAAAGAGACATACTGGGGGGAATTCAATTGTTTGAAAAGTCAGTTGGGTGTCTGTTTTTTCCTGTCTATTAGATAGGAAAAAACACTCAACTGACTTTTCAAACAATTGAATACCCCCCAATGTGTCTTATGATGGTGACCCCCTACGAATAACTGAATCAGTCCCGACCCATAATGTAAGAACTTTATCTAACATATTAACATATTTTTATTCTGTTTCCATTTTCATAGATATAAGGTTAGAGAACCGAAACAACAAGACAGAAAATTATTCTGATATCTGTGAGTGGAGATCAGCTGATACAGTTCTCCACTGTCTGGAGGTGACTGCAATTTACCCTACAGGCTTTATTTTCTGGAGTAACATCAAGTTCTTTGGCTTCAGAATTATTTTTCTGTACATGTTTCAATTCATAAATCAGAAAGCATAAATCACTTTGCTTTGTTTTGTAACAACTAGATGCATTATATGTGTTTGTGATTAATATCCACAGAATGACATGCATCTTATATTTATAAACATTGGATTTGTTACTGGCAGGGTCCCAAAAAAAGATTCAAAAGATAAAGCATGTAGTCAGTAGATGTCTTCTTGTATATCCTTCCGCAGTGCCTGGACTCCATAATCTCAGCAATCCACACCCCTGGTACATACACTTAATGCTCCCATTGTAATTATCTCACCTTTCCTTTTATCTTGTCTCAGTAAAGCACTCAACATTCCTGGACATATATTTTACAAAGGTATATCTTGTGTTGAAGCTCAATCACCAGTATCAGACAGCCAAGTACAAATAAGTTTATAAGTGTGTTTCCTGTATCTTCAAAACAGAGACACTTGTGTTTCCAAGGAAGGAGGAGACCCATCTGGAACTGAACATGGTGTTGGGCACATAACAGAAATGGAGGCCAGACATGCTCTAAGTGGGGGCAGGCATAACCTGGACAGATAGGACTTCAGAAGGGGAAGACAAGACACAACACAAGGAGCAATATACACAAGACTGAAGACAGGAGACAAGGTGGGACAGGCAGGATGGGCGGTGGCAGGGGTAATATGAGACTCAAGCTATACCGCCATAGAAGACAAGAGATAAGGGAGAGTCTGGTATGTGCAGAGCAGATAAGACAAGGGGGGCGGGCATCTGGCATGCTGCCATGAGACAAGATAGGGCAGGCAAGCCGGAGCAGACAAGAACTGACAGGGGTTCAAACAAGGGAACAATGGTAATTAATGAATAGTGGATAATGCAGTGGAACATGCATGAAACATTTTGCTGGACCCGTACAAAATCAAAAAGCAATGGTAAGCAGTCTAAGGATAGTATGTCTGTAATGGGTGTAATAAGGGATGGGCAGAACAGAGGACAACCCAGACACAGATGTTATACCGGGGCTCAGTAGTCCTGGCTACACCATTAATATAAAAAATTGGAATATTCACAAAATTGATGCAGAAGGCAAGTTATGCTACACCAGTCACTGGGATTTGCAGCAAAGTGTATGTGGGAAATGTCCCCGTATATGAAATCAAATTCACACATCCAATTTGCCTTCTGCATGTGTAATAACTTCTATGGGGATAAGACTGAAACAGATGTGCAGCTTGGGAGGGCAGTATGGGTATGAGTATGTCCCAGGACAGGATCAATCCGTAGACAGTACAATGTTTAAACATCTACCTAGATAGACCAAATTGTAGACAATGGGATGGGAGCGAGTGGCATCTAGAAAAGCTGATGAAAATATTCACAATTCGGGATTTTGACCGCCAACATTTTGACTGTTGTCGGGATTCCGGCGTTGGTATTTCGACCGCTGGAATCCCGACTTTCGGGAACTTAACTGCATCCGGTTAATATTAGTGTTGGACATATCCGGCCCATTTATATTCTGCTGTAAGATTTTGTACAGTTTTTCTTTGCAAATCTTTTCTAAATGTCTCTCTTTCTGTGCATTAGCACATTCTCAGTCTACATATGAGTGACATGTTCCAAACTATCCTGTGAAATATTTGTTTCATTCAGCATCTGACTATGAAATTTCACGTTTACCTGCTGGAATATGGACTTAAGTGATCTATTCCACTGAATGGAGAAAAAAATCGGAACTCACTGTATAGCACATTAAGTGATGGGACCCGGAAGTGAGCACAGTGCAGTCATTGCATTTATAGATTCCAGCGCTGCTAACAGGAACAAAGCCTGCATCCCCCCTGCTTCTTCCTTTTTTAAACCCCCCTCTAGCTGTCCAACCCCCGCTGTCCCTCACTGGCTAACCTGCTGTGCCAGGTGCGAAAGGGAGGATGGGCATACCTGCCTGCCCTCCTTTCTTCCTGCTGCTGGCCCGTGGGTCGCCTGACACCCCTCCCCCTTATAGCGTTCCAGCAGGAAGTTTGCAGCACCTTGGCTCCCCTTATCTGACGGTGCATATGTTCAAGGTCAGAACCTCACCAGTCAAAAACACTTGGGCCCAGATTTCACTATCAAGCCTTGGACAGTGATAAATTGCATGGTGATAAAGTACCAACCAACCAGCTCCTAACTGTCATGTTACAGGCTGTGTTTGACAGGAGCTGATTGGTTGGTACATCACTGTGCAATGTATCACTCTCCCAGGCTTGATAAATCTGGGCCTTTGTGCTAAAATAAAGTGTATTGAACCGTTTCCCAGAATTCCATTTTCTCTGCAAGAAAGGATTGCTTTAGAGGAATCTTATGTGCGCGCATGATCCATTAAGGAAGCATGTGAAATGTTTGCTGATAAGTTTTCCAGGTCTAGCATTCCAGCAAAGAGCACCTTATAGGACTTGGTCACAAAATGGCGTTCCACAGGATCTGACGTTAATGTCAAATAGCATATGCTACCATTTGTCAGGGCTTCATAGAGAATGGCAGATATTCAACAGGGAGTTTTTGTAAGTCCCAAAAAATCTGTATGAAATTTATCACAAGAAAGTGGTAAAAAATACACATTGTGCTGTTACTTACTTCAGTCTCTGAATGTGAAACTATATCATGTAACTTCATGAGTGATGGAGCGTGGTTTTATTTGTCTGGCTATGTAAATTCACAAAATACCTGGTATGGGTGCATGGGAAACCCTCATCAGCTGTATTAGAAGCCATTACACGGGTTGATATTTGAGTAACCGATAGACGGGATGCCACCTACAATGGTATACTGTCCATCAGAATCCTGACAGCCTTTATTAAGCCCCCTAACCCTCACCTTTACCCTTCCCTAACCCTAACCCTCCCTTGTGTGTGCCTAACCCTAACCCTCACCGCTTGGTGCCTAACCCTAACCCTCCCTTGTGTGTGCCTAACCCTAACCCTCACCACTTGGTGCCTAACCCTAACTCTCCCTTTTCCGCTGCCTAAATCTAATCCTCCCCGCTAGGTGCCTAACCCTAACCTCCCCTGCAAAGTGCCTAACCCTAACCCTCCCTGCCCGGTACCTAACCCTAACCTTCCCGTCCCTGTACTCTAACCCTCACCTTTAGTCTACCCTAACTCTAACCCTCCCTTGTGTGTGCCTAACCCTAACCCTCACTGCTTGGTGCCTAACCCTAACTCTCCCTTTCCTTCTGCCTAAATCTAATCCTCCCCGCTAGGTGCCTAACACTAACCTCCCCTGCTAAGTGCCTAACCCTAACCCTCCTTGCCCGGTACCTAACCCTATCCTTCCTGTCCCTGAACCCTAACCCCCCTTCTGACGGCTAAACCTAACCAACCCACGGTGGATTGCTTCCCACTGAAAGAAGGATTGGGATTCCGTGCGTCGGTATTTAGACGCTGGGATCCTGTATCTTGTCTGGATTTCGATGCCGGTGTTCTAGCTGTGGGAGGGATTATGGTGGCGGTATTTTGAGCACCAGGATCCCGTCCATCGGTATGCTCACTGTATCCCCTTTACACCAGTGAATTGGGGTATAGTGTGCTGTTTCTAGGAATCGTATCACAGGTCCAGTATTTTTTGACATGACTGTAAACATAAAGGTGTTCCTCAGATTCTTCTAGGAATTCAGCTGATAAATGGGGTTATTCAGATCCTGGAGGATCTACGTTGGGATGCGCAAAGTACCGATTATTAATACTTTGCGCATGCGCATGACACATTCTGCTCATGCACGAACGGGTCCCGTTAAGTCGGAATCAGTCCAGCATGAGGCCAGTAGCGGATCTTGCCACGGGCAAGCAGGACTTTTGCCCGGGGCGCCGCCTTCCGGAGGGCGCAGGGCGCCATCCGGAGGGCGCCGCACCAGGGCAAGATCCGCTGCTGCTGTGTGCCCCCCGCTGCCCCCCTGCTGCCGCTGGCCGCTGCCCCCAGCTGCCGCTGTGAAGGGAAACTAGACGCGTACGCGTCTAGTTTCCCTTCGTGGAGAGGTCCTTTACTGTGCGGTGCGCGATGACGTCATCGCGCACCGCACAGCAAAGGTCCTCTCCACGAAGGGAACTAGCCGCTACGCGTCTAGTTTCCCTTCGTGGAGAGGACCTTTGCTGTGCGGTGCGCGATGACATCATCGCGCACCGCACATCATTTCAGTCTGTACAGGGGGGCGTAAATGACCACGCCCCCTGTACTAAGCCACGCCCCCTATTGCCGCCCGGGGCGCACAGAGCGCCAGAACCAGCCCTGCATGAGGCTGTCAATGGTTGACAGTCTGATGCCGTTTGGGGGCAGGGTGGGGTCGGCGATGGCTTCCATTTGTAAAAACGGAGGCATGTCGCCGCCATATAGGGGGAGGGAAGGGGCCAGGGATCTCTGTGGTTGAATAACAATAAAAATAATATTATTAATAATAATAATAATAATAATAATAATAATTGACTAGCCATTTTTTCGTACAGTGCACTTTAATGTGACTTCTTGAGCACAAAAATGTTTACATTCACAGGGAGTCCACTTCCATACTTTGTGAGACCAAGCATTTAACATTCCAAATATAAAATACATACAGTATATGCTCCTGCTTGGAGTTATTCTGTCATTGGTTCTCGTTACGTACTAAATATAGTGGTGTTATGACTGCTCCTTTGTAAACTGTGAGGTATATACCGATATTTGCATTCAGCTATAAAACTTGCATATATATATATATATATTCAAGCAAGATATATACATATATAATCAAGTTTTCATCATCAAGGCGGGTGATTCACACTATATACTATATATATATATATATATATATATATATATAGTGAATCACCCGCCTTGATGATGCCAGATATAGCAGACTTGATATAAACACAATTTATTTGCTAAAAGCTATTCATTTAATCTATTTAATCTACCAAATGCATAATTATGTAGTATGTATTTAGTAGGGTTGCCAAAGGGCTTTGAGCTAGATAATTCATTTAAGCTGAGTATACTATATATCAAAATCAACACCACCTTCTCCATTTAAAATGATCCTCTGTAGCCAGATAGATTGCTGATAAAGGCAGATAGGAAAACCAGACCTTCTCATATCCCAAGAATACACAATTATGGATGTATGCATTCCAGCATATTACTTTACTAACATTAATTTGATGCACGTGACTTTTACGGGTGGTATTCGATATCCCAGCTGTCGGGATCCTGGCACTCAGCATATCGGCGCCAGGATCCAGACCGACGGGATACCGACAACTATTTTCCCTCTTGGGGTGCCCACGACACCCCTGAAGGGAGAATAAATAGCAAGGCGCGCATAGCACACCACCGAGCCCGCAAGGGGCTCTTTTGCATTAGCCCTGCTGCCGGCATTCCGGCGGTCGGGATCCTGGCGCCGGTATGCTGGGCGCCGAGTTCCCGACTGCTGGCCAAGTGTAGTAGACCTGACTCTTACTTGTGTTTGCTATTTGCTCACCACCGATGTTATTTGCTGACTATGATGATGGATGGAAGTGATAGCAGTATTGTCTCCATGGGCCTGATTCGGATGTGCTCGCAAAGCCGACGCAGCAGCGATCCTTGTCAGTGATGGAACTGCAAGGCAACGCATGTGTAGCAGCCGCCCACAAGTGAACAGACATGCTCACTGAAGCACCGCAACATGCTCATTACCTGCGTGCTCTGTCACAGCCGCCATGCAAATGCAAGGAACACTGACTCTCTGAGTACCTCCATGGCCCAAATAGAATAGCCACGGCAGCTGCGGCGCTGGTGCCATGTTTTATGCATATGAAATTGCAGTCGCACATGGAGACATGCCCCAAAATCGGCTTGCACTTTTACAGATACTCCCTATTACCTCCCCCTGACGGCCTCTTCCAGTCAATCACTCTATGACTGATTCCATACCTTCTGACCTGTGAGCTGTGCACTGATGCAGGAAAGCTGCTCTCTGTTACTTATCCAGCTGAGGATAATAAGACACCTCAGGATGGATAGGTCCCCGTCCTTTGATAGGAGCAACCACCTTTTTGATTTTAAGTGTTTCTAAATGACGTACTAATTGCCTCCTAATTGAAGATTGAAGAATATTTTGGAAATTCACATATATGAACTGAATACTCCTGAGGAAGTTGTTATTGCCGAAATGCATTGGGTGATACAATATCGCGATCAAAAGTGGGCCAAACAAACTGTCTATGGCCATGTGCAGGGGCGGATTTAGGGGTGAGGGCGCCCCTAGGCACAACAGTAACGGATGCCCCCCTGACTGCCTAATTTTATTAATTGTATTGATTGGTTATACGCCCTCATTAGATGATAGTCAATTGAATAGAATAATGAAAAAAATTACATTACCAACATAAGCATCCAAGTGCCACCTCCAAACAGGTGCTGCCCCTAGGCACATGCCTCACATGCCTGATGGGAAATTTGCCACTGGCCTAGTGTATGTGTGATAAGAAAACTTTTTAAGTGTGTTTTAGAATAAAACCATGTATTAATAAGAAGAGAAATTGATTAAGTTATTTTATTAGGTGTACTCTTGTATGAAGGTCTCAGTATAGACTTAATAGGAGGAGTCATCTTCATTCATACTGTCTTAAAAGTTCATACATCAGCAGGAAAGTTTCAACATTTTGAGACTTTATTACCTCATCATCAGGATACAAACATCCATCATGAATACTGACCCTATAACCTCCATCACCCACATGTGATACACCAGCCGCCTGGTCCCATGGATGATGTCCACCAATGAATTACCTGCTGAGGTCTGTGTCTGTATTGTAAATCCTGTGTGCCATCTTCTGTTATGCTATGAATAGATCCCGGAGCTGGGGTACCCTGGAATGCACCGGGTAATGTATCTGCTATAACTGGATGTGCTGCCTATAACGGTTCCGGTATGAATGGTCGACCATGTTATGGTCGACAGTCATTAGGTCGACCACTATTGGACGACATTGACATGGTCGACATGGACACATGGTCGACACATGAAAATAGTCGACACATGAAAAGGTCGACATGAGGTTTTTTTTTACTTTTTTTGGTGTCGTTTTTTGCGTAAAGTGACTTGGAACCCCAATTAGTGCACCGCGTCCCCTCGCATGGTGCCTTCGCTCCGCTACCGCTTCGCTCGGCACAGATTACCGTTCCAATCGTAGTCCACGTGGATCGTAAAGTATGGTAAAGTTCCCCAAAAGAAAAAAAAAGTTAAAAAAACCTCATGTCGACCTTTTCATGTGTCGACCTTTCATGTGTCGACCATGTGTCCATGTCGACCATGTCAATGTCGACCAATAGTGGTCGACCTAATGACTGTCGACCATAACATGGTCGACCATGTGAACGGATACCGCCTATAACATGCATAGTAATAACACTGTAAGGGTTGTGTCTGTACATAGCATGTTATTGGAGAAATATACTTATAGGAACTGTTTATGAACTATGGAGACAAAAAAAATTCTGAATTTATGTCTGTTTGTCTGTATGTTCGTTCTGGCATCATGCAAAAACTACTGGATGAATTGGATTGCATTTTCACTATTGTACAGTTTAGTGACCTAGAAAGAAACTACGGTATATATGATCTCGACATCAGGAATAAAAGAGAGCAGGAGCAATAAAAGAAAAACCAGATGCTTGACTTTTGGCACGTGCAGTGTACAGGCTCCTCAAAAAGGGACTACCTAAAAAGGTGCAGCTTGGTTTTGCCGTTAGCACGGCCAAAAGGGAATCTCTTTTTTATATATATATATATGTTAACATGGTCTAATGTGCACAATTTGTACGTTTGTGCCATAAATCGCACTTATCCTTCATTCATTTATCCTTTGAGAATGTCCTACCGCACCATACACAGATGCTGTTATCACAGCTCCAATGAGGGGTAAATTTACTAAGGTGGGAGTTTTTAGAACTGGCGTTGTTGCCCTTAGCAATGAATCAGAGTCTATCTATTATCTTCTGGAAGAAGCTAGATAAATGATAAGTAGAATCTGATTGGTTGTTATGAGCAACATGACCAGTTCTAAAAAAATTCCCACCTTAGTAAATGTACCCCTAAGAGAGGTCACATATTTCTTACATGTATTTTCAAATTGCTGTTAAAGTTTTTAAACAAATGTTTATTTCCTGTGCATAAATGCAAATGTTCCGTAGAAGCCAAATATTCATTATTCATCTGTAATTTTCTACTTGCTAAAAGATTACAGTGTATTTGATAACGGAAATGTCAGGAAGTAGGTTCTATCCAGGCCCCATAACAAAACATTTTATGGACCCAGGCTTTGTCCTAACAGGGCTTTTACTGTGTATGCGCCAGCCCCCTAACCAACACTCACCGCCTGCAGTGTCAGAAGAGCATTCTCTATGGCAGCTGATTGAGCTATTTCGACAGTAATTCAGCAACGTTGTTATTATTATTAACAACAATCATTTATTTTCATTATTCCCTGGAGATAGTTAATTCCTCCTCTGTTGTTTTTCTGGGTACTACATTGTTTACCTCACAGCCCTAGCTCAAAAACCAGGAGGTGGGGGGTCAATCTAAAGCAAATGTCATGAACATCCTAACTTCTGATTGGTTCCCGAACTCACATACCCTTTTGCAGGCATTTTAAAGTGATGGTCAAAAAATGGAACCACATTAGGTGGTAAAACAGTAAAAGCAGAGAACAGACTGTTACTATAATGTAGAAATAGAGAACAGACTGTTACTATAGTGGAGATGTACATATTAACGAGATTAAATAATCTAAAAAGTGTATTTCATTGTACATATCCAACAGGTCATGTTTTTAGTATTTTGCTCTGTGGGACCAAAATTTGTAAACTGGCAAATATACAATCAGAACAAAACCTGTCAGGGGCTGTTGAGGACAAGAGATGTTGAATTGTTATTTATTTATTTATTTATTTACATTTACTTATATAGCACCAGTTTATTTATTCCTTTGCAGTTTACAATTGGGAACTACAAGTCCCAGTATGCCTTTTCAGCCATTGGGACTTGGTTCCAGAACATCTGGAGAGCCACAGATTGAAAAAAAAAAAAAAAAAATGAAGAAACAAAATAACTAAAAATAAAACTATTATATATGAGTTTTCCTTCCATATTCCCAGGTGTACTGTATTAGTAATTTGCATGGCATTGTGAATATATACCGTACAG